>NC_137247.1:22592493-23313916 GCF_051294905.1 Botryllus schlosseri | reverse complement strand
TATCGACTTCAACAGCTATTGAAGTACATTACGGTAATACTTTTATTGACTAGTGTCTTGGTATCTTAACACTAACATTAAATACGATTCCTTTCTGCTATCGGTGGATAAATACGCGATTAATGTATCAATTCAGGAATCCGGGAACAAATACTTTGATACTAATTTCAAAGTAACGTAAATCTCTGAATGAATTTCCCTTGAATAGTAATCAATCCGAAACATTATCATGCAAGGTCTGAGAAACATACCGATATCATTAACATGGTATCGCGGTGACCGGTGAATATGTTCGAATTCGTAATTTCAATCTCTCATCAGTCTCTCATAAAAATAAATGGGTGAATCCTTGGATCCTAATTCTCAAAGTAGGTTAGATCTCTGAATAAGCTCTGACTCGCTGTTATCTTCAAACCATGGAATTATCACGAGTATCACCATCGGTCACTGAAGAAAAGGATGAAATTATATCCCGAGCATATTCCTTGGCCAGGAACTTTATCATGTACGAACTCGACGGGCCAAGCGTTAAGGCAAATACGAAAGCGGAAAGAACCTTACGAC
Organism: Botryllus schlosseri; assembly: GCF_051294905.1. NCBI lineage: Eukaryota > Metazoa > Chordata > Ascidiacea > Stolidobranchia > Styelidae > Botryllus > Botryllus schlosseri. The sequence goes on along the minus strand of NC_137247.1, from coordinate 23,313,352 downwards.
GAGTTGGTGATGAAATGTTAGAGCGACATCGAACTGTCGTAAACGCAATCTCGAAACGTCTCCGATACAGTGATGTCGAAGTCGATGCGAAATATGAAGAATATTGTATGGATGAGCGGATGTTCCTGGCGATAGCTGACGAAATTTTTAAAGATACCCAAGAGAATTGGGGTCGGATCGTATCTGTGTTCGTGCTCGGTAGCATTTTTGCTCGCAAAAACGAGGATGAGCATCACGGTGAGAATATAGAAGTTATCATAAAGTCAGTCGGGAATTACATTGGTAGTCGAAGACGAAAGTGGATAGGGGAAAATGGAGGATGGGTAAGCGATTTTATATGTCTTGATAAGGATTTAGGAATTATCATTTAGCATGAGGTAGGCCTACTGTGTATCTGCTCTCGAGAGCCCATGCCATCTATCGATAATGAAACTTGGCTTGCATTTCACTATTCGGTTTGCAATTTACATTTTGTCATAAGACAAAGTAATTTACATTCCAAGCGCTCCGAACTTTGAATTACCTAGCAAGTACGGTAACTTCCCTCTGTAAGATTAGAAAGGCTTACATTCTTTTGTTTGTTTCAGGACGGTTTTGTAGGATTTTTTGATAACGCTGCTTTCGATGATAGTAAAGTTTGGATCATGCTTGTTGGAATTGGACTGACGTCTATTACAATGGCAATAACAAGATCATGGATTTTTTGCCATACACCATGTAATATTTTTTAAATAATATATTTTCTTCGTCGTTTAATTACATCAATTTTACTGTACGACAGATCCAGTTTCTTCCGAGATTACATGAAATATTGATCCATAAAAATCCCTGCAAAGGTCAACTAATAATTTGATTAGTCTGGTCACAACACATGAGATGTGATGACTACGCTTCCCGCAACATGTCGTCAGTCATTTACTTGCTTTTAATGTTGTTACTGCTTTGTGAAAATTAAAGAACGCCTAATGTATCAGATTGGGTTGACGCGTGTTGGTCGAAGCTTTCGATATCGATATGACCAGGCGCCGAATAGTCCATTCCTCACAAACCGAACCCAGCGATATACAGCAGGCCCACAATATAGTCAAGTACCAATATTATTGACCAATGAACTTCGAACATTTTTCGCGCCGCGCGCTGCTAGTACTCCGCGCAATGGTTTGTCAAACAAATGTGATCCTTTGGTCAAAAAGGTTGGCCGCCGTGGTTTAGAACAATAGTTACATATCACGAAAAATTCCCGACGTCAAAACGTACTTGTAATCAATCACTTGTCATCAAGCACACAAGCCAATACAAGTATTTACCTTCTACAACATCGTGATTTAGTTGAACATGTAGTTTAGAAAATCTGTTTATTAATGTGTATCAAAATCATCGTCACAGTCACAACCTAATTGAAACCACGAGTCTATTTTCTGTGTTTTAACACAAGTTATCACGATATTGACTATTAGATTTTCTTCACCAACCTCGAAGCATATGTGCAATCTATCATTTTCATCGAACACACAACTCAACAAGGGTATTTACTAGTAGCAACCAATATTCTGATTTTGTTGTACATATAGTTAATAATTATTATATTATTGATAATATTATAAAATAAATATCATCAAGATCTGTTTGTGATTTTAGTGTGTCTTGCATACCCAGGAACCCCATAATAAAATTAAACCGAATTGACATAATGCATAAAGAGTTGAAATGTTTCGATTCGATTTACGTGTGATATTCGGTGGAGTTTCAAAAAAACGAGTCATGCAACGACATTTCCGAAAAAGTCCATCTCTTTTGCGTTGCTAGAGAGAGAACACGTAATATACACATTCACATTTGGATAACGATCTTGTTTCATCATGTGTGATATGTTCAGTGTTCGCGCCCTCGCGATGATGCAAATCAATACTGTGTATGAGACGTGCAAATCTTTCTCACTCCTGATAGTGCACTAACGGCAACCATATTCGGTGTGAAGTGACAGTGGTGAACAAGTCCCATGATTGTGCTAACCTTCTGTATAGAGTCACATATTGCATTTCCATAAGTATATTTCAAAATACGATTTTCGTTTGGTGATCATATTCTTGTAACCATACACAACCGACAATTTGGTATTTTGGCATTGATTGCTGTCACTTTCAGATTAATTATCCAACGAACAGTCACAAAAAAATATACACCAAATCGATTTCAGTATATTTGTGTAACCGCATAGGCTATTTACTTGTTCTAGGGAGCATCGCGTCAGAATTATCGGTTACCAGCATGCAATAACAATGTGGTGTTGTACAAATATTGAGAAATAATGCAGGTTTTGATCCATAGGTAACATTAACATAGCCGTTAATTTTGATACCAGTGATTTGGTACAACTTATTATATTACAAATTAATTTTGACGATCTCCAATCTTGCAACGAGAGATCAATAAAATCGACTTTGTTCAACGGAAGAGCTGGAGATCCAACGCGCGTGTATTCGTCTTACTACATGGTTATTCGATCAACAATACCGTTGATGCTATCGATACAATGAAAAACACAAAAGTGATATATTCAAAGTTAAATATGGGAACCACGAATGACAATGTAGCCCGATTTTCGTTGAATATTCACAACTCCGATGAATCTGTACATTTCTTTTCCCTCAACTTCAACAATAGAATTGCCACCGCAATGCACAGCTCGAATGGTAGGCTCGTCGGGCGTGAAATTCAAATCAAATAACACCAAGGTGTGCTTTCTCGCTTTCAGGATCTGAACAGAGGCATCATGCCTGTGTTTCAGTTCAGCACTATCGTGTGAGGCAAGAGAAATCTATAAACGCAAATACGTATTGCCATGATCCCTGTAGATATAATCAATGAAATCAACGTCGCTCAATAGATATGTGGTGATGTGCTGTTTCGGAATGTGGCCTGGTGAGCTAGACCAAGACTTTTGACAACACATAATTATGTGTGAAATTACGAGACAGCGCTCTCTGGCGGGGGTTAACACGATTTCAGTCTTCATTCCACAGACTATCTATCGCAGGGATAGGTAATTATTTTTCCTCCGCGGGCCAAATGAGTAATAGAAAATACGTTGACGCGCCAGGTGAAAATTCCCCAGCGTATTTTCATTTTATTTCTAAATTACATTGTTAATAAATGCTGCTGAGTAAATGTCTTGATATTAGGTAAATGATAAAGTAGCGGTTAATTAAAAAAAAAACTATCTATTTACTATCATGATTCGAAATAACAATGTTAAACATGATATATTTTAACTCTCTTTAGAACCCAATTCACGTTCTTCTATTAAGACGCTAAAACATATCATTCTAAATCTTTTTTTTTGGGGGGGGCATGCCCCTGTTTATGATAATGAACAATTTCGCGCCTATCCCTGCGATATATAGTCTGTGGAATGAAGACTGAAATCGTGTTAACCCCCGCCAGAGAGCGCTGTCTCGTAATTTCACACATAATTATGTGTTGTCAAAAGTCTTGGTCTAGCTCACCAGGCCACATTCCGAAACAGCACATCACCACATATCTATTGAGCGACGTTGATTTCATTGATTATATCTACAGGGATCATGGCAATACGTATTTGCGTTTATAGATTTCTCTTGCCTCACACGATAGTGCTGAAACACAGGCATGATGCCTCTGTTCAGATCCTGAAAGCGAGAAAGCACACCTTGGTGTTATTTGATTTGAATTTCACGCCCGACGAGCCTACCATTCGAGCTGTGCATTGCGGTGGCAATTCTATTGTTGAAGTTGAGGGAAAAGAAATGTACAGATTCATCGGAGTTGTGAATATTCAACGAAAATCGGGCTACATTGTCATTCGTGGTTCCCATATTTAACTTTGAATATATCACTTTTGTGTTTTTCATTGTATCGATAGCATCAACGGTATTGTTGATCGAATAACCATGTAGTAAGACGAATACACGCGCGTTGGATCTCCAGCTCTTCCGTTGAACAAAGTCGATTTTATTGATCTCTCGTTGCAAGATTGGAGATCGTCAAAATTAATTTGTAATATAATAAGTTGTACCAAATCACTGGTATCAAAATTAACGGCTATGTTAATGTTACCTATGGATCAAAACCTGCATTATTTCTCAATATTTGTACAACACCACATTGTTATTGCATGCTGGTAACCGATAATTCTGACGCGATGCTCCCTAGAACAAGTAAATAGCCTATGCGGTTACACAAATATACTGAAATCGATTTGGTGTATATTTTTTTGTGACTGTTCGTTGGATAATTAATCTGAAAGTGACAGCAATCAATGCCAAAATACCAAATTGTCGGTTGTGTATGGTTACAAGAATATGATCACCAAACGAAAATCGTATTTTGAAATATACTTATGGAAATGCAATATGTGACTCTATACAGAAGGTTAGCACAATCATGGGACTTGTTCACCACTGTCACTTCACACCGAATATGGTTGCCGTTAGTGCACTATCAGGAGTGAGAAAGATTTGCACGTCTCATACACAGTATTGATTTGCATCATCGCGAGGGCGCGAACACTGAACATATCACACATGATGAAACAAGATCGTTATCCAAATGTGAATGTGTATATTACGTGTTCTCTCTCTAGCAACGCAAAAGAGATGGACTTTTTCGGAAATGTCGTTGCATGACTCGTTTTTTTGAAACTCCACCGAATATCACACGTAAATCGAATCGAAACATTTCAACTCTTTATGCATTATGTCAATTCGGTTTAATTTTATTATGGGGTTCCTGGGTATGCAAGACACACTAAAATCACAAACAGATCTTGATGATATTTATTTTATAATATTATCAATAATATAATAATTATTAACTATATGTACAACAAAATCAGAATATTGGTTGCTACTAGTAAATACCCTTGTTGAGTTGTGTGTTCGATGAAAATGATAGATTGCACATATGCTTCGAGGTTGGTGAAAAAAATCTAATAGTCAATATCGTGATAACTTGTGTTAAAACACAGAAAATAGACTCGTGGTTTCAATTAGGTTGTGACTGTGACGATGATTTTGATACACATTAATAAACAGATTTTCTAAACTACATGTTCAACTAAATCACGATGTTGTAGAAGGTAAATACTTGTATTGGCTTGTGTGCTTGATGACAAGTGATTGATTACAAGTACGTTTTGACGTCGGGAATTTTTCGTGATATGTAACTATTGTTCTAAACCACGGCGGCCAACCTTTTTGACCAAAGGATCACATTTGTTTGACAAACCATTGCGCGGAGTACTAGCAGCGCGCGGCGCGAAAAATGTTCGAAGTTCATTGGTCAATAATATTGGTACTTGACTATATTGTGGGCCTGCTGTATATCGCTGGGTTCGGTTTGTGAGGAATGGACTATTCGGCGCCTGGTCATATCGATATCGAAAGCTTCGACCAACACGCGTCAACCCAATCTGATACATTAGGCGTTCTTTAATTTTCACAAAGCAGTAACAACATTAAAAGCAAGTAAATGACTGACGACATGTTGCGGGAAGCGTAGTCATCACATCTCATGTGTTGTGACCAGACTAATCAAATTATTAGTTGACCTTTGCAGGGATTTTTATGGATCAATATTTCATGTAATCTCGGAAGAAACTGGATCTGTCGTACAGTAAAATTGATGTAATTAAACGACGAAGAAAATATATTATTTAAAAAATATTACATGGTGTATGGCAAAAAATCCATGATCTTGTTATTGCCATTGTAATAGACGTCAGTCCAATTCCAACAAGCATGATCCAAACTTTACTATCATCGAAAGCAGCGTTATCAAAAAATCCTACAAAACCGTCCTGAAACAAACAAAAGAATGTAAGCCTTTCTAATCTTACAGAGGGAAGTTACCGTACTTGCTAGGTAATTCAAAGTTCGGAGCGCTTGGAATGTAAATTACTTTGTCTTATGACAAAATGTAAATTGCAAACCGAATAGTGAAATGCAAGCCAAGTTTCATTATCGATAGATGGCATGGGCTCTCGAGAGCAGATACACAGTAGGCCTACCTCATGCTAAATGATAATTCCTAAATCCTTATCAAGACATATAAAATCGCTTACCCATCCTCCATTTTCCCCTATCCACTTTCGTCTTCGACTACCAATGTAATTCCCGACTGACTTTATGATAACTTCTATATTCTCACCGTGATGCTCATCCTCGTTTTTGCGAGCAAAAATGCTACCGAGCACGAACACAGATACGATCCGACCCCAATTCTCTTGGGTATCTTTAAAAATTTCGTCAGCTATCGCCAGGAACATCCGCTCATCCATACAATATTCTTCATATTTCGCATCGACTTCGACATCACTGTATCGGAGACGTTTCGAGATTGCGTTTACGACAGTTCGATGTCGCTCTAACATTTCATCACCAACTCGTCGTAAGGTTCTTTCCGCTTTCGTATTTGCCTTAACGCTTGGCCCGTCGAGTTCGTACATGATAAAGTTCCTGGCCAAGGAATATGCTCGGGATATAATTTCATCCTTTTCTTCAGTGACCGATGGTGATACTCGTGATAATTCCATGGTTTGAAGATAACAGCGAGTCAGAGCTTATTCAGAGATCTAACCTACTTTGAGAATTAGGATCCAAGGATTCACCCATTTATTTTTATGAGAGACTGATGAGAGATTGAAATTACGAATTCGAACATATTCACCGGTCACCGCGATACCATGTTAATGATATCGGTATGTTTCTCAGACCTTGCATGATAATGTTTCGGATTGATTACTATTCAAGGGAAATTCATTCAGAGATTTACGTTACTTTGAAATTAGTATCAAAGTATTTGTTCCCGGATTCCTGAATTGATACATTAATCGCGTATTTATCCACCGATAGCAGAAAGGAATCGTATTTAATGTTAGTGTTAAGATACCAAGACACTAGTCAATAAAAGTATTACCGTAATGTACTTCAATAGCTGTTGAAGTCGATCAGACATCTGTGCTCGATCAAAGTTGTGGACAAGTTCTTTGAACTCTGGCTGCATGTTAGACGCACAAATCATTAGTAAAGACTGTACGTGAACATAATTTAGATTGGAACGTCTTGTGTTTATGATCGAAAATGTTTCACGCAAATCCATGCAGATTCGTGTCGCGGGGCACATTGTCATGCAAGACGGGTATCTGTCAGTGGCGAGATAGCGCAGTGGTATAATCCGCGGCTACAACACCAGTGGGGTGCGGAGTCCATATTACGATTCATTTGATGTTCGGCATTCTACATATAACTCAAGTTTATCCGACTAGGCTCAACGTTGCAAACATATTTCTATTTGCTTTCGTGGTGATCAAAGTGTTTTTTTTAAACTTTAGCACGCTGGGTAGAGAGGATGAAACGGAATTAGGTATTAATCAATCAGTGGTATGCGAAATCAAGTTAATAATTTATTTCGACCAAATTTTTATGTACCTTTGGTATCTTGTAAATAACTGTTTAATATGAAGATGGTAGTGTGTGATAAGCATTTGCATTATGGGAGTGAGTAAAACGGACCTTGAATTTGATCTGACTAAAATCAACCTCGCGTCACACAAAAACATCAATTATATTATAAGTGTAATATCGAAAAAATTCCTATTGTGTTATATGATGTGCGATATCGAAAATAACAATTGTATTATATGATTTTTGATATCGAAAAAATAACGACACAGCGATTAATAATTTATGTTGGTCGTTCGTCGGTGCTTTAGGTGTTGATTGATGAATTAGAGTAAGTGATATTTTGGATATGCGCACTAAGTTGAAAACTCAGTGATGCTCCTGTGTATTGCTGAATTTAGCTATGTGTGGGTAAATTGGTAGTAATTCAATCACAACTCAAATTCATATGAACCGAAAAATACCTTTCGGTGATTTGGATTTTGTGATAATATTTGGTTCCATTACTGCGAATGAACAGTGATACAAAACACCAGATTACCAGATTCACCATATTACGGTGTACAATTCTGATTTCTTTGATGTTCCGAATTCAACATATAAAGCAATAACTTTTCCCAACTAGTTTAAGCATAATCCAAATTTGTTTTGTGATCATGAAACTTTGTGAAATCTCTGTATCTCACCATATTTGACATTGAGCGTGTTGGATGGTGCTGCGAATAGACTCAAGCATTAATCAAGCCACCATATGTCACATCTCGCGCGCTTCGAATAGTGATCATACGAACCGATGCACATCGCGATGTACCGACGCTATGAGTATCTGTTTAGCTTCCCGTCACAAGTACCGATAATATGACTTGTGTGAGTTGGTGCATTCGACATTAACCATATTACTGTTTTATCTTAAGCTCTATTACAACGCTTGAGTTCGTAGAATATTATTTGATAATCACATAATGCCATTCTGTTAAAACAGTGGTAAGATTGTGAGAAACAGAACAAATTCCCAATCCAGCACTTTTCATATACATACTATAGTGTAGTTGTATTTTTTTCAGATCGAGGTGCTAATGATGGTGTTTCTGAAAAGTTTGTTCATATCATAACACCCTTCACTACAATGTAAGATGTGGTACACATTAAATAATTTAAATTGTGTACTGATCGGATAGTTGAATCTCGTGTTGTGAATAAATTGGGTAATATGTAACCGTAATGAATTTGCTCGCACTACGATATCTTACATTATAATACATGGATTCACTTGCGACAAAATATATCTCAATCTATCATTGGTCAGACATTCACATCTCGTATACTCAATATACAACCTGTTAATCTCAAAGTCACAATGTTGGTTGTAATAAACATTTTATCAATCGCTTTTGCGACGATGGAAGTGTTTTTGATAAATCTGTAGACCTAGAATGTTTTACATTGGGCACGTTAGATAGTACGAAAGAACTCAAGCATTATTCAACCCGCGACATGCCAAATCGGCCGCACGCTATATGCTCGCGCAACTTTTATTTTATAATACATATAGCGGTTCAGTTAGATTGGCAAGGCATAACTGGATATAATGCATGGCGATCTGTCAGTAATTGGCCTTGTTAGGTTTTGTAAGATGTCGATATTTCGGGATGCAATGGCGATAGCATTTTCCGATACTCAATTTTGACACGGGGAAAACAGATCACTGATTGAGTTGAGTTTCAAATCATTTTGTGAATTTTTTGACCCCCTTGATACTGCAGTTTCAACTTTAGCCTTGATTATTGTAAACGATTAGGTTTGTGAAATATTAGCTGATAATCACATATACCATTCTGAAATACAGCATCACCATATCTTGCAATATAACACTTGGATTCGCTTGACAGAAAATTAATTCACGCAATCTGTCATTGATCAGATATTCAAAAATCTGTTAGGATTTACCCAAGCTCAATCGCAACACGACAATAATCAGGTAGTTATGATCACGTTGACGCAAGCGCTCGATAGGCTGTTTCAAAAATCTATACGTGACATACACACGTGAAACAATATCCACATTCATGGCTTTCCTACAGCAGTGATTCGATACACTCGATAGGATAGTTGGGTGCTGAACGATTGTATTCGGTGTGTCTTGTGTATACGCTCACGGATTGCTTTTCGACAACCTGTTCCACGGGAAACAATTCACCATACAACCATTATAGTGATTCAGTGGACAGGATACTATAGTCATTTGTCCCGCGGAATGTAGGTCACTACGCATTAAAAACACCTGTTTTCAAAACCGATCGCGGAAAATCAACCATATGCACGTTATACAATGTAATTAGTTCGGCGAAATACACAATACGCGTCCATGAAGCGCACAATGACGCTTTTTCGAAGCTCCGTAGGTCGATTTTCGACTGCTAGCTAGCTCAAAATGCACTGTTTCTGACTTCCGAAATGCTACATTCTCACTTCCGGTATTTTACGCCTCGCCAGCGAGCGATTACACTACTGACGGCATAACGGTCATTGACAGACATGAACCGCTAAAATAGTGGTGCTAACGACGATATAAGTTGGTATATTTCTATGCTCTCTTGGTTTCAAACGAAATCCGGCGTCATCCCTGCGTATGCGCTGTGATGAATACATGATATTTAACCGAAACCTCGGGCATTTGAATGTGGTGTATCAGTTAATCGGGATTCGGGTTTCTCTGGAGGCCGGGGACCTTTTTAGTCGGAAGTGACACATCAGTATACGACCACAGATTCGAATAATATTTTGCGTAACTGATATATTCTCCTTGTAACCTGCATATAATGGTTCGATAGTGGCGTTTTCGCCTTTGTGTATAAACACTTTTTGATTGATTCCTCCAGAAAACTCGGAACTCAGTGTGCACTTTTTTGCCTTCTCAAAATTGGGTGTCAATGTCAACGACCTGTTCCTAATGGTAACTAGAGCGAAACCACAACACCGCAGTTGGGTGTATATAATGTGACCTACGAACAAATTGAACATGCTCGACATTTCTGTCTTGAAGGATTATTTAATAAAAGTATTTCCTATATGTCAACATTTGTTACAAATTTGCTGAATGGATCAAGCCTTTTTCAAACTACCCAGAATTGCTTCGCGGGACGGATGAAACTGTCTGGCGGGCCTGATGCGGCCCGTAGGCTGTATGTTTGACACCCCTGCCCCACAGCGACGATTTAAATGATTATTTATTCATAAGCACAGACGCAGAAGAAATTAGCTTGCTAATCAGTCGATGACAGCTATTGAGACGACACTTATTTAAGTTGGCTATATGTCATATACACCGAATCCATTCTGTACCTGGCATGTTCTGCATCTACCATAGATCTTTCCAGTTGATCTCATAATACCGTCTTCGACATCTTATTGTCGACAGATTAATTTAATGTAAGTCTGCAAGTGGATCTTATTGTCGACAAATTAATTTGATATAAGTCTGCAAGCGGGATGATTTTCACGTGGATCCGTCGTATTTACAAAGGCATCAGAAACTATATATTCAAATCGTTACTGCTTGGCAATATTCTTTTTCCTGCTTTTTTGCTGGTGGTCTCACTCATCGTCACAACGTTAAGACTCGTCGGATTTCCAACAGAAAGTGAGATTGATTTCGCAAGAATCGCAACTCGCAAATTAATATTTTACATTTTAAACTTTGTTTCAGGACTGCCAGGAAGACTTCGCTTCGCTCCATCTATGTAAGTTCATGTTCGTTGTCAATTTTAGTGCAATATCGACACCAGTGGTTCCCAACCGCCGGTCCTCGGACTGGTGCCGGTTTGTGGCAAGTTTCCTGTCGGTCCGCGACATATATTAGAATTTTATATCGCAATTCCAAAATGCGGAGAGAAGGACGCTTGTCCATTAATTGGACAAATAAAACTCCAACTTATAAATTAAGTGAGAAGTTTGGAACGTTGGGAAGTTTGGGCGTATGTCAAAACTGTTTAAAAGTAGCCTACGAGTCCTACGACTATGGTTTCGGTCATGTTATATGTAGATTGTAGAGTCTGCGAAAGGCTTTTAAACAGACGTCGTTTAAGTCCGACATTACAATTTAGCGATACTAGCAGTTGCAGTATAACCTGGCAAACCTGTCAAACAGCATCTCATTCATTTCAAAGGAAACCGAACAACCACACGAGGTTGATCTCACGTGAACTTCAACAGAATCACGCATAAAGATGTACTACCAAAAAGCAGATTTAGATGTAGTTTACAATATGACATTTGAGTTGCATACAATTGTCGTGATTAAACTTGGGGTTCATTTTGATTTTTGAAGGTTTACTGGTCCGCGACATTTGTTTTGAAGTTTTACCTGTCCGCGAGGTAAAACGGTTTCGAGCCACCGATCTACAACAAAAATCCACCTGAGGGCCTTGATCCTTTTTTCAGGGATCCTTGAAGGAAATGGTTAGGCTTATGATCTGTAAGTCTACTCTGCCATAACAAAAGTCATGACGTCGAATATTAATGAGAATACAAGTGCAACCATAGGCAGCATCTTGATCTTGAGTTTACTTTCTTCCCTACACCACTAGGCCAGCAATCAAGACATTGTAGGAGCAAAATCAAGATCAACCCTCACATTACCTGCATATATACCAACTAATCAATGTACTATCATCTTTATTGTGTGTTGCATTTTAATTATCTTATCATCCTAACAGTGCGGTATAACGCAGTTTTCTAATTTAAAAATGGTTCAATAAGTTATTTCTATAGGTTGAAAAACATTGTGCCGCCGGGCGATTCACTCATGGCGTTGTTGTTTGTTGTTTATTGGAAGAAAAATTGGGCGCTTGTCACCTGTTGGTCTTTTGCAACACGGTCAACGATGGCATAAGAGGAAATCAAAGTCGGTGAATAATGGCGTACGGAACGGTCATGGAGTGAAATGGGTTAGGAACCGCCGAACAAAACTATAACTGAATAGATAGTTTAAAACGCATTTGCTGATTGTCAGAATAATCATATGAAAATCCACACCACTACATACAATTTGGAGGGGGTTTCTGGTACAATTACATTATCAATATTTAGGTTGTCAGAATCATTACGAAAACAGCATTCTATTAATACCAGTGAAGGTAAATTTTGATCCTTTTTTTATGAATTGCGCTATTACAGTAGAGGCTTGAACATCTGTGCTTTCCCTGCGCCTCACCAACTCTACCTCAAACAGTTAAAACGTACATTGTGTTATTTTTGGTGTAAGCAGTGGTGGCTTTTGGGGTGGGCGAGGTGGGCGGTCGCCCGGCCCCCCCCTGGTCGAAGGCCCCCCCCCTGTTTGATTTATGCGATTTTTTCAAGGATTATAGCGAATAAACGGGGAAATCCCAGTACCAATCAAGAATATGATTCCGTACAGATGTGTCAATCATCATCAAATCTCTGCATTTGTTAGAAAAGTCCCATATCCAGATAATCATCACGTCTCTGCACGCGTTAGAATTACTTAGTTTTGATGGTAGTCTATCCTTGCACACAAGCAATAATAGATATGGCCGAATCCAGCCCCTGTCCCAACCCCTTGACGTGGTGAAAGATAGAAGATACTGATAGTAGACGCGAAAGGGGGGTCTGGGGGGCGGAGCCCCCCAGAAGTTACGAATACGTATTTATAGGCCCCCCCCCCGGTAAGTCTCGCCCAGGGCCCCCCCATTCGTAGGGCCATCACTGGGTGTAAGAAATCACAACATTAGTCATTTACAAAAAATAACAATAATCATAGAAGGTTTAAAGAATTTACTTTTACTCATCCTGACAACAGAAGAATCACTGCCTCACTTACCTGACTTGACCTCACGTCCCTAGTTGTGTACTACTGCCAAGGCCGTTTGCCAATAATGAATCCGAAACACTTTTCCATTCCATATTCTGGTGAATATATAGAGTCAATATCCTGAGAAACACTTCGATGTTCACCGCAATCTTATTTCACGTGAAATCTGCTTTTTGATTTACGGTAAAAATCTCTCATGCAAACAGTCTGATTTTCTGTTTTAGGTCAAGGGAATTAATCCGTCTCGTCCTCGACGAATTCGTGTTGCAAGGATTCAGGAAGCCGGTAGTGGTTGGGGACAAAGCCCCCAACCCAACAATCTATGCCTTGGATACGTACGAGGAAAATACGTATGTAATAATATCGCCATGATGGCAATTCAATGTAAAAACCTTCGTATGCTATTTCAGATTATTGAACTTTTCAACAAATCTTAAACCACTGGTAGTGGTGTTTGGCTCCTGTACCTGAGGTCCGTTTTCCTCCTCATTGGAAGCGCTTGAAAGCGCCATGAGGAGGTTCAGCGATGACGCTGATTTTCTTACAGTTTACATCAAAGAGGCACATGCGGATGACGGGGCTTGGGCAAATTTACCAACCGAAAGGTAAATAGCAAAGCTAAGTGGATATTTGGAATATGTATATGTGAAGTATGCCATAGAAACAAAAACTAATGTTAAATTTTCGTTTTAAAAGTACTACGTGACGGTTATACTTAAGAATTCTGTGTTTGTGATGATGTGGAGGCAAGTCAAATGCTTATAATAATATTATGTCATGTGCCCCTGGATTACTTAATTGGTATCGTAAGTTACTCTCCGGTTTTGATCGAGCCTATTTAGTGTGCGTTACTGTTGACCAGTGACGTGCGCTGAGGTTCATGGCTGGTGAGGCACGGACCCCCCCCCCCCCACACACACACACACACACACGAACACGCATGCGCGTAAGTACCTGATAAAGAGACCAAAAATGTGACTAACAACAGCAGAGGGTATAGAGAGCATTCTCTTTGAACACTGATAGCCGTTGCAATTCCACGTTCTACAATACATGTAGGACTGGTCGCTATTGCGCTAAATGGGCAAGTTTAGACCGGTGTAGACCGGTGTAAGTTATTTGAGGGTCATGAAAGTAGCATCCTCATTTACAAACATTTTTTCAGTAAAAAACACTAGATTTGCCGAATTTCGAAAGAAAATACACTAGGACACTAGGCCAAGTCAAAATACAGTAGATCTAGTGTGAAACACTAGGAGTGGCACCACTGACCACAAACAACGACAACGCAGGCTATGTAAGTATAGCTATCACATACCACAATTAAAGGTTATAGGTATTGCAGTTGAACACACCATAAAGGCCACAAACAACGACAATACAGCCTATGCAAGCAGCTATCTCATACCACAATTTAACAGAAAATACATAACAGCTACGTAAGTAAGGGAATGTATTTGCTCCGCATTACGTATTGGCCGTCGCTATAAAATAATTCCTACAGGACTGTTGTATTCCGAAATCGATAGCGCGTTTCACTGTGCTGCGATTGTCCAATTGTTAGCGAATAATGCACGAGGCAGATTCGTTTGTGCCTCACCTTGTCATTGTTTCTCTGCGATGGCATTGTCTGTAATAAAGCCGAATGTCACCTTCCTTGGACGATTTTGGGGGGTTCTGGTGCTCTGACACTGTTAGTATTTGGATTTTCGGAATCAGTGTGACGATAGCATTTAATTGATACGAGTTGTTATGAATTCCGAGCTATTTCTGATGAATTGCATTGTCGCAGGTGAGGCACGACCCGCCCGTACCTCTCCTGTGCCTCAATTCTCCTTTTGCGCTGTATTTTTGAATAATAATTATGCAAATTGATGATGTTGGGTGAAAAAATGTTCAAATTTAGTTATTTATGAACATCGATGTAAAATATCAATAATCATCGAATCATGGAGGGTTTTCACAATTTTCACTTACGCACCCTGACGACAGGTGAGGCACTGCCTCACCTGCTTCATTGGACCGAACGCCACTGCTGTTGACTGAAGGGTCCCATATTTCATGTACGGACCTTTTGACTTGCTTGTCACCGAGGCCTAATCGAACAAAAGATAAATTTCTTACCAACTCCATTGTTCAGCTAGCTACTATGGAGGGTCGGGAACCTTTTTGGAAAAAAGCCATATTGAATTGTAATTCCCGAATAGCCATAACTAGATGTCAACTGTTACGTGACAGTGTAGGACCAGTGACGTCATTGAGGCACGAAATTAAAGTTAACTACACGGGATATGTCGCGTGCGCCATACTTTTGCGTAACCATAGATGTGTTTAAACACCCGCACTAATTAAGCCGGTTGCGTTACATTTGAGCGTCCGACACAATAAAAAACAACAGTTGAGCATATGACACTTTAGCCTAGGCGCAGGGTTCGGGAACCGTTTGCAAAATACATATTTTAAATTTTCTTTCCGTGGGAGACATTATATTTTTTGTAACTCAAGGCATGCATCGTAAACAAAATCCAACAACAGTAAACGTGCAAATTAACTGCATATTCCTCAGTAACAGCTTGCGTGAGGCAATAGCCTTTATTCTAATAGCAGTGGACAGCTGTTCAATAAATTGCTGGTCGGTAAAAAGTCTTCAGTGGCGGAGACCATTGTTAACCAATATCATTTGGTTAACTTTGACACTAAATTATGAAATGTTGCATTCCTACATCTTACGACGTTGCTTCCTGGCTACCTAACTATCAGGATTTTGGATTACTATATTTGTAAGTTGAATTTGTAATTATAGGAATGACAATTCCAAGGGGCTAAATTTCTCGCCGATGATCATGAATGCAATGTTGATTTGAAAACTGCATTGGCGTCGACAAGTTCGCTTTCCCCTCAGATTAAACAGCGCATCGTGCAATCCAAGTTTCAAGTCGTGCGATGTTGGGTACAGCAATTCATGATATCGCATGGTCGCCTGCGCGATAACAACTGCGTTTTCACAACTATTCAAATTTTGTATCGAGCACGACGGATTAGATCTGTCCGATGAATACTCCAACTGAACTTGAAAGTATTTTCACCATTATGAAAAGAAAATATATTATATCGGACTGGTAGGCAAAATGATCAATTATCAAACTGAAACATTTGGCACAAATTTGAAAATTTTGAAAACAGGATCCGAGTCCCTAAAATCCCAAGGCTATACCGCTCTCTGAACCTACTTTTTTCACCTACCACGAGCATACGAATTCTGGTCGCTATGAAAATTTACAAAAATTCTGCAATATTAATAAATAAGATACGAATTGAGCGGCAAATTAGGAACTTAATAAAGAGCCATATTGTATCACCAAAAGAGCCATTTACGGCTCGCGAGTCATAGGTTCCGGACCCCTGAGCTACTGTATGTGACCCAATGGCTACAGCCATTGCATTGTTTTGTAATTACGCATGGAAAATCTTACTATGTCGCTATACCAACCGAATTAGAAATTACAAACTACATTTTTTACTTTTTCGACTAACTGCAGATTCCATGTAAAGAACCACAAATCTCTGGAAGACAGAAACGAGGCCGCTAAACTGCTGACAGATATCCTTCCTTGTCCTATCTACATTGACGCTCTTGATGACGAAGCCGCAAGGGTTTACAAGGCTTTTCCCGACAAGATGATCATCATATTCGGAGATCAAATAAAGTACACAAGTTCTCAAATAGGACCTTCTGGCTTTGATGTCGACGAGATGGCTACCTGTCTGGAGAAGATCCTAAAATCCTAAAATGGTGGAATCAGACATTTACAAATCTACATCCGTTTTAATTCTATCGCCCACAACGCAATCTTCACCTGGATAATTGTTTGCTCGCATGCGTATTAGGCTATACAATGTCAGCGGCAATGTTCCCAGTATTTTTTACGAGTCTGCGCGCACTCACTGCGCGCACTCAATGCGCGGTCACTTGGACAACAGTGAGTAGCGACTAAAAGAGGTCATCACTTCGGATTTTTTATGGGCAACTTAGATTTTCTGCACGCAGAGACCGTGTCAGCACTGCGCAATTGCGCACGTGCGCAGCTTAGAGGGAACATTGGTCAGCGGTGTAACAAACCGAAAAAGTATAATATATACAATACGTTATGCGACACTGACGCCTCCAGAATATTATGTTTGGTCGGTCATAGTCTGTTATGTCGCTTCTTGGCCATAGTCAAATGTGATGGAATCTATTTTCTGATGGAAGCTTTTGTACCAATGACGATCCCAGTGGAAAATGCTATTAATACAGCAACCCTGGATTTGACGATACTTACAAAGGGAGTTCTTTAGAAATGACTCAATCAAAGTGGATAAGAGACGCTGTTTGAAAATACATATTTTTTATTACAATTGTCCTTTATCCTATGCGTATGGTACCATCATTATATATAGCTTCACTTCGTCCAGGGACACTATTGAAATACCTAATTTTCGCATTCATGTCGCTCGTGAGCGCAAGGATATTTTAGATGTCATACATATGATAGGCACATCGGTAGCCTATGCCTAGCTTGACTGTTGTCAGTCTGATTCAATCGGTAATTTTGAATACAGCATGTTGTTGGTACGCGACAGATGAGCATATGACTCAATTAAAAACGAGAGTATAGTGCCTGCGAAATTTCGACATCCGCCTCTTGATTATTTCACCCTATCAAACGGAAGAGGAACTTTCACCACGACCTCAACCCCTATCAAAAGGGCAAGTTTTTGTCTAACTATAATCGTGAGAAAGTTGCGTATCATGATCATTTGTTTCATCGTATGATCATTTGTCATTATTTTTCAATTATTAAGCGAACAGTTTAAGATATGCAGGGTATGCTTGTTCAGTTTTGTCTTGGCCATTCAATGAATCAATCAATCAATCATTTTTACCTTCTTTCAAATCTACATGAAAGTATTTCACTGTCAGCTCAAGCGGACTTGTCAAATTCGGTACTTTCCAACTTCATGGACGTTCTGGCTGAAAATTAAATTTTTTGGCTGGTACGCAATAAGAACACAACGCAATGCCGAAATGATTTTCCGCAAAAAGGCGAACAAAAAAGCTTCATTAAATAAGTATCGTTTGAGAAACTAGCTGAGTTCGATATAAATGTATCACACATGTCCTAAGTTGGGCTATAGGCTAGGCTTACCATATTTCGGAAATGAAAAAAGAGGACACATTTTCAGAAATTTCAGACATGCAAAACTGGAGAAGAATTCTCAAAAACCGGTAAATTTTTCCCACTTCATGATCGGTTGACTAAAAAAAAAAAAAAAATGGTAATCACTTCCGCTCAGAGCTCAAAATCACGTTTTTCACTCCACATTGCCAGGTGGATGACTAAAATAAAAAAAAAAAAAAAGGTCTTCTTTTCGCTCAGAGCTGATATCACCACTTTTCCCTCCGAAATACCGGCCGGAGCTTCACTTCTGCGCTAATTTGCGGCATATCACTCGCAATTTCCTCTAAATCTGACCTAAATTTTCAAAAAAGAGGACAAAATCTCAAAAAAGAGGACAAAAGGGCGTCCTCCGAGGACACTTTCAAAAAAGAGGACAAATCCTCTTAAAAGAGGACGTATGGTAAGCCTACTATATGCAAGCATTAGAAATGGGAATCACGCGCATTCACACTGGGAGATAGCTCTAAAATACCGATGTAGTCAGAAAGCTAATATGTCTGTCGATCGTTTTATTCGAATCTGCACGGAAGTAGAGCATTGATATCAGACACTGGTGTACAATGCAGGTCGAATCCGAAGCGTACGAATATATTGCACATTCAGTAGAATAATTGAATGGATGGTTAAAAAGTTATGTCGTTCCTTAATATCGGCGTTTCCGATTCTGTGAATAATCACGTTTTTGTCATTTTTTCCATAAAAATCTACCTGTGCACATTTAGGCCTACCTGGAGTTGGTTGTCCATGTCAACGACTTGTTCCTACTAGTGAACAGAATGCCATCTGAACACTATGCTGCCAGATGGCCATAATGAGGTCTATGAACATTGAACATTGAACATACTAGACATTTGCTGGCTTGAGGGTTTGGTTAATTGTGTATTTATAACTTGGAATCTCAATAATTGTTAGAGATGTGATGGATAATACAGACATTTTCTTACTCTACCAAGAATTACTTCGCGGGCCGGATGCGGGCCGCGGGCCATGTGTTACAACACTGTTGTAGATCATTCCTTCCCAACCTTTTTCAGCACGCGACACAAATGAACTGTCTTTGTTGATAGTTTTTTCAATCGTAGCGCGAAATTCGACAGTGTGTTATTGTAGATGCCTACGAATGGAAATTCATACCAGCGCATGATCATTTTCTCCAGCAATGATTTGCAGACTTCAAAAGGGAAATGCATGAAAGCAGGCCACAACGCCACTATAGTTCGTATACAATTGTTGCGATGCGAACTAGTCAATGTGATGTCCGCATCCTTGGTGTTGGATACAAGAATTACAATTGGAGATTGGGTGCGCGCTTTCCAGTTTGTAATCATCAGTTTTGTGTATTCATTATTGTCTCCTTTGATGCACTCCTAAGATTGAATTGTCACGCTATGTCTCTTTTGAATACCGCGTAACTATAACTTCATATTGTTAATTTATTCGCTATAAGCTTTTCGACTGACTCTCATCAGTAGCGAACGTCAGTCAGTATATGTCACTTTTTCACCTGTAGTTCAAATTGTTACCGACACGGTGCATTGTGCAGTCGTACAATTTACAGTGCACGACGTTGTTGCCAAATAGTTATGCAACACATGCCATCATATTGCTCTTGCTGCAGTGACACTTGAATAATAATTGCACCAGAATAAATTTGACGCTAGGACTTGATATTAACGAGTGCAGTGCCTGTAATAAAATGTCACATCAGTATTTAATTACTGCTGTACACACACATCAATAGCATGGGGTAAAGTACGCTCTCTTGACGTCATCGAGAGACGACAAAGAGTAAATTATCAAATCGCAGGACTTCACATACCGACACGAAAGGACGGTTCTGTGCGACGGCTGCAGCCGTTGTTACCAACTACTGACTGGACCATTCAATAGTTGACGGAGCCGGATCAGTAGCATCAAGTGAGCTCCGGACCTGGAGCCGGAGCTATTTTATGCAAGATGAGAGCTCCGGATCTGGAACAGTTTAAAATTTACGACTGCTCCAAAGCCCTGGTTCTGGCCGGTCGTGTGACCGTCTCCGTAAGACTGTTTTATGTTATGGTGTCGATACGTTGCGGTTTGCGTGCGAATCTTCGTAATAAAGTATTACCATTCCGAGGACCGGGCGGTTACAGAGCATTTTACAACGGGATAGAAAATTCCAACCTTCAGCTCACCACTAAAATCTCCCTACACTGTTCCATCCCTGATAGACTGTGTTATGTTGTCCAATGGGGACATATTGTTTTAATTATCGGGCATGGTGTAAAACAGCGGTTCTTAAACAATTTAGACTGCGACTCAAATCTAAGTTTTACTGGCTGTTCGCGACCCAAGCCTCATAGAGCGAATTTATTGCATTGATATTGCTAGTATGCATCCAGATTAGGTAATCTTTTTACGACTGGTCTAAGAAGATTATTCGTGAGGATATCGCCTGCTATCTTGAGATGAGCCCTTTGTTAGTGATTACTTTGCTGAGGCATGCTGTTATTTTCCGGACGTTCGTAAAATAGATTGCAATCTTTCACATATGTTAGACAAAACCAAAAGAAAAAACTCTTTCATGAGCCGTATGCGACTTAAAATTGTGGTGCATTATTTTCCAAATTTGTACTGCGGGGCTCAATTTGTAAGGACGGGACTATTCGGTCGTTGCTGTTTTTGTTTGTGGCGTTCATGGTGTTTGTCGACTACAACGGTCATTTACACCAGGCCGATTTTTTTAAAATTCCGATTCCGTAGTTGCCTACTTGTAATACGGTCCACCTCTAGGCTTTTTGAGACACCGCTTAACCGAATGAGATGGTGAGAAGGAGCCCAAATGAACATCCAGCACTGCGGTAGGAATTCTATAGTCGACCTCGGTCTGACACGAACCCGCAACCCATTGGTGTTGTAGCTGTGCATTATGCCACTACGATATATCGCCACGCGATATTCGGCTCTGACTATTTCGACGACCGTGCATATCATTAGCGCATGTCCCGGCCAACCGGCGACGGTCATTTTGGTCAAGGGTTAATCGCGGCTAAACTTTTTGTAACTGAACTTTATGCAGCCGCATGCCCACGAAAACTTATGTATTCGTGTGTCCCGACACGTAAAGATTTGATCCCGAAAATACCTGAGTCTGACATTCCTGCACCCGCACGTTGCACATAACTAGAATTGACCATCCCCAGCGGTCTTCGGAAGACGTTCGGCGATACTACAGCAATATACAATTTTGTCACAATTGCGAATTCAGTTATATCCATTTCTATAAACTATGCGTCTTCAAAAAAGTAGGGGGACGGCAGTTACAGCCCGCGCGTTCGCTCCCTCCACTCTTTTCGAGTAGTACCAATTGTCCGCGTGTTTCAGACCTCCGGTGTAAAAGGCCCCGTAGTTGCCGAGACACACCTCTCCCGCTGTACACGAGGTGCGTAATGTTTTATCGTGGACGGGTCACTTATCACTTCTTCGAAATGGAATATGCCCCGTCCCATGACTATGAAGGGAGATACGAATTATTGTAACGACCAACTTATTGATTTAAAACGATGGATCATGGATATATCATATAACGCTGGAAGAGCGTCAAAACAGATAGCATTCTACTCATTATATTTCTCAGTTTCCAATATGTAACACGGCGTACCATTTATCAGATGGTCGAGAAGACATTAGAATCTAACTATATTTTAACTGAGTGACAGTGCTCGTGATTCATGTTGATACGATTCATCGATGGCTAAAGAACCAGGTAATCCTACTGCAAATGAATTGCATAACATATATCTAAATTAGGCGGACATAGTTCATACATTAAAAGCCATATGTAATCAGAGATCTTTGAATTAATAATGACACAGTGTGATTAGTGCACTTGCTTGTCATTGCGATAGGGTATGCACGTATGTTGCAGCAAAACGACCATGAATTCGTCATTGCCGAAAGGTTGATGCATGTAATCGAAGAAGCACTGAATCACTGGTAATTAGGTTGTATCTTATTTGAAATATCGAATGTGATATTATGTATAGTGACTCATATCTTGATAGATGCATTTTGGGCTAATCAGACTCATGTGATGATATTTTGGTAGTATATGTTAAGATATTAACTCATAATTTCAATATTTGACTCGTCATGCTACTACTCTATTAGCTTTAGGTTTCTTCGGTGCAGACGAAAATTGGAACTTAATAGCTACGCGTCCCAATATATTTTGCCAACTCATATTTATATCATGTCAACGTATAATAACTGTAATAAGATTCAGCTTCATGCTTATCTTGACGCCTGCTGCAACTGCGGAGTTTTGCTCACAGGATGACAATATGCAATATTGGATTATATGTTGAGTACTTTATCAGTTCAAATTACTGATTTATAACCCGTACTCTAACTGAACACAAGAATAGCAGGAGATGCATTAGTTCTCAATTTAATTTATCTTGCTACAGGCCATATATTCGATGACAATATTGGTTTTAATCCTATATCTTGTTCCTTTTACTGTATCTGTTCCAACTTCTTGGCTTACGTTCTTACAACTAGCAGCGATTGATTCAAATGGATAGCTTCTGTAATCTTTGAGTATTTCATTAATGTTGAGGCTTTGACTACGTCTAATCGTCAAGTTACATTTGCATGATTTGACTTCTTTCACTTTAAATTGGTAAACATTCCTTTTGATTGCTTTTTCTGTCATTGTTACGTCACAATGTTAATTTAATCAGTAAATTTCGAATTCATTGCGTTAGGAGGATATCGGATGCATTTACTGACGGTCGCTCCTGAAAAGTATCAGTTGAAAAGTTTACAGTTATGTATTTTGTCGCTCCGAGTCACGTATTATCGACGATTTTTTCGTTCTGAATTGCTGTGTTATATTTGAGACGAACATTCTGAATCATGGTTGTCGACTTTCGGTAAGGGGTTTTGAAGATAGATAGTAGTGATACATATCAAGTTCGGATTCTTCGGATTTACTGTTGATTCTCCTTCAAGTTGGTATCATAATATTTGTGAGGTGTTATTGTCAATCTGATCTTCGTCTCGAACGATATACTGGTATAATACTGTATTGACGGTAGCCTTATTATGTATGCGTATCCATCAGAATTAAATGAGATGAGATAGCAACCAGTTCTGTGAAATGGGTACTCGTTCCTGCGGCGGGGTAAAAAAGGCAATGAACTTCCATCGCAAGTCACTCAATCCGTTTGGCAATATAATATAGCTGATAGCTGTAGTGTATCAATCCCATGAGTCAGTTGATTGTCGTGATTGCCGATTGATTTCCCTGGCTGATCCTCATGTGTGGTAATCATAGTTACAAACCATTAGCAGACGATTTTATGCACCGTGCGTCCTTGCCACAAGCATAGCATAGCGAACGTTTCAGCTTATCAGCACGCAATGTAAACACGGGTTGGCATACAAATGGTTATATTTATACTTGTATCGCCTATTATAACAAAAGTATAAGTACTTCCCATTGATATAAGTATCAATGTCTTCGTAACATGTAATCTTTTCACTGACGACCCTTAATAGATGAGTGAACTATAATTTATGACGTTCGGTAACGCGCATAGGTGTAGAATATACCGTCTATTTGCGCAGTATGGATCTGAAGCATTTACAAAAGCTTTACAAAGACGTTAGAAACTACTTCGCTCCGTCATTCTTAGTGAGCAGCATTCTGCTTCCTGCTTACCTGTTCGCGGCATCGAGCTTCGTCACATTTCTGCGAATTCTTGGATTTCCAACCGAAAGTGAGTTTAACATTATAGACATCGGAAGACGCGACATTTAAATAAAATCTGTATATATTTAGAATTTGGAGAACTTCACTTCGCTCCAAATATGTGAGTAGCCTAGTTGTCGTGCTGATCAACTGTTACCGTATCATTTTGTCTAAACTCTAGTCACTGACCCCTTTTATTTAATCAAGGTTGCTGACACACAATTTTGAAGAATAATCCTAGCGATCTAATGTATTTGTATACGTCAGAGAATAACAATAACATTGCCAATACTGAAAACCTAGAAAGATTATCGTGGCCGTGATTTATTCTTACCAACCATAAATCCAGAGCGATTCAACATTAAACTGGATACCTAGGCTCCTCCTCGCCACCTCATCCGCGTCAGCGGTGTCTTACAAAAGCCTAGAGGTGGGCCGTGCTATAAGTCGGCAGTTACGGAAAATAAGAAGAATATCGGCCTGGTGTAAATGACCATAGTAGTCGACAAACACCATGAATACCCCTAAACAAACAAACAAACAAACATTAAACTGGACATTATAATCTCAATATTTCAACTGAAACTAGCCATTGTGATTTCAGCTTCAATGCCGCTAATAAATTACTACAACTACATTTTTTCCTGTTGCATATGGACGAATGTGAAGTTTTACAGGTCGACCAAATTCATTCGTTTCGTCTTCGAGAACTTTGTCTGGCCAGGATTCAGAAAATCGGTAGGCGTTTCTGATAAGGCACCGAATCCCACAATATATAGCATGGATACGTACGAAAAGAAGAGGTTGCGATGCGAAATGCTAATTTCCGTTGCTTATATATTCACTGATATTCTCCTATATTTCAGAATTCTGGACTTTTCATCAACTCTCAGACCTTTGGTAGTTGTATTCGGGTCGTGCACCTGAGGACCGTTTGCCTCCTCGTTAGACGCACTTGAAAGCGTCATGAGGAGGTATAGCGATCGCGCAGATTTTCTCACGATTTACATTAAAGAGGCGCATGCAGACGACGGTGTTTGGGCAAATCTACCGAGAGACAGGTATGTGACAAAGGTTGCATAGGAGAGAATCAGCATTTTGTGTTTTCAAAGTATGCTCATGTTACGGTTGCCATGCGTCCTGATATCCGATGTTGAAATCTGCGTTTCGGATTTAGGCTTAAAGGTACGGGATTGTCATAATTACATCGTACTTCGTTTTCCTATAACAATCAACTTTTTCTATGCTGTTGTATAAATCTGGTATATTCTTACTGAATAACTGTCTGCTTCAAATCCGTCCGTATTTCACTGATGGTACCTGGCGTACAAATTCTATCAAGCTGGCATGAGTGAATAATCGTTAATTGTGTGTCAGATGTGGCATGTGTAAATATGATAGCCTACTACGTGAAATACTTATTATTTAATTAGTATTATTGAGCAGACAAGCTTAGAACATATTCAATAACCTTCCAAGCTTAATTTTCTCATTGCTTACCAATCATAGGGTGCAAATTTTGATTATACTTCAATTACACTTGGTATAGCTTAAATCTTGTCACTTAAAATCGTCGCATGAAAATTTTCCGGGATTTCGCATTACCAAACATGGTAACAAAATAATTTTACAGATATGGTTAGTAACGAAGTATTTCCGACTTTTTCGGTTTACTTTAGTGGGCTCCCTTTACTTCCACCACGTTCCCGAGTGGTCACATACACTACTTCCACGTAACAGTTCTTAACGCCGATTTATTTAGTACACTTAATTATATTTTCATAAGTAGAAAGTATGGTATATGCAATCATATACTACGTGTGTTACATATACTACATCTTTGAATTTTCATCGCTCTCAGGAGTGTAATGACCACGCGAACGTGACAGTGCAGACCGTTCGTGACGATACCAGAGCATAATTCTGAGAACTGCGCCGATTTTAGTCACCCGTTTCCAATCTGCATTTACCATGAAGATGCATATTGTAATGTCAAAATCCAGCACAGCTATGAAAAAATAAAATTTCGCGAGGCCTCGTTCCGATCGAGATCTTCGAACTATTTATTCGAGAAGTTCTCAGGCATGTTCTGTTCTGGTTGTACTTCAAAGAGGTTTGAACAGCTCCGAAGATTGCTATTTAGAGTTAGAGTTCATTTTAAATTTATGGCCTTACTTCTAATTCTAGTTGAGTAGTAACAATGACTAATTTTGTCACGTCGGAGAATATGCTCTACATTTTATACCGTATATTTGTGATCTTTATTTTCAGATTTCACGTTAACGACCACACATCTCTAAATGACCGCAACGAAGCTGCGAAATTATTGGTAGACATCCTTCCATGCCCTATATATCTTGATGGTATTGAGAATGATGCAACAAAGCAATACAAAGCGTTCCCTGACAAGATGATAATCATTCGAGGAGATCGCATCGAGTATACCACCGCGCAAGCAGGACCTTTCGGATTCGATGTTTTTGAAATGACTGCAAACTTGGAAAGAATCTTGTCGCAGCATTCCTAGACACATCAAATTCAGTTTTTATTTTCTTATTTTAAAGCCTCGAGTTTTCTGGTTGTGCTGATAGCCAGTTAGATCGCCACGTCTTCTTATCGCAACCCTATAATATCCTGCTTACTACAACAGTAATGTATACGCGATAGAGTGGTGTACTGGGGTACCATTGATATCTTTTACGAAATAGTCGATATTTCAATTTTTTTGGTTGATTATTTGGCACTTCATGTCCTAATATACGATGTTTCGATAAGCTATATATGGATATATGTGATATGTTTATTATCTGATTGTCTGCAGTTAATTAGGTGTTAATCTTATCACATAGTAATGTGATTGATATCTTAAATGATATCTGAGGCAAAGAATGTATTTTGCCTTGCCTATATAATAGTTGCACCAATATATGGTCGATCTTATTCTTGCAACTATCTGTTTTGAGCAAATGACGATCACATGGGGAAATGCTCTTTACAGCAACCCTGGATTTGACTGCAATTCAAACGGTTCTCGCGAATATGATGCGATCATATAGCGGATAATTGTATGCTAAAAATAAATGTGTACTCACCATGCATGATTCGACTTGATTTGTTAGTAGAGCCGAATAGGTCTAGGTGCGAGTGTGACATTGGGGATGCCATGTATCATTGTGGCTTACCGTATCAGCAACCATCACTACAACTGGCAAGAACTTGTAACATCCTTCATTTCATCGGATAACAACAAAATAGGAATTTGAAGAGATCCGGGGTCAAGACCGTGCAAAAAGATTTGTGCTGGACTGGCGGCGATGTACAAGTAATTGGTAAGCAGTAAGCACTGTTTAACGCTGACCCACGTTAATAGAAATTGCTCAATAGCTCAGCGATCGGCCTATTTTCCAGCGATTTCTGCTCACTTCGATTCTACTTTTCAAATTTCGGCATATTTTACATTTTTTGGTTGATTTTTATTTTTAGAAGTCCACTGGTTCGCCAAATATTTTTTGAAATTTTACCGGTCCACGAGGTGAAAAGGTTGAGAGCAACTGCTCTAAGACACTCGTAGACTCGATCTGTTAACACGCAGTGAGCCAATGGCACATCAATTTCATTCAGTCAAGTGTCAAGATTGTAATTACATGAAGTAGTAGTTCTATTGATAATGAGTTGTGCTAAAGTTGAATGCTCATACTATTTTTCAGTCGGTGTCAGGACTCGCCTTAAGGCTTCGACCAAGCCTAAAAGCTACGATTAATATTTCGTACTGACAGCAGTGGCAATTGGTGATCAATTTCGTAGATGATGCATAGTTGCTCTTATGAAGACATTTACGGTCCAGCAAATCGAACAGAAAACTCTGTCCAAATTACTAGAATTATTCTCATGATTTCGAAAATATAAGCCAATTTTCCGAAAATCAGTATTTACTTTATCAATAAATAGCCTAAATCAGCAAAAAATTCATTGGGTGACATGTAACGCACAGACCATGCCTGATTGCGACGATGGGCACATCACCATCGTGATGATAAATCGCGCGAAGTGCGAATAATTTAAAAAAATATAATCCCACAAAACTTTAAACTTGTTGACGAAGCGTATTTAACGATCTCTTTGAGCTGCGACAGGCATAGTCCTGCACACACTGGATTGCTGATCGGCCAGCTCGTTTGAAAATCACGCAATGGAGATATTATTTTAATGATAACACTGTGCTGCGTTAATTTTAAGGTTACTAAGTATTGACGGTTTTTATTGTACTATTTGATGCTGAATCCAAAACTGTTATTCGTTTTCTTTTATCAGCTCTAGATTTTTGGCAAATTGCATTTGAATTTTCGAAAACTGCAGTTTTCAGCGTTATGCGATTGATTATTATGACGTCATAAAAGGATTTAGCAATCATGCTTTGATGTAAAGTTTAGAAAACATTTCAATTATGACGAAGACCATTCCCTATAGCAGTGGTTCTTAAAGTGGGGGACGCGAAAGCATCTGAAGGGGGGCGCGAAGCCGTTGTTAACAAAAAATTTTCGCCCTTCGCGCGATTTACCTCCTGCTCATGGTACATCCATTGTCTATTGTCTATTGTCCGAATTTCATATTAGAGAATTCTCTCCTCAATAGCCATAACCTTCAATGCCATCAAATTATCCGTTGCGATTGCTACCTATCAACAAAGGGGGTCGTGGTCGTGTCTAAAAAAAGTTTGAGAACCACTGCCCTATAGTATACTGTAAGGACGTTTCAAGATTATTATCACCTTCGGGCATAGGCCACAGATCTGCGAACTTATCAAAGCCCAAGGTTTCACTGCACATATGGGTGCAGCGGAAAAATGACCATGGGCAGCTTTTCGAGTAGTCATTTTAAACTTCTTCGGAAAGCATAGAAGCCCTGATTATGAAGAACAGGTCAAAGAGCTGCTTGAAAGCTTTCTATCCCTTGGAGCCCTGATGTCTGTGAAAATGCATTTTCAGACTTCTCATTAGGATTATTTTTCCAGTCAACTGTGGTGATTACAGCGAATAACAAGGAGAGAGATTCCACCAAGACTTCCGCCAGATGGAAGAAAGTTATCAAGGATACGGGAACTTAAACATGTTTGCAGATCACCGTTGGTGCTTAAAGAGAGATCCGCATAACTCCACATATAGAAGAAAATCTTTGAAGCGACATTTATTGTCAGCATAAATGATATACATCATACATTGTTTTTGCATTAATCGTCGGAATATCGATATCAGTATCAGTTTAATTTATCATCATGTTCCGCACAACGCTTTCCTTGTTAAGGTATTTTGAATACTTCGTTTTCATTTCACAATTCCCACATTGATGTTGGCAAGGATTTCGCATTTAAAACACATTATTTGTGATGTTAAAAGTGTTTACGTGTCTATAGTGTAACATATCAACTTATACCTACTTCTGTTCGGTTGAGCGCCATTGAACAAAATTATGCTTGCTTGGTTAGTTAGTTGTAAGTGTCTTCATTTCAACTGTGTTATTATATTTTAGTACTATATAAAAAGGCGGTTACAGCAAAAACCTTGTAATTCGAATCAAAATCTTGCAAATATTTACAACATGCATACCCAATCAAGCTACCACAGAAATAAGTTTCTTTGTGTAGAATGATGACCAAAAGTTAGCATAATTGAATATGCCGTGGAGAAAACACTTGACCTGATTGAGAAAAACTGGTTGCATTTTTGAGTTCATCGAAAGAACTTGATTCAAAAACAGTTAAAACATCTTTGACCTTTGAAAAATAATTTTCAGACGCAGCACAGTGTAATCGTTATATTGGTATTTCAGAAGCCCACGAAGAAAATAGCAATCAGAATACGACTGACACGGTTTAGCTTTTTGCAGACTGTATTGGACTGTGAATTGAACAAACCATGCGCTTTGAATACCGATTCTAGAGAGCAGGAGCAGAGTCAAAACAAAAAGTCACACGGCGTTCCTCAGTTTTGTCACCTACTTCTCCGCGTAAGTATGTCACAAACAGCTCGCCCGTCACTATTGTGTCGATACAAAATAATTTGACGGAAATGATAAAGGAAGAAAAGTAAAGATTTATGATGCGAGTAATACTAATAATGCCTTCGTGCTTGAAAATATGCCGCCAGAGAACTAGATCTTCTCATTTCAATCTGGTTTAAACCATTGCGATGGGAATCGTTAGCAAACAAACACTACATAATTTCTCCATAGGATGCTGGTAAGAGTAATGCACGCGCTTTCTGCCAAATAATCTTTATTTCTATGACGTGTCCGTTCTAGCAACCAGACCAATCACTTCTGATTTCGTCTGATTACAAATCTGAGTTGTACTGATGCCTATTGCGATCAGAACATGTCTGATGCGTTAGATTGTGCATCACACCGCTTCTACGATTGTTTTTGGGCAGCGAACAAGTTAGCGCAGACTATACTTTGCATTTGTTACAGCATATCTGTTGGTTTACGTTGTGTTCATTTGTGACAAACATGGCGGACGCTGATTATGAGCCTCCCAGCAAAGTCGCGAGAGAAGACGAAGAGGATATCATTGTGAATGTTGTGGATGATGACTTGTGCGAATTGTACAGGCGATCGGGAGTGTCATTCATTGAATTTTCTAAAAGTTAGTAATTAGTGTATTTTGATAAAGTATGCCCGATACTTCATTTCTGCCCAGGAAATGCCTTCTAGGCCTAGCCTAGTTTTACGACCGCATGGTAGACGACTTCACAACAAGGCCCACGCTAAATGCAGTATTCACTATTAGCAAACTCTATTCATGACAGTGCTTGTACTCCCGGTGGGAACATTACATTTTTTGTCTGCCGCACGACAGCGCGACCTGGGAATTCTTATATCATTTGCATATAAATTTGCTTTGCACTATCACATTCCAGATGCAGTCTCGCGCAAAAAAATAAGTAGTCCAAAATAGGTGATTTGATAATAAAATGATGATATACCGATGGCAACTTCCACCCGTTCGGTAATGTATCACATCCTATGACGATGTTTAGCGATCATTGGATTTGAGGAATTAATATCGATAGTAGTTGGAATATTACGCCCAATATGACTTCAACATCCCAATTGGTGGCATATTTCATTTCCCACTAGCATACATGTTTCAAATATTTCCCGATTCGAACTTGCGAGTAAACGACGTCTTCTGTTGTGGTTCTTTGCCGGGAATAATATTGCATTCAGATAAAGATTTCATGGATGCACCTCCAGCAGACATCAAGCTCTTTCTAGAGAGGGATGATCTCATGGCGGATACAGAAGAAGATATTTATTTTGCCTTGGAGCGTTGGTACAAGTTGGACAAGAAGTCGAGGTGAGATACATGTAACAGACCACCGTATATTTTGCTATTGAACTGAATGATCGACTCAATGACTACTTAGCGCACTGGTTCTCGACCGGGGGTCCGCGAAGCATTTTCAGGGGGTCCGCGAAGCATCAAAATAGTTCATAATCTAATTTGTATCTTTTTTTAATTCAGAAAATCACGAGGCAGTCTCGCTTCATTACTAGTAAAACTCCAGAGCTCACAAACTCACGATACTATGTGTTCTACTCTTTAGCTCAATCTAACTTGAGAATTCATAACAGTTTAATAACGGTAAATCACCTTTTAGATTACAACCAAAATCTGATATTTTGTGGCATCTCGCGACCCGAGCCTCACCAGTGAAAAGGAATTCATTTTCAATATTACAGTTGTATGCTACGATTTTACAGGCATGATGTCATACAGAACGCGCACACGATAATTCTACCCAGTACAGCTCTACAAAACACAGGTCTGACGCACGCGATTTTAAATGAGGGCGAATTAAATTCCTCTGCGTGTCACATTTGTACTATTGTCTACTTAGATTGCAAGAACGGGACTATTCCGTGCCGACAACGGAGCATATCCAATCTATCTCGAAAAGTTTGGCCATCCAGCTTTGGTCATTTTTAGACCAAGGCTTTGTCGCCGCTTATGTTTTGGCATCGCACTTTATCAGCGATTTGTCGGTCAAAACTTTACGATGGCCATTTTTAGACCAAGGCTTTGTCGCCTCTTATGTTTTGGCATCGCATTTTATCAGCGATTTGTAGGCCAAAACTTTACGTGTTCATGTGCCCCAACGCAGAAGGGATTGACCTCGAAATGAATGAGTCTCATAGGCCCGAACTCGCTCGTTGCACACCCCTACACTAGTTCATCCCAACGGTCTTCGACCATGTTTTCTAGAAAAAGCAATCGGACACATCTTGTGAATTCTCATGATGAAGCCATACTTTCTGGGTGTCTCGCTTAATGGCTACAGTACCCAGCACAGTGACCTTGGATAGATAAAAACTATCACAGGATTTTTTGCAATAAATTCAACAAATAGTACATACATATTAAGAGATAGCTCTGGCACTGGGTCAACCCAAAATTATACCCTTTGCGGTCCATACCTTAATAACCTTTGAGGGGGTAAAAATTTGCGTTACAGTAACTTGCAAATTTGAGTCTGTAATTATGGTATTTACTACTATCCTCGCGCCTCGCGCTAATCGAACAGTTATTACGAAAATATGATGATTGTTTAGCGAAAGAATCAGAAAGTCAATTTGACGTCATTTTTCCAGCCTGTCGCAGGCTCAGGCGGACTGATATACTGCATGTACTGCCACTACACCAGCTTTCAAACCAGGCTTTTGGTTACGTAATAATTATAGTGCGAATATATTAATTCACTTCGGCTTGTGAGAGTTACGATTAGGCTAGTGGTGCGTCGTATTAAGTTTTTATAATTGCGTAGCAACTACAAAAGTTTCACTGACCTTTAATTTCTTATTAGGTTTATTTGAATTATTCTACGTCAAAAAGATTAACAATTAATCACGATTTTCATTCGCACCATTCGCACCACCTTCATCATTCGCACTTGATCCGGATTTTCATTCGCACTATTCGCACCACCTTCGTCATTTGCACTGCAATTTTTTTCATTTGCACGAGTGCGAACCGTCACACAGGTTGAAAAGCACTGCTCTACTTTATGGTCATATACGAGGATCTACGAAAAATGTGGCTGGCCCCTTGATACACCAATAGGTCGGAACTGATATTTTAGTGATCAACGTCCCAAATTTTTCGGTCGGGCTAATCTAATGTTTGGTTGGCCTTGCAAGTTCACAATAAATTACCTGGGTTGGCCGCACCTATGCGAGATAGAAATCACCAGGCTTGACGTAATATGTTCCTTAAGATAATTTATGTCAATTTTGGTGTCATACTTGTTGCGATCATACCCAGAGGTGTCGTGGGAAGCGTTGCGCGGTATTATTACATTCGTCGACACCTATATTTGTGGAAATGGGTTTTCGGCACTTGTTCATATCAAATCCAGGCGCGTATTTACAAGACACGACCATGTATTTCATGAAATGCAGTTGCAGAAATCGTTGAAATAATAGAAGTCATTTAAATTTCTACATGAATAGTATGATCATATTTTCAAGAAAAGTAATTTTGTTGCTGTTTATCACTAAGCCTACAGTTATCATCCTACGGTTATCGTTTACACATGACAGATGACAATTGCACGATAATTGAGCTAAGTTTTCTCGAACCTTTGGGATCTGTGTGAACGCGAACGTGAACCTTATGACGTAACGTGACGTCATATTGCTAATTTCAACCCTACATTTCAGTGAAGGGATAGCCTATATTATTGTGCATTGCACACGATACCTAGCGACGACTCGGGCCACATAATGACACCATTCTGAAGTACATACTGACGTTTTAAACGCCGCCAAATGTATCAACTAGGGTAGGGTTGCCATACGTCCGGAATTTCCCAGACATGTCCGGGACATGTCACTGAAAAATCTGCGTCCGGGAGGAATTTCTAAAATATGCCTAAATGTCCGGAATTTTAAAGGCTTCAAGCAGGCTCAATTTTTTTTCGTAAATCAACATAAACAGTATTATTTTCAAGCAGATTTACGCTTTTCAAAATTTTTCTTCGCGCTGTGCGAGAGGTAATGCAACGTATGTTGATATTAGTATGGGCACCTGGCACTACTCTCGCCGAAAATGCAATCAAAATAAATATAAATAACTATCACTTACTGAAATAAATCTGATTGTAACCGCAATTATAAGATATAACGGTATATTCCTAGAGTTGGTTAAGGTCGATTGGATGCTTATCGGTCACAGACAGGGGTTCCAAATCTTGCGGTCGTTCGCCTTTATCTGGGGATCGCGATAATGTTGGACGTAATCGGCTTCCTAGGCCGTTAGATAAGTTTGGGCAAGCTGAATTTTTTTAGTAATCCGCATATCAAGTCTTGAGCTTTGCCACGGAACATTTTCAAATGGGAAATGAGGTCGCGACCATAAAAGGCTGGAAATCACCGGATGTGCAACCTGTTGGTGCATTTTACAATGGCCTAATATATGGAAGAATCAATGTTATTGAGAGAATTCATACATAAAATTTAACAGCCAAATGCATATAGTAAGTGCCCAACAAGTAACATCGACTACCCTATGGTGGCCCCAAGATCAGTACTTTTTTGGACGGAAGGGGGAAGGGGAGAAAAAATGTTCTTTCGGACCTGATTAAAACACTTAAACAGATAACCGCACCAACCGCAGGGCTCTCAAACACAATCCTGACAGGCCAGACACGGCCCGCCAGATGATATCATCCGGCCCGTAGAGGAATCTATTGTAGACCCTAGCAAGTAGCAATCACCAGAACCCACACTACAGATGGCCCAATTCATGACCTATGTTCCACTCCATTCCTGTTTAGTGCATACAGTCGATGGGCAATGATTTGCTATTGTGACGTCATATTGACGGTCAATGTAGTATACCTCATTTTAAAATCCGCTAGCGGGCGCTAAAGAGTGTCCGGAATTTGCTTCACAAAAATATGGTAACCCTAAACTAGGGCAATTAAATGATATAAAAATCCCATGGAATCAATCTTCCGTCGCTTTGCCAACAATTTCGACGAGGACTTGCAATGGAGTATAAGCTGGGGCCTTAACGGTCTATACCAGACCCGACAATGTATTCGGCGTCTGAGTATTGTTACACGTTGATATTGAGCATCGACTAAAACGGGTTTCTATACTTGATACCGATATTAACTCATTAACAAGTTATACAGCAGTACCGTAGCTAAAACACTCCAATCGCACGGATTTCGTTTTCACGATACAATAAACATATCAAATCAAGATGGACCCCGTACACCTGCTAGATTTTTTACATCAGACAACGGTATCAATTTCATTGATAGGTTGAATAAGCATCATTTACTGACTAGGTTACCTGCATATAATGTATTTCGCTCTTGATGTTGTGTGATTGCCCGTCAAGCTCACAGCAGAGTCACTAAATATTCGAGCAAACTTTTGTAACAAAGCAAGTAACATTTGTGAGATTGTCAAGATGCTTGCTCGCATATTGTTGCTTTTTATGCTGTCAACGCCACGCATATAGTGGGCCGCAGTTACAAATGCAATAAATTTCAACCAAAGACGTTATGATTAAGTGCAAAATTGTAATATATGAAGAAGGCTAACAGTGCAGAACGCGAACGTGAACCTCACGTTCACACGTTCCCTAGTTTCTATGCTGGAGATTAGGTGCACCTTGAGCTAGAATTGAACGCGGGTAGTAAACCTGGCAAAGGATGAGCTATCTACAACCCAACTTCAGATCCATATATTTCCCGAGATTAGCACGCATCGAAACAAACCTACGACTCTTCGATCACTTCTCGATACCAAATTGTCGTAATCGCAATGCAAATATTAATTGTCACCGGATCAGCATCGTTACAATTTTGCTTTTTTACTGGTATACATCATCCAATACAACCGCATAATGTACTCAAGTCCCCACCCCATAATTCCAAGTGGTGATCATCAGATCATTTGACGTCGTCTCGTAACGGCCTTGTTATGTTTCATTCGAATATATGTGATTTAGGTTGTTTTTAAGGGTTGTCTAAAATGGCCTGTAAAACAATCGCAACACATGACTATAACTTTTGATACTCGAATACAGCTTTTACTCAGTGTGGAGAAGTCTAATTCCGGTCATAAAAAAGATAACTACTCACTTGTTTGAACCTGAAACTGTGGTTACGAATTTTCCGATGCAAACTGAAAGTGAGTCATGTTTAGCCGATAGGTCGCTGACTGGACTGGGGCAAATGCTGGTCACCGTCATCAATGCAAGGGTGGAGGTTATCATCAACAACGGTCAAACTATCCAGCTTAATTTGTTACGATTATTGTGACAGTGGGAAACGTAATATTTGAGGTTTTCCAAGTAGCCTATGACTGCAGAAATGGCTTGATCGTCCCGATATGACGGGGAAAGGCAGCTTTGACGTATGAGTTTCTTTCAATGTTTTTTCGCAATTGTGGGTACCTGAGGGTGGTAGATTGGTTTGTCAAGCTGTGCGTAGCGTTGTCCTATGTTAGTGTTGGGAGTGTTATTTCGGCTTTCTATTTCATTTGGTAAATTTTTGTTCAGGCTTAGAGGATTCGTTGGTGCGTTGCAATCGATACGTTACGCACTCCTGTCACATCATGCAGTGATTCCCGTCACTAATGCAATTTTCAACGCTTGCGCTCGAAAGTGGACGAAGGATTTGCGTGAAGAAATTAGTAACTATTGGCAGGGATTTGAGAGGAACAGAGTATACTCAAAGTTGAACAATCCCAAACCGCGAATTTCATACGGTACTTACTGATCTATGCAATTCTATTTTTATTTACGGTGCAGATACGATTCTTATTTGAACAACTGAAATGCAATGGGCGACATTGCTTTTGATATACGCACACCACGCTTATATTAGTTATTATAGAACGTTTTTTTATGATTTGGTCTATATTAAAGAACTCATTTTAATTGGGTTCATTAGCTCTCCGCGCATATGACCGTAGAAGTCAAGAACGCCGTTGAATCATAACATCACTTCAAGTGCGCAGGCACAGAGTTTCATAACGCCCCATTAACACTGTTTACTGTGGGCCTGGCCGTACTCGTGTCCAGCGGGTAGGCACATACTTATAGTAGGTAAATACAAGACAAATAGCTTTAGGATGTAGTATTCGATATCACAAGGTTTGCTGGGCAGAGTGGTTTTCCTTTTCCATTTACGATTGATGTATAGTTCCCTTGCACACTTCTGATGGCATTAAGTTTCTGTAAAACGTTGCTGTTTATTTAGTCGGTTTACACTGCGAAACTAGAGTACTTAGCATACGTAACATAACGAGAACAGGTTGATTTCATACTGCATTCGAATGATGGTACGCGCTGCATGCACTCCTACTCCGAACTTATCTCGCAGCAACCACGATATTCATAGCGCATTCTAACAATAGCCGAAGTGAAAAACTACCTCTACGTGTTGGGAGCGCCGAAAGACGGCTCGCAGTTTCTACAATGTTACGATTTCGGGAGCAAGTCATGGGATGTTGTCAAGGAGAAGATACCTATTGCCAGGTATGTATTCAATATTTATTATAAGCTTTTACATCAGTGGTTCCCAACCGCGGCTATCAAGCCTTCTTTCGGCTCTGGTTGACCTCTAAATATACCACAATGATATAAAAGACGACCGTTGTTTGTTTGTTTCTATGAATAGTTATAGTCAATTTCCGTATATGAATTCTAAAATGAGGGATATTAGTTATGTCAAAAGCCGTCCAAGGCCGCTTCTGAAAACTGGGAAAGAATTCCTGCAGACTAGGTCAAACGCATGGATGAATACTCGTCAGACAAGGATATATCTTTTTGCTGGTCTCCGACCTTTCATCGTATCTGTGGAGAGTAAAGTTCGACACAATGATACTAACTTCAAAATTGAATTAAGTCCAATATTACTCAGCGTATAACCTCCCGCAAACTTGTGCATTAAGTGCCGGATGGTATGAAGAACTATCACATAACGACATAATAGTATGTTGTAGTAGTGATGTGCATTCTCAGTGTATTTAGTTACCAAACTCTGACGTTCGCTTCGTCGAGGTCGAGTTTTTACTGCTGTAATAATACGTTCTTTAGAAAAGAGGACATTTAGACGTCCTCCGCGGATACTTCCAATTTCTTGAAAAATAAGGAAAATCCTTTTAAAAGAGGACGTATGGTAATCCTAGCACTCGCCAATCTACGTGTCTCAATGCTAAAATAACCGATATAGAATCTATAGTAGTATGTGTGCAGTGTATGCTTTTGAATTAGCTGGATGGTGATATACAGAGGTAGCCTACGTGACCTTCAAATTTTCGTTATAAGTAGCTTAATGTGACTCCACTAATACCCCAAAGTTTGAGATGTGGTTCCGACATCTAAAAAACATTGGGACCCACGGTTTTGCATAGCTTGCATATATCGTGGGGTATAGGCAATGGTGACTGGACAGTGAAGTATAGTATTTTAGGTAGTTGATTACGGAGTAACCAACCACTCTTTGTCTTCAGTAACCATTTGAAGCTATATTGAACTCGGTCAATGTGCCTATACAATTTCAGTAGTACGTACAACTTCTTCAACTTAACTCTTAGGAGTATGAACGAAGAAGCAATTAATTACCGATGAGGTTCCATCGATACATGTAGGTCAATGAAATTGATGTAAAATAAGTTTCCCCATCAAATATCCTTAGAATATGCCATACTTTCAAGAACTGAAGCTGGTGTTGCCGCGTTCGAGGGGCGCGTTTGGGTCGCCGGCGGACTATCTGCTAACACAGAGCTGAGGCCATTGGACTCGGTTTATTCTTACGATCCGGTCGCACAAACGTGGAAGGTGGGAGCGAATTTGAAGGAAAAAAGGTACGGTCTTGGACTTGCTGCTCTCGACGACAAGCTTCATGCAGTGGGTGGCGCAAATCAGGAGGCTGGTAAGGATGTGGTTTGTAGCTATTGGGCTTTGAACGGTGAGATGGCTCAAACAAAATTAGGATTCGTGATAACAAATGGAGAATTCAGATTAGGTAAAATTTTAGGTATAGATCAGCAGGAGCTACTGGGTAGGCCTACTGCGAAGGGTTACCAGTTAGTCCAGCCTTCTACCCATGTTAGTTCAAATTCTTCACTTTGACATTCATAGCGATGGGCAGGGTTCCCATTTCTTAGCATGTGAATAAAACTCTTTCCGGGACTCAGGCCCGCAGCGTCTCCAACGTTAGGCGGCCGGTGCAGGAACACAATCCAAGCCCCCCCCCCCCCCCATGTCCGCGTCGAGGCCTGGGGATATTGTCAATTAGATTCCCTTTCGGATCCGGTGAGCGAAAGCGTTCGACGCCTCCCGACCAACAAAAGAGTTTATATGTTCCTTAGCTCGACTGACCAATGTCCATTATGTCCAACTGCTGTTCGCATGAAACCC
Source organism: Botryllus schlosseri (assembly GCF_051294905.1). Classification (NCBI taxonomy): domain Eukaryota; kingdom Metazoa; phylum Chordata; class Ascidiacea; order Stolidobranchia; family Styelidae; genus Botryllus; species Botryllus schlosseri. The sequence continues at coordinate 23,273,682 of NC_137247.1, read as the reverse complement.
GTATCCTTTTCGACCTGTGAAGGTCTCGTCTTAATATGTGCTACTGCCACCACGGGTGAACGTGACCCCTGGTTTCGGCCAACGTAGCGAATCAGCTCAGTGGCTGGAATGGTCCGTTAGTACCCCAGCTATATTAAAAGAGAAACCATGCACTACGCAGTTTATAGTAGATAATTCATACGCTATGATCACATTTATTGAAATTAGTACCATAAAGTTTGTGTGATAAGTATGGCTTCACGCGCATTCTGATCCTTCTAACCAGTGGTTCCCAACCAGAGGGATTCCCCCTTAGGGGCATTTTTGTAATTTTTAGGGGTGAATTTGGATTTAGAATGTAACGGATTTACCAAATGTTTCATTTCCGAACTGTCAAGTAGTAAACTAGGTATTTCCGAACGTACGTTTCTTTCGGCTGTTAGTTTTTTTGCTGAAAGTATGTTCAAATGCTATTTGATATCTCTAGTGACAAAACCTTCCAACGTCATCGAGTCGAGTCAAAGAGATTGCAAGTGAACTTGCTTTATGTATAGTGAACAGCTAACCGAGCGATAAAAACATGCTAAACCAGATGTAATGTTGCCAAAACAAAAAGTGACGAACTATAATTTCTCGTGGTATATTTATTAGCCAGAGGGCGAAATGGACCGTGCCTCCAATTCGTTATTAATTTTTAGTGAGCAATAAATAGACTATTTTAGGGCAAATTCAATCAACCTGAAATATTTCTTTGCGCGCTTCGCGCAACTTGGTGTCACAAGAAAACAAATGAAATGAAAAATAACGCATTAAATACGTTTGATTTACAGAATTGAGTAAATTGGTATTCGCAATTATGAAAGGACGGTATTTTCTTCGACTCGCCTGAGGCTATACGGATACATAAGTCTAGAGTTGCGCAGTAGGCTAGTTCGGGAACATTAGGGACATGCATATCGGCGCTAGGACGAATCACGACGTATAAAAGTTTCGCGGAGTCTGCGAATCCGCGAAGTGTGCTCCTAGAAAGATCGACTGTGATAACACTGAAAATCGAAAATGACCGTCAAATGTTTAACGAAACCGTCGGTATTGATGACTGCGCGACTACGAAACAACTGCTATGAATAGTCCTGCCCTTGAAATCTGAGACCAGCGGTACAAATTCGACCGGACGAGGAAAACACATCACCCAGTCATGAAATACGAATTTGGACGCTTTCGAGTAGCCTAGCGACGATCTTTAATAAATAACAAGATTCTTCAACAAAGTAATGTGGACCCATCCGAAACTTGATTAATAGTCTTAACTGTGTGGCATGGGTGTCCTAAATTTTTGCAGACACCATTTTCATCAGCTCCTGTAGGACATCTGATCACGTTTATGCTATATAGGAAAGTTTATTGACCAAATTCGTACATAAACTTGAAAAAGAAAATTCACTCGACTAGTAAAGTTATGCATACTGATTTTTTTGCAGCAGGTTTATTAGCGATTAGTACATGGTGAGACGACAAACATAAAAACGTTTTGCGTTCACCATTACCTAACACGGCCAGATCTACGAATCGCGTGATTCCGTACTTAGTTCGCTGCGGAAAGGGTGTGTTAACGGATGTGTTTGTGTTTGTGTGAGTTGTTAGCGAAGCCTTTCATAAGTTGTGAAGATTGGGACAAATACTATTTTTTTAGGTCGACCAAGTATTGTGTCGGCCCTCCTTGACGACACAAACACTCTGTAGTGCCCGTCTTATTTTGCCGGCAGTAGGTGTGTGCGCGAGAACAAAACTACAGTTTTCAATCATCGGGGTGATTTCTCCTGGGGGGGAAATTTCGGCCAAGGGGTCCACGAGATGATAAAGGGTAGAAACGACTGTTCTACAGGCAGTTTCCAATACCGCTCCCTTTTTTAAATGACGGATATTACCAACTATCAATCTCCATTGCTGCTAATTTCGGCAAGCTGGTTCACGAAAGCAATATCTATGAATCGAACTGAAAAGCACAGTTATGTCCGTCCATTTGCACATGCATGAATGCAGTAGATTTTGGATGAGGTCGTCATCGTGACATCATATTTTCGAACGTGTAATGTAGTTTGTGCCTCCCGTCTTTTAGTACATCCGTGGTTCCCAACCTTTTTTCTTGATTCCTCAATTCCGAATCTTCCAAGTCTTGATTCAAACAACATACACTAACTTTAATCAACTCTCGAAAATGCTTCCTTCAATACAATTAGGTAAGAATTTGTTTGGTAAAGACTTTCTATCGGTGTAAGTTGACACGCATCAGGTTCGTCAGTGACGACAATCGGATAATTAACTGGCATCTGACGTCGAGATGACTATGGTCGTATTTCCTTCTAAATTGAATCATTACGTTTTATCAAATTTCCCCTCTGCTAGAATAATATGCCAGATGCCACGGAGAAACTATGTTCGCTTATTTGACTGCACCTAACATTCCTGGTTGGTCTGACAGTAAGCATGCCTATCGCAAATTACTGCAACATAAAATTTCTTGTGTACCGGTGGCCCGTAATGTTCTGAGAAACTTCATGGCACGTCATGCAGATCGTGCGAAATGTGTTTCTGACCGCAATATTGGTTTTCCTGAAAAAAGAACGTATCATAAAATTGTCGACGCATGCCGTCCAGAGAGGGACTGGTAACCGTAATCGTGGTGTAATGCACTTTATATATACTGTATGCATTAATTCTGAAGTCCATCCGTTCCGTACCAAAAACACGGGTTCCTCGCATATAGGGAATTGCCACGCGATTGCGAACCACTGTAGTACGCAGTTGTATCATTAAGGAGAAGTGTTTGAAATAAGCAGTCAGACGTCACGCACCAGAACCCTTGAGAGTTTCGAATCGTCACCAATATTTGCAACAATTTCAGCGTTGGACACGACAGAAGTTTATCAACAATCAGTGTGGACAGCCGGTGCATCCTTGATCGAGAAAAGATATGATGTACAAGTCGTGTCGGCCCATGGTAAACTTTTCGCTGCTTTCGGTACGGATCCAGCCCAAATTTCCTATCATAGGAGAACGTGGGAGAAATTGAAGTCGGGATTGACAGAACGTTGGGAATATTGTCCCACGGATTTTGTAGTGGCGCGCAGAAGATGCAGACTTGTGGTAACGCGGAATATCATGTATATCGTCGGCGGAGACAGACCAGAGACAGAAAGGTGCAGCATGACAGAGTACCATTGTATACTGAATTGTCGCAGTACTCGTCGGCCGGTTTTCGAGCCAGTACGAACGGGGTTCGCGGCTGCAGCCCTAGGCGGCTTTATCTACTTGGTCGGAGGTCTGACTACCGATGGCGAGGTGGTAAAGTCGTTTCAACGCTTTGATCCTGGACATGGAAAAACAGAAGACTTGGATGATCCTCCAATCGCGCCTGGCGACAACGTGCGGGCTGTGATAATCAAACAGACGATATTGCCGGAATCCCGCCCCGGACCGTCTCGCACATAAATTCGAACGGGAAACTGATGGATAAGAATCGAATTTTACCCGATCATTTTGTTACAGCCAGACAAATGAGTCTATATATTCGGTTAAAATGATTTAGGTATACATCGAGTTGAAATCATTTGTTCGCACTCTTACTCGTGTATGTGTTAGTTGCAAATATGGTATATGAAATATTTCTTGCGCTTGCCGATCCGGCTGAAAGACGAGAAAATCCATCCTGGTAGGTATTAGCAAATTTCTCTCACTGTCGAAATTACGAGGTTACAGTAGGATGAAAGATTGAGATTCGACAGTCGACACAAAATGACATCCATATGGAGATGATAAGGAAGTTGCCTACGTTGTGCAGTACACGTTCGCAGATACATTCATAAACGAATGGTGCAGTGGCTGACGACCTTTTTTAACTTACTGATCGGTGAATATTTCCAATATTTAGAAGTACAGATCACCCGAAAATGTAACGATGGAAGCCCTTGCAAGTGCTACCCAAAAGTATTCCACTCAAGATGCACGCCAAGCTTAGCTTGTGAATAAATGTCGTTCTCTATCCAAAGGATCATTTTCTCTACTGAACCTCCACGAAAATACTTTTATACCTCCGCGATACTCGGGCTTGCCCCTTTGATTTTAATAGTGAGCTATGGCGTCCATAACGCAGGCTAATGGAAATTTGATGTTATTAATATTTATCTGACTCAAGAGGATTACGCTGCATCATGCGCTGCTTATACCAGCATATCGGCGGACCTGACTTCACAGCGTGAATTAAACCCGCACAGTCGCCCAACGCCAAGCGGCTCAACGCTGACGGTTGAACTGGTGGTTCGCTAGATAGCGTTTGGCGTCCCAATTCCTTGGACACCGTCTACGAATTTGAGACGCACTTTGCTAGTATGTTGTACAACGTCTGGCGTCTAGGATTTTATTAGAGGGTAGACACGGAGGAGGGCTAACGAGTCGAATTCATCCGTCATTGCTGAGAGCTTTCACGTCGATAGACGAATCATGCCAGAGCTGCAGCTGTTTCCTTAGACGTTACGAAACAATATGTGGAAGACTTATTGGGCTTGAAGACAAAGACTGTATATCAATATTTGGGAACCTCGAGGACTAAAAAAACAGGGTTGAATGTGATCTTTTAGATGCCGTACAAAATGAACATCCAAGCACAAAAATTGATTTAGATCTGTGGTCCTCAACACTTTTGACTTCGCCGCTCGGTAAAACTTGAATACGAATGCTGGGAACCGGTGAACCTTCAAAAATCGAAATTAACCCTAAATTTAATTGCGACAAATTTATTACACTGGGCAACAATTTTGAACAAAAAAATTTGTTGATTTCGATTTGGCACTTACTTGATTTAGGCTAATTTTGGCATGCTGATTCCAGAAATGCCACTGGTTTTGTTCTATCACGTCAACTTTCTGCCCTACAACATATGCCCAAAATACGTACATTTTCACGAATCTAGCTATATTACTTTTCCACACCAAAGAAAAATCCAGACTTTTACCATTTAAAAAGTTATCTAGTCAAGGGTCCAATTGGATTATTAAGAATAAGGGCAGTGGTATCGATCTAGGCCGATGCATTCTCCGATTTTTGGTTAGAGGATGCAACCATCCCATGATATCTCCACACATATTTGATGCAAACTACAGGATATGGCAAGAAAAATAAACATTACATTTACTATCAGCTATAGGTCCAATGCCCCATTCAGCTTATCCTGTGTAGCATTAAACTGCTGTATGCTCGATAATTTGGATCAAGATGAAGATCGTAGGGATAGCAGGCCTAATGATGTAGATTTCGAAAGTGAAGATGATTCAAAATGTAGAGTAGTCCATCAACACCAGTTAGTGATCTGACAAAGGCTTTGGGACTTGCATAGAAATTTCCGGAACTTATAACATCCTTACGAAGTGAGAAAAGATTACTTGGCAAGGTAGAGAAGGTATCTCACTTTCGATCAGGAGAAACAGCCTTTTCTTCGTCGGCCTACTTTCGGTAGCTTTTTGTATTGCTGTGATACTGGTATTGGCATGACACTGTCACCATGGATTACTGGAGGAGTTAGGATCCCCATTTAGAACTCAAGTGAATGACAAATGCCTATAGGTAGCTCAAAAAGGATCCTAAAGTGTGGCATTCTCCAAAATAGCAACGTCTTAAGTGCAATAACAATTGCACACTCAGTTAGTCTTCGTGAATAATACAGAAACATTGAGAACAATACAGAAACATAGAATTGTTGCAATATCACGAGCACGATTGGATCGTATGTGTCAGCTTTGAAATATTGTGTTTTCTTTGTTTTTCAGACAATAAGGATGCACAGCACATGCAACCCTGATACACATGTGCCACTGCCATATGTTTATGTCGGACAGCAGACATTTAAAACAAAACTAAAATATCTTAATAATTTCCCTCAAATCTTGACATAGTAAGAGATAGCCAAGGAGAAAATGTCTCCCAACATCTGAAGATGATGGGGATAAGATACCAGAGTAGATTGGAGCTTACATATGTCAGATGACTATTGCTCGAGTATAAAACTATAGATAACCTACAGAATTATGGGCTATTAGCGTGAAGTTGGACTCTGAAACTCGCACTTTATTTGTTCTGTACAAGTAATATCAGTTTAAATCAACCAAATAAAGCAGTGCAAATGCTCATTTGAAGTCTAATGATTTACTTTCGACTGGTTGTAGTTTTTGAAACGTTTTATACAATAAACACAAAATATTAGAAGTAGTGCTATTTAAGCACCTATGCATAACATCGAAGTTTACGATCTGTTAGCACACTTCTTGGAGTCCCATATTGGCCGGAACTTTATGTGTCTTCGTGCATTGTGGCGTGGTAATGGCCGACGGCGACATGCCTATTTCTATTTTCTATAATTATGCGTATTTTTTGTGGGGGTGTCGTCAAAACATGATGTGTAATTTATGATCATTCACCGAAATAATTTAGGCCATCCTCCGAGCTCAAAATAGGGGGTTTGGGTTGCGACAGTTTCGGTCCTTGTAAGAGGTAAATGTCCAATCGGTGTTTTCAGGACTTTTTTTCGCGCGCTAATCGCGCTCCAGGACCACCCGACTATAATAAACCATTTGATAATTGTATGTGGTATATTCAGGGTCAAATCATGGTTTTTATAACAACAATCGGGTATGGTCTCATACCCCGTCGTTCGAACCAGATGTACACATCCCGAATTCACATCTGGGATTAGCAATACAGGGACGTTAATGGTATTGGATTTTGTTTTAGTGCTTTGTGTAACTACTAAGTAAGTCAACTGGGAAAAATAATGGGATGCATATAAGTTGGATGTGACATATAAACACTACAACAGTGATGAATATATAGCGGAACGCGAACCTTTTGAAAGGTTCCGTGTGAACGCGAACGTAAACCTCATGACGTCATATTGCAAATTCTGACCCTGCATTTCAGTGAAGTGATATATTAATGTACACGATAACTATAGAGACTAATCGGCAGTGTTGGGATGACTCGAGTCATGACTTAACTTAACAAACCTCTTCGCCGCTGAGGTTATAATCTTGGCTTGTTATAAATATAATGGCTGCCAGTAGAACTATTGAGGTATGGCTACCCTCACGCATGCTACACGATCTGCGGGGAAATGCATTGTGTAGCCTGGTATAGCCTACCTACACCTCTACCCCTCCGTATTTGTTAGCGGCAATCGCGCTTGACCTCTTCGACTCAATGCGGCAGTGGGCAGATTTATTGTCAAACAAATCTTATGAAATGGTATCCAAGTTTCTGTGAAGTCGTATATCAATATGACCAATTTTACTCTGAATACGCCCTGTTTGTTGTAATCACGAAAGAACGATATTCTGGCCTGGTATAGCCTACCTACACCTGTACCCCTCCCTATTCGTTAGCGGCAATCGCGCTTGACCTCTTCGACTCAATGCGGCAGTGGGCAGATTTATTGTCAAACAAATCTTATGAAATAGTATCCAAGTTTATGTGAAGTCGTATATCAATATGACCAATTTTACTCTGAATACGCCCTGTTTGTTGTAAGCACGAAAGAACGATATTCTGGCCCGAGGAAAATGACGACATTCTATCACGGCTTAGTTAGCTGTATGAGGGACGCTTCACGTACAAAACGTTACATTTAGAAATATTAAAATGGAGAAGTATATTTCAAAAGAAAGGAAGTACGGAAGCATTTTTGATTGACTGTTGTCATTAGTCGGCGTAGCTACTGGGTGCTGATAAGTATTCTGGTAGATTGCAGGCGTCGTCAGCCAAAAAAAGGCCAGAACCAGTGTGATGGTGTGCCGCGAACTATTTTTCATTTCGAAAGGGTGCCGCGAAGTCAAAAAGGTTGAGAGCCACTGCATTGGCCCGATCCCGTCGGTAACGATTGCCGATTGGTCAACTGGACATGTAGATATTTCTAATCTCTTGTATCTGATTATAAATCAACCAATGGTTTTCCTATACTTTTGGCAGAGATTGTCGTAGTAGTCAGCGTTGCTACTCAAGTGGAGCGAGAAGTACTGCCGTATATTTCTACTCAATTAAAAGTACAAGGAGAAATGCCAAATAAATATCAACGTTACCAGAAATAGAAGTAGAAAATGAAGATCTGAAAAGTACTAAAATAAGTACTGTAATGTCGAACAGTAGAATTTGTTAACTGATCGTATTCATTTAGCAGTTTTGAAGGTATGGGGTGCTTTAAGACTAACGCAGATTTACCAGAACAAACAAGTGCAACATTTGAAATTATATTCGGTGAGCGCGACACAGGGACCCTTTCCTTAGGTTGTTACGACAATTTCATTCAGACAAGTGTTGCATACTTATCCCGAAACTACTTTATACTTCTTAAAATCCAAAGTCTACAATGTAGTTTTGCCTGATAAAGTCTTTAGTAGAAGTGAAAATACTCTGAAACCGTAGCCACTTGAGTTAAGTAGTGCAAGATGGCTAACAATACTGGAGTAAGTGGAAAAGAATAGTACTTCGCTACTGATAGCCCCGGCCTATTAGCTTGAATAGTGACAATAAAATCGCCATAAATTTACGTAATTAACTCATATTGGCAATAGTCTCATAAGGTATTTTGTCCATTCCACACTTTCATTTTGACTGTACACTTGTACAGTGTACACTGTACAGTAACTCACCCTGAGAATATGTTTTGGGTTGTCCGGTGCGTGCGGTTGCCACACCGGATCAGAGCTCACTGCTCAGTTATCTACATTATGATTTGACTAAAGTTTTTGCGCCGTACGGACTTCATGTTGCACCCACGTTTATTTACCAGGGCTTGAGACCGGCTCTGGTAAACACTGTTATGCTTGCAAATTGCTCGGTTTTAGGGAGACTGATCTACTGATCTACGTTGCTGTAAGTCATTTACTACAATGTAGAGAAGTACATGTCATTTAAGATTTACCCGGTTTTGTGCAATTACGTAGAATAAATTCAAATCACTAGCACAATTATTTTTGAGATACGTTCAGTTGTATGTATGTATTGGCTGCGTAGTATAGTGAGCATTTTCAGGCTGACAGTAATGTAATAAACTGCACTAACGAGTAGCTGCTGATTGCTCTGCGATGTAATTATCGTATACAGTTTTATTTAGCAATTAAATTCGGGTAATGCTACAGATCAGAACCAACGCTGCGCATCGGCGAATAATTTTAATTGTCGAATTTACAGACAAATTATTGTAAATTTACATTTTTTCGGTGTTCGCGTGTCACAATATTGATCACTATGGGGAGCGTTATTGAAGCAAATTTGGCTGTGATTTTCACATATCTGCTAATCTAGGGATGGTGTGAACCTCTGAAAGGTTCAGGTTCGTGTGAACGCGAACCTTTTTGAAAGGTTCTGTGTGAACGCGAACGTGAACCTCGTGACGTCACGTGACGTCATATTGCTAATTCCAACCCTATCTTTTAATGAAGTGATAGCCTATAATCTATATTAATGTACACGATACCTAGCGACGACTGGGGTCACATAATGCCATAATGCTGAAGTACATTTTGGCGATTTAAACGTCGCTAAATGTACCAACTGGGGCAATCATATGATATAATACTTCAATAAAATCAATATCATCCGTGGCTTTGCCAATAATTTTGAAGAGGTGTTGCCAGGGAATATAAGCTTACGCCTTAACGATCTTGACCAGACCAGGCATGTATTCGTGTATGAGTATTGCTACATTGGTATTGGGCAGAGTGTAAGACAGGTTTTTATACTTGCTAACGATATTAGGCTACCCCAAAAGTTATACAGCTGTAGCCAACACCTCGATCGCACGTATCTGGTTTTAATGATACAGTAAACATATGAAGTGAAGATAGACCCCGTACGCTAGCTAGATTTGTCACATCAAAAAACGATATCAATATCATTGATTGGTTGAATCGCTCTACATGCTATGTATGTCGCTCGAGATGTTATGTGATTGCGCGTCAGCTCACAGGAGAGAGTCACTATATATTCACAAACGGAAAGTTGGATATTTAGAGCAAAATTTTTGTAACAAAGCAAGTAAAATCTTTGAAATTGTCAAAGTGGATGCTCGTTTTGAGTTGGTTTTTTTATGCTGCCGGCGTCATTCATAGAGTGGCCCGCAGTTGAAATGCAATAAATTCGAACCAAAGATGTCATCATGAAGTGAAAATTGTAATATAGGAAAAAGGTTCACAGTGCAGAACCTACCAAGGTTCTGTTGTGAACGCGAACCTCCAAATTCCCGAGGTTCACACACAGAACGCGAACGTGAACCTCGCGTTTACACCATCCCTATGCTAATCATTCACTGTAATACAGAAAACAAGTTACACAAAATCGATCGGAGGCGTATCATATCATATCATATCTGGTATTAACGCACACGATTGTTTTTCAGTTTTGGATATCATAATTAATTGCGAATTCCAGTAAATGTTCCATCACGAGGCCGGGTATCGTTGATCCCATTGATTTCGATCTAAAGAAAAAACTTTCGCATTGTAGGATAACATCATTTTCCTCATTGTCTGAATATCAGGATGGTTGGAAAGATAAAGAGTTCGGACTTGACATATCTTGATCAATTCAACGAGTCCAGATGTAATACGCAACGCAGCCATTCGGTCGAGCTGATGAAAGAATTAGAACATGATCTAATAATTGAAGATGCTCTGTGGGAGCAGAGAACTTCAATATGCAATAGTCGGCAGTAGAGGTTTCAAAAGAACTTTCTATATCAACCGTCTTATCACTGAGTGCGGCGTCACATAGGATCAGATAGCTTATGCTCAATATACCATATTTACATTACACACGAACTCCTTCTGTCGGCGCAACCTGGGTTGGTGGATTCTGATCATAGACCAGTGGTTCCCAACGTGGGCGATTTGGCGGTCTAGGGGGGCGAAAATAACGAAGGGGGCGATAGGGGGGCGAAAACGGACGAAGGGGGCGATAGGGGGCGAAAATAACGAAGGGGGCGATAGGGGGGCGATGGCGCGTTAAAACGGCTATATTGGAGTCGGGACCGTAACTACCGCACCCCAAACCGCCCAATTAGGGGTGGGGGTGGGGCCGAAATCGAAGGAAGCCCAAAATTATTTCGTGAATTAACATGAATGATAGAGTAATTTTTTAGAAATTCATGCGACTTTTTCAAAACTTTTTCGTGCTGGGCGCGATTTAATATTTTCATGTATCTTGATGTTGGGGTCCCCCGTCACCCAACAAAAATACGCATGATTTCTGGAAATGGGAGACTTAGGCGTCGGCCATTACTGCGCCACGCACCAAGAAATATGAAGTTAGATGCCCTGTAACATGCGACTCCGACAAGTGTGCCAGAACGATCAGCAGCGAGAAGACCTTGGCCGAAAAGGAATGCCCTTGTGCTGACCGAAAACTTCGATATAAATACATATATGTTTTGTTTAATTGTCCATAAGCGCCTCAATGGCTGGCGTCGAATGTTCCTGTCCTGGCGACTTTAACCGTACAGGACAAATGCCATCCCACAAGGAAAAAATTATTTGCCAGTAAAGAAATACCTATATCAGGGGTCACTAACACGCGGCCCGCGAGGTCATATTTTGCGGCCCGCGGCCTGATTTGGAGAAATTTTGGAAGAACGCTCAGTAAACCATTTCGAAATTTCATTTTAAACATATTGTTGTTGCTGTTCAAAGTTAGCCATTCTACTGTGCCCAATATCACTTCGGTTCGGCATGGTAATATCATTTTATGAAGGAATAAAAGTTATGCGGCCGTCGACACTCATTTCAATTAGGAAGTGTTGGCGGCTGTCAACATTATGCAAATTGAATTTACGAAATGACTTACTAATTAATGAAAGATTTGAATTATTCTTGAAATTTTCTTCGCGCTGCTCGCGCTTCAATACGAGCTGATTTTGGTTTTAGTACTGCAGTGTCCGTTGTAATCTGAATCCCACAGTACAGATGCGAAAAGCAGAGAAAAATGATGCGCACAATAAAGAAATACCAATACTCAGACATGGGGTAATCGCGATTAGTAATCGTAATCGATTACGACGATTACAGCATTTTCAAGTAATCGTAATCGCAATCGATTACATTCGAAAAAAATCCAAAGTAATCGTAATCGTAATCGACTACTTCGCATATCTAATCGATTGTTTTGTGAAAGAACGATTACTTTTTATTTGTACAATGAATATGACATATCCGAACATTCGAGAACAAGGAAGAGATATTATACTAGGTTATTGATAGCGCAAGCGGTTGATTTTCGAACGCCACTGCTCATTATTACGTCAGAAATATTAGCTATGCTCGTCCTTGCGTAAGAAGTATCCGCACGTAGTAAATATATATTCGATGTACATTGTTGTGTCATTGTTAGAACAGTGTAAGCCAGGGGCGGGCAACTTCTCCAGTCGGCGGGCCGGATATAGGAAAATTAAGAACTTGGCGGGCCGGATTGCTGAATCGATACATTATTCGCCCATTTATCCACATATACAAGGAATAAATCGTATTTAATGAATGCATTTTAACGACAATAATGTAACTTCAAAGCCATTTCTCGCCAATAATGTCGATGAAAATGTGGATTTGAGAACAGCATTGTCATACAGGCACCACTATATCTTCTTCTCTCTGATCAATCAACACACGGTGCAATTCTTAATTAAGATTTCAAGGCGTTCGATAAGCGCGGTATTCCCCAAGTTTACCAAGATATCAAGTCCTCAGTAGAGGTCGACCGATTATCGACCTGGCCGATTATCGCGGCCGATATTTGGACCCTTCCCGATTATCGATATCGGCCTATGGAGGCCGATATCTCGGCCGATATTTTGTATATGGAAAGATTCAAAAATATTGGAAATTCAATGCTCCGTGCTCTCAATCTCAAGAAATCCACGACGCAAAGGGCGATACGTTACAGATTTACCATTGCGGGATGAGTTTAAAACTGAGTGAACATGCAGAGAAACTATGCTTCCTGCATTACAACTACCTCCACTGGACTGATCTGCAATTCTGTATCGCGTTTTGCTTTTTGGGTTAGCCGAAATTTCAATGAATGTGCACAATTAAGCAACAATTCTTTTTATTTCAGTTTTCTCGTTTGTTGCTCAGCTTTCTGTTGCATGTAGAAGTGCCATCTTGCCTAATATACAATATTTTTGGCAAAATAGTTCTCTGCTCCTTCCATTTTAATATCGGCCTATGATATCGGTTATCGGCCTTGTGAATGTGCCGATAATCGGTATCGGTATCGGCCTGCAAAAATCAATATCGGTCGACCTCTAGTCCTTGGTCATTAGATAGCGTGGTTGTTCACTGTTCAGCTATGTGGCCTATTTTATCTCGATATTGAATTCTTGCGGCCCGCGTCTTCCACGAAATTTAAAAGTGGCCCCCGACCCGTTTTGAGTTGGCGACTCCTGGCATAAGCGGTGTCTTACAGAAGCCTAGAAGTGTGCCGTGCTACAAGTCGACGGTTACGGAATCAAAAATAAGAAATATCGACCTCGTGTAAATGACCATTTTAGTCGACAAACACCATCCTGATTACCACAAATGACATTAGGGCTGAGTACATCGTAAATGCTGATAATGCAACAAGTCTTCTCGCTTCGACGGATTTACGCATAAGCTCCACCCTCGCTCGCTGCGCAAGTGCGCATACATGTGTATAATGACATACAGTCACTAACATTTGACGTATGTAAGCAAGTAGTGGGGAATCTCGGATGATAACTTGGGCCGCGGGCCACATCATCATGTAAGACGGAAAACTGTCCGCGGGCCGGACAAAATCCCTTCGCGGGCCGGATCCATGTGGTAATGTGGTAACGTTGCTATTCTTCGAAGTTACATGGAATGTCTGTATTGGCCGTTCTAGTCTCGAGTCATATGACTTGGTTCGAGTCATGCAAAATGACTCGAGTACAAGTCGAGGTAATACAAAAAATAACTCGAGTCAAGTGTAGTCACCAAAAAATCGCGACTCGAGTCGAGTCATGACTCTAGTCATTACAACCCTGGGTAGTGGGGCCCCATAGGGTGGTCAGTTTTCAAGTTGATGAGTGAATTTCGTCAATAATATTGGTAATTGCATTATCTTGCTATTCATTCAGATTTACCGGTAGAGCTGGGGGCAAGTAATTCATAATTATAGCATCTGGTATGTTGTTTTAATTTCATTATTGTATGTTGTTAATTCGTGACCTCCCGTCTTTTATATGATCAACAACAAAAAAGCATGCAACGAACCCCCTCTTCACATTAGACACAAATATCTGTGTATGAATTATCGCTGTTACCTGCTCAAGCAAAATGCAGATCAACATTCCGCGCTTGGGCTATTGCAAGATTCATGGCACGAGATATCTGGGCTAATTAGACCTAACTTCGTCACGTATAACATTTACTCCAACGTCCCGTTGTTTCGGAAAATTTCAGTGGAGAAAACCCTCTCCCACTACATTGCAAGGGTACTTATACCATGAGGTAATTTTAGACCGTGGTGCACCAGACCCTTAAGGGAGATAAGCGCCACTAACACTTTTAACCATATTAATAATAATAATAACATAATCAAAAGATACTGTAGTCGCCCAAACGTAGCAGACTAAAAGAAAAACTTTCGTGTGACGCACACACAAATTGCCATATCTTCATTCCTCTGTGAGTGCCCCGGGTGGCATTTGCATTGTTGGGGCTCTGATTGGAAGGACCGGACTATTCGTCACGCCCACAGAGTGCGGCTACTGACAATGGACACATACCCAACGTTTTGGCCAAGGTCATTCTTTGGTAGCACACTTTGTGGAGTGGCATGTTGGCCGAAATTGCTTACGTCTTTTGGTGTGTCGTGGCGGGGTAATGACCGCCACCGAAATGCCTATTCCTATAAATTTGCATGCTTTTTTTCTTGAGGGGGAGAGGTATGCATTTCAAAATCAAGCTATTTAGAGACATTAAATCCCGAAGCTGAAGAAAATTTTCAAGTTAATTAACTCTCTTGAAAATATGTTGATTTACAAAATACTTTTGAGTCCCCTTAGAGCTCGCTTCCGGTCCTATTGGGGAGTTTGGGGTGTGGCAGTTACGGACCTGGCAAGAATGCAAATCGTTGGGTGCGACGGATAGTCCTGCATAGAGGTGGGCAATGGGTTCATTATGACGTAACAAGCAAATGACGTATAACTTATAAAGAAAGTTGTTATCTCATTAGACCAGGGGTCTTCAACACGCGGCCCGCGGGCCGCATGCGGCCCGCGACCTGATTTGGAGAAATTTCAGAATAACGCTTACATTTTGAAATGCTGAAATTGATTTCAGTTTAAACATATTGTTGTTGGTGTTCAAAGTAAGCCATTCTACTATGCCCAATATCACTATTCCTCATTATCTAATACGGCTTCGTATGGTAATATCATTCCAAGGAGGAAGAATTCGCTGATATGAATGGGCAATGGGCATATTGCCTTGATGTGCAATGGTCCACCATTGCCGAGACTGGTGTGCTTGAAAAACGATTTCGGGCTCCCCAAAAGACCATGCTTTACGAGGAGATAGTTTTCCAGCTAGTTGGCTACCGTGTCTCGCTAACCCCAATATCGATTCTTTAATCCGGGGGTGGCCAATCTGCGGCAGTAGAAGGAAAAGTATGCGGCCGTCGACACTTAATTCAATTAGGATTGTTGCGGCCGTCAATATGCAAATTGAACTTGTGAATTGACTCCCTACTTAATGAGAGGCTTGACTTATTCTTGAAATTTTCTTCGCGCTAGGCGCGGTTCAATACGTGTTAATTTTCGATTTTAATATAGTAGTGTCCTTTGCAATCTGAGTCAAACAGTACAGACGCAAACAGCAGAGGAAAATGATGCATGCGCCCCATAAAGAAATACAATTTTTAATCGTGTTCTCCTCATCATGAATGAAATTTGTTTCTGGTAGGCCTGCATTTGGGCGAATCAAACAGGCTATATCTCCACTATACCGACAAATCCGATGGGAGGTCAAGAAATAATTGCATACAACAAAGGGGAGTAATAAGAATTGGCACACAAAGATGCAGCACCGCATTATTAACTTCTCTAAGTTTCCGAATACACCCCCTGCATCAGCCCTACCGGTGAATCTGATCACAGTGGCCGAGAAAGGATAAATATTTGATTGTAATATGTCAAACTATGCTAATATTCATTGACAAAATTCCCTAATGAAAGTGAAAACATTTTCGCGCTTGGCGCGACTACAGAACTAATCCCTGTGGCGGCTCTTCATAACATGACTACTCACTATTTCGGTGCGCATAATACACCGATATAAGTAAATAGATTAGTCCGGAGTATACCGGCAATGGACATGAACAGTTTAACGTGGGTATTTGGCCCCATTTAGTTCATTATGCGGCCGCAAGATAAATGAGTAATCGAAATGCGGTCGTGAATAGCAAAAAGGTTGGTCACCCTTGTTATAGTTGCCACAGAGTGTTGTCAGGCATCGTGCGCAGCTCATAGTTCAAAATAGAATGAAATTGATGATCCTGATATTTTTTGTTGTATTTGTGTTTGTACAATAAAATATTCTTTCCTTTGTGGTGACTATGCCCGTCGCCCATGCTAGAGAGCACAGAATTGTACTAATTGTACTAACGTAGAGTTATGAAACGTGGTTGTTAAACTGCGTTGCATATTTTAATCTCGATATTGAAGTCTTGCGGCCCGCGGCCTCAAGGAATTTTGAAAAGTGGCCCGCGACCCATTTTGAGTTGGCGACCCCTGCATTAGACCTTTTCATCGCAAGCCTTATTTATATTGTCTTTCAATATCTCTTCTGAAATTAGTTCTAAGAAGTAAAACAAATGTAATCGGGAGTAATCGTGATTACTTTTGAAAAGTAATCGTAATCGTAATCGACTACTTCCTGATTTGACTGTAATCGTAATCGTAATCGTAATCGCGGAATTCACAAGTAATCGTAATCGCAATCGATTACATTCGTCAAGTAATCACCCCATGTCTGCCAATACTTAATCGTTTTCTTCTCATCCCGAATTAATTTTTTTCTGGTAGGCCTACGTTTGGGCGAATCAAATATATTTCCACTATAACGACAATTCTAATGGGAGGTCAAGAAATAACTGCATGCAACATAGGGGACTAATGAGAAGTGTCTCACCCAAAGAAGCACCACAGCATTAATAACTTCTCCAAGTTTTTGAAGATTCCCACTGCATAAACTCTACCGGTGAATCTGATCACATGGGCCGAGAAAGAGTGAATATTTGATAATAATATGTGAAACTATACTAATATTAAATGACGAAATTCACTCATGAACATGAAAAAATTTTCGCGCTTCGCGCGACTGCACTACGATTCCCTGTAGCTCTTCACAACATCACTATATTCACGATCTCGGTGCCCATAGTAAGCCGATATGAGTAAATAGCTTAGACCGGAGTGTACCAGCAATGGATATGGTGAGTTTAACGTGGATATTTGGCCCAGTTTGTTTATTACCACTATGCACCGGAATGCGGCCGCGGGCTACATTAGTAGTCGAAATACGGCCGTGAATAGCAAAAAGGTTGGCCAACCCTGTTTTAGTAGGTCCAGAGTGTTGTCAGGTATCGTGCGCAGCTCATAGTTCAAATATAATGAAATTGATAAGCATGATATTTTTTGTTGTATTTGTGTTTGTTCAATAAAATATTATTCATTTTTGGTTACTATGCCCATCGCCCATGTAAGAATGCACAGCATTGTACTTGCGTAGAGATATCATACGCTGCGTTGGCTATGTTAATCACGATATTAAATTCATGCGGCCCGCGGCCTCTAAGAATTTTGAAAAGTGGCCCGCGACCCATTTTGAGTTGGCGACCCCTGACCTATATGAAATCATGTGCGTCTTTTAGTTTTGTACGTTTTGACGATTTCCATATCTTCTGACATGGCAGATATAGGAGGTCACGAAATAGCATCATGTAAAGAAGTCAATATAACAACGATTCCGCCCGAAGATGTTTAATTATTATTTAGGGGTCCTACCTTTTCCAACATACCACATCGACCATATTGACCGATTCAAACATGAATTATATAAATTTGTCGCGCTTCGCGCGTTTAGGCGTAATACGGTGACTCACCAAACGCTACATGAAATAGGGTATAGCTGATATGTAACGACAAAAAGCCCACTAGCTGAGGGGGGTCTGGGGTTGGTTTATCACCCTACGGGGCCAAAGACCAGCATTTTTTTCGGGGGGGGGAGGGGGCTAATGAAGTTCTGTTTTTCGGTTCCCAATATTTGAGGGGCGATGATCGGTGTGGAGCTTCAAAAGGGGGCGATCAGTCGAAAAAGGTTGGGAACCACTGTCATAGACAAATGAATGAAAGAATGAATCGCTATTTCGACGACGCTAAATACCTCGTCTCGATAATTTTTTGCACAAATCGAATAATCCATTACACGAGGAGTGTCGGACGAGAATATTAGGGCTCATTTCAGTATAAATATAGTATTCGATTCAAGATAATGTGTGAACCCTGCTGCCACATAATCGGATATTTATCCAGCGATGATTAATAAAGTGAATTAATATTAGTATGATTCAGATCAGCGGTGAGGGCCAGTAATTTCAGATAACGGTTAACATCTATGGCAGTGGTTCCCAACGTGGGCGATATCGCCCCCCAGGGGGCGATTTATCGGTCCAGGGGGGCGAAAATAGCCAAGGAGGCGATAGGGGGGCGAAACGGACGAAGGGGGCGATGGCGCGTTGAAATGGCTATATTGGCGTCCATGACCGTAACTGCCACACCCAATCCCCCAATTGAGATGGGGTCCGAGCTCGAAGGAGGCCCACCTTATTTCCTGAATTAACATTAATTATACAGTAGTATTTAGGAAATTTAGGCAACTTTTTAGGCAACTTTAGGCCATTTCGTGGTCACATATTTCTTGCTTATTGGATACCCTTCCTCCAAGAAATAATACGCATGTGGTATAGAAATGGGTATCTCGGCGTCAGCCATTATCACACCATGACGCACCAAGACATATGAAGTTTCAGGCCATGTAACATGCGACTCCGAGAAGTGTGTCAGAACGAGAAAACCTTGGCGGAAAAAGACTGCCTTTATGCTGACCGACTTCGATATATATATACGATATACATGTATATTTAATTGTCCATAGGCGCCTAAATGGCTGGCACCAAATGTTCCTGTCCTATCCAATCAGAACCCCATAAAAAATGCCATCTCGCAGAGAAAAATTAACTGCCAGTGCAAAAATGCCAATTCGGAATCGTGTGCGTCTTTTACTTTAGTAGGTATAGACGATTTGAATATCTTGTGACATAGCAGACAGGCCACGAAATGTCATTACGTAACGAAGTCATTATACCCACGGATCCGCCCGAAAATGTTCAATTAGTATTTACTGGCCCTACATTTTCCAAGACACCTCACTCAGCATTACCGGTAAATCTGAATACACGAGCAGAGAGAGGATAAAAAATTAACAGCAATATATATGCAATTCCCGATCATATTGACCGATTCAATCATGAATGATAGAAATTTTTCGCGCTTTGCGCGAATTAAGCCGACTAGCTAAAGAGTCCAACAATTTGTGCTGAGAAGTTGCGGTAAAAAGAGGTATCGGGGGAGTTTGGTCTGAGGGACGCAGAAGTTTGCTTTATCGCCCTATGGAAGGGGTCAAAACCAACGTATTGGGGGATGGACTGACGAAGTGCTGTTACGGTCCTTTTAGAATCAACTCGGAGAAATCACCTTTTTTGTTAGTCAACTCACCAAAATTTAGCTGGAAAAG
The DNA here is from genome assembly GCF_051294905.1 of Botryllus schlosseri. Taxonomy (NCBI): domain Eukaryota; kingdom Metazoa; phylum Chordata; class Ascidiacea; order Stolidobranchia; family Styelidae; genus Botryllus; species Botryllus schlosseri. Next base: position 23,253,811 of record NC_137247.1, on the reverse strand, counting down.
TGTAATTTGGAGGTCGAGCCCAAAAGTTCACCTTTTTCTTAGTCAACTCGCCGGTGATTTCAGTCTGTATGCCCATTTTCGTGTTCCCAATATTTGGGGGGCGATGATCGGCGTGGAATTTGAAAATGGGGCGATGAGTCGAAAAAGGTTGGGAACCACTGATCTATGGCATCATCTTGACGTCGTGATCGGAAATATATTTGTGATTATTTTAACGTCATCAATTCAATTCAATTTTACAGCTTTCGCGGGAAGCGATTGCATTATTTTCGTCAATGAGATGTCGTAATGTATTAGACATATACACATTGTATATATACATCGTATCGTATCGTATCGTACGTGGTCAGTGAGAACTGCTAAATCGTTCGGATTCGCATCGTAAGTCAGTTACGGATGTCATGAAACACTGACCTGATACCCGTTCAGTCCTCTTGCGAACGAATCTATGTCAATAGTTTCATAAATCGGATAAAACACGACCTCTTCAACGTTATGATCTGCGATAAAACGTCCCAACTCCTCCGGATGCTGCGACAGAAGTCTGTTATCGAGCCGTAGTTCCAGGTGTTTTGTCTGCGGAGGAACATGTGGGTTTATTCTTAGGCCATGAATTTTATTTAGGTATATATAGGGTCCTAAAAATCCTGGACCTTGTGAACTCCGTGATCAAGGAATAGCTGTCATCTGTTGCCGTGCCCGCAGAAATATCCTTCATGGCTTATTATTGTCATGGCTGATGGGATCATGAAAAACTAGCGGCAAATAGATTTGTGATTCTTATCCAGGATTCACTATATGCGTTCACTCTATGCGATTTGTCGAGTGTGCTACATTATCTGTGTAAAGAGTGTTGTGATATTATAACACCCCAGCTAATATAGCCAGTTGCCCGACATTTGAGCATGCCACACGCCGAAAAACGACGATGCGCATGCGAAACTTTGGCATGTGACTTTACAAGTCCCCCCAAATTAGCCCGTATACGCTAATTCTAACCCTGACCTAACCTAAACCTAAATCTAACCACAGCCAATCCGAATCAATTTATTCAAGTTCCGCCTGCCAAAGTGTTTCACGATAGTGCGTAGCATGTTCATATGTCCATTGTCTACGTACGAATCAAGACATATTACAGTCGGAGATCGTTGTCTCATGGTGTGATCAGTTGCCCTGCATGTCAGGCCTTGACTATCACAAATCCATTATACCAACTGCTCGGAATTCGATTCTTTTACTCTTACAGAGGTGATATCGTTAGTGGTTCGTGTTCCGACTACTATTTGAATGCCAATATCGAAATACTGGATAAATGAAATAATACATATATTTGATTTCACGGCATCGCCGCTTAATTCAATCCCTCTGAATGTCCTCAACTTCCACACTAATATCAGTCGATAGCTATTGACCAAATAAAGTAGTGCATACTCTCTGATCAACTCCTACTCAGGCAGAACCGTTCGAATAAAGAGTCTTTGTTCAGAATGCCAGTCAGTCATTACGCCGATGTAGCGTGACTCGCAACCAGACATGGGGTAATCGTGATTAGTATCGTAATCGATTACGACGATTATAGCATTTTCAAGTAATCGTAATCGCAATCGATTACATTCGAAAAAAATCCAAAGTAAGCGTAATCGTAATCGACTACTTCGCATATCTAATCGATTTTTTTTGTTAAAGAACGATTACTTTTCATTTGTACAATGAATATGACACAACCGAACATTCGAGAACAAGGAAGAGATATTATACCAGGTTATTAATAGCGCATGCGGTTGATTTTCGAACGCCACTGCTCATTATTAGAGCCCGACCGATTATCGGCTCGCCGATAATATCGAGTCGATATCACGCTTGGAGAGAAATATCGGTATCGGCCATTGAAGGTAAAAAAATATCGGCCATTTTCGTGACGTCACAACATGGTGGCAGGGAGTCAGAGAAGTCGATCAAAGACGTGAGGACGGTAAATTATAAAAATGGATGGCCAAGCTGCATACAGGCAGTAGGCGTGCCTATCTGAAAAATATTATAGATAACTAACCACCGTTATGGCCCACTGACTTCGTGGGAATCCCCTGCAGTAATCGATCACCATGAAGACAGAGAGCAGCTGGTCTGGATGGATAGTTGTCTGCAGAAGATTTCAGTCAGTAAGAGAAATGAGAACTTCAATCATGCTGGACTGACCCTCGTGATGATAGAGAAAAGCGTCACGTCGAAACATTTCTCTGAAGATAGTGCTATTGGTTCGGTACCAACAGAGCTAATTATACCAGTAATGTATGAAGTCGTCTGACTGAGGCCTGCCGCCTGCGGGGCCACCATGATAGGAAATATGCGAGCATAGAGGGCAAGAAAATCAAGCAAACGTGGAGTAAAGCCAATAATTGATACGAAAATTTTTGATTCCGTGATGACATTGGCCAATTATTATTGATCAATTGATTGTTGAAATGCTGGTCGTGGTCAAGGCCTAAGGGGATGGGTGGAGCAGTTGCAGACGTGGACAGTTTGAGTAGATTTGCTCATTCTCTTCAGCTATTTGTTAATCATGTGGTGAAGGCTCCAGGTGCACTGCCAGAAGAATATGAATATTTAGTGAAACCATGAAGGAAAGATCCCCTGCAAGGGAGCGGTGGAACCGAAATGAAGAAAGATTTCCAATTCTTGCTGTGCCACTAACTATGGTACCAAGTGAAAGACTGCTCACTGTGTTTAGTACTATATACATCATTTATGGAAGACTACAGAAGTTCACTCCTTGGAGAAAGGGCCGAGAAATTGTGCTTCTTGAACTGTAATCTGCAACTGCTGGATTGGAGCTTTTTTGATATATTTTTATAGCCCCTAAATCATTTATTTCGTGTTCAAGCATATCAATGGCTGCAAAGTTGTTGAAACAAATGCTCTGAGGTGTTAAATATGGGCCTTGAGCTAGATTCCACATCTTTTGAATATCGGCTGAATATATCGGGGTTATCGGTGGAGGCACTGGATATCGGTCTTATCGGTATCGGCTCAGAAATCCAATATCGGTCGGGCTCTACTCATTATTACGTCAGAAATATTAGCTTTGCTAGTCCTTGCGTAAGAAGTATCCACACATAGTAAATATATATTCTATATAGGCTACATTGTTGTGTGATTGTTACAACAGTATAAGCCATGCTGTATATCAGGTTATCCATACACTCCAGACGCCACTACCTGGCAGCAAGATAATAATCACCACTCTCCCTAGTTTCAAATAGTAACTTATGTATTGATGTTTGGTTATGCTTATAGTTGAACGCAGTTTGACCGTTGCTGCTTGGCGAGCAGTAGGCCTATCTATGTAGTATACGTATGTATTGTACGTACACCGGACAAAGATTTGAAGTTTTGTACTCGTCGAATAAAACATTACGCTGCGTTTATATATCATAACCGAGCCGTTCATTGCCGTTTCTCGTAACGGCATAACCGGCAGCTTGCAGTAACTGTATTAAGTGGAACGTAGAATTTTAAGTTGACTTTATCTTGTCCTCATATGACTACTTCAAATGGGCGCCAATAGTTATTTCACAATTCTTCACTCGACATTTATACCTGCCGCCATAGCACCATGTAAGCGTGGGTTGTAGGTACAATCAGAACCAAAACAGCAATTCGTCCTCCGCTCCAAACGTTGGTATTGGTAAGGTTGTAACAGGTTGTACAAGGTTGTACAATGTTCAGAGTCGCAAGTCAATCTACCCCCCCCCCCCCCGAGTCAAGTGCGAGTCCAAGTCAGCTTGCATAGGGTCTTAGGTTCAAACCTCTTTTTTCAACTCTGCTCGAGGGATATTGAATAGCTCGTGTTCATAACATCGTATTTTTCGTCAGGTTTCACCACAGTGTCCTATATGGTGTCGACACAAGCAAATCTCACGGCTCAGTGAAATTGTATCACGTCACAATTTCCATTCGCCAGACAGCATTGTTGCGTCTCAATGCCAATCTCCATAACAATGAAAAATTCGAGGCTGATTGTGGGGGTTCCAGGGCCACGAGCGGAATAAAATTTATATTTTCGTAATCAGTGCAGAGTCAGCTTTCGATTGATACCAGTTTTACCAAATTCAATGCTCGGCAAGCCGGTCAAAAATTACCGTCAAATTGCCTATAGCCAAACGGAAATGGTGACGTGATACAATTTCACTGAGGCGTGAGATTTGCTTGTGTCGACACCATATAGGACACTATGGTTTCACAGTTTACGGCCCCATTTCCAAGTTTCAGGACTGATAGACGAAATACAAATAATGTGGTAACATTATTATTCTTCGAAGTTACATGGAATGTCTGTATTCTAGTCTCGAGTCATGTGACTTGGTTCGAGTCATGCAAAACGACTCGAGTACGAGTCGAGGTAATACAAAAAATAACTCGAGTCAAGTGTAGTCACCATAAAATCGCGACTCGAGTCGAGTAATGACTCGAGTCATTACAACCATGAGTATTGGGGCCCCATAGGGTGGTCAGTTTTCAAGTTGATGAGTGAATTTCGTCAATAATATTGGTAATGGCATTATCTTGCTTCATTCAGATTTACCGATAGAGCTGGGGGCAAGTAATTCATAATTATAGCATCTGGTATGTTGTTTTAATTTCATTATTGTATGTTGTTAATTCGTGACCTCTCGTCTTTTATATAATCAAAAGTTACTGTAGTCGCCCAAACGTAGCAGACTAAAAGAAAAACTTTCGTGAGACGCACACACAAATTGCCATATCTTCATTCCTCTGTGAGTGCCCCGGGTAGCATTTGCATTGTTGGGGCTCAGATTGGAAGGACCGGACTATTCGTCACGCCCACAGAGCGCTGCTACTGACAATGGACACATAGCCTACCCAACGTTTTGGCCAAGGTCATTCTTTGGTAGCACACTTTGTGGAGTTGCATGTTGGCCGAAATTGCTTACGTCTTTTGGTGTGTCGTGGCGGGGTAATGACCGCCACCGAAATGCCTATTCCTATAAATTATGCATGCTTTTATCTTGAGGGGGAGAGGTATGCATTTCAAAATCAAACTATTTAAAAACATTAAATCCCGAAGCTCGAAGAAAATTTTCATGTTATTAAACTCTCTTGAAAATATGTTGATTTACAAAATACTTTTGAGTCCCCTTAGAGCTCGCTCCCGGTCCTATTGGGGAGTTTGGGGTGTGGCAGTTACGGACCTGGCAAGAATACAAATCGTTGGGTGCGACTTATAGTCCTGCATAGAGGTGGGCAATGGGTGCATTATGACGTAACAATCAAATGACGTATGATTTATAAAGAAAGTTGTTATCTCATTTAACCTTTTCATCGCAAGCCTTATTTATATTGTCTTCCAATATCTCTTCTGAAATTAGTTCTAAGAAGTAAAACAAATGTAATCGGGAGTAATCGTGATTACTTTTGAAAAGTAATCGTAATCGTAATCGACTACTTCCTGATTTGGCTGTAATCGTAATCGTAATCGCGGGATTCACAAGTAATCGTAATCGCAATCGATTACATTCGTGAAGTAATCACCCCATGTCTGCTAGCAACACACCACGTAAACTGCGCTAAGAATGTATATTTCACTTGAAAAATCATGCAACATATTACAATCGATTTTAATGCGTGATAATCGCTGTACTTCAAAGCTCCGAACTCAAATTTCTCACAGTGCCATGCACCATCATCACTTGAGCCAAGTGTAACTCACAAGTCGTAGGTTCCCCACCCCTATTGTGTACAATGGGGGTGTTCGAAAATAACTGCGCCTTCGTGCCTTCTCAGATGTCTTCACTCCTCTCAAGGAGAGCGCGCCACCAATATGCGAATCAATGATCTAGGGCAGTGCTTTTCAACCTTTTTGAGCTCCGTTCGCACTATTTTTTTCAAAAAAATTCATTCGCTCCTGCCAGCCAGAATTTATTACACAAAATGAAAATGAAGAAACTTATCACTTTTGTATTCGAAGAGCTTCATGGGGGTACAGAGCTTCATTATTTTCCATTCAGCGTATCGTATTATTGATTAATCATTAATCAAGCACTAAAATCACTGCACTCGAAAAATCACATATATAACACTCCCGTTGTTCTCAAGGAGTTCGTTGTTTCCAGGGGTGTCGTGCAATGATTTCCTTCGAAGTTAGGGCGAACCCATGAACAATATTCACTCGCAACAATATCACCAAGTCGACATGTTACGTCATCGTGATGTGAATGTGTTCGCATTTAGAAAGCAAAAAATAGTAGAACTGCGCTTGAATCATAACATCCCTGTTGAGACTTGCACCCTTAATTCATTTTCTGACAACATTCGAAAAGATGCTTCGCCGTACGAAGGTATGATAGCCGATTGGATGGTACGGTGGGCGTTAAGATCAGGAATGCATTGCTATACACCAAGGGTCGGCAACCTACGGCCCGCGGGCCGGACCCGGCCCGCCAAGCGAAATCGTCCGGCCCGCGACATAATATTTAGTTATCAAAAGAATACGGCCCGCCGTTTCACAATGCTTTTCAATCTGCAGTGCCGCACTGCTTGGAAAGAATGCGGTATTGCTATCATAAAAGGCTCCTACATCGTATTAGTCTATTGTGACGCCATTAAACGAAGGCGGTTGAAGTAGGTCAGTAGGAGATGAAGATTGTCTGTATAGAGTAGAATAGATCAGTGCTTATCAATCGGGTGTATATCGAAACCGAAAGTGTACCATACTTTTTAACGGGTTTACCGATGGGGTGTGACAAAAAAGGTGTCCTTCCTCTGCTTCAAAAATGCTTGGAACATCTCAGACGCAATGACAAAATCTCAAACTAACACTGTTTAATTACAGATAACTAGCCTCCGTAAGTTAGTTATCCATAGTTTAATTCCCAAAAGGCATTGTGCGCCAAGACAAAAAACCTGAAGGGTTTTCGCCACAATGATGAAACCTGTTAATATGATTTTGTCTCACAAACGGAATCACCAACATTGTTACGCAAGATATTACTAGAAGCATAGAATCAATATGGCGATGTAATGTATATCTGCCATAATCGCGCATTAAGTCGAGCAGCTATGCTTGCACGAATCTATTAACTGAGAAATGTAATAGCAACTTTCCTCGAAAATACGAATATCGCGGACTCATAATCTTATAGTCGAAAATGGGTATCTAATCTTGCTCTCCTGGTACATTTAACGTCACATCTGAACAAATTGAATTTGCAACTTCGGGGGGAAAACAACTGAATACATGAAATGTTGAGGCGCATTCGAAACAAATCTGCGTATCGGGGAATTTCAACAGAACAAAGAAAATTATGCTCACTTTCCTATACTGGAGGAGAGAAACCCTAGTACCAACGCTATATTTGTAACTGTGATACGAAATTTAATTACTGAATATTCACCCGCTTTACCGACATTCCTTCTATACAAAATAAATTCTTAATATTCAGTACTCATTTGATGTGGACGCCAATAGCATTGCCTGAAAATTTCAAATGGGCTTTTTTGAAATGCAATGCAGTTGGATTGAATGACAAATTTCATACGAAGAGCATATCGCTACATGACTTTGATAAAGAGTACGTTCTTGAAATTTATCTTTATCCCAGCATGTCTAACAATGCAAAAGACATTGCATCGATTTTTGGTAGCACGTACGCATGTGAGCAATAGTTTTGAACAGTAAAATTCACAAAGAGCAAGCTAAGATCACGTATTTCGGAAACCCATTTAGAATATGGTCTGATTGTTGCTTCATCTGACTTGTTGTCAGAAGTTGAAAACCTTTCACAAAGCAAGCTGCGCCAATTGTCACATTTATTCTGCGTTGTTGAAGTGTAAATACTTGTGTTTTATGATTGGTATGATTGAGATTGCAGCAATGTAGTATAATATACCGAAGTAAGCGTAAATATATATTATTAAGAAAAATTACGGCCCGCCAAAAGTTGGACACTCGAAACTTGGCCCGTGACTAACAAAAGGTTGCCGACCCCTGCTATACACACCCACACAATCCGAGTAATTGATGACGGTTATTTATGGATAGGCTTAGGTTTTATTCCCTTCTTATCTATGCAGTACACAAATCAACATATCTTTCAAGAACAACTTGCGGTATCCTTGTGTTGTCAAAGCCAACACTCACACCATATTGAATAACTATAACTTACATAAGATTCATGATTAACACACAGTTATATCGGCCCGGGTTGCCAACTGCGAGATGGCTCTTAGGTAGGGTTACCATAAGTCCTCTTTTGAGAGGATTTGTCCCCTTTTTTGAAAGTGTCCTCGGAGCATGCCCTTTTGTCCTCTTTTTCGAGGTTTTGCCCTCTTTTTTGAGAATTTTTGTCAAGTTTACGGCGGACTCGACTGATACGTCGTAAATCAGCACCGAATTAACATTCCGGCGGGTATTTCGAGAGCCGAGCCGGGAAGTTGACCTTTATTTTTAGTCAACCGAACACGAAGTGGGAAAAATGTACCATTTTATCAGGATTCTCCTCCAGTTTTGCAAGTCTGAAAATTCTGAAAAAGTGTCCTCTTTTCAGATTTCCAAAATCTGGTAACCCTACTCTTATAGGGCAATCGTACAACATTGGCAAAGTGATTGAAATATTGCCAAATTAACTTCACTATCCCAAATATCCTTATACATAACGGGTAATAAGTTTGAACAGTCGAATTAAGCTTAAATTAGGCAGCAGAAGGAATATCGTAATACATGCGTCTTGTTGGATTTGATTTTGCTCTGCAGAGGGTGCTCAAGCTAAATCGATGGAGCTCAGAATATTACAAAGCTTTTAGTACAAAGGCGGTAAGAATACGAACGTTTCCCGTGGATCAGCGAGCTTCGTAGCATCACCAATTAATTATATGTATAGGCCTACGTCTTTACGATCTCGACTCGACCTGAGATCATCAGTCCAAGAACAGGAAAGCGTATCAAATCCTAAATGGTGCAGTTAACATTACAAACAGGCTATTGCAATGGTCAGTAGATAATCCGACAGTGACTTAATAATTCGATGTAATGCAAGATAAAGATTCATCGGGTGTATGACACCAACCTGCTTACACTAATTTTATTTTTTAACAACCTCTAATACTTGGTTAGGTACACGAGTAAACAACACTTGTTACAGATCTAATGAGCTAATTATTATAGTTATAGAAACGACAAATTTTGCTGTTAGCCAACATGAATATGTGCCAAAATTCCAATATTTTGCGATCAAATATGCCAAATGCCAACACTGGTATCGGCTACTATTACCTACATTCGTACAAGGTTCGTACTCCGTACACGGAGGATGTTTCCGAGTCCGGGCAACTGATACCGATTCCAAGCAGTGACGTAACCCTCTCGCGCGGAAATATTCTCTCAGACTTTGCAATATACCCACATCGGTAGCGTTCCTCACTTGTAAACTAGAAAAGCCCAGCTACCAACAAGTTTTTAGAATTGCTTCCAAACGACAAAAGTTACGGTCTCATTGTACTTAATATCGTATTAAGTTTATTTGAATTATTTCACGTCAGAAAAAGTGAGAAACATGGACAATCTTCATTCGCACTCATCCTGGTTCTTGATTCGCACCATTCGCACCACGCTTGTCATTCGGACTCAACCGGATTTTTCATTCGCACCATTCGCACCGCGCTTGTCATTCGCACTGAAATTTTTTTCATTCGCACAAGTGCGAACCGTCACACAGGTTGAAAAGCACTGATCTAGGGCATTGGTTCTCAAACTTTTTTAGACACGTCCCCCTTTTTGATAGTGAAAAATTTCGCGCCCTCTCTATCGTGATATCGCAAAATACTAAAGAGAGGAATCAGAATACTAGCAATCTCAAAGGATAGTTCGATGGCATAGGAAGCTATGACCTTTGATGAGAGAATTTTCCTCTATGAAGCGAATCGCGAAAAAATTTCAGGTAACAGCATCTTCGCGCCCCCTTCAGATGTTTTCAAGTCTCCCAATTTGAGAACCATGGACCTAGGGGGTGATGTTGCCAGGTTGGTAGTCTGTACTCGCCTGGAAATGTCAAGGCTGCTACTGGTGAAGGAACAGAGTTTGTGTGAAGTTTGTTTGCCGTGTGTATGTCTCGTATTGGTAGGACGTCTGCTTTCCGTTATCAGGTCATGTGCATCGCTAATATGAGAATGTGAGTTAGGTGTATTATAGGGTTACCATATTATTGTGGCTCAAATTCTGGACACTCTTTAGTGCCTGTTAGCGGGTTTCGAAATGAGGATTGAACAGCAGTGGAACATAGCTCAGGAATTGGGTCATCTCTAATGTGAGCTCTGGTGATTGCTAGGGTTGGTATTCTCATTTGGTCTGCAACAGATTTCTTCACAGGCCGGATTAAATCGTCTGGCGGGCCGTTTCCGGCGCCCTCGTCGTGTGTTTGACAACCTGCTATATTTTTAAGTCGGTTTAGTTATCGTTGTGTGTTGCAATCAGGACCGGAGCAACATTTTTCAGCCCCCTCTAGCCCCAAAAATACTGGTCTTGGGCCCATAACAAGGTAATCAATACGAATCCCAAGGGACTTACTATATGCATCTGGTTTCTTTATCCATCTAGTTTTCAACTTTTGTGAATGAATTCCTTCAATAATATTTGTTTTCACCTATTACCATACAATTGTGATCCTCTGTCCGCCAAATGTTCCGAGTTGAAGGTGGAGCTGGTGGAGGTTGATGACTTCAGAAATGCGGGGAACGTAATTGTGCAATAGTAAGTCATGTTCATGTCACACGGATAAGACTAATTATGTGCCGAAATTCCGGTTGGCACCAGCAGGTTGCACATATGGTGGTTTACAGCTTTTTATGATCGATTTCCCATTCGAAAATGCTCCGTTTCCCAGCACAAAATTTTATAAGCTAATTACTAAAAAAAGGTCAGCACATTTGCCCATACTTACTCCAGGCTTATTCTGGAAGCTGATTAAGTTGAACATATTCGCGATCCCCAGAATAAAGGCAAACGACCCCCAGGTATATTACCACTGTCATCTTGACTGACGCGTCCTAACTGCCTTAACCGGCTCTATGAATACGCCGTCGTCTAATAATTTCTACTACAATTAGACTTCTATCAGTAAATCAGGGGCGGGCAACATACGGCCCGCGGGCCGGATCCGGCCCGCGGACTGTTTTCCGTCTTACATGATAATGTGGCCCTCGGCCCCAGTCTGCCGAGATCCCCACTACTTGCTGCTCACTAGGTCCAATTTCCGTCACTGTATGTTATTATATACGTGTATACGCGCATCGTGCGATAGCGGAGCTTACGCGTAAGTTCGTCGAAGCGAAAAGACTTGCATTATCGGCATTTACGATGTAGCCTTCTCAGCCCTAATGTCGTTTGTGGTAATCATGGTGTTTGTCGACTACAATGCTAGTCATTTACACCGGGCTGATATTTCTTATTTTTGATTCCGTAACTGCCGACATGTAGCATGGCACACTTCTATAGGCTTTTGTAAGACACCGCTTATGCCAGTGATTGCCAACTCAAAACGGGTCGAGGGCCACGATTCAAATTTCGTAGAGGACGCAGGCCGCATGCATTCAATATCGAGATTAATTAGGCCACACAGTTGAACAACGACGCTATCTCGTCACTTACTAAACCCTAATGAATTGATATCTTTGTAAATTTGGGGTACTGGACTTATCGAACGCCTTGAAATCTTAATTACGGATTGCACCGTGTGTTGATTAATCAGAGAGAACCAGACATGGTGGCGCCTGTATGACAACGCTATTCTGAAATCCACATTGTCTTCGTCATTATCGACGAGAAATGGCTGCGAAGTGACATTGCTGTCGTTAAAATAAAATTCATTAAATACGATTTATTCCTTTTATATGTGGATAAATGGGCGAATAATGTATCGATTTAGCAATCCGGCCCGCCAAGTACTTAGTTTTCCTATATCCGGCCCGCCGGCTGGAGAAGTTGCCCGCCCCTTCAGTAAATGCTGTTTATTTTCATTTATTTTTAATAGCATTTATGCGAGGACATTTGGTTTCTATTCTAAAATCCATATATACGACTGTAAATCGTGCGCAGCGCGAATAAAAAAATCAAGTGGAAAAAAGCTGCATAAAAATAGCATTGTTTATGTTGATTTACGATTTCAAGTGTTCAAAATTCAGGACATTATGGCATATTTTAGAATTTTCTTCCGGACATAGTTTGAACATTGAAATTCCGCACATATCCGCGAAAATCCGGATGCATAGCAACCCTACGTTATTCGCCGTTTTTGTTATTGCATCATGGAATATAATCTTATATATAACCGCATGGGATTGTTTCGGTGTGTTTCGTTTACGAGTGTGAGCAGGCGGCAATCGCGAAGAGACGGGATCCCGAGCCCATTAACACATCCGCGTTTCCGTTACTGCTTCGTACGCCGTAACAGGGACGGTACAGAATTAATATGACTTTCCAGACAGGTCAATAACATGTTCAATAGGATTGGCATTTATTTAAATCTAAAAATGCAGACCTATGCGTATAGCTTATCATAGACTCACCAATTCGATGTGGGCTGTACTCTCCGAATTGAGAATCCGCAGACCGACACCGTAAAATAAGGTGAGACGTTGTATCTGAAATCACCAATATCAAGACTTCAAATGCATGGTAACGTGCAGTCGTACAGTATAGCATACAATATTACGTACCTCCAAGTTACCAAGGCCTTCTTGCAAGGCGCCAAGATCCATAAGGCTTGGGACTGTCAAATAATCCGTACTCATTACGGCGAACTTTCGCGTTATTGCGATGATTTCCTTCCAATTTTCTGCAGAAAGCAGTTTGCTGTCTGCGACTTTAACAACGTCGATCTGTATTTACCAATCAACGCAATTTAGTGTGAATAAATACAAACACTCAAGATTATAGATATTAGATCCAGAGCAGTGATTAAATAATTTTTTAACAACAAAACATCCTTTGCGATATCTAAAATGCCCCACTTTATCCTAAAATTGAAAAGAGCTATGGGCAAGTTTGCAATTACCTGCTATTTGGTTACAACAACATCCCATTCACAAAGGAAGGTGTGTTTCTGAGGGAAATTAGTCATTAATAATCTTCACTCTAATGAACTAGTAGGCTGACCTGGTGATGTTTCAACATTTTCTGAATTTGTTCTCGCCGCGAAATCAAACGCTTGAGTTTATATTCTATTGATGTATTTCGACTTAAAACAGTCTTTAGCATGTCAAGATAACAAGTAGATTGAATTTCTGAACCTTATACTACGACTTTTATCTAGCCCATACAGCGAAAATGTGAGATTTTGGTCAAAATAGCCACATGGATTATCTCCAAAATAGAGCCAATTCAATAAAACCAAGGTCATATTCGGAATCAGTGCCCTTCAGAACCCCCAAAACAACTCTTACATTGTCTGCCTAAAATATATATGTTTACCAGTGTAATCATTTCCTACTCACTGTTTTGAAAATACTCACTTATCAACGTCTAATATTTCTCAAAATAGCAAAATAAGCAATCAGTGACAGTGACATATCTGACCCGATTTGTACGAGAATTGCCAATAATCTAGGAAGGTGATAAATTGAAACGGAAATGTTTATTTCCACGCAAATATAGGTCTTAGAGCAGTGGTTCTCAACCTTTTTGTCTTCGCGGACCCCTTATGGAGCTTCACGGATCCCCGTGGACCCCCGAGATTTAGTTCAAATTAAGCTCTATTATAGTGCAACCGTGCTGTGCACTACAATAGACTGTGTATATAACAGCTGTAGGCTAGTGATAAACAGCAACAAAATGACTGTTCTTGAAAATAACATCATAGGCCAGTGGTTCCCAACCTTTTTGTCTCCATCCCCCACTTCAGATTAATTCCGAGCCTTCAAAGCTTTTGTCGTTTAGAGGAAGCTATTTGCTTGATTGAGTGCACAAGACACACAACCACACCACTACGCAACGCAAGACAATCGCCTATAACAGCAACATAAAAGTATTGTGAACCAGAGGTGGTCAGTAACGAAGTACTTCTACTTTTTGAAGTACTTGAAGTATATTTTGACTACTCATACTACTTTTTAAGTAGTTATGATCTTAGACTACTTCTACTTGACAGTTTTCAGTTTTGTAGGCAAAAATAAGCGTAGAATACCTACTTACTTACTTACTTGTGAACCACCACTTCACTTCTACTTGAGTAGAAATTCCAGCGATACTTCTACTTCTACTTGAGTAGCGACTGTGACTACTTTGACCACCTCTGTTGTGAACCGATACCGGTAACCCGCAAAATTTAGCGAAAGCGCTATGCACGTCATACTGGTCGTGCTTAATGCGATTGTGACGTCATCATTGGTTTTCCGGAGTTTAAAAGGAGTTTTTGTAAACAACACGCAATATAATTTTCGATGCATACATACCAGAGCACTTAACTGGTACCGGTAATTGCGCATATGTTAGGTATAGGGTTGTTCAGAATTGACCGACTTTCAAAAAGTCCAGGTTTTCAGTCCGATTCCCATGCCTTATACCTTAAAAACATATTCTGGCTACTTTTTTTGTAACTCGTCCCCTGCGTCCGTGTGCACATTGAGCTGGAAGAATAGCAGCTGAAAATAGGGGATTCCCCTAAAATTTGAGTGTCACGATTTTACCTAGCCTGGTTAAAGTGACATATAACATGGATTTATGCAGCTGTTGCGGTTTGGAGTGCTACAAAACCCCACTATTTAAGGCATTCCTAGTTCAGGATATCATTTCCATATCCCACACTGCCTTACAACTGCTCAAAACTACCTAAAACTGATAGTCATTTTGTTGGATCACATATCCTACACCCCTCAAACCTACCCGGCACTGTTCATCAATTTCCTGGATCCCCATGTGCAAGAATACAACTGTAAATGTAACATCCACTGACAGCCACATAAAAACATCACAGGAAACGAAAAAATAAGGCAAAGAAAGAGATCAACTTGGCAAAATATTACATAAATCAGGTGGATGAAATGGTTGATTTCGAGAAATCTGCATATCTGTTCCGGTGATCTTCCACAGCTTGTAGGAGGCTCGCTCGCTGTTTTTGTCATCCGTTATGAACGCAGCATAGTCGGTATTCAATTTTACCATACGCTCTGCTGCATCATTAAAGTGCTACAGGAAAAGCACAGGCTGATGCATCATTTGAACTGCTGGAACTTTGGAATTTAACAAAATCTGTTAGAGCTCTTGTGTTTGACACAACATCCTGAAACACTGGTAAAAACAAAGGTGCGGTTCCGTTACTTGAAGAATTGATTAACAAGAAAGTTTTCTACAATGCCTGTCGCCATCATATTTATGAACTGGTCATTCGAGAGGTTTGGAAGTGTTTGTTTGGATCGACAACCACAGGCCCTGAAAACACGGATTTTAATACCTTCAAGAAGAAGTGGAAACATATTGATAAATCAAGAAGCTATAAAACGCTGCAGTTTATTGAAGGCAGCTGGTTGGCGATGAAAGCTGATGAAGCAAAGCAAGAAATAATTCCACTGATGAAACCCAATGATGGAAAGCGGAAAGAAGTCTTGATAAGAGATGACTACAGAGAATGTGCAACAGGCACCTTGGCGATTTTGGATGACAAATATGTTGATCATCGTTTTCGCAAGCCTGGTGCTACTCATAGCGCTAGATGGATGAGTCAAGTCTTGTACTGTCAAAAAATGTTCATGCTTCGTACGCCATAACGGGGACGGTACAGAATTAATATGACTTTCCAGACAGGTCAATAACATGTTCAATAGGATTGGCATTTATGTAAATCTAAAAATGCAGACCTATGCGTATAGCTTATCATAGACTCACTAATTCGATGTGGGCTGTACTCTCCGAATTGAGAATCCGCAGACCGACACCGTAAAATAAGGTGAGACGTTGTATCTGAAATCACCAATATCAAGACCTGCAGTTTATTGAAGGCAGCTGGTTGGCGATGAAAGCTGATGAAGCAAAGCAAGAAATAATTCCACTGATGAAACCCAATGATGGAAAGCGGAAAGAAGTCTTGATAAGAGATGACTACAGAGAATGTGCAACAGGCACCTTGGCGATTTTGGATGACAAATATGTTGATCATCGTTTTCGCAAGCCTGGTGCTACTCATAGCGCTAGATGGATGAGTCAAGTCTTGTACTGTCAAAAAATGTTCATGTAGAGTGAGCAAATGGACTATTCTGAATAGTTCATTGAAAAGTTGGAACGAATCAATACATTCATTGCTTTGTTTTATGTTCCAGCTTGGTTGAAAACTGGTATTGCATGTGACGCACCTTGGAATGATCTCAAATTCCTTCATGGCATGAAAAACTCTTCATTGTGCGATCTCACTGTTGCTGATGTGACATACAAGAAATTGCGAAAACATCATTTGTATCTAACTGAGGAAATGGTGGTATTTACCACGTTCTCGGCTAATCCAAAGATTCCTGACAAACCGAAGGAAGCGCTAAATTGCTGAAAATGCCAATCCCTGAAAAATTTCGCAGAGGTAGCCTATGCCTCTCAGTCTGATCTCTGACTCTGTCTCTGAGTCAATGAGTATGGTCGATTTGATTGGGCCAGAATCGTGGTTTCTATTTGATGCTATACATGTGGAACATGATTGGTTGAGTCTTCCAGTTTCGGAATGGCATACTGGTCCGGATTTCGTGACTGCTCAAGAATTTGTGAATACTGTTGAAGTAGTTAATGATGCAGCAGAGCGTATGGTAAAATTGAATACCGACTATGCTGCGTTCATAACGGATGACAAAAAACAGCGAGCGAGCCTCCTACAAGCTGTGGAAGATCACTGGAACAGATATGCAGATTTCTCGAAATCAACCATTTCATCCACCTGATTTATGTAATATTTTGCCAAGTTGAACTCTTTCTTTGCCTCATTTTTTCGTTTCCTGTGATGTTTATTATGTGGCTGTGAGTGGATGTTACATTTACAGTTGTATTCTTGCACATGGGGATCCAGGAAATTGATGAACAGTGCCGGGTACGTTTGAGGGGTGTAGGATATGTGATCCAACAAAATGACTATCAGTTTTAGGTAGTGTTGAGCAGTTCTAAGGCAGTGTGGGACATGGAAATGATATCCTGAACTAGGATTGCCTTATATAGTGGGGTTTTGTAGCACTCCAAACCGCAACAGCTGCATAAATCCATGTTATATGTCACTTTAACCAGGCTAGGTAAAATCGTGACACTCAGATTTTAGGGGAATCCCCTATTTTCAGCTGCTATTCTTCCAGCTCAATGTGCACACGGATGCAGGGGACGAGTTACAAAAAAAAGTAGCCAAAATATGTTTTTAAGGTATAAGGCATGGGAATCGGACTGAAAACCTGGACTTTTTGAAAGTCGGTCAATTCTGAACAACCCTAAGTCGTTAGGCTTACCCTATTTTGGAAATGTAAAAAGAGGACACTTTTTCAGAAATTTCAGACATGCAAAACTGGAGAAGAATTCTCAAAAACCGGTAAATTTTTCCCACTTCGGGATCGGTTGACTAAAAAAAAGGTCATCACTTCCGCTCGGAGCTCAAAATAACGTTTTTCTCTCCACATTGCCAGGTGGATGACTAAAAAAAAAAAAACTGTCTTCTTTTCGCTCAGAGCTAAAATCACCGCTTTTCCCTCCGAAATACCCGCTGGAGCTTCACTTCTGCGCTAATTTGCGGCATATCACTCGCAATTTCCTCTAAATCTGACCTAAATTTTCAAAAAAGAGAACAAAAGGGCATCCTCCGAGGACACTTTCAAAAAAGTCAAAAAAGAGGACAAATCCTCTTAAAAGAGGACGTATGGTAAGCCTAACATATGTCATCGTAAATATGTAGACTAGAGGTCTCAAACACGCGGCCCTATTATCAGCTATTACGTCACATTTCTAGTTCATGATGAAAAAACATGACCCGTTGATGATTCGTGACTGAAAGTCGTGATTTGGTTAGGTGCGGCCTTTCCTAAAATTACCCGATTTCGGATTGACTGCGTGATTAAATAAAAAGCACTCGAGTTGAGTCGGGTCAAACGTTAAAATCAGAGAAGGACTTGCGACTCGGAACGGTGACTTGATAATCCTACGGACGCAACAATCTATGAAACTATCATAGGGGATAGTAATATATCAAAGTGTCGTAGCTTGCGTTGCGTATGGTATATACCTATCTAATCAGGTCAGTATGACAACCATTATCGTTGGTTACATGCTGGGTGTTGTTGTTCTCTTTATCCATGTTATCATCGGTGGCGGGTAAGGTATTAGTACGTTCCACAGCTGTAGCACCAATGAATTCTTCGCCGGTTGGACATTTCTATACCGAGGGTTCTTAACCAGGGTCCGTAGACCCCATCATGGTCCGAAGCACCACATCAGGGTTACGAGATGCATTGTGTAATTAGGCCTATATGCTGTGGAATATTATCTTGGCCAACTTATTCAAATTTAAAATAGTCTTCTCGGTAAGCGCGATTTTATGTGAATGGGCATTCTGATTTTAATATAGGTACCATCGGAAATTGTGTTGAAAATGGAGAGAAATGTTATTGGAAGCACAAGGGGTACGATCGCTAGAAAGGTTAAGAAGCAATGCTATTACTATTACTATTGATATGTTCCAATAATATTCGAAGGCAGAATCTAGCGCTGATTTAATTTGACGTTGGCAATGACTGTAACAATAGCCTATACTTATAACGACTATATCGAAACCAGGATTAGGCTACAGCGCTCAAATGCTCTGATATCAGATCAATCTTCAGTAGATTTTAAAATATTCTACATCAAATTGTGGCACGTCAAAGGTCCACTAGCGGTAATATTATAACTCGACAGATTTTCGACGTCATGATGCATCCTCTCGCATGATGTCTATAAGTCATTGATTAAAAAATTATGCCCGGCACAAAAACAATTTTATTCGAATATTTGAAAATGTGATTTTTTTTCGTGTCACGCGTGAATAGTGCAATGATAAATTATATTTCCACGATGTTTGTGGAATCTCACATTCTCATTTGCCGGCCACTCGGATCTTAAGGAAAATTTGAAATACATCAAAAAGATTCTTAGGGGAAGAAGAAAGTTCACTAGAAAAGAATATAGAAGTGATGTAAGTTCCTAATCGTCCTATTCGGTCAATTTAAATTTCGGGTCAAAATGTTGCAGTTTTTCGGAAATACCGTACGTTTGGCCATCAAAAAAGTGTGCAGACGAGCAAAAGTTTGGTTCATCATTGTATTGTCATTTTAAAGGACTAACATAACTTAATGGAGCCGATCTGGTAAATATAGACTTTTAATTCAAAATCCTAATTCAAGTAATGAAATGTTCAATGTAAAAACGAAAACTTAACTTTGCATAATCAGGCTAAACGCCAGCAAAAAGAAAACATTTATCCATCGCCATGGAAGGGCTTCTGCTACTAATTCTTGCTGCGGCTTACCGTTACCCACAAGAATTAGTTTTCACCACTTATTGACTGAACATGCGCACGATGTTTACATGTCCTATGAATTTGAGTGATTGCGGAATATATCTAAATCAAACTACAAGGAACACATAATATGGATGAAAGAAGTGTGAATTACTTTTCCGCCAAAGTTAGTTTCATTTAACATCCTGATATCATCCATCGAAAGCCAGAGCTCCTGGTGAGAGCTTAGCAGTACTTCTGTCACATTGAACAGGCGCGCAGCTTCTCGAGCCTCTTCCAGCCACTTGCCGACATCAACGCCACTCTAATCATAAAATTATTTGACATTAAGGCAAGAAATTTTCAAAAAAATGGCGATGCAGAATTACCTTGGACGTTCTTGGGGGCGCAATCCAACAACGCTCAACGGTGAAAGTCATATCTACGAATGCTTGATGCCAGCTCATCGTAGCGAATAATGGAAACTGTGCTGACGGTCTTATGTAAAAATCCTTGATCTTGATCAAATAGTAAATATGAATTCGATTGATAAAGGCTTCAGTGCGTGGGTTCTCTATTCATCATTATGGCTGGGCAAAACCGAGTACCCGAGTGATTCGATTCTTAATCACGTATTAGGTATTATGCTTCAAGTCGAGTATTCTAGTATTACTCATTATGACGTCATAACATATTGTAAGATAACAAAGTTCAAATATGTAGCCTACCTTTTATGCGTCCACCGCGAATATAATGTCTGTTATCCATCGCATTAAAGATACTTTGGTATTTTTCGATCGTGCCAATTTCATAGCACTTTGTGGCAATGTTGTGGGATGATCATGACTTTGGCAATGTGTTATTTCCAGTAATGCTCGTACTTTGTACTACGTGTTTCGTATGCTGGGATGCTGCCAATCAAGGTATCGAGGCTTCCAGATCGGAAAATAGTATTGAATACGGATGGTGCGTAGGCTACCCCAGAAAAGTTTCGGTTCGCGTGAACACGAACCTTTTTGAAAGGTTCGGTGTGATCGCAAACGTGAACCGTACCACGTCACGTGACGTCACATTGCCGATATCCAACCCTACATTTTAGTGAAGTGATATACTAATGTACACAATACCTAGAGACGACTCAGGCCACTATTTGCCACAGTGCTAAGTACATGATGACTTTAAAAATGCAGTAATGAAATTGCATGATAATCCCATAAAATCAATATCTTCAGTCGCATTGCCAACAATTTCGACGATGACTTGCATGGGAATAAAAGCCTCCGCCTTAACGGTCTCGGCCAGACCGGACAATGCATTCGACGTATGACTCGATTGCTCTGTTGATATTGAGCAGAGTGTAAAATGGGTTTCTATACAAGCTACCAATATTACCCGATAACCAAGTTATACAGTATAGCCAAAATCCCAATCGCATGGATTTTTTTTTATGATACAGCAAGCATATCAAATCAACATGGATTCCATAGACCTGCTAGATTTTTTTAACATTAGACAACGATGTATTCTTTATATCAATTTCATTGATTGGTTGAATATGCATCAGTCGCTGACTTTCGTTCTTAATGTTGTGTGATTGCGGGTCAAGCTAACAGCAAAGAGCCACTAAATATTTACAAGCAGAAAGCTGAATATTTCCAGCTAACGTTTGTAGCAATGCTAGTAAGATTCTGGAGATTGGTAAGGTGCATGCTCCTCTAGCGCTGATTATTCATGTTGCCAACGCCATGCGTAGAGTGGTATGAAGTTGGCATTCCATGCAAATAATTTCAACCAAAGATGTTATATTGACGTGAAAAATTGTAATACATGAAGAAGGTTCACAGTGCAGAACCTAACAAGGTTCGTTGGTGCACGTGAACATTAGGGTTGTCCATAGTTTGGAAAATCTTTATAATGCCCCGTTGCAATGTCTTATTCCATAGGTTATTGATAAAAAAAACAATGGGTCAAAAAGAAGCTCACAGAAAAGTCGTAAAGATTTCGTGCAAAGCATTTGAAAGTAGCTGCCCAACACAGGGCGTGCTGGATATATGATATGTCAAAGTCCTTAATGATCGCGCAGCAAAGAGGTGTAAAGGTAAACATTGAGCACAGACTATGCTGTATAGTATCCAACATAGCTTGGATAGCATATCCAGCATAGTCTGTGCTTACATTTACACCTCGTTTCTGCAGCAGCATCATTAAGGACTTTGGCAACACCTACCAGTGAATTGAATTTGCAGTAAGCATCTGATAAGTGCCAAGCACAACCGGCTGATTCAGCCGATCCCCAGAACATTCAAAATTTCAACTATATAGTCCCACCTGAGCCCAATAAGATCACTCAAATTAAAGTGTCATTGTTAAGCTTTGTATTTGTATTCAAAGATGATGGATCCCTTCTGAAACAAACAATTCGTTCGCCACTTGCATAAGCGCCTTTTCTTTCCCTCGATGAAAACAGGGCATGTTGGGTACAGCACTTTCCTTCACGATAAAGCGGTCATGCTTTAGACGTTTTTGTGGAGCAGCTGTTGTTTGTTCGTCATGTATTTCGTACCTAAACAAGCCCTGAATTAATCCTAAATCATTATCCGCCAACCTACCTACAATGCGCTTTCAGAATCGCCGCCGGTAGCAGACTCCTTGATCACTTAATAAGCAAGCTGCTGCTGTCGTTATCACCGAAGCATAGCCTATTAGCCAATCAAGAGCCGTGGTTTCGTGATAACTAGTCTTGCCGCCGTTCTATGTTCGATGGCACGCCCATTCTTCGACAGCTACTTGCAAACGGTTTGCACGAAATCTTGACGGATTTCCTGTGAGCTTCTTTTTGGCCCATTGTTTTTTTTTTATCAATAATCTATGGAATAAGACATTACAACGGAGCCTTTTATAGATTTTCCAACTCACGGACAACCCTAGTAAACATCTAAATTTAGGAGGTTCTCACACAGAATGCGAACGTGAACCTTACGTTTCCACCGTCCATTATATCGAAACTATAAATCTCGTTGATAAATTAACTTTCAGTGGCGAGGAGCGTATCAATTCAGTACTCGTAAAGTCATCTTTTCTACTCCACTCGAATCATCAAAATTATTACCCGATTCATATTCGAGCACTCGAATCATTGTGCCCAGCCCTATTCACCAGGCAATCTCGTCAGAATCGTGGATCCTGAAAATGCCACCACATAATGAAAATCAATATTAGTTTATTCGGAGCGATATATTCCATCAAAACACTAAGCTTCAAGGGCGAAGCAATCTGTTTTCATCAGTATTCTCAGATTAAGCAAGATTGACAGTTATTGTCTCTAACTAATGATGTCCGTTTCCGAACATGTACAGTGTACACAAGGAGATTATAATTGCTAAACTTAGTTTCATCGCTCGCGGAGCTTTGCGATTGAAATAGAAACAATAGAAATTCGCCAGTGTTGGGTGCCTGATGAGCGAATGGATTTTTACAGTGATCATTTGTGTTCCCTTGCAACCAGCACACATGGGCTATGATTTGAGATTTTGCATTGAGTTGTGGAATCCGTATAAAAGAAAAAGTATAGAAGAGATTGCGGCATTGTTTACTGAGATAGGAGAACGACACAACTAGGCATAATTTGCCGATGCAAATATAAAGATGTGAGTTTGCAATATTATAACTAGGGCAGTTTTTTTACATGTCCAAAACAGTCAAAATTAGGACAAAATTGTAGCGCTAGGTCAAAAAATGTCAAAATTGTAAACAAAGTCTGTATCGTTTGTATCGTAGATTTTGCACTGTCGGGGAACTTATCATTTTACATTTTACAGTTTGTAGCCTATTTATAGGCCTACAGTCGTAGACGGCCCATTGTCTGCTCATTGTGAATCATAAACGGTCAAATAAAACAAATAGGTGGACATGGTGTTATGCTCAATGTACCGCAATATCCTAACTGAAGCAAGACTGCGTGGGCATTGGATGGTTCTTATATCAAGAAGCGCATTCTGAAAAATTGTGATGAAGACACCATTGTCAGAATGAAGCAACACGGTGTGTCACCAGCGGTGCACGCACGCACAACTTCAGTATTGCCAGCTAACAACTGCTGCTGTTGAACGTTCTTTCTCCATTCTTGGCCAGCTACTTACTAAGGACAGAAACTTTCTACCCGAGAATGTAGGAAAGAATCTTTCGTTGTTGTACTACTACTACTACAGATTTTGATTATTTCCACCATAACACGTAATGTAACTACTGGAATTCTTCATAGTGCCAGATTTCGCAAAAATCAGATATTTTCATGAACGAATTTGTCAGTTGTGAGATCAAAAAAGTTTTTTCAGGACGAATTACTTCGTAAGGACAGATTGTTCGAACCAGAAATTGGAAAACACCTAATTTTCATACGTTAGGTCAAAATTTGGTCAAAGAGTTTTTTTTTAAGTGAAAAATGTCGAAATTTTGATTTTTGAGATCGAAATCATCTGTTTTTAGGCAAAAAATTGCCCTAATTATAACATAACACCTACTCTATTCCATAACCTCATACTTTTTCTCGATATCTCAATTTACGGAGATATAGCATGCTGGAATCGTCTAACGGTGACGTTCTTGCGACACTCATCACCGATTCATTCACATTCTCCACCTTGGCATGTTGCACCGCATTAATCCATACGTAAAAATCGTTTTCAAACTGTACGTAAAAGAGTGATGCATTTCAAGAATCGTAACTACGCAAGGACTGTTAAGAGCAAACCTTTATCGGTGATGGTGGCTCTACAATGCAAAGATCAATGACCACGGATAACTGTTGAAAAGTATTTTTCCAGTCATCAAGATGGGTTTCCGCTTTAATAGTCAGTTTTTCTATCTGAAAGACGATCATGGATTACCATTTGAATATCAAATAGCACATCGTGAACAATGTGAGCAAAATTCAAGAACAAAGGCTGTTGATAAAGATGTATAACTATGGGATATTTGTTTAAATACATTTGAAGAACAATGCAGTCTGAACCTCGCGGGCAGCTTGCTTAGAAATAGTGGACGTACACTACCTGGAATGATTGAAACTTTCGACATCGTTGTCGGTTCACCACGAAATCAACAGTTATAGCACTCAGGTCATATATCACTTGAAACGAATGGCTGTTTTCATGATGATAACCGCAAGCCGTAAAATGCTGGATGATGGTGATGATGAAGTATTCTTTGATACATTGTAGACAGATGTCCAGAACGTCAAAGGAGGCACATTGACCATAAAGTTTCAATTGTAATTCACAAACCTATGTAACAATTTCTATCAATGATTCCATCACTATTGATGAGTCGCGACAACATGCCAAAATGTTTTCAACCAACGCCATGTTTTAACAGATTTTTGTTTCAAATGCAGCTGTAGGATCAGAACGCCAGGATTCACACCACATGGAATTCAGACAATTCGCCCCTGGAGGCGTAACCCGTACTGCTGTTTACCTTTCCAGATAATCTTGACATATTCAGAATTTTGATCTCCCCCGTAGTCATGGAAATGCTTTCCGTTGAATGCAGTGATATTTTGCCAACTTTCGCGACATGCGCGTCATTTGCAGCATCAATCCATATCTTCGCATTAACATATTCCTTAATAATTGTATCAAGATTGAATATGCTTCTTCGTGTCACTGCAACAACTGACTGTTCGAAGGCCTACTTACATCGTTTGGTGCCGGCGCTTCAACAACGCAGTGGTCGACGGTGAATTGAACATTTTGGAAGGTTTGGCGCCATACAATTCTGTCAAATAATTTTGAGGCTGGCTTGACGCAGAGTTCTTTGATCTGGCAAACGAGACACGACAAATGGATTGGGGCTATACCAATAAACGCATGGGCTCGCACAACCGTGGTAGGTCTCGCGATTCCGTGTAACCCCAGTTTCGGAATCACTGACTTAGACTATTAGACATAGATTTATTATCCTTAAAGTTAAAACATTTATGTCTGAAAACGCCACCACAAGATTATGTAGGCCTATACCTTTCCCGATAATCCAGACCTATTGAGAATATTAATTCCTTCCATAGTGATGTTGATGCTATCCGTTGCATGTAGTGATATTTGACCCACGCCCGTTACTTGTGCTTCCATAGCAGCATCGGCCCATATCCTTGCATCGACGTATTTCTTAATTATAGCAATATATGTACAAGGCTTCATAATAGCATTTGATAATACTTATACATGCCTTTTTTGATACAGGCGGCTCAACAATGCATTGGTCCACAGAAAATGATAGCTGTTGGAACGCCTCTCGCCAATAGTTAGCATCAAACGTCGTGGACGCTGACTTTACCCTGAGTTGTATAATCTGGAAAAGATGAAGTGACGCATAAAGGGTCCCACACGTCCAAAATCCAATCAGAATGTATGAGTGATTTCTATAATTACAAATATAGAGGGTAGCGAAGCAGTTCGACTGCATTGCCATACAAAATTTGATATTGCTTACTACTTGCACCACTAATTCAAGTAGTCACGTTCATAGACTGCTTCAACTTCCACTTTAATTGGTGAAATTTTTGTAGCAACAGCGCCATTGCTGCTACATCACGGGATTTAAAAGGAATTCAATTATGAAAAAATCACCGTATTTAGGAATTTTCCAGCATAGCTTGGGTGTAAATCGTTTATGATATGTGCGATCCGGTACCATAGTTTGGTCTAACACTGTTGCAAAAGGGGGAAAACGAGTCCAGCACACAAATCGTTATGTAGAGATATCCCCTGAGTTGAATGAGATATGTTTTCGTGCACCACTCACAGAAGGCGTAAAAGGGTAGTAAAGGTATTTGTAATGTATTTCGCGTATCACCATTTTAGGTCTTCTTGTGGTGGCACATCAAAACGTAACCCCCATTCATTACTGGGATACATCCGCATGAGAATATGTGTATTGCATTCGTTGGCATCTATTAAAATGGGTGTGAAAGCATAATTCGGTAGCAGAATATGTCGTCGTTGACCAGACCACATTTTCACCGTTGGTTATGATGGAATTCGGGAATATATATAACTAAAGGTAACAACCCTTTTAGAAAACACTCTGCCTGTTTCTACAAGAAGTCAAAATTAAAATATCAGTGTTCTAATAAGACGAATGAAATGCTAAGGTTGTAGAGATCTGAAGAGTCTCAATAGCCTGGTCATCCCTGTCATGCCTCAAATAAAATCTGATATTATTCGGTTCAACTTTCACATGCAAGGAAATTTCCTATAAGCTCAATGCTTCTTTGGAATGAGCTTACGATTCAAATTCAAGCGGAAATTTTTCTTTGTAATGATTGTAAGTTCAAAACATCCTTAGCAGAAAAGAAATCGCATTGATATAAGTTTTGCCTACCCGAAATCGAACGTTTCCCTGGTTTAGTATCGATATTTGCTCAACATTCAAACTAATTGTTGCGATGTCATCCAAGAGTAGAACTATGCCATTTTGCTTCGCGACATCAACAATCTGAATCAGCAGTGACGAGTCAGTTTCATTCTAAATCAAATGTACATGTTCGCGTGAGCTAGATATGTAGGCTATATGTAAATATACTTGAAAAGAAGCACAGACGCAATAGAACGCGTAGCTAACGTACTGATTCTGATCTGAATTCAAAATATCAAAATTCCATTGCATTGCATTTAATTCCATAATTTTGGTGGTATTTGAATGGCGGTGTCAAGTAACGTAGTTGGACATGACGCGGCAGCCGAATCGATCGGTAGCGGAATCAAGATCGGTTCTGCGATATCTTTTCACGTTTTGTGGGAGTTCCGTCGCCCAGTACGGAGGTAGGTCGTAACTTTAGGAGGTAGAAACGTAATCACGGAAAAACACGGATGGGCTAGTATCAAATGACAACATAGTTATCGAAACATCATGAAAAACGAAAGCAGAACGAATTTAAAACAAAAGTGCGAAATGTTGAAAGTCTCGGGTTCGTGTTACAACGAAATGTTATAAAACGTTTATCATGAACACGAGAGTAAGGCGTCACGCAACATCACTATGCTAATTCAAACACAAAATCGTTTCCTACCGCACCCTGACTGTATAAGATGATGTCACATAAATACCTAATAATCAGATACTACATGTGTCATTCGAAAGATTTCACTTATGAGGCTGTGACGAGACCCGACTGACCTCGCGTGATATTATAGCTATTCGTCAGTTAAATTCTAATTGGTCTGGGCTTATTGGTCAGCACATAAAGTGATTCAAAAGTTAATAATATCCCTTCTTTCTATTATTCACAAGCGGAACAGGGTGATATTTCAAACAACGTTCACGATATTCGAAAATAATTGGTGGTATGCTAGGTTAGTCCTAGTTCTGAGTTCATCTGCCTTCTTGCAGTCACTGCTATGCCAAGTAGAGAGGGATAGAATGTTGCAATTCAGGGCATTTTGATGAAAGACGTTGGGAGTCGAAATTACTGTAAATCCAGCTATTTCGCAAAGATTTTGGCAGTATAGAACCGACGAACGTTCGTTTTGGAACACGAACTTGAATATCGAATACCGAACACGATCGTGTACAGAACGTTGGCACCATCTCTATCTATGTGCAAAAGCCTGACATGAAATTTCATTACAGTGTGGGATCTTAATCTATAACGATAAAAAAGATCGGGTTGGGTGGACGAGTCACGTGAGAAAAAGATAAAATGATCACAACTTCACCTCTTCGTCAAAGGGAATTTGGATATTGCAAGTGGTTATCGACATATTTCTGAAAATCCCCCTCCAATGCTCCACCGTCGACCAATCGCAATTTTTTCTCACGTCCAACGTGTCAATCTTTGTCGTGAAACACAAACAAAAGAGATCATTATTCATTACCTGTAATAGCACTACAAAACATATCCGACTTCAAAGCATTAAGGAAATTTGTTGTGGGGCCATTGCATTTCCAATCTGATTCCTAATGGTCTCTGCACAGTGCACACTGCACGTATTTGAAATAAAATCTCATCTTAATATCCAACAAATCTGTTACATGCAGTCGACCGCAAATATTATATTCAAAATTCCGGAGTTGAAGCTATTGTTTCAACGCAATGTTGTAAACTCACAGGATTTGCTTTGTTTTGTTAGAAAATCACCCACTCAAAATTCTGTTATTAGCTAATCCCGTATGAAGACTTTCGTGCAGCGTGAAGTATTGTAATTTGACTAGCTGTGTCCGAAGATTTCCGTCATGATCGGTCACCGGAGTATAATTTAGGGCTTCCCATACTCATTTCATCACCCGCGACACTGTTCATTCCTCTAAAGCATGGGTGGCCAACCTGCGGCCGTAGAAGGGAATTTGTGCGGCCGTCAACACATAATTCAATTAGTATGTGTTGGCGGCCGTCGACATGCAGATCGAAGTTACGAATTGAATTTTTGAAAGATTTTCATTGTCTTAGAAACTTTGTTCGCGCTGGGCGCGATGAAATACGACTTCATTTTTTGAATATAATATTGTAACGCCATTTGCGATATGAGCCCCACAGTACATATGTGAGCAGCAGAGAGAAATGTTGCGCCTCATATAGAAATATCAACTTGGAATCGTGCTCTCCTCACGAAAGAAATTTGTTTCTGGTACATTTGGGCGATTCCAATATCCTTCCAGTATATCGACATACCGACAATCCTGATGGGATGTCAACAAATAATAACATCCAACAAAGTGACTAATAACAATTGGCCAAATTGAAGATGCATCATCACTTACAACTTGCTCTAAATTTTCGAAAGCACCCCTTCCATCAACTCGACCAGTGAATCTGAGCACATGGGCTGAGAAAGTATAAATGTTTGATAGTAATATGTGAAACTATACTAATATTAATGACGAAATTCATCCTTGAATCCAAAAAATATCGCGCGTGGCGCGGCCGTAGCGATTCCTAGAATCTATTCATAACATTACCTGTCGCGACTTCGGTGCGTATAGTAAGCCAATATCAATAAATAGATTAATCCGGAACTCATCGGAAATGGACATGGACAGTTGAACATGGATATCTGGCGTTCAGTTAGTTCATTACGACTATCCCCTGGAACGCGGCCGTGGGCTACATGAGTAATCGAAATGCGGCCGTGGAGAGCAAGAAGGTTGGCCAGTTGGCCACCCCTGCTCTAAAATCTAAATATTCTCGTGCTCCTTCACGATGAATACGATAAACAGTAAGGGATAAGCAACACTTCACATGCTTGCTACAAAAAGAACCAGGCTTGCCGTGAAGATATCGTTTCTATTCTATTTCTGTTCTAATCACTGCATCCCTGGCGCAATTAATGAATTGCAGCGGCGCTATACACTGCGGTATTATTTAGTGCTCGCATGAAACATACAGGCTATTTGTATTGTACAGTATTTTGTTTCCAAGCGATCCAAGATATTATATATAGGCTGTGCTATACTGTATTACTGTTTAACATAAACATAGGATTAAAAGCCTACACTGTAAACGAAAATGGTGTGTTTTCGCAATTCACACCCTAGCGTAGGGTGTGTTTTGGGTCATCACACCTATTGGGTACTAAATTTGTCATTTACACCTAAGCTATTGGTGGAAATGAGCCGAACACACCCCTACACACATATACCATAAGATATACACCCCAAGCATTGGCATTTGGGGTGAATTGTTAAAGATTACACCTTTTGTCAGACAAATATGAAGTTTGGGATTCAATCCGCGCTAGCCGCTTCCACAAAACTTTACTGTTGAAGTTTTAAGTCTGTGTCGGTCAGAAGCCTGGTTAAGCAGGCAGGGGTGCGGCAAGTCTGCATTCTTGTTAAAAATTCAGTCGAATCACTGTACTGATCATTGTATGGGCACTTGAGAACTTCTCTGCTGTGTCTAACTGTAGGTCGTGTAGGACATATTCTCTTTGGGGTTGAATTATCCACCGAAAATGCGTGTTTTTGCCCACTTTATTGTTGTCCATGTCTTTAAGGCTTCTTGGGTAGGCTTCGGCAATGTTCCATTGTTCAGTTTTTATGGATTTAACCCGGTTCGATCAAGTAAATTCGCCTACGCATATGGTTTCAGCTTCAGTGACAAATAAGCATTCGTTGCATAACATTCGTGTGCTACATTGACATGAATGAATAATAGCTAAGTCCGCAATATCATATTGTAATTCACATTTATCGTGCACTGCGGTACTCGTACTTTGGCTGAAATTTCACCCTGTCTACTATAGTGTGGCCGATGTATCTCAAGTGTGTGGCAAAAATACGACACATTATGAAGTTGTCACGATACTGGTTTATAATTTCTTTCATGTCACGTCAAATGCACAATTGTACAATGTACATTGTACGTAGCCTATATATACAAAATATATCGGGCCTATTTCGCACAGCATTAGTGTATAACCACAATATAATGCAGGTTAAGGGTATTTAGAGCTGGGAATACTAGAAGGAGTTAAATTTCAGCCACAAACTTATATGAGCAGTACGCAATATGGGCGTAGCAAGAATTCAAATTAGAATGGAACACCAGGTTACGTCACGGAACAATCATTGAATTGGGCGAAAGAGGGACTAAATTGGGCAAAGTTTCCTGGTTATTTTCATATCTATATTGATGTGTTATTCACTATTTGGTAGCTTTATGAATTGCACACTAAGCCTAACCGACCATTCGCATACAGCTTTCGGATCGTATCAATGGTTCGATCTATGAAGATAAATCTAGTACTGCAAGACTTTTTGAAGCTTATTATGATGCAATCTGCAGCTTCACAGCTATCAAATCCATATTTCCGATAAATCAATTATAGTATACATACAAATATTCCGGAGATCCTTAACTTCAATATAGTTATTACATCAGTGAGTCAATTGTTACATCATAATGGAATATACAAACCGTCGTCACCAGAACAGCTGCTGCTATGTTTGGCTACAGCTATGTAAAATGTTTCGTTATATGCCGTATTTCCGCGCTGAAGAGACCAGACTGGCTATCGACTGACCGTATTAGTCGTCGTGAATCTGTGAAGAAAGCCTCTTTCGAGATTGAAAATATCTGGATGGTGAGTTACATTTCGTATCTGTACTATTGTAGTAAAGAACATTTGTTCCGTTGCGTTTCCAGTACAGATCCGATTCAGACTGTTACTCAGTGTCGCAGCTGTACTGAACAGAATTATATGTAGCAAGTTGGAATTTTAAACGTACCGGTAGTGACGATACATTGAATTCACATAAATTGTTGTATCCCCAGTACCGATACCAATCTCCAAGACACAGTAGCTCAATGTCTCTAATGGAGATACTGTTGACAGGTCCAGCATAAACTATGATTATAAACTACGGTAATTTGGGTTTGAGCGACATCGTTTGTAAGTGCATTGAAAAAAAATCGACTCGATTGTCCTTATATTGATTACCAAAGCACATCACGACCTGTTTAAGTGTAAAGGGTAGCCTACCACTGACTATGCAGAGCTATGTTTATAGGCCTATCACCCTGTCATTATCACTGAGCTATATACACATTATATATTATGTTATGTTATGGTAGGAAGGTAAACATATTATCTATTCTACTTCAGACTTGCATGGGCAAAGATCGCAAATTTGGGTCTCTTGAAGAATGAAATTATTGATTTCTCCTCATGAGAAAACAAGTGTAACATACAAACAGCAAAGGGCTGAAGCATATGAAGCAATGGTATCTGAGGTGAGCAATGGACATTTGATGAAAGCTTTCGATCCCCGTAAATTGGGGCCAGTAAATGTTAATGATATTATGACATGGGTGAAAATATGACGATGCTATATTGCTATCACTATGAATATGAGAGACTTGACTAGGAACAGGCTTACCTCATTGAACATATTTTGCAGTGGCCAACTCAGACTATCTGTTGAGAGTATGTGACCCATCAACCAGACTACTTCTTTTGAAACTACTTCTCTGAGTTCTGTTCATATATTTATTTTAATTTGAAGCAGCTTGACATGGATTTGACGTAGCCACTTCTATATGCTTGTCATTGAGTAGAAATTGACATCTATGGCTTGAGTAGCAATGCGCACTACTGCGGTCAACTCGGTGTGCAACAATGCACGGATTAGCTGGATCTTCAATGTTTTGACCAATATGAAGAGGCAAACATAGCCTTGCCAAAGTTTATCAAACTATCCTTTCGATCAATATAAACAAATCATAATATATGCACTTCTTGACTCATGATATGACATACACACGATCTGTGCATATGCACAAATCTGCTTTTTGTTAGATTCAAGGACTGATTGCTATTAGTAGCAGACTCTTACTCTGTGAATGTGAAATCAAATATGTTGTTGGTGAGTAATATACTATGCGTAGGATAGTTACAAAATTGTACTTTAACTCGCTTATTTACAAGCATAAAGCAAGTCAAGGCTACAACATCAGTACACATTTCGGATGTCGTGGGCCTTTCGAATCCAATCCAAATTGTCAACTAAACGTTTACCGTATGCCTCATGGTTATTTTTTCAATTTTAGGATGCTGCTATACAAGCTAATATCATGGAATTTCAACCAAATCGACGTCACATTTAACGGTGGAAGCGTGTGCTGCGAAACAGTAAAGGATCGTTATCAAACAGCTTATATTCCAAGGTAATCATTATCATTCAGCTAATTTGCAAATTTCCATGTATAGGCTAAGGCAGTGGTTCCCAACGTGAGCGATATCGCCCCCCAGGGGGCGATTTGGCAGTCTAGGGGAGCGAAAATGACGAAGGGGGCGACAGGGGGGCGAAAATGGACAAAGGGAACGACGGGGGGCGAAAATAGGAAGGGGCGATAGGGGGGCGATGACGCGTCAAAACGGTTGACCTTTTTTTTTAGTCAACCCACAGAAATTTAGTTACAAAAGTGTGTCTAATTAGACATCGAGCCGAAAATTTGACCTTTTTTTTTAGTCAACCCGCCGGTGATTACAGTTTGTATGCCCAATTTTCGGTACACGAAATTTTGGGGGCGATGATCGGTGTTGACCTTGAAAAGGGGGCGATGGGTCGAAAAAGGTTGGGAACCACTGGGCTAAGGCAAGTCAAGGTTTCCTAATCAGACCTGTATCTGCGGTCGCTTTGAATCCATTCTGAAAGTCAATATTGCCCAACTAGAAAACGTTTCGTGTTTTGGATTAATACCAAGTAGTCAAATTTAAATCAAGTCCATGCATCTCTTTCTCTGATTATTTTTTAAATTTTAGGATGCTGCTTAAAGACTGCATGCTCCAAGAGCAAGATTATATCACTGGAACTAACCGAGTTTAGGAGTATGCTGCGACAACTGAAAGACTCGTTATCAAGCCAGCAGGTATGACAACTTTGTTAACGACATCTGATGTCAACTTTCGTAGTCGCATATATGAAGTAAACCAAAGCAGAGATGGTCAAAGTTACTAGCGTTGCTACTCAAGTCTATGTAGAAATACCCCGTCAATTTATACTCGATTACAAGTAGATGCAAGAGTTCCCAATACAAGTCAAAACTACGTCAAGTGGAAGTAGAATACGAAATGTCGGAAAAATAGTCAAGTATGGTAAGTAGTTTTTCGGAAGTTTGTACTTTGAAAATTGCAATATGAATCTTCGCGACTAATATAGAATTACTAATGGCATATGACACTACTAACAGGAACAATCTTCAAAAATATATTCAGTTATTCCTGGTACAGGTGGTGTTGCTAGACTTGGACAACTAGATATTCTAGTTGTCTAATTATACTAATTGAAGCTATTCTAATTTGTGAAATGTTTCTATGCTCTAATTCTAATTCTAGTTGAATTTATGAAATCTTTCTATGGTCTACGGTAATTTTAATTCTAATCTAATGTCTGGGTTTCCTGAAAAGGCTACAGGAGAACTGTAGAATGCGAAACAAGCCAAGCTTGCGGTGCAGTAGGGGTGTTCAAAAATGACTTTTTATTCTCAAATTCTACTCGCTACTTGATAAAATTGTTAGGTTACCTTATTGAAGCTTGCACACTAAATTTGGTTTGATTCCAACCAGCAGCCGCATTGCTACTGGAGAAGAAAGTTTTTTTAATTTATTATATTAAAATGAGTCAAAATTTTCTGTTCACCCATGAAATTGTTGTCTATAAACGATGCCCACCAAATTTGCCACAATTCAAACCAGCCGGAGCGCAGTTACTGATGTCGAAAAATTTGGATTTGAATAAAATAGTATTTACGGTGGGCACAACTGTAATAACTGATTAAAGAATCGGTCACCGTAAAAATACTATTATATTAAAATCCAATATTTTTCAACGGCAATAACTCCGCTTCCACTAGTTGGAATTGAGCCAAATCGGTTGAGCAATGTTTCTATAGAAAACCTAACAATTTAATGGGGTGAACAGAAAATTTCAAATCTTCTTTTATTCATTTTCATATAATCAATAAAAAACTTTCTTCTCCTGTAGCAATGCGGCTACCGGTTGGAATCGAACCAAATTTGGCGTGCAGGCTTAAATTAGGTAACCTTACAATTTTATCAAGTAGCCAGTACGATTTGAGAAAAAAATCCATTTTTGAAGACCCCCAGCGCACATATCAGATGAGTCTAGAATCCAATCCAAATTGTCAACTAAAAGTTTATACCTCATGGTTATTATTTCAATTTTAGGATGCTACTATACAAGATCATGTCAGGGCATTTCAACCAAGTCGACGTCGCATTGAACCATAAAACCGTATGCTGCGAAACAGTGATGGATCGTTATCAAACAGCACAAATTGCAAGGTAATCATTAGCATCCAGCTAATTTGCTAATTTCCATGTATAAGGCAAGTCAAGGTTTTCTAATCAGACCTGTATCTGCGGTCGCTTTGAATCCATTCTGAAAGTCAGTATTGCCCAACTAGAAAACGTTTCGTGTTTTGCATTAATACCAAGTAGTCAAATTTAAATCAAGTCCATGCATCTCTTTCTCTGATTTTCTTCTAATTTTAGGATGCTGCTTAAAGACTGCATGCTGCAAGAGCAAGATTATATCATAGGAACTAACCGAGTTTAGAAGTTTGCTGCGAAAACTGAAAGACTCGTTATCAAGCCAGCAGGTATGACAACTTTGGTAATGACCAGGGCAATTTTTTTTTACCTAAAACATGGAAGATTTTGACCTAAAAAATCTAAATTTTGACCTTTTTTGACTTAAAAACTGAAATTTGACCAAATTATGACCTCACGTATGCAAATTAGGTGTTTTCGCATATAATGTTAAAATTGTACTACTTATCTTCATTTCTGGTTGGAACTGTCTGTCCTTACAAAGTAGATTGGCCTGAAAAAACGTTTTTGGCTCAAAAACTGACAGATTTTTACATGAAAAACTAGTATTTTAACGAAATCTGGCCCTATGAAGAATTCCAGTAGTTACATTACGTATTCTGGTGGAAATAATTAAAATTTGTTGTAGTACAACGAAAGATCCTTTCCTACATTCTCGGGTAGAAAGTGTATGTCCTTACTACGTAGCTTGCCAAGAACGGAGAAAGAACGTTCAACAGCAGCATTTGTTGACTGACAACACTCAAGTTTTGTGCACAGTGCTGGTGACAAACCGTGTTGCTTCATTCTGACAATGTTGTCTATATCACAATTTTTAAGCTTGCGCTTCTTGATATAAGAACCATGCAATGTCCAAGCATTCTTGCTTCAGCTAGGATATTGTGGTACGTTGACCATAAAACCATGTCCATATTTGTTTCCTTTGACCCTTTATGATTCACAATGAGCAGACGATGGTCCGTTTACAACGGTAGGCCTATAAAGTAGGCTACAAGCTGTAAAATGGCAAATGATAAGTTCACCGAAAGCGCAAAATCTACGATACAAACGAAATGCAGAGGTCAAAAAATGTTTGACTTTGTAAACAATTTTGACAAATTTTGTAAACAATTTTGACAAATTTTGACCTAACGCTACAATTTTGACCTAATTTTGACTTTTTTTGACATGTCAAAAAAATTGCCCCAGTAATGACACCTGATGTCAACTTTCGTAGTCGCATCTATGAGGTAAACCAAAGCAGAGATGGTCAAAGTTACCAGCGTTGCTACTCAAGTCGATGTAAACATACCAACTTCAATTTATACTCGATTACAAGTAGATATGCAACAGTTCCCAATACAAGTCAAAACTACGCCAAGTGGAAGTAGAATACGAAATGTTGGAAAAATAGTCAAGTATGGTACGCAAATTTTCAGAGGATTCTACCTTGAAAATTGCGATATGAATCTTCGCAACTAATATAAAATTACTAATGGCATGTGACACTACTAACAGCAAGAATCTTCAAAAATGTATTCAGTTATTTCTGATATAGGCGGTGTTGCTAGTATTCTAGTTGTCTAATTATCCTAATTGAAGCTATTCTAATTTGTGAAATGTTTCTATGCTCTAATTCCAATTCTAATCGAATGTATGAAATCTTTCTATGGTCTAATTTTAAGTCTAATCTAATGTCTGGTTTTCCTGGAAATGCTACAGGAGAACTGTATAGTGCGAAACAAGCCAAGCTTGCTGTACAGTAGGGGTGTTAAAAATGAATCTTTATTCTCAAATTCTTCTGGCTACTTGGTAAAATTGTTGGATTACGGAATTGAATCCTAAACACCAAATTTGGTTCAATTCCAACCAGTAGCCGCATTGCTACAGGAGAAGAAAGTTATTTTATTTATTATTTAAAAATTAGTAAAAAAATTCAAAATTTTCTGTTCACCCATGAAATTGTAAGGTTGTCTATAGAAACAAAGCCCACCAAATTTGCCTCAAATCAAACCAGCCGAAGCGGAGTTATTGATTTCGAAAAATTTGGATTTGAATAAAATAGTATTTACGGTGGGCACAACAGTCATAAATGATTAAAGAATCGTTCACCGTAAATACTATTTTATTCAAATCCAAAATTTTGTGACGGCAATAACTCCGCTTCCACTGGTTGGAATTGAGCCAAATCGGTTGAGCATTGTTGCTATAGACAACCTAACAATTTAATGGGGTGAACAGAAAATTTTAAATCTTTTTTCGTTCATTTTCATATAATAAATAAAAAAATTTCTTCTCCTGTAGCAATGCGGCTACTGGTTGGAATCAAACCAAATTTGGTGTGTAGGCTTCAATTAGGTAACCTAACAATTTTATCAAGTAGCCAGTAGAATTTGAAAGAAAAAGTCATTTTTGAACAGCCCTACTGTACAGTAGACATTTGCTATTCTCATGCTCATAAGATGAACTATGATTTGATGATAACGGAGTTTGATTCAACTTTTGGCGATTTCAGTAATTCTAATTCTAATCTAATTTGAAAAAAACTGTTAGGTAGAATTATAATTTTAATCTAATTTCCAACTGTGTAGCTCAAATTTTATTTCTACTCTAATTCGAAAAAAAAACTTGTAGTTGTAATATAATTCCAATCCAATTTGGAAAAAGGGAACGTTTTCTAGTTGTCCAAGTCTGCCTGTTACATGCGGCTTGCATGAAAACTATCCATCAATTTCCATCTTGTCGATGCCTAATTGCCCACACATACAGTGATCGTGTGTGAACATGTTTCCTATAGCGGTACGTTCACCCTATCGGACCACAGTCTGTGCTGCAATTCCTTAGCAAGTGTAACATCTGATTTTTTATAAGTACTTTGTGAAAATATATATACTTTGTAATGGCTTCTATTTTTGTGGTCTTTCATTAAGTTATGCATGTTAGCATATGTGCCTGTTATTTGGGTTGTGAATATGCATTTTGATTTCAGGATGATGCCACAAGTTCTTGCTGAAGATAGTGACTCAGCCTTCGCCGTACAAGAGTGTTTTTCGGAAACCTGGAGGAGGCGACTTTCCAATACTACATGGGCAATGTTCTTCGAGCAGTATTTTCAGTGAATTTTTTCTCCGTCGCTGGGATCTCTGTTTTTGTTATTTCACGAAATATGTTTCCATTTTATGTTATTATGGTTCAATTGATATCGAATATATGCAATCAAGAAAGTTTATTTGCAATAGCGTGCCATTTGGAAGAAGATGCAGGATTTCAAGTGGGGTGTATATATTGAAATTCCGCCCCAATCAATTCTAATGGCTAGGGTGAGATATCCGATATGCACCGCAAGGAATGGGGTGGATTCTGGTCATTCACACCGGCAGGGTTACGTAAGTTCTGTTTTCGTGTACCACCTTTTGGGGTGAGTATAACCACTCTTTTCGCTAAGAGTGTATACAGTACTATGTCATGCAGCAAGGGCTTAAACGGCATTTTTTGTGCCATTTGTCCCACAACAAGCACGCAATTGTACCAAAATACAAGAAACTGTGAAGCTGGCATGGCCTCATATAAGTGTATTGTCGATTGTTACCGCATCGGCATTGTTTCATCATCATAATAAAGTTTACTGGTGAAGATTTGTTTTATTCCTATCGAGTAGCATCGAATGCAGTCGCAAGTGTGATTTTCTATACTCACATTATTGTCCATGCTTTCTCTAGTTTGGCTTTGTGTCAGGATAATAATTGAATTTCATTCGACTACTTATATTTTTGGTTGGACTACGGACTTCTACTTACAGTTATTCCTAATCCCTTGGTGTGTTTGGCGAACTCTTTGAGAAGTTCGTCATCCATACCGCAGTTAGCCATGGAAAGATGCGTAACTTCGCCGGTATGCTTCAGCACGAAACAAAGAATGTTTAAAGATGCCAGAGTAAGAGGCGAGTTTGAAAAATCGAGGTTCGCTGCGTGTCCACGAAGAGAATCTAACGCATTCGCTTCCTTTAGAGCTACGAATACGTCGAGCCTTTCAGTAGTGGAAAGCTGCGATGTGAGATGCATTTCTAATCTCCACATCAGATAATCGCGCTTCTCATGCTCTTCTTCTGTAAAATAGCATGTCAGTCTTATGTTATCGCTATAGCACAGTGAAATCGCATCATAACTAACTTCGTTCTGAGATGAATGAGCTGATCCTCCGAGTTATCCGCTCATTGTTCAAAATCCCACTCGTGAAACTGCGAACAACTGACCAATAGGACTTTGCATACTCGATGTCGACAATGCTTTTGAACTGTTTCAGGCTCATTTCGGTCACATACAGAGCCGCAAATATTTCCTGCAGTGTTTGGTGACCAAAGAAAAATCGATACATCCCGTCTAGGATTTTCTGGCCTAGAATCGAAAAACCAGGTACTTGAATAATAATGTCACTGACTTCATCGTATCGAACATTGAATTTGTTCAAATCGTCCTTCGTAAACACAACACGTTGCTCAATCATGCCTTGAAAAGCCATCCTTTTTAGATTACTGATTATTTCCTTCAAATTTGTTGATTTGTTTATTTGTCTAGTATTTTCACTTTCGACAAAAATTTCAATTATTCTAATCATGACCTCCGTGGCGCAATCGGGTGGATCATCCGGGTCATGTTTCTTTGTCAACATATAGAAAATAAGGAATAATGGGGTAAGGCACATGTAATGCAAACCGGGATTGCATTCGCGCAATTCGTCCCAATCTCGCTCCGAGTTTTCGCCCATTATTTGGCAATACATGCTTCTTGCATCCGACTCACTAAATCCCACCAAAGCGGCAACAAAAGTCGGTCGCAATTCATTGGCTAATAGAGCAATTGAATGCTCCCTTGAAGATATTACGATTGGCACATGTGGCAAAAGATGACCCATCAATATGTTTCCAAATATCATCGGTGTACTGGTCCGCTCCCATGGGCCCACCTTGAAGTTTCCTCGCGGTTCCCAAGAAGCTTGATCTAATCCGTCAAATATCATTATAATATTGATCCTACCATTGAGGATTGCCTGTAGACCGTATGTCATTTCGTCCTTAGTCAACGACGTCACAGATGGATTGAAAATAAGTTCTGCCAAACAGGTACTATCTTTATATGGCATGTCCCGGACATTCATATGCAATACTGCGTGATATGTTCGAGATTTATTCTTAAAAATACTGACGAGTCTCTCCCAAAAAGAATCTTTCTTACTCGCGTCAAGTCTGCTTGAAATCAAAAAATTCTTAGCTAAACGTTTCAATAAAATCGTCTTTCCGCTTCCTGGTTGTCCAATAATGACGTAGGGTTTTTGCTGTCGCTCTTGTATTCGGTTAACGAAGTGCTCAAGAAATATGTAACTTCCTCTTTGAGGGTTGCAATGGGCGCTAAAACCCGTCTGTGGAACATAATCGCCTTTGAATAATTTGAAGCCAGTCTTCATTCTTGGATAGAATTCTTTCTCAGGTTCTGTCAGATCTTCAAATTTCTCCAAAACTTCACCCTGAACGTTTCTCCACGAGTACGCATTAACCTTTTGGACGAATCTTCTTTCATTTCGTCCTGAAGAGTTTTATTTTGGAATTCATTTAACAGATAGTTCATTTGCTTTCTTCGGCATGTATGCTGTCAAATGTGGTACAATATACATCTTCTATACCAGTATAGTGTCATATAGCTTTTGTTAAGACGCAAATTTGAGCCACGAAGCCCTCGAAAAAAGCACACAACTAGATTCTTAATCCCTATTTTTAATCCCTATTATCTAAAATTTCTCAATTGATATCGGTGATGGACCTTTAAACACGTTGGATTCTTTTTAGCTGTTTCAGAGTGATACTGATGTTGAGATCACAGTTGAATCCCAGAGGAGACCCGTAACACATACGGACCTCGATGCAATGCCAAAAAAATGAGAAGTGCTAAGACGACCAAGGATATCTTTAACAATGAGCCGTTTGGTAACGGAGTTCAATGAAAAGTAACGCATGGTATGTTAGATATACTTAGGGGTGTACCAGGGGCTCTGAGTTCAAAAATGCCATTACTTTTTGCTAGATCGGCTCTAGTTTTAAAGATATTGTGGCTTACTACGAATATCATGAAAATATCTATCGTAGTGAGTAACATAGGTTTATCAAGCTGGATAGGTAAATTGTCCCGCAGATCGGTTCATGTCATTTTCCATCCATCATTAACATTTAGGCAGGGACCTCAAATGGTCTAAAAGCCTTACACTGAAGCTTCACGTTTATGGACTCGAGGCGTGAAGTCAAATCTATGATATTATGAATCTCCGTAGTTTGGCGCAAGCCAAATAAAGAATCACCATGATGATTGTCGGGTCCTAATGAGTGACTTATCAGGGCAGGTCGGGCTGGATCAAAACAACAACCCACGGCCATAGTCCAACATTGACTGCTTTATCGCTATTTGCACGCAAACTCCTCCTTTTCATCACATCTGACTGAAGTTAAAAAGACAGCTTGCCACTCATTCGTTGCAACTTGAAAAGGATTTCTCAGTACCACAAAAGCAAGCAACTTTGCGGATTTTGTAGAAGTAATGCTTAAAACCTATGCCGCTCATGGATCAAGGATGAGCGTAAAATTTCTCTATCAATTCAGTCACGAGGTTCGTTTTCCTGAAAACCTCGGAAATATGAGTGGGAACTAGTTGAGAAATTTAGTAAAAGAATGAAATACTTTGAAAGGAGATATCAAGGTAGATGGGATACTCATATGATGGCTAATTATACAGACAGCGCATAATGCTAAACTCTCCACAACAACGACTAAAAATACTTGGTTTGTTATTATCAAATTACTGCTATTCATTGTTCACTTCATGCAACTTTCAATGCGGTATGCTATAAGAAGTTTAGTCTCATACATTGCAATATGCTAGTAGAATCATATGAACATACGAATAAACGGGGCATTTTGGGGGTTAGATTTTCCGTAAAGAATGGATATATGTACAGCAGCTTCGTTTAGCTGATCTCATTTTGAGTTTACGTTCTGCTCATTCCTGTGGTTTTAGTGTAGATAGACTTACCAATACATTTAAGATAGGCTGTTGGTATGAAATGAAACCGAATTGGAAATCAAACAAATATAATAATAAAAATACCTAAATTCGCTAATATCTTGAAACCAAGAGTCGATTTGCAAAACCTGATAGCATTTTTGAGCATAATGCTCCTGATATACTCTAGAAACGTTCCTATCTTTTATTGCCGGAAGTTTTTTTTTTTTTTTGGTTGGCCAGTGTATTAAATACTTTCAAGGTAATAATCCTTGAAAACAGGAGGTGTCGTGCATGTTTTTCTGCCACATTGTAATCGGTACGACAACGGTACGACTTCACTAAAATCTAGTGGAAGCTTGTGACAAGATCCGATAGTGGATCAAGGTCTAACTGTGGGGGCAAAATCGCTGTGCTGCGAATCCTCAATCCACCACGATTCGCTGCAGTGGTACCGGCCGTATACTTCCCCTGACAGTTGATAATTGATAGCACTGGTCAACACATATTTTTAGGCAGACAAAGTAAGAGTGGTTTTGGGGGTTCTGAAGGGCACTGATTCCGAATATGACCTTAGTTTTTTTCAAATTGGCTCTTGTTGTGGAGACAACCCATGGGGCCGTTTTGACCAAAATCTCCCGTTTTCGCGGTAGTGACTAGATAGAAAATCGGCTTAGTGGTACTATATAGTTTAGAAATTCAATCTACTTGTTATTTTTACACACAGAAGACTATATTAAATCAAAATACAGCAACAGCACTATATTTTGGGGTATTAGATTTATCATAGTTACAGACTTTCACGGATATCATGTACATAAATAAACTCCAGTCATGTATAGAAGTAGTTACCTAGATACTCAAATAACGTGGCATTAATTCAATCAATTTTGCGTCAACCACCTATTGTAAATTTGAAATAATCAGTTGGAATGCAATATTATTGATATAACTTAAATCGAAATTGTTTTTTTGTACGATTTTCGCCTGTAAGCTATTTAGTGCAGTTTCTCGAAAGGTTCCGGCAACGGTCTGACATAATATGATCAATAGTTCATCTCATCTGCCCTGGTATCTTTCTATAGTTGTTCTGATGTCTTGTTAGAACCTCTCCCCTTGCAAATCAACATGATGATCGGGAAATATATCAAGATGACTGAACAGGAATTGAACTTTTATGCTCATGTTTGTTCCAACTTTTCGATATGCATATACGAATTTTCGACCAACTATTTGTAGTTGGGTGCTTTGTGATCAGCTAAAAAGTTTTATATACTACATCTTACGAGAAATTAGATGCTGTGAACTCCTCCTAATGTGAAATTGGAATCTTTCATCGGTATTCGAATATACCAGATACCAGATTTCAGCTTCTTTTAATAGGGTTACTAGGTATACCCACTTCGTTGACTCTGTGGAAAATTATCCATTTACCAGTCAAAAGAAATGAGACACATATAAGTATTGTAGTTAAGCCTTTCAAGGACAAATTTTATAGTTTTATACTTTTCTTTAATCTTGGTAGAATGACCAATTGATACAGGAGAAGATGAATTTCCGTTTTGGAAAAGTACAATTTTTAGGCTTGACTAACTGCTTTTTTGACCAGCAAATATTTCGCATCATGCAATGTTAATATTGATAGAATGACTGAAAATGACACGAGGGTTCTTCATAGTCAATTAGCCATTTATGCGAAGTATAAAATTAGAAAAAAACTACGATTTTCTTCCCACCAAGTGAAATATTAAAGGGTAAATACAGTAATTTTGGGCTTTTTTAGGGGTATAAATATCTTCTGACAGAGAGCCAATCTGTCAAAACTAATGTGATATTCGTAATCAGCAACCTCAAAAACCCCAGAAACGGCTCTCAGATGTTCTGCCTAAAATATTTTTTTTCATTTTGTTGACCAGTGTAATGAATTGCAATTATGCCTTCTTTATGGTACAATATTACGACTTGCCGAAGTACCGTCAATACACATCAACACACCTCAGTCCGAGTTTAATGCACACCCTTTTTAACGGCATACGGCATATGACCCTGCCGGACCATAGTTGGTTACTTCAGAATTAACTTCCAGTTGTCATATAATCGTACTTATTTTTGTTGCTGTTAGGCGTATGTTGTCATAGCAGGGAGACAGAAGCTGCCGTTTCTTCTCCTATTTTGGAGACTTATACATTGTCACATTATATATGCCACTACGTCTCATCAGAGTCTGCTGAAAAGCTTTGTGTTGCCCAAGTGCAATTCGATACTATGACTATATTTTTGAGCGAATCACATCAGAAATAGATCTAAACTTTCGATATTGCTTGTGTTATCCTGAATAATAATTCGATCAATCCATCCCGCTTCAACCGAATTGAGATCAGCACTGTTTGAAATCGCTCGCACTGTATATTCTGTCTTTAGCTTGGCCCGAATTTGTCT
This sequence comes from Botryllus schlosseri, assembly GCF_051294905.1. Lineage (NCBI taxonomy): Eukaryota > Metazoa > Chordata > Ascidiacea > Stolidobranchia > Styelidae > Botryllus > Botryllus schlosseri. Next base: position 23,209,012 of record NC_137247.1, on the reverse strand, counting down.
GATTGTTCCAGTTTTTTTTTAAATTTATACCAGTGACAGAGGTTTATGTGATGCCTTTTTACTGTAAACATCATTAAGACCAGCGCAAGGTCATAGCAGTTTGATTCTGGATATAGGCCTATATTCCGGGTCGAAATCTTTTATACAACTAAAATACCGAAATTTATAACGCGATATATCCTACTATATAGTCTCGAAATGAACTGATAACAATGAAAAGTCGTTTCAATCTCAAACCGAATATGTTCTATATGCCAAATATCATCTGTTCTCTAAACATAACCGAAATGAGGACGTTTTAAATTCGGGAGAGAATTTATATTTCCAACTTGAACTCCACCGTGAATACGATGCTGGCATGCGAGAAACAGATATAATATAGGAAGACGTGACATTGTTCCAAAATAAAACTGGTCAAACGTTTTTGCGATTCAGCGTTGGCATTTGGATCGTCGTCAAAAAAGTTGAAAAAAGACGGCGAAACACCGGATATTTGAGGAATAGCCATACATTTTTCATGTGCTATAGGACCTAACATACCCGATATTCTTTCAATCAATCTCGTTGTCCATGTAGTCTCTTCCGGTCGATTAATATTACCTGAAAATCACACACGGTCATGCATAAAATATCATTTCTGAAAGGTCATGGAAACTATGATATATAGTCGACTATCCTGGCATCTCGAAAGTTAGAAAGTTCTTGAAATATCACAATGCGGGATCCGTCGCGATAGACGTGACGTACAGTTGATCATGTTCTGGGCTTGTTTGAGTCCGTCAAAAAGCAATACATAACGGTCGATCAGCAATTAGGGTTACATTTAAAACAAACATGTGTAAACAAGGCCCTTGTTTTAAACATGTTTTTATTGTTTTTCAAGCCATGACGTTTCAACGATGATGTCATAGAGTATCGAAATTGACAACTGGATATATAGATGACATTAGCTCCTTTTACGAAAACGGTTGGTTGTATTAAGATTGATTAGCTTGATTGGATACTAATTAGTACTAATTACTGGTTGAAAGCTGTATGAGTTACGCCTGAAAGGTAATCATACGATGGAATTAAAGCTGTATGTGAGCTACGCCTGAACAGTAGCTGAATACGACGGAAGAACTGGACACTGTTATCACTAATTGTCGTACACTGGCATCTCTGCCTGACAATTTAAAAGTGATAGCTGCATACGACAGAAGAACTGGACACTGTATTATGACAAATTGTTGCACACTGGCACCTCTACGTGATACTAAAGATATAGGTGACCCGTATAAAGGGCATTGCGTCTTCGCAATCTATAGGCTGCTGTCATAGCTATATATTCAGGTGTAAACCCTGTGCTAGCTGTTTTAGGTCATTTGCCGGGATTTAAGAACCCCCTTTTTTCGATCGTTTTCACTCCACCCTAATGACGATAAGGGGCACATGAAATTTTTCACTATCATTAAGGGGGGCATGTCTAAAAAAGGTTGAGAACCACTGATTTAGAGGTTTCCAACCATCCTATATCGTATGCGTCGGCAATATCGGGGCGTAGACGTCCGTAGGCTCATCCAACATGTTTTTGGGAAATTAGTTACACAATTATGGCATAATTATACAATCAAAAAAAATTATAGGCCTCTGTGTTTTAAACAACCATTTGTTGTAAATGCAACCCTATCAGCAATAGCAGTATTTCTCGATATCGAGAAAGCATATGATACAGTGTGGAGAGGAGCGGTAGGTTGTGTGTAGGTGGTACGCGATCACTGCATAAAACCTCACTATGGTACGTGGGTGGAGAAAGGTTGGGAACCACTGCTATAAGGGAATTAGGGATGGATATCGAAAAGGTGTCCTCTGAATTGCAAACGAGTCTTGACACAATGGTGTGACACCTGGGTGACATACACACGATGGAGTGACACCTGGGGATTCACAATCTCCAAAAAAGTCAGTGACTTTACTTTTCATGAGAAAAAGAAAAATAGTTTATCCCGATTTATTTGTAGGAAACAACAAGATCTCTTACGAACGCATATACAAGTACCCTGATGTTAATTTTGACAGACGACTCCCTACATCGACTATATATAAGGAAAATGCATTAAACGCATGGACTTTTTCAAACTATTAACAGGGACAGATTGTGGCGCATCAGCCCACACTCTTTTAATACTCTATAGGAAGCTGATCATATATGTACTTCTTCGCACCGCAGACGAATCTAAAAGAGATCGAATCAATCAACAACAAGGCGGTACGGGGGTAAGGTGAGTACACCTATCTGTGCAATCCAAGCAACATGCAATGAAATGCCAATCGAGGCGAGGCACCCTTATCTGTGCCTTAAATTCCGATCGAATCTATTTCACCAACTGGAACATACAAACCATAACTTAACAGAGAACAGCCGGGAAGATATGTAAACACAATTGAATACCCGATTCACAACATTCATTTCCTTTACTAGAAGCTCGGCACTCGACCCATATGCGAACATCCCGGGAAACAAGGTTCTAATAAATGCCCCTGGGACCATTCATCCTCCCATAATTGAAATCGTAGAAATAGGACACCTTCTGAAGAACAGAAACATGTCGACTACAATTGCGTGGATACCAAGACATTCGGGCGTCAGAGAAAACGCAATAGCTGATCGACTAGCAAGAGAAGCTACAAACATCACACATCAAGCCACGACCTACGATCTTCCGCTAACAGATGCGAAAGCCTTAATGTTTCGCCATCGCAACTCGACAGTGACGTGCGGTCCAATGAAGCAGGTGAGGCAGTGCCTCACCTGTCGTCAGGGTGAGTAAGAGAAAATTGTGAAAACCATCGATGAGTCGATGAATATTGATATTTTACATGGATGTGCATGAATAACTAAATTTGAACATTTTTCACCCAACATCATTAATTTGCGTAATTATTATTCAAAAATACAGCACGAAAGGAGAGGTGAGGTACAGGTGAGGCACGGGCGGGTCGTGCTTCACCTGCGACAATGCAATTCATCATAAATAGCTCGGAATTCATAATAACTGGTATCAATCAAAAGCTATCGTCACACTGATTCTGAAAATTCAAATATTAACAGTGTCAGAGCACCGGAACCCCCGTAAAATCGCAAAGGAAGGGGACATTCGGCTTTATGACAGACAATGCCATCGCAGAGAAAAATAGCCAGGTAAGGCACAAACGAATCTGCCTCATGTACTAGTCGCTAACAATTGGACAATCGCAGCAAATTGAAACGCGCTACCGATTTCGGAATCCAACAGTCTTGTAGGAATTATATGGTAGCGACGGCCAATACGAAATGCGGAGCAAACACATTTCCCTACTCATGTAGCTGTTATGTATTTTCCATCCATAGCTACGTTAAATTGTGTTATGTGATAGCTACTTGAATAGGCTGCATTGTCGTTGTTTGTGGCCTTTATACTGTGTTCGACTGCAATACCTATAATAACCCCTAATTGTGGTATGTGATAGCTATACTTGCATAGCCTGCGTTGCAGTGTTGGGATGACTCGAGTCATGACTTGACTAGAGTCAGACTCGAGTCACCTTTTTCGTATGACTTGAATTGACTCGACTCACTTTGCAAAAATGACTTGACTTGACTTGACTCGACGCCTCAGAAATGCGGATTGACTCGTGACTCGGAGCAAAATTCACGAGTCAATTTCAAGTCATTAAGTAAACGGTGTCGATTAAATCACCCTATATTATGTATGTTTTGGTTGTTAGCGATACGCCAGTGTCACTTGCAAGAGCAACCAGTCTTCAATAATTGGAAGTTTCACTGATCATCCATTGTTACATCACAAATAAATTGACCGCTTACGAAACCATCACACCTACGTTGTCGTAGTAGCAGTAGATTTGTCTAATCGCATCGTATCTCTGTTTCTTAGGCAACTTAGTAGGCTTACTTACATTGCGCAGTGCTCACCTTTACCAACACTCTTGTATGATTAAATCGAACGAATATAGTTTATGCCTTTATATTCTCACAGAGGTGTAGGTGGGTAGTGCCTATTGTACCACATCAATTTGTTCAACTCTTCCAGGCTTCGTATTCGATCCTTTATATTGGCTGATGAAATCAGACTGTAGCATGTAGCTATACAGTTACTCACGTATTTTATTATCAGTTCTACGTGTGCGTGAGCGATACAACACCTTTTTGCATGAATATTTAACTTTATAATCGTCATTTGAGTCAAGATAAATGGCCAATTAATCTATCCTTCACACAGTTAGCAATATGTAATGACTTTGGATCATCACATATACTTCGAAAATTCAATTTGACTCGAATCGTGACTTGACTCGTGACTTGACTTGACTTGACTTGACTCGACTTGACTCGAGTCACCTCCAAAAAACGAGTGACTTGACTTGACTCGAGTCACCTTTGAAAATCGATTGACTTGACTTGACTCGAGTCAAAATGTGCAATGACTCGAGATGACTCGTGACTCGAAGGTAGTGACTTGATCCATACACTGCTGCGTTGTCGTTGTTTGTGGTCAGTAGTGCCACTCCTAGTGCTTTTATACTAGATCTAGCGTATTTTTACTTGACCTAGTGTCCTGGTGTATTTTCCTACGAAATTCGGCAAATCTAGTGCTTTTTTACTGAAAAAATATTTGGAAATAAGGATGCTATTTTCATGTGCTTCGAATAATTCATACCGGTACTTGAAGAGACAGTAATTATTATCCGTCTAAACTTGCCCATTTAGCACAATAGCGACCAGTCCTACATGTATTGTGGAATGAGGAATTGCAACGGCTATCAGTGTGCAAAGAAAATGCCCTCTCTACCCGTTGCAGTTATTCACATTCTGGGTCTCTTTATCAGGTACTTTACGTGCGTGCGTGTTTGTGTGTGTGTGGGGGGGGGGTCCGTGCCTAACCAACCATGAACCTTGCCGCACGTTACTGCAAGTCGATCTGCAATGGACAATATCAAAGTGCTGACAATACCAATCTAACGTCGAAACGACAATCCCAAGACAGGTATCGCGAAGAAATGAATCTATGTTATTTCGATTACGAACGAGACACTGCGGCTGGAATGGACACCTAAACAGAATAGGGGGTTGTGAGACGCCCTATTGTGCTCATTGTGGAGTCAACGCAGATGTACGCGATTTTCTGATGGATAGCTCGGCACTGGAACAACGCCGACGGATACTAAGACCCAATGCCCAGCGACATAGAATGCCATTCAACTTGGACAACTTATACTGACTGACTCCAATATTTTACGACACGTTATCGATTTTGTAACTTCATCAGGACGACGCATACAGTTATTGAGAATTACCTAAGGTATACTAATGCGAATATCCTATACTAACTTATCAAATTAGATTTTGTTATTGATGAAATTTATAGGCTTGTAGTTCATAACACCAACGCTGTTATATGCACCATAACATGATTTTAATAATCAATAATAATAATATAAATTTTTCACGCTTTAATAGCCTAGCTAAACTGACGCAGCAAGTACTACTCCTCATTTCGATCCCATGCAAATATGCAGCTTTGTGTCAGGCGGTTTTCATGGGGATAGAGCCCATAGGAAGTGAGAAATTTCTCTCCGTTGGCTAATTGAAAGAATTTCCAATGTTATACTTGACTTTACAAATGACGTGACCTGAGTTAAGAATGTTTGAGAGTTAATCGACATCAGCTCTACAAAATTAGAGTAACAGCGTTTCTTAAAACGCTGTCAATATTTCTACTAATTTTGAAAGCAAGATTTCTTGAATTATTCCCTTCATTAGTAAAGCCTATTTGCAAAACTCACATCAACGAAATACGATTTTCCTGATTCGATGTCGTTTTTGCATATGTAACATAATTTGTTATCATCAGGACCGAGACATCACTTCGCCAACCTTTGGTCTTGACCCCCAACGCATTTTAATTCATTAAGTACATGGGAAAATTAAATCAAACTGAATTTATACATAAATCGATGGGACCCTGTGGTACTACGATATTTTAAAACTTAAACCTGTAGCAAGGCATTTCATTCCGATCGGCCGTGCACACTGAACAGTTGTGAGCAATTTATCATAGTGACTGAACCGCATAATATGTTTGAACTTCTCAGTAGTCTCATGTCCGGGCAAGTATACAAGTTTTAATAATTTACCTTATTTAAGATGTAGGCTACGTACCCGTATCTCCTGAATGAGGCACAATTTGCCTTTGGATGACAGTAACATGTTGGTCACCTTGCACATAATCACCGGCGACGACGCGGACCTTAGAATTGGTGAACTGTTGCTCGACATTATCAGCTTCAGCTAAAGTTGTAGATCCTGGAATATAGCACAAACTTAATGGGTTTTTCACATTTCTCCAGCAGTATATGGAAGGCAACAATCTAAAATGTTTACGACAAAATCACAAAAATTTCTTTGGATAATAATTGACAACATGAAAAACAGATACATGACTGATAGAACTATGTTAATTTCATTAAGGTACGTTTAAAATTGGGGACAATGCCTTGCCACAGCGGCAACACCAATTAGTGCTGGACCTATCACGGAATACCAGGATTTTCAGCTATATTTCTGATTCCTCCCGGAATAAAACTGAATAAAATCCCGGGCGTGCATATATGTTTTATTTTGCTCTCAAATCACCGTTACAACATCAGCAGATGTCGTGAACACTTCACATTAGTGAGAGAATAATATCAACTGCGGCATAACAATGAACTACTCTACTGATCTTTAACCTATTTCGGGATGATACACCATTTTAAAGTTTACTCAAAACTTGTACCCTGCATGCCATAAAATATATCAAATCCATAATAATCCTAATCGTACTAAGGACGGCAGAAGCTGCTAGGCAAACTTTAACAAACTAACAATATAGTTTGTTGACGTTCAATTAACTACCGTGTTTTAGTAGTTCTGATTCTAGTTCTAGTTGCGCAATAAAAAAAATAGTTGCCGCACAACTGTAAAACAAGTGTCGTCATTTGGCATGAATCGTGATGTGTGATGTGCTTGTAGCCAATTAGTCATTGCTTGTGTTTCACTTTTGACAGTGGCGTAACTAGGTGGTGGGATTTAGTGTTCAAAAACCTTCCATTTTAAACTGGAAACCCCTTCCCTTTGAAATGTCAATTACGATAAAATTAAAATTAATGAGTTGCCTTGGAAGTGAATCTAGTTATAGTCGAGTTGTTGTTAGTTATAGTTGCGGATCTGTAGAGCATGTTAGTTCAAGTAGTAGGTCTAGTTTTAAGAATTGCAATAGTTCTAGTTCTTCATACGCATTTTGAAAATCCAGTACTATAACTGCTAAAACCTTTGTGGAGTATTGGCGTTGGTGTGCTAGTACACCCATCAATCACTCGGCACTATGCATCCCTCCAGGATAACCGTATATTTTTGATGGCCGTAGCCTTACATCAATAAGCACCAAGTTTAAATGGTGCACCAAATATCGCTACACAATAATATAATGCAGAAACATACAAACATTCAATCATTTACTAACTAAATAAAGGTCTCAATGCAACCAATTTAAGCCTGACAAATTACTGCACTACACACATCTTGCTAAGAACGTGAGGCCGAAGAAAATAAACATAAAAGTATTGATCACAGAGAGTCACTTAAGCATGGCTACCATTGTTTCGTATGAGCGTGGCTAACAATCTCATCGGTTGTATCAGAACCAGACATGGGGTAATCGCGATTAGTAATCGTAATCGATTACGACGATTACAGCATTTTCAAGTAATCGTAATCGCAATCGATTACATTCGAAAAAATTCCCAAGTAATCGTAATCGTAATCGACTACTTCCCATATTTAATCGATTTCTTTGTGAAAGAACGATTACTTTTTATTTGTACAGGACTATGACATAAACTGAACATTCGTTAACATGAACAAGGATTATACCAGTTAGTGATAGCACAAACGTCAGATTTCCAAATGACGCTGCTCATTATTACGTCAGAAGTGGTCTATTAGCTTTGCTCGTCATTGCGTAAGTATGAAGTATCCAGCTATCCACACATCGCAGAGATGAGCATGGATTAGGATTAGGTTTTGAAAAAATAGGATTTGTGAAATTTTGTCGGATTTGGATTGGATTTGGATTAGACATTTTTTTCAGAAAGGATTAGGATTTGGATTGGATTTACCTATTTTCTGGGAGATTGAAATGTCGTGTGGCGAATGGCGACAAACTTTATTCAAATCAGTTATTAATGTACTTATGGTTACTGAGTTATCTTGAATCAAGTGAATCGTTGGTTGTGAAAGAAAATTTTCGAATCCCTCCATTGCATAAATTGGTATTTTTTCTGAATTTCCAGTTGGAATCGGATTAGGATTGGACATGGACTTGAATATGAAAAAGTTATGGATTAGGATTTGGATTTGGATTTGAAGGTTCGGATTTGGATTGGATTAGGACATAGAAATTTTAAATCCGCTCATCTCTGACACATAGTGAATAGATATTCGATGTACAAGTACATTGGTGTGATTGTAAGAACACTCACCCTGCTGTATATCAGGTTATCGGGATAGTTAATCACCACTCTGCCTAGTTTAAAATAGTAACTTATGTATTGATGTTTGGTATGCTTAGTTAAACGCAGTTTGACCGTTGCTGCGTGGCGAGCTGTAGGCTTATGTAGCACGAACGTACACCGGACAAAGGTTTGAAATTTTGTAGGCCTACTCGTCAAATAAAACATTACGGTTTCCACGACGAAGCATTAAGAATCAACAGCTGTTGATATATATCATAACCGAGCCGTTTCACGTAATGGCTGCTTGTATTACATTATCTGTATTAAGTTGAAGGCTGAATTTTATGTTCACTTTCTCTAATTCTCATATGATTCTACTTGAAACGGGCGCCAATCGTTATTTCACAATGCTTTACTCAACATTTGGACCTGTCGCCATAGCCACCGGCTTGTATATCCTCCTCGCCCAGACGTAGCAGACTAAAAGAAATACTTGCGTGAGACGCAAACACAAATTGCCATGTCTGTCCATGCTCTGTGCGTGCCCGGGTGGCATTTGCATTGTGGGCTCAAATTGGACGGACCAGACTATTAAGTCACGCACACCCAGCGCGGCTATTGACAATGGACCCATACCCCAAGTTTCGGCCAATGTCTTTCATCAGTAGCACACTTTGTGGATTCTCACGTTGGCCGAAACTGCATATGATTTTTGGTGCGTCGTGGCGCGGTATTGAGTGGCACCTAAATGCCTGTTACTATAAATTATGCATGCTTTTTTTCTTGAGGAGGAGACGTAGGCCTATATGTATTTCAAAATCAAACTACATAGAGACATTTAAATCGCGATGGTCGCAGAACATTTTCAAGTTCATGAAATCTCTCGAAAATAGTCTATAATTTGTGTTGGTTTACGAAATAAGCCTATCTTTGATTCCCTTACGAGCTCGCTCTCCACCCTATTAGGAAATTTTGGGTGCGACAGTTGCGGACGTAGCAAGAATGCAAATCGTTGGGTGCGATAAATCGTCCTCTATAAAATGGGCAATGGGTAGGCTACTTTATGACGTAACAAACAAATGTCGCATCTTTTATAAAGAAAGTTGTTATCTCATCAGGCCTCTCAGTTTCAGTGCTATCCATATATTGTCTTCCAATAGAACTTTTAAGATGCAAAATAAATGTAATCGTGAGTAATCGTGATTACTTTTCCAATGTAATCGTAATCGTAATCGACTACTTCCTGATTTTGCTGTAATCGTAATCGTAATCGTAATCGCGTCATTCAGAAGTAATCGTAATCGCAATCGATTACATTCACGAAGTAATCACCCCATGTCTGATCAGAACCGTCGCTTGAGAAAAAATATCATACTGTGCCAGCTCACATATTGTTGTTTAGAGCTGTTTTGCTAAGGTGTCTGGAAAACGTGCAAATTTGGAATAAATAGGTCGATCACGATAACCAAGTCCAGAAAGCACTTGAACAGCGATACTCTAAATCAGGGCTCTTCAACCGGGTGTATCGTTCACGCTAGGGTGTACCATATTTGCTGAAGGATGTACCATTCGGATGAATTGTACTGGGGTGTACCAGATACGTATTACAATGGAATGATGATTAGCTATCACAATACATACGCAAGTTTATGCTTCAGAACGGGTTGACAGAATGTGCAATTTCGTACAATGTTCATATCGCAGCAAACAATACGTACATATTGCCAAATTTATACCACTGGAAGCTTTCCGACTCTCTTCAGCAGTGAACGCCAGTAAATGAGGTTAACCAAGTTCGAAATATATAAAGAATTTTGTCGTTGTGACGTAATAATGACAAGTACACAGAGTCGCGAACGGCAGTAAACAGCGCACGGTTACGGTACAGCACACACAAAAACAGCCGAATAACAAAACAACACTGAGTCAGTCAGTCAGTATGCTTTTATTCATCTCACCAACAAAAACAACATGTAAATTGGTATGGATTGGGAGACGACGGGGGACCGCAAGGTCTTAGATTCAGCCGCCACCTGGCGGAGTTAAAAAATGAGTAAATATGGCAAGATGTAAGTCTATCAATACTAACGATTATGGCAGTTAACCAATGGACATAAAAATAACAAAAGATAAAAGTCATGGAAAATCAGCAGTAAACATCCAAGCATAGTACTGGTATACAATACACAGTGTAAGTGATTTGTGGTACAGAACTTCAGAATAACGCGAAACAATAACTTCATATTGTTAATTTATTCGCTAAAAGCTTTTCGACTAACTCTCATCAGTAGCGAACGTTAGTGATGGGGTGAATCAAATTCGAAATGTAAGAACTATTTTGTCTGTATGACGTAATAATAACAAAAACAAACAACTAGTAGACGGGCTAGATACGGTAGTAACGGTACAAAACAAACGTTAACGAGTACATATTCGGTTATAAATAACCGAAAACACAACACATAACATTAATGAAATATTCCAAGAGTGTAGAGGCGTTCCTTCTGGCGACAGAGAATCGGCTTTCGTAGCTTTATGATCGTAGATTCCAGGACCTTTAAATGAAAAAGAGGACGGCCACGAGCAAGTATAGAAAATTGACTGTCATTGTAATGATCAGCACATTCTGGATGGGATAAGAGATGCTGTCCAATAGCCGAATTACAAGCAGTAACTTGATCATAATCACGCAGTGTGTCAACAGACTGCGATGAAGGAGTTGGAGAAACATTATTTATTCTAATTTGCCGTGGGACGTGCTGGCGAATTCTTTGCTGCAAGCGCTGAGACGTGCGACCTACATACCGACTGTCACATCGGCACGTGTATTCATATATTATGTTGCTTTGATTTGTCGCAGGTAGCACATCCTTTTGCGTTGCAGGCATCAGAGATTTCGTCATGAAGATTATCTGAGGTTCTACTTGTGAAAAACAATGGCTCACTGACGATTTAATTTGTTTTTCAAACCTGTTGGACACTTTCCCAATCCAAGGAAGATGCAAATAAACAGGACATTTTCTAGGTCCAAACGGTTTAACTTTTCTGAAATCTTTGAGTTTACGATCTATGGTCATTTTAATGATATGATCAGGATAACCATTTGACTGAAAGATTGACCGAATGTTCTCCAATTCAGAATCAAGTTTGACTTTACTACAAATCATCAGAGCCCTGTGTACCAGAGTTCTTATCAAATTTACTTTACGTTTTACTGGACAGAAAGAATCCCACGAAATGTATTGCCCACTGAATGTAGGCTTACGGTAAACTGATGTAACAAAATTAGCACCCGTCTTTTCCACTACAACATCAAGGAATGCTAATGAATTATTAACCTCTTTTTCCATGGTGAATTTCAGTGATGGGTGAAGACCATTCAATTTGCTCAGAAACAAATCACACTGGGATTCATTTTCAAATATGGCGAAGGTGTCATCAACATATCTTTGATACATTAATGGTCGATCAATATCTTCGAATAACCGTTTCTCGTGATAGCCCACAAAAATGTTAACCAGAATGGGACCAAGCGGCGATCCCATTGCAACACCATCGATCTGTGTATATATGGTGTTATTGAAACTAAATTCGACATCACAAGTGATCAATCGCATTAATTTAACAAAAGAAGACCTTGAGAATGGAGGAGAAGGAAGGACACCACCATAGAGTTCATTGGCACAAATCTCTATAGTCTCTTGAACTGGCACGTTCGTGAATAAACTAGATATATCAAACGAACACATAGAGATTTCGGACTCATCGAGATCAACATTACGAATGGTATCAGCAAATGTGAACGAGTCACGAATGCAGTTACTGCCATAGAACAAACTCACCGGCTCAAGATATCTCGCAATCCACTTCGCGACTTTGTGATACGCTGATCCAACCATCGATAGTATCGGACGTAAGGGTACATTCGATTTATGGGTCTTCGGAAGACCATACATACGTGGTCGAATGGAGCCAGTGGGTCTGATGTCGTCGTATTCAGCAGAAGAGATTTTTCCCGCCTTCTTGAGGGTCAATAGTAGACGCTGAGTACGAGCTTCTATCTTGGAGGTGTTGTCATTGTCACACGCAGGGCCAAGAATTTCAAATTTTGACTTGTCGCCGAGAATTAAATCCATTTTAGAAATGTAGTCACACTTATTCAAAATGACTACACCAGATCCTTTATCAGGTTTGGTTATGTGAATTGACTTATTGGATTTCAGGGATCTGATGCTCCTGTAGCAATCGGACGTCATCGTGAAATCACTTCTGTCGATTGGAGTTCCACAAAAACCATGCGCTAAGCTACTTAGTTTGGCTTTAAGGGCCACAATTTTCTCACTGTGTTCCTTTGCTCTGCTTTCATCGTCAAATTTCTGGTGATGATGTGACAATTGTCCAAGTAATACCTCAAATTCAGCAAAGACTTCCTCACGCTTGATTTCTGTCGGTGGCACAGAAAAATCAAGACCAAGAGATAGTACCAACTCTTCTGTGTCACTCAGCTCATAGTCCGATAAGTTGGTAATAACCTTACTACCAGCAACTGCCTTGGTACCGTATCGTGTCTTGAGAAGCAAGCTGATGTTACGCTCATTCTGCCGTACTTTCTCATCCTCTTTACGTGCATCAATTTTGGCCATATAACGACAAAACCGTATCAGGTCAAAATAAGATAAAAACTGCACTGCCTGCTGCTTAAGCTTGGCACAACGTTGAGTTACGGTACTCATCTCTTTTACGCTGTTCTCGATCTCATCATGTAAAAATGCACTCTCAATCCTGGAGTGTGCACAGCAAAAATATGCATCATAGCAAGAACAATGAAGACTTACCAAGTGGAACAGTATTACATCACAGTCATTGTAAATCATGAACCATGACAATATATTCAAACAACAACAGCAACAACAACAACAGAGGAATGTGTAGCACAGAGGTCTCAAACACGCGGCCCGCGAGACCATTTTGTGCGGCCCGCGAAGGCATTTTGGAATTTCAAGTATTCGACAATGTATTCAAGTGTCATATACCTTTTTTAGATTTAAGAACTTGAAGTTCACTCTAAAACTACTACAAAAATCCGAAATCTCATCAGACGTCACTATCACATCACCTCTAAAATCTACCATGAGGTGGAAGATCGCTATTACGTCACGTTTCAAGTTCATCATGATTTGGTTTGGTTCGACCTTTTCGCAAAATTACTCGATTTCAGATTGATTGGGTCGGTTCAAACGTTAAAATCAGAGAAGGATTTTGGACTCGAAACGGTGCCTTGGTAATCCTACGGACGCAACAATCTATGGAACTATCATGGGAAATAGTAATATATCAAAAGGTCGTAGCTTGTGTTGCGTAGGGTATAGCTATCTAATCGAGTCAGTATGGAAACCATTGGTATTCTGCAACCCCCGCGACGTAGTGGGTTAAATGCTGGGTGATGTTTGTTCTCTTTATCCATGTTGTTATCGGCTCTACAGCTGTAACGCCAATGAATTCTTCGCCGATTGGACATTTCTACTCCAGGGGTTCTTAACCAGGGTCCGTAGACCCCATCGGGGTACGAAGCACCACATCAGGGTGTACGAGATACATTGTGGAATTAAGCCTATATGCCGTGGAATATTTTCTTGGCCAATTTATTCAACTGGAAAATAGTCTTCGCGCTATACGCGCGATTTTATGTGAATGGGCTTTCTGATTTTAATATATTTGGTGCCATCAGAAATTCTGTTGAAAATGGACAGGGGCTACGAGAAATCTTATTGGAAGCACAAGGGGTGCGATCGCTAGATAGGTTAACAAGCAATCCCATTACTATCGCTCAATAATGATTATATCCAATGTTGTTATTGATATGTTCCAAAATATAACGCTGATATAATATGACTTTGGTAATTACAGCAACAATAGCCTATACATATCACGACTATTTAAAAACCAGGATGCTCTGATATCAGATCAATTTTGTGCCACGTCAAATGTCCACTAGCTGCAATATTATAACCCGACAGTTTCACGCTGTCATGATGCATCCTCTCGAATGATGTCTATGATGCCCGGCACAAAAACAATTTTATTCAAATATTTGAAAATATGATTTTTTTACCGAATCAAGCGTGAATAGTACAATAGTAAATTACATTGCCACGATGTTTGTGAAATGCCTGTCTGCAAGGTCCCGTCAAATAAGGCTTACTTGGAAATTAGACATTGAATATCCCTATTATTGGTGCTGCGGCCCGCGGCGTCATCAATAACTAGGATATTGGCCCGCGAGCACATTTGAGTTTGAGACCTCTGGTGTAGCAAGCGGAACAGTATTACATCACAGTCATTACAAATTCTAACTATTTCAGTATTTTTCAACAAGAAAATTGCGGTATTTGATCTTGAACTGGTTGTACTGCATCGATCTATATTCTTCTGGAAGGTTATTCCAAACCTTGGCACCCTTGAAGTTGAAACTGTTTTGTGACAATTTCGTAGAATCTTGAGGTAATGTTATTTTTCCTTGAGAGCTAGATCTAGTGCCATATGAGCGAACCGAAGAAAATGTATGGAAATACTTCTTGAAAAAATTCGTATTAGAATAGTAAATTTTATGCATCATTTTGGCTAGCTCATAGTGATGGAGATCATTCAGTTTTAGAATGCCAAGTTTTTTTTTATAGCCTGGTGACAATCGTTCACGTCGACCAAATCCACAGATGGCTCCAACAGCAGGGTTGTCACCAAGTCACATTGTTCCGAGTCACGAGTCAATCTTATTTTTGTGGTTTTGACTCGAGTCAAGTCGAGTCATTTTCAGTTCATCACCGAGTCGAGTCCAAGTCACCGTTTAAAGCAGTGGTTCTTAACCTTTTTTCCTCCAGCGCCCCCTTTCAAAAATTATCGTGCTCTAGCGCCCTCCCCCAACCTCATATTGTAAGGAATGTAATAAAGACAATGAGTAAGAGGGAGGGCCGTAACAGCACTTCGTCAACCCCATAAAAACGATTACCTTGCGCACCGATAGCGTGATAAACCAGACTTCTTAGGGCTTCGCCCCCAAGAACCCCGTAGCGTGATTTTGATGGTCAGCAAAGTTTGTGTGGCCTGGTCGCCCTAGGTACCAACATTTTCTATAACGCATGAATGAATAGGTGGTAGTTACATATATAAGCCGCTATAAACTTTTTATCCTCTCAGCCCACGAAATCAGATTTACCAGTAGCGCTGAGTAAGATGTTGTATGGGAAAATAAACGGCACGTAATTCATAATTAAACATATTCGGGCGTGCCCGTAGGTACAATTAATTCGTTGCCAGGGCCGTAATAGCAGTTCGTCAGCCCCTCCTCCCGAACAAAAAAACGTTGGTCTTGGGCCCCCATCGGGTGATAAACCAAACTTCCGGGGGGCTTCGCCCCCAGACCTCCCCTTCGGCTATCCGCTATTTGCTGATACTAGTCATCTACATTGGGTGTTCACTGTCCCTTTACTGGGCCAGCTATTCTCATCTAGACGCGCCAAGCGCGAAAAGTTTCAATAATTGTTGATTGAATTGGTAAATATGATCGAGAATTGCATATCAATTTTTATGCTCTCTCTTCTCACGTAAACGGATTTACCGGCAGAGCTGAGTGATGTGTGATTGAAAAGGTAGGACCCCTCTATAATAATTATACATCTTCGGGCGTATACCAGTTGGCAGGAACGAAACGGCACTTCGTCAGGCCCGCCGAAAAATCTTGGGTCTTGGGCTCCCATAGAGTGATAAACCGTCCGCCCCCCCATCACGTTGTTCGCTTTTGCAACGAAATCAGTTGTACTGTTAAGCGAGCCAGTGCGAAGCGCGAAAACTTCCGATAATCCAATGATAAAATCGGTCAGTAAAATCGGGAATTGCATATACATTGCTATCAATTCCTTGTCCTCTCTGCTCACGTTACCAGATTTGCCGGTAGAGCAGAGTGACGTGCAATGTTCCCTCTAAGCTGCGCACGTGCGCAGTGCTGACACGGTCTCTGCGCACAGAAAATCTACGTTGCGCACAACAAATCCGAAGTTATGACCTTTTTTAGTCGCTACGCACTGTGTCCAAGGGTCTGCGCAGTGAGTTGTTGAGTGTGCGCAGACTCATCAAAACATAGAGCGAACATTTTGAGGTGTCTTGGAAACTGTAGGGCCCGTAACTGATAATTAAACATATTCGGGCGGGCGAACCTGTTGGTATGACTTCGTTGCATGATGTTATTTCGTGACCTCCTGTCTGCTTTATCAAAAAATATAGAATCGCTCACCAGGGATATCGCAAAACAGAAATATCTAGTTTTAGATATCCCTGTCGCCCAATCGTACTAAACTAAAAGACGCACACGATTTCAAATTGGTATTTCTTCACTGGCGTATAACTTTTCCCCGGCAGATGGAATTCCTCTTCTGAAGTTCAGATTGCCAACACAGGAACATTCGGTGCCAGTCATTTAGGCGCCCATGCACAATTAAACCTATATGTCTTTTGTAGACTATATACAACGAAGTTTTCGGTGGTAATTTGCTCTGAATACTCATTAAGGATATGTCCTACCACCACATCATCTACTGCGAAGCCATTTTTCTCTAGCGCCCCCCATACCGCCCCCTGAGCCCAGCGCCCGCCATTTCGCCCCCCGAGCGTTTCCGCCCCCTTCAAATTCGCCAGCGCCCCTTGGGGGCGCTGGAGGCAAGGTTAAGAACCACTGGCTTAAAGGGTCAAGTCCGAGTCATAGTGTTATGACTCGAGTCCGAGTCCAAGTCACAGTATTGAAGTCATGTTCAACTCATGTTTTCAATCCTGCTTGGGTGATATCGAATTCCGATGCTACAAATAGACAAGACAGGCCGCCAATATGATAACTCTACTAATCTTAGAACTTAAAATCGAATATCTGTCTTGTCAGTCCGACATACATCACAAATACAAGCATTCAGTTTTTATTTCGAGCACATCGACGACAGCTCACAAATAGCTTATAGAGAACCAAAGAATTCACGTCTACGTACTATCTGATAAAGAACCAACGAATTCGTGTCAGAGCTAATAGAGAATCAACAAATGCATGTTTATGTCTGGAGAGGTATTTTCACCAGTGTTGGGATCAAGTCACTACCTTCGAGTCACGAGTCATTTCGAGTCATTGCACATTTTGACTCGAGTCAAGTCAAGTCAATCGATTTTCAAAGGTGACTCGAGTCAAGTAAAGTCACTCGATTTTTGGAGGTGACTCGAGTCAAGTCGAGTCAAGTCAGGTCAAGTCACGAGTCAAGTCACAATTCAAGTCAAGTTGCCTTTTCGAAGTATGAGGCATGATAACGTCGTCTAAAATACACATTGAGTGGTCATTGATTTTGAACCGATGAACGAATCTAGAGTTAAATATACACGTAAGAAAGCGCTCTATCGCTCACATATACGTAGTACAGCTAAACCTCAGTTTATAGTTACCAGCTAAGATAGAGAATAGATACGATATTGATAAGATGCAATATATTATGCACTTACAAATCGATACGACACAATTCGAGCCTGCGCCAATGGCTGAGGACTATATAAACTATATTCGAATTCAGTTTTAAGAAAACAAGAGGTTTGGTTAAGGTAAAAACAGAGAAAACAAATTACTTTACAATACTAGTTTACCACAACGTGAGCTGTAAGCTTCGATCACTTCTTTGCTGTCAATTAATTTGTGAGAGAACAATGGAGGCTCAGTCAAACGCACGATCATTGAATGATTGGTCGCTCAGACGGGTTATACCAGCGTTTCGCGAACAATCCGAACATATGCAAGATACAGTTATTTTGATCGACAACTATTACTTGATGACTTGAAATTGACTCGTGGATTTTGCTCCGAGTCACGAGTCAATCCACATTTCTGATAGGCCGAGTCAAGTCAAGTCTAGTCATTTTAGCAAAGTGACTCGAGTCAAGTCAAGTCATACAAAAAAGGTGACTCGAGTCTGACTCCAGTCAAGTCATGACTCGAGTCATCCCAACACTGATTTTCACCAGGTCAGCATGCTGTAAAACCGTGCATGCAGCTATGTGCAGTAACAAAAAATAGATACCTTTTGATATTACTAAAGGTTTTCCCAATTGCATTACAGACTACATCGCATTTACAGCATTGGAGAAATAATTGTACAACGTTGATGCTCAAAATCATTTTTTCAAATTTTCCGAATACTTCTTTAAATTGTACATAGTAAAGTCATGCTCATGTCACATCGATAGGATTATTTATCAGCCTAATGCCTGTGCTCAATGCATCACTGAGCTACATAAACACCGCACACCTGCTGGTTTCCAACCGTTTATGTTCGGTACTCAATTTCCAATATGAAAATGTTCCGTGGCCCAGCTCAAAATTTGATAGGCTGATTACTAATTAAAAGTCGGCACATTTGCCCAGACTTATCTACGGCATATTTGGAAACTGATTTGATTGCATTCAACATCTTCGCGAACCCCAAAATAAAGGCAAACTACCCCCAGGTTTAGAACCTCTATCTTTGAATAACGCATCGAAACGGCGTAAACCGACTCTACGAATATACCGTTATCTTGTAATTGTAATTGCGATTACAATTAGACTTATTTCTGTAAATGAATGTTATTTTTATTTATGTTTGATCGCAGTTTTTGCGAGGGTGGTAGTCCCCATAATAATGCCGACATACTAAATCGCGAGTAGCGCGAACAAAAATTTCACGTAGCATAAATCTACCCAAATTTCATATTGTTTATGTTGATTTAGGAAAAACGTATGAGATTACTTGAAAATTCCAGACATTCCGGCATATTTTCGATATTCATCCGGGACGCAGTTTTAACAGTGAAATTGCGGACATGTACGGGAAATTTCAGATGTCTGGCAACCCTACATTAGAATAAACCCTTCTCTACTGAATATACGTTCCACTGGTGCAGTATAGATGCAGGAATGGAAAAGCATTTTTGAACCACACTGAAGAGCATTGGATACTCATTCTTTCTAGTCGCCGAATCATCGCCTTAAAATTTACACAAGAGCTTATCAGTCAAGCTCTTCCGAGCACTTGACCATCTGAGTCATTGCATTGGCTCTAATTGAACTTTGCTTCGATTGTTTGCTTGTATAATCGAAAAGTCGTGTATAATTGAAAAGTCTTGAGTACTTTGATTGCGGAGGATCTATTACACCTTCATTACTGGATCATTTTGTGCAATGCATTGCTAATATGTACCATTGTCTTTTGTTTTTACGGCGGCATATCTGATATCAGACAAGTGCATCGGAAGCAGTGGTGACAAATAGCGATGGCGGCAGAATTCGTCAGATGCATTGATCTAGCCATTACGATTTGCAAATTTCTTCATCTTCAAGTCATATAAAATAAGCCGAGTCAATGACTTGGGTTGAGTCATGCGTAATGACTCGAGTACAAGTCGAGTCAATCCAAATATTGACTCGAGTCGATTCGAGTCATTTTCCCATTTCAAGAAAATTACTCGAGTCAAGTCGAGTCACAAAAAAATCATGACTCGAGTCTGACTCGAGTCGAGTCATGACTCGAGTCATTACAACCCTGTCTAACAGCATGGTTTTGCAAAACTTCTAGGGGTCTAAGATAGGATTTACATGCGGAACCCCACACACAAATTGCATATCACTATGAAATATAGCAAAGTATACTAGCCGCCGAACGTGACAAGGCATTAGCTTTCTCAATCTATATAAAACACCTACAGCACAAGACAGTTTGGTACAGAGAGCATCAATATGAGGTTTCAATGACAGTCTGAGGTCCATCATAACTCCCAAATATTTTACGGATTCTACTGGTTTGATCTCACTGTGGTTAGTTACCATGCGTGATATGGACCAAGTAACAGCATGTAATTCTGCCATCGGATAGCACCTATTGAAACACCCAGAGTGTGCAAAACATTACAATAACAATCAATTTTTCATATAGTTGCTCGTGGTCGTTCACTTTTTCATTTAAAGGTCCGTGAATCAACCAATATAAAGCTGTAAAAGGCGATCCTCTGTCGTCAGAAGGATCATCTCAACTCGCTGGGAATCATCCATTAGTGTTGTTTTGTTATTCGACTGTTTTACAGCTGATTTTGTGTGTGTTGTACCGTAACCGTGCGCTGTTGACTGCCGTTCGCGACTCTGTGTATTTGTCATTATTACGTCACAACGACAAAATTCCTTCTGTATTTCTATCTTGGTTAACCTCATTTACTGGCGTTCACTGCTGAAGAGAGCCAGTCGAAAAGCTTCCAGTGGAATAAATTTGGCAATATGAACGTATTGTTTGCTGCAATATTGAAGTTCTTCACTTCAAAAAGCCTATTTAATGTTCATATCAACTATCTGCAGCTTGTAAATGATATTCTTTTTGTGATGTCATAACTAGGGAATGGGGCTGTTCCACTTCATTTTGAACACGCGGTGGCGACAAAGGTAACTCGACCCAAATCTGTTTTGTTGCTATATACTTTACTATGGGAATGGACTAAACATGGACCTAATTTCGTCTCTTGACGCACAACGAGGATGGTCAAAGTATCCATATTAACTTAAATCATCCGTATGGATATGAAGTAGCTGTTAGCCGACGAAGATGATGCTATTTCTTGGCGTCTTGTTCTCGTGATGGAAGTGCTGAAATTATGATTATATCCTCATCACCAACTGCAATGGTTCTATCATTATTATTCTCGCCATTTAGCGGCCAAAACAACACCAGATTGAACTGGATTCAACACAAACCCTTTCTAGATATATTATGACCTTACCAAATAGCAGTCTGGTTGAAAGACTTCATGTCATTCCGATACCTTCCTATTCTTCAATCTCATCACTATCTGTTGGTGTTTTTAAATGATAAAATACTAATAATACCAACTAGATCTCATCCTCACTGATGATTGACAATTAAACGATGTACCAGTTGTATTGTTGCAGTTATTTCGTTGAATAAAATGGAACGGTTATAAACTAAAGTCGCAAAGCGTAATGGTCTATAAAGTGGAGGTTCTCGAATGGTAAGCACATAAACATTGGATCATCATCATCATCATTGGTTTATTATCAATTTTATCAGTTCAATACACCACAAAATGCGATACAATGAAAAGATAGGAAGGTGACGAAGCGACTTGGAGTAGTCTATGGAATCAGACACCCACCTTGGCCTAGACGATGTAAAGAGGAGGCATGCACACTGGATGAAAAGTAAAGAAAATAGTATAGAAAAAAGCAAACAACAAAAATTCTAAGCAACGTATCTACGCATGCTCATTATTACACAATTACATAATTCTTAGGAAGAAGGAATGTCAACCCACTATTTGAGAAACCCATGTATGGAACTGCTGTAAGACAAAAAGCAAAATACTTGTAAACCCAATTGATACTAATAGCATCACCATATCCAAGAATTGTAAAACACAAAAATGAGCTTGTGAGCCTTGGTCATTTTTGATCATCGAGTTTGTACTTGAAAATCTGGAAGGTTGTAGCAAAGTTTGTTGTGCTACCAACAAAATATGTATCAGATAATCAGATACGTATAAAAAGAGTCCACGTAGTGAGCAACTGACAATAGTCCCGTTTTGTTGAAGTCATATGAGATAGTTGTCTTAAAACTAAGCCTAATTTCCAAGTCTTTCAGTGGGAAGCACAAAAATGACGCCATGCTTACAATATCCGACAGTGTTGAGTGTTCAGGATTTATAGTTGGAATGATGGTTGCTTTTCACTATCAACTATAGATTCTTCTTTCAATAAGGGGTGAATCAATATAGATTCAGCTATCCCCTTTTCCAAATTGTTGAATTGTCAGAACAAGATGCCGTGCGTGACTGATGACTCGTACAGTTTATTCTTTTGCAACAGCTTTTGACCCTGACGTCTCTTCTGCAACCTTTTTCATTGAAAACAGAACAGATGAGGCTGCCTTTACCGAAGTGTAATCAGCTTCATTGTAATTCAAACGCTTGATTTTTATATGTTGTAGGACAGGGGTCTCCAACACGCGGCCCGCGGGCCGCATGCGGCCCGCGAGGTCATATTTTGCGGCCCGCGACCTGATTTGAAATTTCGGAAGAAGGCTTAGTAAAGTATTTTGAAATGCTGAAATTGATTTCATTTTTTAAACATATTGTTGTTGTTGTTCAAAGTAAGTTATTCTCCTGTGTCCAATATCACTATTCCTCACTAGCTGATACGGCTTCGGCGATTGCATTATCATTCCATGGAGGAAGAACTTGTTGATATGACCATTCATATTTTCTTGACGGGCAATGGCCCACCACTGCCGAGACCGAGTCGCTTAGAAAACGACTTCGGGCTCCTCAAAAGATCAAGCTTTACGAGGAGATAGTTTTCCAGCAAGAACCGTGTCCAGGCCATCCGCAGCCAATCTACGACAGTAGAAGAAACGAATTGACTCCCTAATTATTGAGAGATTTGAATTATTCTTGAAATATTCTCCGCGCTGCACGCGGTTCGATGCGAGTTTGGTTCCGATTTTAATATAGTAGTGTGCTTATTGTTATCTGAGCCGTACAGTACAGATGCGAACAGCAGAGGAAATTGATGCGCCACATAAAGAAATACCTATTAGTAATCGTGTTCTCCTCGTGAAGGAAATTTGTTTCTGGTAGGCATACGTTTGGGCAAATCCAATATATTTCCACTATATCGACAATCCTGATGTGAGGTCGAGAGATAGCAACATGTAACAAAGGGGACTAATAACAATTCGCCCACGCAAAATGCAGCACAGCATTGATAACTTCGCTAAATGTTTGAACACACCCCCTGCATCAACTCTACCGGTGAATCTGATGACATGGGCTGAAAAAGGATAAATATTTGATAGTAAGGAAAATGGACGTACTTTATTTTTGTCCTTGATGTTTTTTGCGGCATATACACCGACTCATGATACACATGCACACGATCTGCGCATGCATATGCATACCATGAGTGCATGATGTGCATGTGCATATGCCGCTGGACAAGGAAGGTACATATATAGCCTTGTATGGCTTTCTAAGTCTTTCACCACCTCTCCATACTATCCCATTATTGCATGAGCATCAAGCGGGGAAGTCATGGATACCAGTTTTACTGATCAGGTCTTTGGTCTGACCCGGCCGGGGATCGAACCCACGACCTACCGATCAAGAAGCCGGACGCTTTACCATTACGCTATCTCGTCGATAATAGGTGAATAATAAGTAATAGGTGAAACTATACTGATAATAATGACGAAATTTCTCATGGTTGCGGAAAAATTTTCGCGCTTCGCGCGTCTAGAAAACGAATCCCTTGACTATTCATAACATGACTACTCGCGATTTCGGTGTGCATAGTAAGCCGATATGAGTAAATAGATTAGTTTAGAGTTCACCGGCAACGGACAATGGACATGAAACTGCGTTGCCTATTATTATCTCCGTATTGAAGTCATGCGGCCCGCGGCCTCTACGAATTTCGAAAATTGGCCCGCGACTCATTTTGAGTTGACGACCCCTGTTGTAGGACTTCACTCAGCAAATGTACAATGTACATAACGTAATTTTCCATAACACATAACACTCATGGGGGAACTGATTTACTGCAGGGGAAGCAGGATAAATCATGTTGGTGAAATGATATTCTGCAGACAACATTTCCAGGAGAGGACTAGGCATCCAAACCTTTTCTTCGTAAACGGAATCCATCCTTCCGATAACTTTCTGTTTCTAATTGATGCATCTTCTGAGATCAAATGACCGTCATCATTACACAATGAGGCATATAAAACTCGCCATATTATACGACTCTCGGAAAATTAACAGCAATGTACCGGTAAGCTTCCACCTGCCATGGTGCCAATGTCCATCACGAGGACCAGACGCCAAGAAATAGCCTCATTTTCGTCGGCTAACAGCTACTTGATATCCATATGGATGATTTATATTGATATGGATACTTTGACCATCCTCGTTGTACGCCAATAGACGAAATTGGGTTCATGTTTAGTCCATTCCCATAGTAAAGCATATAGCAACAAAACAGATTTGGGTCAAGTTACCTTTGTCGCCACCGCGTGTTCAAAATGAAGTGGAACAGCCCCATTGGAGCCGGATCAAGGAGTCGGAGCCCCGGAGCCGTGCATTTTCACCGGAGCTGGAGCCGGAGCTCTACATAAAATTCAGCTGGAGCCGGAGCCAGTTATTTGAGGAGTAGGTCCAGCTCCGACATATTTCATAAGATGCTATTGCAACAGCCATATCTGCTGATTTCACATAATTCAACAGCAGGCCTTCGCGAAATTGAGAATCTTCGCCTCTTTGGTGCTACCTTTTCGGACTAACCATGTTTATGGGGATTTAACAGCAGAGCAGTCATATGTTCAATGTCCAATTTCCATACATAAGCGCCGAACCACCGTAAGCTAGATATGCCTGTGAATATTGTGGGTTTTCGGCATACCCGCAATTTCATCATAAGCAAAACCTTGTTGGGCCTATTGTAAGGTTCGAAAATAATGATCACTATGTATTGTGCTAGATGGGACTGAGGATAAAAACGTGATTACGTTACACATGTCGATATGACGAGTACGCGCCAAAAATTTCCATCTCATCGTTGCTATAAATCGGATGAGAAAATGCTCGTTCTTTCGTGCGTGGAAACCCGAGGTTTCCAGAATGTTCTGTATTTGCCCTTTAGAATATTGTTGCGCGTGATATGGCTGGAGACCGCTTGTTGAGTTGGTTGAGTAGGGAGTTGGCTGAGAGCGTGGCTGAAGATGGATGCGGGTGAGTATGTCTCTGCGTTTGGTAGCGTGAAGTAATAGTAGTTGGGGGCAGCAGCGTGAAATAGTGGTGGGTATTAGGCAGTTATGGCGTGAAGTAGTAGGCATTTGGTCTTGTATTTGCAGGCTTGAGTTGGACGTACCGGTCGGAATCTCTGCGTGGATAGTTGGTTGGGGCACGGCCTAGTCACTGACGTTTCTACGCGAGCACCTAGGGAGTGATGTTGCCCCGTTGGTAGTTCGTACTCGCTTGTAGATGACAAGGCTGCTGCTGGGCTAGGTTTAGACTGATGGGTATGTGTGCTTGTGCGTGAGGCCTGTGTGGAGTTTTGTTACAGTTTCCTGTGCAGTATGTATCGTATAGGAGTTATAGATCGTCTGGGTTCCGTTATATGTGTCCGTGAGTATCGTTATTATGAGTTTCTTGTGTCGTATTAACATAATCTTATAACCGCATAGACTTGTGGTGTTGTCGGTTGTGCCGTGATGATTGTAAGTGTCATTTGAGCAGGCGGCAGTCGCAGAGAGACAAGGTCCCGAGCCCAGTAATACACCCGCGATCCCGTTATTGCTACTGGTATACGCCGTAACAGGGTCGCTACTCGTGATAGTTTTTGTAATCGGGCCGCAAAATTGGACAGTGTTATTGTGTATGAAACTATCCATGCGAATTGGAATTCATGACTGCGCATGATCGTCATTCACTCAAGTAAAGATTTTCGAGCGTAAATAGGGGATGGCAGAAGAGTAGCCCAAAACGCCATTACGCTTAGTAAACTATTGTCGCGGTGCGAGCTACTCAATGCGAAGTCAGAACCAGAGTTGAATCAATTACAATTACTATTACAATTATTCCCCTGCATGTTTGAATTACATTACAATCACAATTACTAAATGCTAAAATATCAAATTACAATTACTGTTAAACATGTAATTATTTACAATTACAGTTACTGTTAAACATGTAATTGACTCGGTAGAGAGGCGTTCTTTGACAACCCTAGCGACGTAATTAGCAACAATCGCAAGCTATTCATGTTTCATTCATGATACGTTGAATACCCTTTAATTAGAAAAAATTCGAACTATTCCTAATCATTAGTACTGAAAACTGCAAACACAGAAAAATGTTTCAAGCGACTGTTAACAACCAAAAGTTAGAGCGACTAACAGTGAATAGGCTACAGGAAAGTTAATGAAATGCAATAAAACGATTAGGCTACTCAGTAGGGCTCTTCAAAAATGAATTTATTTCTCAAATCGTACTGGCTACTTGATAAAATTGTTAGGTTACCTAATTTAAGCCTACACACAAAATTTGGTTCAATTCCAGCCAGTAACCGCTTTGCTACAGCAGAAGAAAGTTTCTATTTATTATATAAAAATAAATAACAAAAAATTTGAAAATTTTCTGTTCACCCCATGAAAGTGTTAGGCTGTCTATGGAAACGATGCTCACCAAATTTGGTTCAATTGCGACCAGTGGAAGCGGAGTTAGTGCCGTCGAAAAATTTGGATTTGAATAAAATAGTATTTACGTTGACCGATTCTTTGTTTATTTATTATAGTTGTGCTCACCGTAAATACTCTTTTATTCAAATTCAAATTTTTCGACGGCAATAACTCCGCTTCCACTGGTCGGAATTGAACCAAATTTGGTGAGCATCGTTTCTATAGACAGCCTAACACTTTCATGGGGTGAACAGAAAATTTTCAAATTTTTTGTTATTTATTTTGATATAATAAATAGAAACTTTCTTCTCCTGTAGCAAAGCGGTTACTGGTTGGAATTGAACCAAATTTTGTGTGTAGGCTTAAATTAGGTAACCTAACAATTTTCTCAAGTAGCCAGTACGATTTGAGAAAAAAGTCATTTTTGAAGAGCCCTACTACTAAGAGCTGAATGAGGATAATGAAATGTAATTGGTAAGGCGTCAGCGATAAGGATGATTCCGATAAGGTGTGTGAAATTAAAATATATGCAAAAGGAAAGACCTCCTGATAACTACGAAATGTGTGATTATCTCTTACTACTATCTCTCTCTCTCTCATAGTTTCCTTAAACGCATGAGCGATCTCGTCTTCTTGTTGTTGTGATTGTGCGACGTGCGTGCATGTATGTATTAGCACTAGGGTCAGTTCGGATATCAATAATTTTCACTATCCGGATAACGGATATATCCGTATATTTGGAATTTAGCTAACCGGTTAACCGGATAGTGAATCCTAAGTGAGATAATCGATTTCACGAGGTCTGCATGAAGAATGGATCGCAAAATCATTACACAGTGTAATTGCAGCTCCCTCCTTATAAAGCACACCGCATCAATAGTGGCATTCTGTAGCCGGGACCGGAGTTTTGTAACAAAGAGTCCACACGTATTAAATGCTCTTTCTGCTTCCACAAAATGGGCTGAATTATAGTAAGCAAGGCTGAATATAGTTAAGCAGCGCTTCCTTTTTGCCCATTCTTCTGTTTAGGTGTCTACTACTGGAAGGACGAGTAGCTGATACCGGAATTGAGGCCGACATGATAGCTCGCTCTAATTCCTCCATGAGAAATTCACATGATCAGGCCCGTAGTCAGCCGAAAAATAAGGGGGGTGTTTTAAATAAAACGAGGTGGTTTCGATTTTTTTTCGAATTTAGTATCAGCGGAAATCAATTACGCTTGCACGCACGAACATGTTTCCGGAATGCGAACATTCGATGTCATTCAGTTTCGCAATGTCACTCATTAATCACAATCGCTGATCATAATAATCTAGCGGCATATTGTCTCCAAGCCACCAAGAGATAGGAGCCAACGCATGCCAGGCCCGAGACTATGGTTACGCCAGCGATGATATCGTTCGTACCATGCCTATTGCAGATGCGATTGTGCAGGCCAGTGATAATATCGTGATCACCAAGCCAATGCAGATGCGATTATGTAGGCCAGTGATGGTGATTCTGCCAGCGGAACTATAGGCTTGTTGAAGACTCGAAAAACCAGGTCAGCAACGATAGCCGAGTTCGCGGCAATCAATGACCTAATGTGGCGATCTTCTCAGCGGGAGATTCCGTCGCGTTACACTGTGCAGTGTGCATAGACGTATCCCGCTAATTGGCGACACGCTTCTCGCTAACTGGTCACGTGAAACACTGATAATACGACTTATTGAAGCTTCCTAAAAGTTTAAAACACATTATTAACGACACTATTTTATCCGGTTAACCGGCAGATTTATATCCGGATATCGGATAATAAAAAAACCTGCGGTTAACCGGTTAACCGTTATCCGGATAATCCAACCCTAATTAGCACCCACGTCTTGTGAGTTGTTGGAGTAATAAGGATTAGGCTAGTCGATGCAACTGTTCTTTTGTATTTCAGTTTGATCATTTATTACTGTATTTAACCTATGAATAAATGCATAGTTGCACTCGAATTGCAACAGTTTGGATCGCATTTACATTTTCACTTGCTCGGAAACTGTTAGATTGCATTTGATGAACATTAGGGTGCAAAAAGTTTCTGGCCCCAGTAAATTAGGCCAAGATTGCGTGATCAAGTTTGATAAAGCCTTGGTTGGAAACTTGAATTTCTTTCTGTAATTGTTGCAGCAAGCCTCGTTACTGGTCAGAGATTTCAAAAAAACTCTGACCGTGATGTAGGAACTGGTTCAGCACAGGTTTCAGAAGAGTTGATTTGCTGTTCATCCATTTTTGAAATATCAAGATTTAGTTTAGACCACTGGTTCCTTAACTTTTTTAGACACGCCCCTCTTTATAACAGTGAAATATTTCGTGCCCCCCCTTATCGTCATATCACACAATGAAACCAGGATGTTAGCAATCCTCACAGATAGTTTGATGGTATGGAAGATTATGGCTGTTGATGAGAGAATTCTCCAATATGAAATTCGCACTATACACAGAGCAATGACTATGAAATGGAGGTGAATCGCGCCAAGCGCGGAAAAAATTTCGGTTTACCGGAGCTTCGCGCTCCCCTTCAGATGCTTTCACGCCACCCAAGGGGGCACGCTCCCCAGTTTGAGAACCACTGGTTTAGCCTATATTGTAATTCACAAAGTTTTCTGTTGCTACTGAAGTATGGGAAACAGTTTAGCATGGCTGAATGATCTAGTTATAATGCGGCACGCATAGAACACCGATGTAAATAGGCTGATCATTACAGGTCGCGACTGTGGCGAGATAACGCAGTGGTATAATCCGCGGCTGCAACACCAATGGGTGCGGGTTCGAGTCCGACCGAGGTCGACTTCCGAATTCCGATACCTAAGTGTTGGAGGTTTACCTAGGCTCCTCCTCGCCACCTCATCCGCGTCAGCGGTGTCTTACAAAAGCCTAGAGGTGGGCCGTGCTATAAGTCGGCAGTTACGTAAAATAAGAAGAATATCGGCCTGGTGTAAATGACCATAGTAGTCGACAAACACCATGAATACCCAAAAACACACACACACACAGGTCGTGACTGTGTCCTACGGCATTAAGGCCTTGCGGCACCTCGTCGTCATCTTGGCCGTACCGGATTTTCACTGGTGTGACGAATAAATGATTGATTGATCATTTTATGTTGTGTTTGTCAGGTTACCATAACAATGTAATTGAAATTGTAATTGAGCAAAATTTTTATCATACTACAATTACAATTACATGAAAAAGTGTAATTAATTACTTTCATCTCAATTACAAATTACAATTGATCCAACTCTGGTCAGAACCCTATGGTATTTTATGTTGAAGACAAATTACCGGTTTCATACGTGATTTCCAATTTGTAATCATCTGTTTCGTGTATTTATTCTTGATGTCTGCTGGTTACAACAACAGAACTTGATTACATGTCGATTCCACATCATTTGCGATGCAATGAAATTGGTCAGATGTCATTTGAGAAGCACGAAATATATTTAGCATCAGAACACGTAAATTACAAAACAGACCTGCCACATCGTTTATACCCATCATTTCGTTACTTCTAATAGCAAATTAACGAACAACCGCTGCTGAATGAGATTGTATTATATCTTGCGTGTATAACATAATCTATAATGGGCTCGTATGTGTCAAAGAATACGGAGACACCTTTCGACTGTTGCTAGGGCAAAACCGGCAGTGTGACTAATGCTAGAAACTTCAGAGTTACGCATAAAACAGCAACTAACATCCTTCGCAGTCGAAACTGGTGTTCGCTGAGACTGTCTAGCACAGTGGTTCCCAACCGGGGAGGAATTCCCCCCTTGGGGGGAATTTTGCAATTTTTAGGGAGGAATTCCACTTTATAATTGTAACGGATTTCCCAGATTGTTCATGTCCGAACTGTCATGTAGTCAACCAGTTATATCCGAATGTATGCTCCTCATGGCTGTTTTTTGTTTGCTGAAAGTATGTTCAAATGCTATTTGAAATCTCTTTTTCACATACAAATTCCCCCCCCCCCTTTTTTCAAACTAGTTCAGATATGCTGCAGTTGGCAAGACAATTTTGTAGGCCGGCGACGGCCTCTCAATCAAATATATCCTAAGCGAGCAAATGTTGTGCCGAATCTATCATAACAAGGCCTCTTAGTGAAAGTATTTATCTTATATTTTCAAGTCAACATTTTCAGACAGTGACAAAATATTCCAACGTCATCGATTCAAGTCAAAGAACAGTGACCCGATCGAAAAGAGACATATTAAACTTGGTGCAATGTTGCCGAAACGTAATGGGTGTCCTAAATTTCAATGAGCTCCAGCAGGGAATCTGATCACGTGTATGTTATATATCAGGGCTCTAACTAAATCACGAGGCTCCGAGTCACAAGTCAATCTCACTTTCATAGTTTTGACTCGAGTCAAGTCTGAGTCCAAGTCACCGAGCTGAGTGTCGAGTCCGAGTCATGATATTATGACTCGAGTCCAAGTCACACCCCAGTCCACACTGTTTGGTGGTATTGAATGATTTGGATTTATCATATACTAATTTTCCTCACTTGGAGCAGTTTCTTGTCGCATTGTCAATTACCAGGATCAATAGACAAAATTCCAATAGGGTGGTCGCTTTACTGTTCTTCGAAATTACAAAGAAATGTCGGTCTTGGCCGTCTCATAGTCTCGAGTCATATGGTTTGGTTCGAGTCATGCACAATGACTCGAGTCCAAGTCGAGTCAATACCCAGATTGTCTCGAGTCGTTTCCGTAATTTGAGAAAATGACTCGAGTCTGGTCAACCCTCCTATATATGAAAGCGCCAATATTATTGGCCAAATGCATTGGCCAACTTGAAAAAAAAAATCGCGAGACCAGCAAATTTATGCATACTGACTTTTCACAACAGTTATATTAGCGATTGGTGCATGGTAAGCCGAAAACACAAATGGAAGTGTGGGGGTTTGTTGAGTCAAGCGTTCCAAAATTTGGGACCAAGACCATTGTTTTTGACGGTCTTCAAAGTGTTATTACAGCACTGCTAGAAACAAACACTCGGTACCGCCCGTCTTTTTCTCTCAAAAGGTGTTAGCGCGGTAAAAATGACCTTTTTTAATCATCGGCCAGATTTATCCTAAGGGGGGAATTTTGGCTTAAATTTCGGCCAAGGGAGGCACGAGATGAAGAAGGTTGGGAACCACTGGTCTAGCAGGACCATAAGATGTATCATTACCATCTTCAATGCAAGAATGTGAATAGCCTACATGGTGTTGGTCATAAGAATATGGACTATGAAACACAGAAATGCATATGATAATTCGTAACCAGAGAATTCTGCTTCATAACAGTGAATAACGACACAGCGTATGGTAATGAAAACAACTTTTTGACAGGTCGGATTTTCCAAGTCTGTAAATGTGAGGTCGCAATACTTTTGTGAATTCGGGGTGTCATGAGAAATTGGTTGTTATTGGTACAGTTTCTGAACATACAATTTCGTGAAGACTGACTATGGCTAAAGCAAATTGTTACTCTTAGGAGCACCGCTAAGATACATTGTACTAATCGAATAGACATGTCAACTATAGCGTTATACGCCTATCGCACAACATTCGTATCAACACCAGCTAGAATTTTGAAGAATAATTTTAATTCTTATGTATTGCTTGCCTACCATAACTCTCTCGCTCAAATAGCCCCGTTTTGTTGGAGCGCCACATCTTGTTACATGATAGCACCAGGAAAATCTAGTCTATGGATTACGTACGGCTGACATGGGTGTTGATGCACAAAAGCTGGATTGTGCAACCTGCGTCTAACACAGAAAATATTTCGCACTTCATGAAGTAGTGTCGATTTGCAATGATGTGCGTCTCTCTCGAGTTTTTTAATGTATTCTGGTACGTGTAATCGATTGCGGAACCTTCTGAGTACCGACAAGCACTTACACAAATCAGATATGATCAATATAATCCAGTGAGCGATGGTGGGCCCAAACCAACACAGCCCGCAACAACCTCGTGAGTATAGCTTTCAATACAACATCCATTGTAGCAGTATATTTATTAAACTCGAAGACTTTTCGGGTGCCTCTTTTCAAGAGTTATCGGCACACTGAAGGGATTTAAACAGGTTTAAAAGCAAAACCAAAAAGGCAAAGTTTGACGCAACAATCAAAATCACAGAGTACAGTCATCATTATGGTATCATGCTACTGAACTGTCCTAGTCGTTATGCCCGCATATAAAAATATATAATTATATATATATATACAATATAATTGTATGGATATGGTATGAATTTTATTACCCCTATTCACCAATGACTTTTTTGTCCGGCGTAGTGCTCAGAATGTGGGCTTACTAGCGATCTTAGAATCTATTTCTTTAGCGCTGAAGTTGCAGTGTTGAATCCAATAATTGGTACTTAACCACTGGCGGCTCGTCCTATAGGGCAACTGGGGCATTGCCCCACCTAAAATTCTGTTCATAACAGTTCTTTACCATTTATAGACGCACAGCAATCTATATATACCGAAATCACAGCGAAAATCTTATTCTTCTTGTCATTTCGCTTGTAAATGCCCATATATAGCGAAGTCTCTGCGAAAATCGAATTCTCTTCCGTGTTTTCGCTTTGCGAATGCCTAGCCGGGGCATGCCCCGGTAGCGCTCATAACAAGCTTTCACTGTCTATTCTCTCAAAGCCGCGCACAATAAAGAAACAGTGATTTACTCTCTCCTATTCATAAAATTACCGAGCAACCGGGGCAACATAGCCTGGTTGCCCTTAAGGTGTGATGTAACAATGGTATCTATATCTGAACTCGGTTACCGTCATATGCGTTTAGTCGACCTTTGCTGGTATAGGTCGATTTTGATGGTGTTTCACACCATGATAATTCTTGAAACTTGGTATGTCATGTCGTGATGGTGGTATTTAACACTGTCCCAAGTTTCAGGGTTTCTACTTATAGTTTAGGGTAGTAATTCCGTTTCCGAAGTTGAGTGTATGCTGATCCGTCATGTATCGCAAACAGATTTTACTCAAAAGCCGGTATTGGTATCCGTTGATTTTGACGATGTTCCATACCGAGATCGGTCATGACATTTGGCGCGGTAAGCCTTAATGTTAGTATCGAACGCTGTACCAAGTTTCAAGTTAGTCACTGTACTGTGTTAGTGGTAATTTCGTTTCCTAAGTCGAGTGAGAGCTGACTCGTCATTTATCGCAAACATATTTTACGCAAAGCCGGTATTGGTCTCCATTGATTTTAACGATGCTCCTTACCTAGATCCGTCATGAGCTTTTGCATGGTATGTCTTGATTTTAGTATCGAACGCTGTGCCAAGTCGCAAGGTTGGCACTCAATGATTACGGCAGCAATTTCGTTATCAAGGTCGAGTATGGTAGAGATGTGCGCTGATCTGACTCTTGGCCTACCTAACGCATTGCGGATTTCACGCAAAAGCCGGTGTATCTGTGTTAACGCTAACTGTGTTCCATACTGAGATAGGTGATGAGATGATGATATCATGAAACAGTTTACTAACATCCTCGGTTTGCATTCAAATATTTACTTTTATTTTATATTCTCCAATGTCAATTTCACCGTGAAATTGTGGCCTTCAGGCCATTTGCTTACAATTACAACCCCTGTCAAGCGCGATAGCTGTTTCGTTTTCGATGGCGGCTAACAGCTGATCGCTTGATCAGCCTATTCCTCGGTAAATTTTACGCAAAATTCGGTGTTGGTCTGTTCGTATAAATTTTGACAGTGTACCATACCGAAAACGGTCATGAGGCTACTTCTCGATGATTTCATGTAACAGTGTACCAAGTTTTCGGCTTTCATCCACGTATTTATTCGGTAATATATTTTCCAAGGTGATTTACAGCAGACATATAGACACTATAGACCGTAAGCCGTGTGTGTCGTGTGACAGTCTCCAGCCTCATGGCCAAAATCTCCTGTGCTGTACCGGGACCGAATTTCTGAGCCTGCTATCCGTAGTTCTTCAGAATTATGTTTTGGATTCAATATGACATGTCCAATCTATGAGATAACAATTGCGTATGTGTCCGAACTCGTTGACCTTCCCAGTTAGGCTTACGCAATCTCCAGGCCGTGTTAATTTTGGCATTTCAGGAGCCAGATGCCAAAACTGCCAAAAATGAAAATTTGAAAATGCCAAAAATAAGCAATTTTTGGCATATGCCAAAAATAACACGGCCTGCCAAATAGTGTATTTCGTTAATGGTGTTGTGTTAACAGGACCGCGTTACAAGCGAGAAGAGCGTTTGTGAAAGGCAGGTTTCTTAATCTGGGTCCAGCCCACCCATTAGGGGTGAAAGCATGGTGTCCTAAATGGTGTGGGCACAGCGAGATTGAACGGCTGACTGCATTTGGTTTACGTCATACTTTCCATTTGTCCGAAGGCAATTTTACGACCATTTTTGACCGGCTTGTCGAGCGCTAAATTTGATAAAACGGGTATCAATGAGAAGCTGTCGCAGTACTGATTATTTAATTATAAACTATATTCTGCTCATGGAACTGGAACCCCCAAAATTAACCACGATTTTTGCATTGTGATCGAGTTCAACATTGTGACGCAACAAACTGTCTCGCTATTTCTAAGCTCCACAGTCTCGTTTTGCCAGTCTTGTTTCGTCAATGTTCTTAAACAAGCTAACCTTCCCAGGACTCTTCCATGTGAGTTGGTAATATTAAAGCCACCTGAAGTGACAAAAGTCCTCCGAAAATATATCGGTAGACTGAAGGAGAAATGATAGTCGTGCTACTAAATAGAATGTGTTGAGAGACAACACAGGAAACTCCTGGAAAAGGATCGGGAAGAAAATTCTTTCCGCGATGAGATCGATGGCACTGCGAAGTGATCTCTTTTCATGATGCATGGAAGCCGGTTCGGCCCTCCAATGATTTTGAAGCTCTAAAAACCTTTTGTGGATGACTGGCAACATTCTTTCCCTCAACGGCTACTGTTTGAAGCCGATATTTCCCAGATTCGCTGGGCGAGAAATGAATTTAGGAGAAACTCAACTGACCTGAGTTTGGAAGCACTGTTACAGTGCAAACGATTTAAGTCATTCAACAGCTGTAACAATCAGCTGTTGAGCGTGTTTGTTAGGCTTTTCTTTCTTTTTTTTGCTTATTGGCACCGATTCCGATGGATACTGCACATTTTGTGGTTTCGTTTGATATTATTAACATATGAAATCGTTAGGTTTTTTCTTCTTATTGTTTGTTGGCACTGATTATACGTGGATGCTGCACATTTTGTGGTGTCTTTTGACGAGCTAGCCCAAATAAAGCGTTTTGTGACTAATTCGAGGCTGAAACTATCTATTTAGAGGACGATGCCAAAACTGCCAAAAATAAAAACCGAAAAATGCCAAAAATAAGTTATTTTTGGCAGATTTGGCATATGCCAAAAATAACACGGCCTGGCAATCTCTCAAGTTATAGTCATTTCCATTTCTGCAGATAATTAGTCAGGTATAGTGCGAACATGAACCGTTTCGAATCTTTGTTCCGTACGCCGTTTACGCAGTTACCACACTTCAAGTCACAGCTCACCGGCAGACCTCTCGCGGCACATACGTTAAAATCACTGTTGTCGGGAAGTTCGTGCTACCGTAGTCCGTACCACCAAGTTACTTGTTTACGTTGGAAAACGCCATTGTGACGCCATCTTGATAAAAAGTCGCTTGCAGCCCTTGCCCCACCACCCGATATTGTCACAAGCCGCCACTGTACTCAACTATGTAGTGAAGTTTTAGGGCGATTGATATTTTGAGTATATAGCATTATATCTCGCAAGTTGTTGAGACCTCAACACACTTCTGGTATTTATATTGGACAAAGCCGGTAAATGCGTTTCACACCATATAGTTTAGTTTTCAAGAACATTTCCCATAGACCAACTTTCACATTCGCACTTAGTTTACGTTAAGCATACCCGTGAATCTGGCATCGCAAGTTACTTGTCCCCTCACCACATTCTTATGCTGGTCGCCTTGGACATCGTCACCAGCGATAACCCGCACGTCACTCTCGGAAATGTGTTGCTGAACATTAGCAGCCTCAGCAAAACAACTTGTAGAACCTATAAACAGCAGTAAGCTTTCTTGGCAAGTCGTATCAATGAGGAAAGAGATCACGCTACGTACTTCGTCCTTGTGTTGCACTGTGGGCGGCTTCTTCATTCATTTCAGATTGCGAATCCCAGAATATGCTGCTTGAGGTTTTAATTTTACGCAGACGATATTTGTCGTGCTCTGCTTATTTATGATGATCTTAAGTCAAGAGCTATACATTTTGGGTATATAGGTCAGATACGACTTATCAATGTATTAACTCGCTATTCGTAACGGTCACCTCAACCAAAATCGATCGCAATACCATCTCACACAAATGCATATGTAGCACTAGGGTGGAGTAAATGAACAATGTTACGAGGGATTTATATATCTAAATAACAGAGAAAATGTCAATATTTCGAATATCATTGCTATCTACATACTGAATTTATTGGTTCAACCAAACTATATAGGCACCTTACCGAAAAAGGATGAGGGCATAAACGGACTTGCATAATTTTGTAATGCAAAATTAATTTTGCAGCCGTCATAGGAGAGAAATGAGACCGATAGACTGGCAAATGTAAAATGCCCTCTGGCACCTTAGCCAATCCTTTAACAAGAATTGCAGAGCTTCGGTCAATCAACTATTTGGCGCAAGTGCTACTTGTCCAAAAATATTACTGACCGTTAAAATTGTTGCTCAAGTGAATCATTGGTTTACGCCCTGTGGGTCTAAAAACACATTCCTGCACTGTAAAAAATCTGGTAGATTTACTGGGAAATGTCTGTAAATTTTACAACGAATTATCGCAACCACGCAAGAGCCATTGTTATGGTCATTGTGCTAAGTCGATGCAATTGTTTGGAACAATGCCGATTTTTAGACTTTGAGGTGTATTTCAAGGGGTTTCATTGCCCTGATTAGATTTTAACGTATATTTTCGGAATCAGTTCGACAGTAGCTTTCACTTAAGATCAACTTTATTGAATTTGAGCGTGCGGGTCGTCAGCTATGGGATTAGCAATTATTGTGCGTTCATATTGCTGAGCAGTAATTCGCTCCGGGCAAGCAAGCGTGACGACGGGTGTTGCGTATCTATCCGTAGGTTATTAGTGATCTATGGTTTGTCACACATGCCACCTCTAATGAGGAACCTTTTGCTTCAATACATTAGATAAAGTAAGTCATGAATCTCTGCTAAATCGTGTAAAAGGAGGAGCCGTCATCACACAATGTACCAGTACCGGTACTTCAAAACATGTTATATTTTTGTTAGCCTATTTGTCTTAGTCTGTATGTCATGTCTAGGTTAGGAACTTTGTTTAATGTAACGACTTACGCATGAATTCTTTTTAGTGGTACTGCAAGATACTAGTTACACAGAAGGAATAAGGACGAGAAAAAGAAACAATTGAAAGTTTGACCGGTGGTGGAATTTATTCACCTTTTCTTGAGACCACTCGTGTTACTGGTTACTGCATGTATCCTAAAGAAGAATTAGAGATCCAGCAGCAATACATTTCCATCGATAACCATTTCATCGTGAATCATGAATGAATATACAGTTTGTTCCAATGCTACTTTGGAAGTGTGAAAAAACTTTCGATATCTTAGCATCGCGTTGCTTTGCGATAGGTATGGATGTACGTGAATTTACAAGCTGGTATGCATATGTAAGTAGGTAGGCGGTAAAATTACAGTCTCGGTCGCAAATGTACAGCAGAACATGTAGATCGGATATACCGTGGGTGACTGTAGCATTACAGTCTGGCGTGTAAAGTGAGATTACCTGACGAGTGCAAGTTAAATTTACATTGACTAACGGTAATGGTACATCGCCACGAAATGTCTGGCTACCGTGCTTTCAAACATATCGCGGTAAATCGACGTTATTTTTTTACAGTGTGGTGACTGATGAAACATACACTGACATACAATGTGTGCGAAATATGTGCCGGAAATGTTTGCAACATGTTTTTTATGATTGCAGTGGTATATTATAATTCAGTTAAAGGTAATTGTTCGTACTTTTAGATCGTCAATTACCCGTTGAAATGCTCCCGTCACGCTACCTCGGGTTATTTTTCACAAAATGTTTAGTACTATGTATTTTATCCTGCAGCGCACAGCGTGTCGAAATCGAAGAAAGAGGCATTGTAACATTTTTGAGAGTGAGAGCCCCACTGTACCTAAAGATTCCTTGAAGCCTTTTGGTCAAAAGGATTAACTGAATATATTTGTATTTGAGAGCTACAATATTAAATTTTCTGAATATTTCTTCATCGAATCATAGATAGAGGATGATACTATAGGCTACTGTCTATTGCCCTGACCCGCAACATCACATGAACGTTAGATAAGGTGGGTTGCTTTGTTTGAAATACATTCATGTGAAAGGTGACAACTGGGTGCAGTACTACACTCTATATGTGAGCAAAGATCTCTATCACTATCTATGTTGACTTACTAGTCACAGAAGGCAATAAAACGAAACTCATGGGCCTGTACGCGATGGTTGTTATAACAACCTTGATTTGATCCCGAATATAACACGTACAATTATTACAGTGCTAATTAGTCGAGTGGTGCTCGGGTGCGATTTACGCTATTTCCAATAGAGTAGTCCTAACTCGAAAAGACCGACCAGAATCCGATCTCTTACCACCTGTTTTTACTACCTCCCTTAAAATATAGGGGGGACGCCGTCAGACTTGTGCAATTTTCGAAAATGGGCGCTGCGGGAAAAAAAGGTTAGGAACCACTGCTCGAAGTCGTTATAGTAGCGGGATGTTAAAAATGGATCATTTATTGTATGCTAATTGTT
The DNA here is from genome assembly GCF_051294905.1 of Botryllus schlosseri. NCBI lineage: Eukaryota > Metazoa > Chordata > Ascidiacea > Stolidobranchia > Styelidae > Botryllus > Botryllus schlosseri. Next base: position 23,169,295 of record NC_137247.1, on the reverse strand, counting down.
TATTGTACACCTTGCAATTGTTGTAGAAAATTATTAATGTCACACTCTCTATCCATTCACAAAGAATTGCGCACAATGCCAATGTCATTGAACCGCACATCTGAATATAATATGCAGCATTAATTAGTTTTGGGTTTTTCATTACTGTAATACTAGTTCGTTACGGCGTGTTCCCCGCTTTAGGCAAGTCCCACGGTCTGCGTTATGACACTTCACCATGGCAGACCTGCGGTGAGCATCGCTACGTTTCTTTTGTTCCTGTACGCGTACAACATCTAGTAATAAAAGTTCTCGCATGCAGCTGAAAGCTAACTTCAGTAACGGGAGTTGTCGCACCGGTATGCTGATATTAAAGTCGTTGCGCCGTTAAGTATTGCATAAATAAGACGACCGGTCGTGTGGTTTGTAATTTGCTTTAGTCTAGAGCAGTGGTTCCCAACGTGGGCGATATCACCCTCCAGGGGGCGATTTGGCGGTCTGGGGGGCGAAAATAACGAAGGGGGCGAAAACGGACGAAGGGGGCGAAAACAACGAAGGGGGCGATAGAGGGGGCGATGGCGCGTTAAAACGGCTTTATTGGAGTCGGGACCATAACTACCGCACCCCAAACCCCCCAATTGGGGGTGGGGGGCCCGGAACCGAAGGAAGCCCAAAATTATTTCGTGAATTAATATGAATGATAGAGTAATTTTTTAGAAATTCATGCGACTTTATCAAAAAAATTCCGCGCTGCGCGCGATTTAATATTTTCATGTATCTTGATGTTAGGGGCCCCGTCACCCAACAAAATACGCATGATTTATGGAAATGGGATACTTCGGCGTCGGCCATTACTGCAACACGACGCACCAAGACATATGAAGTTAGAGGCCATGTAACATGCGACTCCGAGAAGTGTACCAGACGATCAGCAGCGAGAAGACCTTGGCCGAAAAGGAATGCCCTTGTGCTTACCGAAAACTTCGATATATACATATATGTTTAATTGTCTATAGGCGCCTCAATGGCTGGCGTCGAATGTTCCTGTCCTGGCGACATTAACCCTACAGGACAAATGCCATCCCGCAAGGAAAAAATTATTTGCCAGTAAAGAAATACCAATATGAAATCATGTGCGTCTTTTAGTTTGGTACGTTTTGACGATTTCCATATCTTCTGGCATAGCAGATATAGGAGGTCACGAAATAGCATCATGTAAAGAAGTCAATATAACAACGATTCCGCCCGAAGATGTTTAATTACTATTTACGGGTCCTACCTTTTCGAACATACAACATTGACGATATTGACCGATTCAAACATGAATTATATAAATTTGTCGCGCTTCGCGAGTTTAGGCGAAATACGGTGACTCACCTAACAGTACATGAAATAGGGTATAGCTGATATGTAGCGACAAAACGCCCACTGTCTGAGGGGGGGTATGGGGTTTGGTTTATCGCCCTATGGGGCCACAGACCAACGTTTTTTTTCGTGGGGGGGGAGAGGCTGACGAAGTGCTGTTTTTAGGTTCCCAATATTTGGGGGGCGATGATCGGTGTGGAGCTTCAAAGGGGGGCGGTGAGTCGAAAAAGGTTGGGAACCACTGGTCTAGAGCATGTACAGTAGCGAGAAACTCGCGTTCACCAGAGGTAGGTATCAGGTGGTCTGCCTCATTACATATGGCCACTTTGGCCTGCCATGCAATTTCGCAAAAACTTGTGTGTAACTGATTGTAACTGATTTATTATTGACTTCCACGACTTCAACTTGATACTGCAGTACAAATGGCTCCACATTTTACCACTTTTGTATTCTCGACAGGCCTATATTACAGTCCAGATTGCCCGTCTTTACCCCAGAAATAGAGATATTATGTGTCAGACATTTTCAACCGGGAAATGCAACGTCGCGATTTATTTTGCCGCATTGAATACCGACGTAATACTACATATCGTGACACTAGGTTTGGCTCCGTATAAAAATATTACAAATGTCATAATCATTAAACAGCATATCATATACCGCCGATCATTCATTATACCCCAGATTTGTGCATAGCGAATCTCATATAATGTACAGACGACTCCGCTTAATATAGACACCGGATAACCCGGAGAACAGCTTTATTCATCCAAAATGCTCAGGACCGGAGCAAAAGTAAACATTGCATTTGCGAAACTTTAGTTTATTTGCACCATTCTTCGCTCAATTCGGAGACAGGATGCCAATTTCTATCGTTAGGTTATGGCACAATAAACAGCACTTCGTGCGTTTTAAAACAAGATGAGTGATCATAGTGAAAAAGTGATGATTCATGTAGTATCAATTGACAATCAACTCGTATAGAGCCGAGCCAGCTTCATAGGCACTTTTAATTAGGTAAAATTGAGTGCATATTGTGGAAAAAATTGATACAGAAAAGTTTAGCAGAAAAAGCACCCTCTAAACTAAACGAAATTATGGTAGATATATCAGAATGTACTCTATTTGCGCCCTATATAGCCTACGTGCGTTTCACAGTAATACGGTAATTAATATTCGTTCAATAGTTTGGTATCGAAAATACTCCACCATGAAGGAATATTTGCTGTGCGTTTTATTCGATCTGTGGGAATTAATGCTGTATAGCGCAGCTCAAATTAATTTTTTACCAAGCAGTACCGTATTTTCAATGCGTTGTGTGCCTTCACGTATAGGACAATGAAGCGAAAAAATGATTTTTATATCAACTCAACAATGCCGCTTCTGTGCCTAATTCGGCCCAAGAGTGAACGGAACCAAAATGTCCTAATGAAGCGGAGTCGACCGTATTACTCCCCTGCCAAAAGATGCCAATAATTGTGCATATGGATCACACACACCTAAATATATATCTCCAAACGGCAAATGACTGGAATTTCATCACCATAATCGAGTTAATAACCATTTAGGCAAGTTTATTCCACCAAAGCTATGTCTCGTGGAAATCTGCCTCAAATTTCAAACACTACACAATTCTCAAACTATATATAATGTGCTTTAAACTAGAACATTACATAAAAAGATTAGCGTGACAATTCCCTGACGAAGCAATTTACTATTCGTCTAGCTTCCGCTACATGTCACCGTGAATACACCAGTTCGAATATCTTGCTCAAATATCAATACTCTCATTACTTGGTCTAATCATATGACTATTTATCATATAACATCCACAACCAACCTTGAGCTAACGGGAGCTTGCCGTATGCCAGGGATTCCCGATCACATTTCTGAGAAGCACAATTGCTGAAAAACATTCTTGCGTCATATTTACCGAAATAATTTCCTGTATGACTGGTATGTCGCTCTATTTCCCGCTGAAACACCATAGGAGTTTGAGACAGTCTACTGAGCTTGAACATGTTGCAATGGTTGCAGCATAACGAAGAAGCAGTAGTCGTGATCGTATGTGACGTGGTTTCTGCGCCATATCATTGCTGACGTAACTCTATTTAACGTGGGCTACGTGAAGTCGACCGTGGTTGGTACTTGAGATAGAATACGAATGCAAAGTTAATATTACCTATGATTTTGATTGAAGCATTCTCCTGTCACTGTCAAATGCAATAAAATAATTTAGTACTAAATGAATCTGCCATGTAGCGTAAAGAGAAATATAAAATTCAATTCCACTAGCTGCTGGTTTGTAACTCTCTCCGTCCTCAATTACTGTTTATTATGATTCAGTTGTGTTATGCTATAATCGATTAGTTCAAGCAACTCAACGTAGTATCGACAATTAGAAGTTATGACTTATTCCAAAAATATTGGTGCATTAGTGAACGGTAATTCACAATACATAGGCCTATACGTGTGTATGTCATATCCGCATTATTAGTGCGAATGCTCCAATAATGTGAACAAGCACATATCGCGGCATTGTGTACTGCTACCATCACATTTAGTGCATGTCACGATAATTCAAGGCGAGAAGACACAATTATTTAGAAGCACACGAAATTGTGTAATGTGTATATCGTGTACAAGGAAGTGTCACAGATATTTGAAAATTAGGAAATTCTACTGTAATATTATGTTTAGTCATATCTACGAAACCCGATAAAAATCCTCCTTCAACAATCTTTTCTGATTACATTTACCCAACTGATTGTCTTTTTCAACACAGAACCTTGGAAAATGGGAAATCAACTATTGCCAACCCTATAGTCATATAGCGAATTCACTTAATGTTACTAGTTTATAAATTGCTTTGTAACAATTACCCGTAAGGATTTATGAGGCAAGTATACGTTTTTCTCTTGTTTGTCGCATTTACAGTTATTCCGTTGATACAGCAAACTTCATTAAGAAATTACCAATGAAGCAGAGATCTCCGTACACCAGTCGCAATTTCTGTAGTAAATCTACAACTAAGGTCATGGCTACTGAGAGCGTCTGCTATGTCACGCACATTTGGTCAGAAAACTGCGACTCATACTTGAGCTGATCAAAGTTCAATCAGTGGCGTATTGACAAGACTTCCGGAATACGTTTCGCGTCACACTGTTTTGCATTGAGGCTGCATGAATTATCGACGCAGTGTGACATTTTGGAAAATACTTCGATGATTGATACCAACGCATCACACCTACCAGAGTTGTGACCGAATCAGACACATTTCATATCACATAATCAACAGTAGAACAAGACACGAACGCGAATTCTAACTATCTTCGATTTTTAGCATGCGATTCTCACTTAACGATGGTCCACAATAGGAGTGTCAAACTGGCATCCCGCGGGCTATGTGACCCGTTTGTTTACGGTTTCAAGTGTCCGGCAAGAGCATTGATAACTTACAAAATATAAACCGTGATAGTAATGTACTGAAAAACTACGCTTTTCATATTAACCAACGGTATGAGAGCTTCAAATATTCGAACTGAACAATAGGAAATTCGCTGCTTAGCAAATATGAATGAAAAATTCATTCTTTTATATAACAGAGCCGGCCATTTCGACCAATTAACACGCGAATATCGAACACCATCATTATCAGCTTTGTTACAAGAGTTTTTGATATTTCATATTACAAAGATCTATGGCGCGTATGGCTACGCAATTCTCCTGTACGGCAACAGTAATCGTTGCCAAGGCGCCGGAGCTGATGTTAGTCATCAAAATCCCAAATTTTGCGGTCAGGTGATTCAAACCTTGGTTATTAGGTTCTAATAATTTATTTTTTGCTATTTTAACTAATTTCGAGAATTACCCCGCGGGCTGCAGGGTGGCCGCCCCTGCTCTAAACCGTTCAACAACTCTCGGTGATAAGCAGCGGCAAAAACAAATAACCGATCGAGAGTTCGGTTTATCAACCTATGGGTGGCAATACCATCGTTTTTTTCTTTGTAGGGGGGCTACTGAGTGCAGTTTCGATCCCGAAGATATGCGCCTGCGAATACTTCCAATAAGTATAGCCCTTGATAGCAGTAGTTCTACTCTTAGCCAAAATAGTTTATAGATACTTGATGAAAGTAAAAATATTGTGTCAAATAACTGGTCAGTGTCACCGAGTGTGAAGACATCCTACAATACATCAGCATTCAGGAAAGGCAGATTGGACATCGGGCCAAGCATGCAGCGAGTGCTGTACTAGGAGTGTGCGTAACACCATGAAAACTTTTACGGTCTACCAGGAAAATCAGGAGACTAAGTCATAACATTTGGCACTACTGCGTCATTTAATCGATGCTAACAATAACGAACCACGAAAAGGCAACACATTAATTCATATTGATACGGCAGTACAAAAACACATTAGTTCACTTTCCAGACGGTATATCAGAAAATGCACAGATTTCTATTAAGCTTGTTATGAAGGAACGGGAATATGCATAGGAAACGTGACTACTACAGCTTTTGCATCGCCCCCGGGCGCCTCCGGAGATTCTGGGAGATTACCACTTGCTCCCGTTACTGGATTAACATATTCAAACGACTTCGTCTCAAGATCGTGGTGTAAACCTGCAAGCACATATACCAGCCCGTCTGATGCTGCCGCGGCGAACCCATCGCGAATTGAACGTAAGGCGAACAAACGAAATCTACGAGGAATCCACCGTTGATAAAAAGCGTTGAACTCGTCAATGCTATGATTTCGATCTCCTCCGACGACGTAAATTAGATCGTCCATTGCCGCAATTCTGAAGTTTTTTCGCACATGTCTCATGTCGGTTAGGACAAGAGTCCAGCAGGATGTTTCTGGGTGATAATACTCTAATGATTTAAGACTTGAACTTGCCGACGTGCCCCAGCCGCCTGCAGCATAGAGACGACCACACGCCACAACTACCTCCAAAGCATATCTCCCTTTATTCATTGATACGCCAGTTGTCCACGCCGACCCGTCGTAAATTCCCACTGTCTTCAAGTTTTCTGGATCTGTGCCCGAAACAATATAGATATTTATTTTATGGACTACTTGGGACTACTTGGCACCACTAGCCACCAGAATGTAACCAAATCTCGCGATGCACCGATATTTCGAACCAGATATCAGGTCATCCTGATTTATACTCGTAATCGGTTACGAAGTTTAACAGCATATTCAAATAACCATAATCGAATATTTCACGTATTACGTCTACTACACGCCTATTTTTTCGCCTAGGTATTTACATCATGGACGATGTTGAATACAGAAAATGTTCAGGCATCTTATTACCAAACCAAGTTGAAAGTCTAATGCGGCCCAAAATAATTTTGTACATCCACAGAAGTAAAGTAGGCAGAGTATTTCAACTTGAAAACTGTGTTCGAACTTCGCGCAATTTAGTGTCATTCCTTTCCTTGATTTTATTCTCGGCCTACAGGTACTCTCGAATAATTTTACATGAAATGGTCTATCTCTATTCGCAATAATGAGGGTATCGCTCAAGGCCGTTTGGGTGCTTTAGTCTACGGGTGTGGAACCCGCGGGATGTTTAGTCATAATCGACATTCAGGAAAAGCTACTTCCGCCTCAGGACACAGCAAGACGTATGAAGGATTGGCCAACATCTGCGGAAGTACACTACTGAAAATATCAACGCCGATAAAACTGTGGCACAAAATTACCGCCGCCTATTGGCCGAAACCTTCCATATTGATATGTCCGGGCAGCAAGATGGCCGGCACCGAATAGTCCAGTCATAGCAATCTGAGCACCGCGCGGTAGAAATGCGACCCCTGGAGTAAAGTAATGTCGGGTGCGCCTCAGACATGGGGTAATCGCGATTAGTAATCGTAATCGATTACGACGATTACAGCATTTTCAAGTAATCGTAATCGCAATCGATTACATTCGAAAAAATTCCGAAGTAATCGTAATCGACTACTTCCCATATCTAATCGATTTCTTTGTGAAATACCGATTACTTTTTATTTGTACAAGGACTATGAAATGAACTGAATATTCGTGAACAAGGAAGAGAAGTTATACCAGTTACGTGATAGCACAAACGTCTGATTTTCAAATGACATTGCTCATTATTACGTCAGAAGTAGCCTATAGCTTTGCTAGTCATTGCGTGAGAAGTATCCACAGTACATAGATATTCGATGTACGACTGTACGTACATTAGTGTGATTGTAAGAACACCCGCCATGCTGTTTATCAGCTTAGGAACACGTTCCACACGCCATAGTACCTCGAAGCAGGATAATTAATTAATTACCACTTTGCGATTTGATGTTTGGTTATGCTTAGCTAAACGCGGTTTGACCGTTGCTGATTGGCGAGCAGTAGGCCTATGTCAAATAAAACGAAGCATTATACATCAACAGCTGCTGATATATATCATAACCGAGCCGTTTTTGCCGTTTCTCGTAACGGCAGCTTGCAGTACATTATCTGTCTTTAGTTGAAGACAGAGTTTTATGCTCTCTTCATCTTATTCTCATATGACTTTACTCGAAACGGGCGCCAATCGTTATTACACTATTCTTTACTCAACATAGGGACCTACCGTCATAGCCATAAGCTTCTATATCATGTTAGCGTGGGATATAGCTAGAATCAGAACCAAAACAGCAATTTGTCCCCCAGTCCAAACGTTGGACTTTGACCATCTTAGAGTGATTTTTTCAAGTTGAAGACTGAACGTCGTCAAAAACATTGATAATTGCATTATATTATTACTAATTTTTAATCCTCTCTCTGCCCCCGATGGTCAGATTTGCGTCTGGTATCTTGTTATAATCACTTCAGGGTATGTCGTTAATTCATGGCCTCCGGTCTGTTATATAATCAAAAGATATTGTTGTATCCCAGACGTAGCAGATTACAAGAAAAAACTTACGTGAGATGTACACACAAATTGTCATGTCTTTAATGCTCCGTGAGTGTCCGGGAGTGGCATTTGCATTGTGGGCTCAGATTGGAAGGACCATACTATTAGTCACGCCCACCCAGCGCGGCTATTGACAATGGGCACATACCCTAAGTTTCGGCTAAGGTCTTTCTTTAGTAGCACACTTCGGGAAGTCGCGAGTTGGTCGAAACTGCATATGTCTTTTGGTGTGTCGTGGCACGGTATTGACTGGAACCTAAATGCCTATTACTATAAATCAGGGTTGCTTTTAAAACAAAAATCTATTTAAAGCAAACATTTAAAAGATGGCCCTTGTTTAGAACATGTTTGTTATTCCTTCTTTTTTAAGCAATGACGTCACGAATGTGGTTTGACATTGGCAATTGAAATTATAGGGTAAATATAGCTCCTTTGACGAAATATCTTTAATGTAACTGTTGAACCGACTATATCGATGTATGTCGGCTAAATCGGGTGGCAATTGTCCGTTTTCTCATACAACATGTTTTTTCGAAAGCATTTATACATATATGGCATAATTTTACAACTTGAAAAAAAATAATTTTCAAGGTAATTAAATCTCTCGAAAATACTCTATAATTTATGTTGGCTTACGAAATACTTTTGAGTCCCCTTCGAGCTCGCTCCCTACCCAATTGGGAAATTGGGGGTGCGGCAGTCATGGACCTGGCAAGAATGCAAATCGTTGGGTGCGATATATCGTCTACTATAAAAATGGGCACTATGTACACATTATGACGTAACAAGCAAATGACGCATCTTTTTAAAGGAGGTTTGTAATCTCATTAGGCCTTTTCAGCCCAATCCATATATTGTCTTCCAATATAACTTCTAAGATGCAAAATAAATGTAATCGTGAGTAATCGTGATTACTTTTCCAGTGTAATCGTAATCGTAATCGACTACTTCCTGATTTTGCTGTAATCGTAATCGTAATTGCGTCATTCAGAAGTAATCGTAATCGCAATCGATTACATTCATGAAGTAATCACCCCATGTCTGGTGCGCCTTACGGAGGAGTTTTACCCGGAGTTTCCCCCCGAGTCTGGTATGTGTGATCGATTCCAATATATGTCGATTAGCGACACTCGTCACTCGAGTTCACGAAAAAAACGACATCGGCTTCAACCAGGGCTGTGGAGTCGGCATATTTTACCAACGACTCTAACTCCGACTCTGGCTCCACACATTTTCAATATACCGACTCCAACTCCGACTCCTGAGTCTTTAAACGTACCGAATCCGAATCCGATTATTTTCTTAAGAGAACTCCGACTTCGACTCCAACAGTGTATGTATGTAAGCTTGCATTTAAACAAAAATCAATTAAAACCAAACATGTTTAAAACGAGGTCATAATTTAAAAAATGTTTTTTATCGTTTTTTTTTATTGTTTTTCTAAAGGCATGTCAAATATTCAATTGTGACGTCAAAATGGATTGACATTGACAATTGAAAATATAGGGTTAATATACCTCCTTTGACGAAATACCTGTACTATAACTGTCGAACCGACTATATCGAGTGTTCCAGTCATCCCATATCGATATACGCCTGCTAAATCGGGTGGTAATTTTCTACAGGCAACATGTTTTTCGAAAAGTATTTACACAATTATGGCATACTTCAACAACTTGAAAAGACCACAATTTAGTTTATTTTTAAGAAGGCCTGTGTAGTGTTTTAAACAAAGTGTTTTAAAACCCCGTTTGTTTTGAATACAACCAATTCACTTCGAAAACTATATGCCACATTGACAGCCAAATGACTATCACAAAACCATTAAACATATGCAAACATAGGATTAACGGTGGCATGCTAAATTGTTTCATTGTGGCACAGATCGAATTATTCCCTATGCAATTAACATGGACGAATGCATTTCTAAATGTCCTTTTTTCATATAGGTTTTTATAACATGGACTCTATTATACCCAAATAATATGTATGAATCATTCGAAAACGACATATATCCAATCCTGGATAATAAAAATGTTGACATGTACGAGTCATCAACCAATACAGAGATGTAACTTACTAATTTTTTCATTACACAATATACTGATTATAAGCACACGCACACAGTCTCACTACTAATAAACATTAACCAGAAACGAAATTTAGGAAATAGTCAAATAGCATATGTCTAGTCTACATGCACTTGGTCAAGTATTCAAGGACTAGGACTGGCAGTCTTTCTTCGTCATTTGTTCGACCAAAGCAGCTGAGCTACACTACAAATATTTTTAATTTTGTCAAAGTGGGAAGCAGCATTATGTTATATTTACATCAGTTTTACGATTAAACAGAACCAGACGAGGTATTTGCTCTGGCACAGTATCATGCTATAATTACAAAAATTGCATCAATTAGTGACCGCATCGCGAAAATGATTGCGATTTTCTTCCTCTTTGCAACTGAATTGCAATTTGCAAATGATGTTCAATTTTATCAACATCGTTACGAATAACAGTGACTAATGGCAATGGTTCGCAACCGCCGGTCCGTGGCAAGTTTTCTACCGGTCCGCGAAGTATATTAGAGTTTCATATCTCAATTCTAAAATGCAAGAATATTAACGCTTATTTATTAATTAGAGAAACAACGCATCAAATTATAAGTTGATTCTTGAGTGACGAACGTATTCGTTGCAACTTGTCGCAATGGAGCAGTGGTACTGAAACTGGGGACATGAAAGCTTCTGTAGGGGGCGCGAACCCGCCCGAGAGAAATGATGTCTCTTGAACTCAAAATAAGTTCAATTTGTGCTGAAACTTCCAACTGCGGCAATAATCCTAAATATATCGTGATTTTGATTGTAATAGTTGTGTTGTGCCATCCATACAAGTAGGGTTGCCTTTAAAACAGAAATCAATTCAGCGAAACTCCACCGACTCCAACTCAGACTCCACAGCCCTGGCTTCGACACAGTAAATTTTAACAATATGTCGCTTTAATCCAGGGGCGGACAACTTCTCCAGTCGGCGGGCCGGATATAGCAAAATTAAGCACTTGACGGGCCGAATTGCTGAATCGATACATTATTTGCACATTTATCCACGTATATAAGGAATAAATATAATTTAATGAATGTATTTTGACGACAGCAATGTCACTTCAAAGCCATTTCTCGACGATAATGACGAAGACAATGTAGATTTGAGAACAGCATTGTCACACAGGCGCCGCCATGTCTGCTTCTCACTGATCAATTAACACACGGTGCAATCATAGTGCCCTACAGTGACCGGCTTGCCGAGCGTGAAATTTGATAAAACGGGTATCAATCAAAAGCTACCTCGGTACGGATTGCGAAAATATAAATTTTTGTGTGCTCGTGGCCCTGGAACCCCTCAAAATCACCCTCGAATGTTGCATTGTAACGGAGTTTGGTATAGTGACGCAACCATGCCGTCAGGGAGCAAGTGAGAGCAGCGCAAACCGCAAACGTATTGGCCATTGTTGCGTAACCGATTGATCAATTACACTCTTCCCCTCGTGCACACTTGCTCATGAGCTGCTGACAGTGCTCAGACGGTACGGTTGCGTCATAATCCCAAACTCCGTTACAATGCAACATTCGAGGCTGATTTCGGTGGTCCCCCGGCCACGAGCAGAATAAAATTTATATATTCGCGATCAGTACCGTGGTAGCTTTCGATTGATACCAATTTTCATCAAATTTAATGCTCGTCAAATTGCTTTTAGCCAAATTGAAAGTCTGACGAGACATTTGCTTATATCCACACCATAGTGTCCTATATGGCATATAGGACACTATGTCCACACCATAGGACACTATGGCGCAATCCCTAATCAGGATTTCAAGGTGTTCGATAAGCCGGGTACCCCAAATTTACCAAGATATCAATTCATTAGGGTTAAGTACATGGTAAATTCCGATAATGCAAGTTTTCTCGCTTCTTACACGTAAGCTCTACTCTCGCACGCTGCGCAAACACTTATATAATGGCATAGTCACTAAAATCTGATGTTTAAGCAAGTAGTGAGGACTCGTCAGACTGGGGCTGCGAACCAGATTATAATGTAAGACGGAAATGTCCGCGGGACGGACTAAATCCCGTCGTGGGCCGTATTTTGTCCGCTCCTGCTTTAATCGAACGCGCGTGAAACTGCGAGGCATGAACAAATGTAGGCTTATAAATATAGGTATTTACTCTTCACTTACGGATACATTAGTTATGTTGGTGATTCTGATCATGTGGACAGAAAGAGCATGAAAAATTCATGCGAGATCGATGATATTGACAATTTTGATCGACCCCTTGGGGTCAGCGAACTCAAAAACTTGCAAAATGGTTAATAACCTAATCTGTATTATTTTTAATTAGAGAAATCACGAGACAGTTTCGCTTCCTAACAGCTAAAACTTCATACTTCACATAAAGAGAATGGTTGTCTGAGATGAAATTAAACCATACTCGTATTAATTTCCAAGTTGCCAATAGCCTACTAATACAAAGATATTGACTGTTTAGATATGTTTTGCTGTGGTTTCGGATAAAATTTGTTCGCAAAAATCCATTTTCTTCTGGGATATGCATAACCGCTACTGCAGAATAACTTCCGGATGAGCTGCTATAGATCAGAGGTGTCAAACTCAACTTGGGCCACGGGCCGGATTTTAACCTTCAGATGGTTCGCGGGCCGGACCAGTCGGATGATTCCAAAATGTCACCTCCTAATAGTCCTAATCCAGGGGCGGGCAACTTCTACGGTCGGAGGGCCTGATATGGAAAATTGAAATACTTCGCTGGTCGGATTACAGAATCGGTGCATCATCCACGTAATTATCCACCTTCGTATTTATTGCAAACTTGAAGTTTAAAGCATAGAGACCGAAAACAGTATTTTGACTATATTATATCCTAATGTAGGCGTACTTTAATAGCTGTCGAGTTATTGGGGTCAATCAAAGGGGTAAATCTGTGGTCGATCAAAGTTGTCAACACGTTCTCTGAACTCTGGCTGCATGTCGGATGTAGAAACCCTTGCTAAAGACTGCACGTGAACATCAGTTTCATTGGAACGCAGCCTTATCTTGTTAATGTTCAATGTTCATGGTCGAAAATGTTTGCTCGCAGATGTATGCAGAGTGTAGATCCGAACCTAACAAGTAGTTTCATGACCAATGTTCCCGCTAGGTTTTGACGAGTGGGAGCACACTCACCAACTCACTGCGCAGAACCTTGTACAACAGTGCCTGACGAGTAAGAAAAGGTCATTTTTCGGATTTTTTGTGCGCAACTTAGATTTTCTGTGCTCAGAGACCGTGTGAGCACACCGCATTTGCGCAAGTGCGCAGCTTAGAGGGAACATTTCTTCATGACCATTCTTCTCGGGTTGGTCATGGTCTACTTGTAGGCAATGGGTTGGCAAACTTTCATTCATTCTGTGACGCATAAAATTGTTCAATAATTTCAGATTAGAATTTCACATTCGGGTAGAAACTCTTTGCGTGCCGCTCAAAATCCCGTCACGGGTCGAAAGTTGCCACCCCTTGTCCTAATCCATACACTTGTTCTAGACCAGTGGTTCCCAAACGGTGGGGAATTCAATGGTTTCTGGTGGTGAATAGACGCATTTGTTCAAAATTATATACAGGACAGTGTACCTGTACATATTCACGGAGACACATGCGCAATTACCGTTACCAGTTAACTGCTCTGGAATGTATTTATCGAAAATTATATTGCGTGTTGTTCACAAAACCTCATTTTTACTCTGGATGGCCAATCATAGCGTCACAAACGCATCCAGCACGACTTGTTTGACGTGAAATAACGCTTTCGCGAAATTTCGATCGTTACTGGTATCGGTTCACAATACGTTTTGTGTTGCAGTTATAGGCGATTGTCTTGCGTACTGGTGTGGTTGTGTGTCTTGCGTAGTCAAACCAGCAAATAGCTGCTATGATGACAAAAGTGTTGGGTAGTGGGGAACAGGACCGTAACTTCCGCACCCCAAACCCCCCAATTGGGGGGCGAGCTCGAAAGGGCCCAAAATTATTTCGTGAATTAACATAAATTATAGCGGTTTTTTTTGGAAATTGATGCCACTTTTTCAAAAATTTTTCGCGCTGGGCGTTTTAATATTGCTGAATATCTCGATCATTGGGCACCCTTCCCCCACGAAAAGACGTAGAATTTAAAGAAATGAAGACTTCGGTGTCGGCCATTACTGCGCCACGAAGCCCCAAGACCTATAAAGTTATAGGCCATGTAACATGCGACTCCGAGAAGTGTGCCAGAACGATCAGCAGCGAGAAGAGCTTGGCCGAGAAGGAATGCCCTTGTGGTGACCGAAAACTTCGATATATATACAATACACATATATGTTTAATTGTCCATAGGCGGCTAAATGGCTGGCGCCGATTGTTCCTGTCCTGGCGATCTGAACCCCACAGGACAAATGCCATCCCGAAGGGAAAAATTATTAGCCAGTAAAGCAATACCAATTTGAAATCGTGTGTGCCTTTTAGTTTTGGCGATTTCCATATCGTTTGACATAGCAGATATAGGAGGTCACGAAATAGCATAATGTAACGAAGTCATTATACCAACAGGTCAGCCCGAAGATGTTTATTACTTCTTTGGGGGTCTTACCTTTTCCAACACACCTCACTCAGCTCTACCGGTAAATCTGATTACGTGAGAAGAGAGGGGATAAAGAATTGATAGCAAAACATATGCAGTTCCCGATCATCCCGATCATATTGACCGATTCAAATATGAATTATATAATTTTTTCGCGCCTCGCGCGTTTAATCGAAATAAAGCGACGCACCAAACAGTAGACCCAACGTAGCTGATAAGTAAGGGGGTAAAGCGTACTGGCTCAGGGGTCTGGGGAGTTCTGGGGGCGAATCCCCCTAAAAGTTGGGTTATCACCCTGTGAGGAGCCCAAGACTAACGATTTTTGGGTGAGGAGCTGACGAAGTGCTGTTACGGTCCTGGTGGGGAATGAGGCTCGGAATAAATCTGAAGTGGGGAATGAAGACACCAAGGTTGGGAACCACTGTTCTAGAACAAAATACTATAATATAAAGCCTGTATATTCGAAATGGTATATATTGCATTATTTAAGGATCATAGTGTTCCATTTTAGCAGCACCTTTATTCGCAAACAAAATAAGTGGCCGAAATACGATAATCGACCTGTTGAATAAAGTTATAAACGTCTGAAACATTGGCTCTAACAACGATCCAAATTAGCATATTCCTTTACTCCGTATATGTCTTAGTTGTAATGTGGTGTTAGCCGTGGATATGCGATGTGAGTAGTACAAGCGATTCAACTGTAGCCGCAAACGCTGGAACTTGGTTTATTATATTTAAATCACCCTTCGAGTTTGTCTGGAGGCGGGGGACCTTTCGAGTCCGAAAGGGTACAGCAGTGTGACCACGGATATTTGAATTATATTCTTTGTGTAGCTATCATATCCTTCGTGTAGTCTGCATATGCCAGTTCCGCAATGGTGCTCTCGATTCTGTTAATATCTAGTTTTTGGTCCAATTTTTCCATAAAACACTCAACCTAGTGCGCACTTTTTGCCTTCGGCATTTGGTCGTCGGAAGCGTTGCGTGTAATTAGTACATTCGCCACCACCTATTATTGTGGAAACGGATTTTCCGCACTCGTTCATAACAACTACACGGAGCGGATTTCGAGATATTTAGCTGCAGAATTTACTTTCAAATAATAATGACCTCAACGATTTCTACGTAAATAGTTGCCTCTTATTGTTATTTTCAACAATGGTCATTTCATTGCGGTTCATCTCTAGCCCTACAGCTGATATTTTCAAATGACAGCTGACGGTTCCATGATTGATCCTGAATTTGAACTATATCTTTGGGGTCCGTGAATGCAATAAGGTCGAGAACCCCTGGTCCAGACGTTCTAGGAGGCTGTAATCCAATAACACGTTATGCAATACTGAATTGAAGCATCGGATGCAGTGGCTCTTATGTATTATTGAAAGCTTAAACTTACCAGTGAACACTTTCACAAAAAAGCGTTGGTTTTAAAGGACAGAAAAAGAAAGACCGCATCTAAACGAACTCCACTGTCACAAAGCGAGAAATTGAACGGGTTCGAGAGTATCCTTAGACACATCTGACTAAGTGCCCGGTGGCTATTAATGCTCGGATTGTATCATGTATGGCTGGCTGACTGATGCAAATTGACTAATGTGACCATTGCGGTCATGAGCAGAGTTCATATTTTTGTTTTTCGAAGTTATTGTGGTTGTGTTATTTTTGAACGGGTTTTTCTCAAAATATACTTTTTCAGCAAAAGAATTGCTTCTGCTCCACACCTGCTTATCCGATTCTTCTGAAATTTGGCAAGAATGATGGTCAGGGCATATATAATAAATTTATCGAGCGTTTTCTCAAAATTTTGTCCAGACTGATGTTTACAGAGGAAGAGATATTGCAAAAAAGTCAAAATTTAGGCTTCGCTACTAAAAATTTCAAAAATTTTGTCAGGAAACCTATTTTTGAAAATACGTCAATAGTTTTATAGACATATGTATGTAATACTACTCCACGAATTTTGGAAGAAATATCTTAAGAGTCTGTTGACTTTTTAGGATTTTTTTGCACGGGTAACAAAAATTTTCATAGGTTTTTGAGGTTGCGGCCTCTTGGGGTGTATGCCTAATGCCAATGTTTAAAAATAAAGACAATATTTGGAACAGAAATTTCCTGCCCTTTCCAGCAATGTAGGGATCATGAGGCTAACATATACCTTGTGGTATTTATGACCACAAACGTGAACACCTGTTAAATTCATTTTTAAACAGAAGTGCCCCCCTTAACGGGAAATGATATGATCATACATGACCACAAACGTGAACACCTGTTAAATTCATTTTTAAACAGAAGTGCCCCCTTAACAGGAAATGATATGATCATACATCCTTTATCAGGAGAATACTTCATAGCCTGGATCAGACTACACTGCTCAAATGTGATATCAGATCAGCCATTATTACATTGTAATACAGTGGCGGGCAACATACGGCCCGCGGGCCGGATCCGGCACGCGAAGGGATTTTGTCCGGCCCGCGGACAGTGTTCCGTCTTACATAATGTGACCCGCGGCCCCAGTCTTCCGAGATTACCCACTCCTTGCTTACATACGTCAAATTTTAGCGACTGCATGTCATTCTACATATGTATGCGCAGCGAGCGAGGGTGGCATTATCGGCATTTAGGATGTACTCAAGAATCATGTCACTTGTGGTAATCATGAGGTTTGTCGACTACAATGGTCATTTACAGCAGGCCGATATTTCTTATTTTTGATTCCGCAACCGTCGACTTGTAGCACGGCACACTTCTAGGCTTCTGTAAACACCGCTTATGCCATAGGTCGCCTCTTCAAAACGGGTCGGTGGCCTCTTTCAAATTTCGTAAAGGCCGCGGGCCGCATGAATTCAATATCGAGATAAAATAAGCCTCATAGTTGAACAACCACGCTACCTCGTCACCTACTGGACCCTATACTTAAGTGTTGGAGGTTTACCTAGACTCCTCCTCCCCATATTAGTCGCGTAAGCGGTGTCTTACAAAAAGCCTCGAAGTCGGCCGTGCTATAAGTCGGCAATTACGGAATAAAAACGACGAATATCGGCCTGGCGTAAATGACCATAGTTGTCGACAAACACCTTGATCACCACAAAAACCAGACCCAAAACCCCAATGCATTGATATCTTGGTAAATTCGGGGTACCGGGCTTATCGAACGCCTTGAAATACTAATTAAGGATTGCACCGTGTGTTGACTGATCGGAGAGAAGCAGACACGATGGTGCCTGTATTACAATGCTGTTCTCAAAGCCTAATTGTCTTTGCCATTATTGGCGAGAAATGGCTTTGAAATTACATGTCTGTCGTTTAAATACATTCACTAAATACGATTTATTCCTTGTATGTGTGGATAAATGGGCGAATAATGTTTTGATTCAGTAATACGGCCCACCAAGTTCGCAAATTTCCTATATATCCGGCCCTCCGACTGAAGAAGTTGCCCGCCCCTGTTGTAAAAGATTAGATTACAGCTGTGGCACGTCTTATGTCCGCTGGCAGCATAACCATAACGCGCCAGCTTTTATGGTGACATCATGCATTTGTCCTTTCGCGTGGTGTCTATATCTCATAATTTCTAATTACATATGCAATTTTTTAGTGCCCGGTGTAAATTGCTATAGTGGTAAATCACATATTCGCGATGCGCGTGTAATATCAGCGTGCTGGGTCGGCTCACTTTCCGTCGGACAATTTTATCCCGTGAAATAAGGCGCACTTAGAACGATATTGAATATACCGCTTTTATTGATGCTGTGGCCCGCGTCGTCATCATAAACTGGGTAATTGGTCCGCGGGCGCATTTGAGTTTGAGACCCCTGCGATTCATGGTATGCAAGCAGTTAGGCGACTTGATGCTATAATCCGTTATTACAATCCTTTTAAGCATCACCTGAATAAATACCGCTCGGAGGTTGAACTTTGTAGGCATTTCTTCCTCCCACCACGTAAAGGTTTCCATCAAGTGCAGCAAGACCGAAGCCATAACGCTTCTCATTCATATTCATTTCCATTGACCACCTTTGCCTGACCGGATCATAAGCACACACTGAATAGAGCGGTTCGTTGTCAGCGGTCAGCCCACCGGCTACCCATACGCATCCATTGAATACAGCAACGGCGGCTTGTTTCCTGAAAGTATGATTTGGTTACTGTAATTAGCGGGATTGTGACTGTCTGTCAATGTTGATGGGGATAACGAACGGCATACATTGTGTCCCGTAAGAGGCAAGGGAAGGTCACTTCGCATAATCGCTATGGAATTCTTGTCGGTATCGTGTAGTTCCGTGTGAATTTGCACAATCGAATAGGCGGGGAAGCTGCCGTGATAAAGAAATCTTCATCAATGCAATGCAATCGAAAATGAGAAATAACCTTGCATCAGTTATGTTCTCCTCGGCCCGCCATTCCCCGGTCGCGAAATCATAACGTTGTAGCGACTGCCTTTCACCATTCGGCGCGCCCAACACGTAGAGAAATTTTCGTACACCTTTTGAAGCAATCATAAAGATTGTGAACGAGCGATCATATCTGTCACATGAAGTTAGCTGTTTCGGTGAAAATTCAGAAATGACACCAAGAATAATAAGCGATCAATAACATGAAATGACCGATTGATATCATGAAATTTTGACCAAAAGGAGAGATCAAACTAGCTATTTAACATGTCTAAAATGAGACATTGAAATTAAATTTGTCTGCCAATTCTTCATAGAAAGGCTCTTCGCCTAATATGGATAATATCTTGCTGATTTAACTGCTTCATAATATCTTGCTGATTAACTGCTTCACAACGCTTTATTTGGTGCTTCTCAACAAGCGTCGTATTTCAATTACCTATGGATGGGGAGTGGGTCGGCATGCTCTACAACAGGGGTCTGAAACTCAAATGTGCTCGCTTGTCAACTTCGTTGGTTTGATGAGGCCACGGGCCGCAGCATCAAATAGGGGTATATGTAGGCCCATTCACAAGCAGGCTTTATTCAAAGGACTACGTAGACTTGAATTCCATACATATCGTCAAAATAAGATTTACTATTGCAATATTCATGCTTTCCACGAAAAAGTCGGTTTTTAAATATTTGAATACCTATTGCTATTGTACTTGACGTAATATATCGAAAAAATTAGTGCGAGAGTACAAACGCATCATGACATCGTAAAATCTGTTCCGTTATAATTTTCTAGCTAGCGGACATTTGCCGTGCCAAAACCACAGGTAAAATACTTCAGAATGTAACAAACATTAATCTGATATCGGATCAAATCAGTACCAATAATCAAAAAACGTGCTATCGCCGAAGTATCCATTGACGTTACAGCTGTGGAACGTACCCCTCTCACCTTCAATTGGCGATAATACCATGGATAAAGAGATCGAAAATGACCCATGACGTAATCAACTATTCATCTAGGGGGCAACCGGTAATAGCATTCTCGTTATTGTCCATTCTCGGTAATTTCCGTTCTCGGTAATGTCCATTCTCGGTAATAGCATTCACAGTAATAGTAGGTAACCTCCGACCCGGGATCGAAACACACATGCCTAGACATCAGATGAGTATATGACGCATACAGTGACGTGCGGTCCAATGAGGCAGGTGAGGCAGTGCCTCACCTATCGTCAGGGCGAATAAGTGGAAATTATGAAAACCCTCCATGAGTCGATGATTATTGATATTTTACATGGATGTTCATAAATAACTAAATTTGAACATTTTTTCACACAACATCATCGATTTGCATAATTATTAATAAAAAATACAGCGCGAAAGGAGAGTTGCGGCACAGGTGAGGCACGGGCGGGTCGTGCCTCACCTGGAACAATTCAATTCATCATAAATAGCTCGTAATTCATAACAATTAGTATCAATCAAATGCTATCGTCATACTGATTCCGAAAATCCAAATATTACCAGTGTCAGACCACCGGAACCCCTTCAAAATCGCCAGGGAATGTGACATTCGGCTTTATTACCAACAATGGCCAGGTGAGGCACAAACGAACTTGCCTCATGTACTATTCGCTAACAATCGGACAATCGCAGCACAGTTAAGCACGCTATCGACTTCGGAATACAACAGTCTTGTTGGAATTATCTATTAGCGACGGCCAATGCGTAATGCGGAGCAAATGCATTCCCTTACTTATGTAGCTGTTATTTATTTTCCGTTAAATTATGGTATGTGATAGCTACTTGCATAGGCTGCATTGTCGTTGCTTTATGCTTCGAATAATTTATACCGGTACTTGAAGAGATAGTAATTATTATCCGTCTAAACTTGCTCACTTAGCACAATAGCGACCAGTCCTACATGTATTGTATAATGTGGAATTGCAACGGCTATTAGTGTGCAGAGAAAATGCTCTCTATGCCCGCTACTGTTCTTCACATTTTGAATCTCTTTATAAGGTAGGTTACTTTACGTGCGTGTGTGTGTGTGTGTGTGTGTGTGTGTGTGGGGGGGGGTCCGTGCCTCACCAGCCATGAACCTCACCGCACGTCACTGGACGCATACTATATCAATCAGTAATTCCCGGTGAAGCACAGTAGTTATCAGTCTTCCTATAAGTTCGGGTAGGTGTACAAAAAGCGACGTCTGCTTACATCAGTGGTGGCCAACCTTTTCGGCCGAAGGGACATATGAGAGCGACGAACCATTGCATTGGCCACTATCCGCGCGAAGTGAGAAAATTCTTCAACGTTTATAGGTCAACAATAGGTCAATAATATTGTTACTTGAGTATATTGCGGGCATGCTGCATATCGCTGGACTCAGTTCGCAAGGACTTGACTACTCGGCGCCTGGACATATCGATATTGAAAGCTTTGACCAACATGCGCCAATCATTTTGTACCTAGGTTACATCGTCGACGGTCTTTCTGCGAGCGCAAACGCAAGGTCCCATGTTGGACGACGCTTTCTCTCGTAATTGCGAATATAGATAAACTCATCTGGTACATTAGGCGTTCTTTTATTTTCACGAGGTGTTAACAATATTAAAAGCAAGAAATCGAGTGACAACACGGGAAGCGTGAAGAAAAATTTACTTTTGATAAATCCACCGCAGAATATTCTGCTTTATTGTAATGAACGAAGATCTACCAAAAATGTGACTGGCCTATGGGTTTGCCAATGCGTCAAGACTGATATTCTAGTCGTCACATCCCAAGTGTTGCGGCCGGACTAATCAAATTTTGCAAGTTCACAATCTGGGCAATCCATTTTTGATAATATTAGTAATTTCGAATATAACCTCGCGGGCCACTCAAAACCTTCTCGCGGGCCACGGGTTGGCCGGCCCTGGCTTACATGGACACGCGGCGGAAATAACGTCAAGGAACCTATGAATCAGTATTATAGATGTATAGCATTAAATATTATCTGTGAACTTGTTTCACTGAAACGAACGCATTATAAATCTAATTGAGATCGGATGATGATCCATGCAATGGTAGGTATATAAAATGCACCTTTGAAGAATATGACATGACTATTGACTATTGAACATTACCACAAAACACAATACCGTATATTGACAATTGAGTTGGACTCACATTACCTTGCGATAGCCGTGGTCCTTGATTGGGATTACCTGTCACCGCTCTGTGTCTCGCGAATCCCTGGCGATAGGCTATTGCTTCTCTTCGGAAGATCTTGGTGTTTACATTGCTAACGGACTTCATGTGCTTTAAGACACTCTCGAATTCATAGTACGGAACCTGCTGCAGACGAACGACCGGCAACATTTCAAGGAAATACTGCAACCTAAATACAAGGGATATTTATATATCTATGGAAAGACAAGACATATTTATGTTTGTCATCGTATACAATCACTACCAGGGCTGTGGAGTCGGTAAATTTTACCACCGACTCCGGCTCCGACTCCACACATTTTCAATATACCGACTCCGACTCCGACTCCTAAGTCTTTAAACTTACCGACTCCGACTTCTGGGTCTTTAAACGTACCGACTCCGACTCCCGACTCCGACTCCAGCATTATTACCAATTTAGTTCGAAAATTATATGCCACATTGTCGGTTGAATGACTATCATACAACCATTACACATATGCAAACATATGATTAACGGTGGCATGCTAAATTGTTTCATTGTGGAACAGCTCGAATTATCCACTATGCAATTAACATGAAAGAAAGATTTGCTAAATATCCTTCCTTTTTCAAGTTTTTATAACATGGACTCTCTAATATCCTGAAATGTATTGATCATTCAAATATGGCAGATATCCAATCCTGTATAATAAAAATGTAGATAAAAAATCCAAGTGTAGCTCTTGTGTATGAGTCAGCAACTAATAAAGAGATTGAACTTACTAATTTTGTCATTGCACACTATCCTGATTACAAGCACACTCACTCTTACTTACTAATAGTCATTGGTCATAAATGGAATTTAGTTAAGTAGTCAAAGACCATAGCCTGTGTCTAGTCTACACGTACTTAATCAAGTATTCAAGGATTAGGACTTGCAGTCTTTCTTAATCATTTGTTCGACCCAAACAGCTAAGCTACACTACAAATATTTTTAATTTAGTCAAGTGGAAAGCATCGTTTGGTCATATTTACATCATTTTTACAATTTACAAAATCAGCCGATGCATTTGCTCTGTCACAGTATCATGGTATAATTCCAATAATTGCACCAATTTTGACTGCATCGCGAAGACGCATACTGCGATTTTCTGCCCCTGTGCAACTGAGTTGTAATTTACAACTAATGTCTAATTTTATCTATATCAGGGGTGGGCAACTGTTTCAACCAAAGGGACACATGAGAATTACGAACCATTGCGCGGGCAACAGGAATGTTGATAACCTTTTTTTAGTCGTCCGATAGGAGCGAACCGAATTAGGTAACATTGCAAACAAGACTTATGTTAATACGCTCTAAAATTAATAATAATATGCAGTGGCGGCTCGTCCTATAGGGCAACTGGGGCATTGCCCCACCTAAAATTCTGTTCAATAACAATTTAACCATCTATAGACGCACAGCAATCAATACATACCGAGATCACAGCGAAACCCGCGTTCTTCTTGTGCTTTCGCTTGCAAATGCCCATACATAGCGAAGTCTCTGCGAAAATCGAATTCTCTTCTGTGTTTTCGCTTTGAGAATGCCTAGCCGGGGCTTGCCCCGGTAGCGCTCATAACAAGCTTTCACTATCTATTCTCTCAAAGCCGCGCACAATAAAGAAACGGTGATTTACTCTCTCCTATTCGTAAAATGGCCGAGCAACCGGGGCAAATATGCCTGTCGCCCCTAAGGTGTGATGTAACAATCGTATCTATATCTGAACTCGGTTACCGTAATATGCGTTGAGTCGACCTTTGCTGGTATAGGTCGATTTTGACTGTGTTTCGCACCATGATAATTCTTGAAACTTGGTATGATATGTTGTGAAGGTAGTATTTAACACTGCTCCAAGTTTCAGGCTTGCTACTTAAAGATAAGGGTAGTAATTCCGTTTCCGAAGTTCAGTGTGTGCTGATCTATCATGTACAATTGTACATAGTACAGCAAACAGATTTTACTCAAAAGCCAGTTTTGGTCTCCATTGATTTTGACGATGTTCTATACCGAGATCGGTCATGACATTTGGCACGGTAAGTGTTAGTATCGACCGCTGTAACAAGTTTTAAGTTTGTCACTGAACTATGTGGGTGGTAATTTCGTTTCCAAAGTCGAGTAAGAGCTGACTCTTCATTTATCGCTAACAAATTTACGCAAAAGCCGTTATTGGTCACTATCGATTTTAACGATGTTCCATACCTAGATCTGTCATGAGCTTTTGCGCGGTATGTCTTGATTTTAGTATCGAACGCGGTGCCAAGTCGTAAAGTTGACACTCAATGATTGAGTCAGTTATTTCGTTTTCGAGGTCGAGTATGGTAGAGATGCGCGCTGATCTGATACTTAGCCTACCTACGTCATTGCGGATCTCACGCAAAAGCCGGTGTCGGTCTGTGCTAATCTATAGTCTGCGTTCCCATAACGAGATCGGTGATGATATTTCCAATGGTATATCTCGATGATCGCATGAAACAGCTAACCAAGATTCTCGGTTTGCATTCAAATATTCACATAATTTTATGTTCGCCAATGTCCATTTCACTGTGAAATTGTGGCCTTCAAACCATTTGCTTACAATCTTCTGTCAAATGCGATAGCTATTTCATTTTCGATGTCGGCTAACAGCTGATCATTCGATCAGCCTATTCCTCGATCTATTTTAGTCAAAGTTCGGTGTTCGTCTGTTTGTATTGATTTTGACAGTGTACCATACCGGAATGGGTTATGAGATTGCGTATGCTACTTCTCGATGATTTCTTGTAACAGTATACTAAGTTTACGGCTTTTATTCATGTATTTATTGATTAATATATTTTCCAACGGCGATTTCGCAGCAGACTTATGGACAGTAAGCCGTATGTGTTGTGTCACAGTCTCCAGTTTCAAGGCCAAAATGTCCTATGTTGTTCCGAGACCGAAGTTCCGAGGCTGCTGTCCTTAGTTCTTCAAAGACCATTCAAATTGATGTTCTGGATTCAATATGACAGGCCCAATCTATGAGATAACAATTGCGTATGTGTCCAAACTCGTTGACCTTTCCAGTTAGGCTTACGCAATCTCTCGAGTTCTAGTCATTGGAATTAGTCAGGTCAAGTCAAGCGCGAACATGAATCGTATTGAATCTTTGCTCCGTACGTAGTTTACGCAGTTGCATTTAGAGCGAAAATGAGAGGTCTAGAAGTTGTCCACTGTCCAGTCTATTGATCCAATCGTACGCCGGGTGCCTCCGCTTTGGTTGCCTATTATCACCTGGTCGTAACCAGAGATGGCCACAGTCCGGTTCTGGAGCCGGAGCAGGATTTCAATGTTTTTTTTACCCGGCCGGACTGGATCCGGATTTTGAATTTGGGGTGACGGTTGGATTTTAGCCGGATTTTTTTGCTGTGATATGATTAATTAGCATTGTTCTGGCAGGATTTTTTCGGATTCCGAACTGGACATTCACCAGCCGGATTTCTTTGGACTCTGAATTTCCAATTGCAAGCCGGATCCGGATAGATTCGGATCCCGAAATTTTGGAATCCGCCCATCTCTGGTCGTAACCACCAGCTCAGTGGTCGTAACACACCAGGATCGTGTACGAAACACTTTCGGACGGGCTTAGAAAAATTAGGGTCAATCGATTTGCGTAATCTCTAACTCTACCATGAAATCATAACGCATGCTACTAAGGATGACCTGATACTTGATTCGTGGCATAGGGCGATTCTTAGTTCACGTTCATTTTGTAAAATAATCCTTTGATTAAAAATAAATGAATAAAACATTTGTTACCACACTTCAAGTCACGGCTCACCGGCAAACCTCTCGCGGCACCTACGTTAAAATCACTGTTGTCGGGAAATTCATGTGACCATCATAAAGTTACTTTTTTACGTTGGAAAACGCCATTGTGACGTCATCTTGATAAAAGTCGCTCGCAGCCCTTGCCCCACCACCCGATATTGTCACGAGCCGCCACTGATAATATGTCATGCAACTGTGCAGTGCGTGATCAGGCCCTGGTCGCGAGAAGCGCGAAATTTTTTTGCACGATAATGACTGATTTATATCAATAAATATGTTGCTAACATATATTGGGGTCGCATCTGTATACCACTGGGCTCATTTGGCAAGGACAGGATTATACGACGTTTAGACATAGCAAAATCGATGGTATCAGTGAACATGCCTCTATCATTTTGTGCAAATGTTTTGTCGACGATCTCGCTGCGAGTGCACAAGCGATGCCGCTTGTTGGACGACACGTTATCTCCTAATTGCGAATAGAGTTGGACTCAATTCTGTGTAAAATACGTATTTATAATTTTCAGAAGGGGGTTCAAATACTGAATACCAGAAATCTAGTGACAATGAATCATGCGAAGTACCGAGAAAAATTTCAAGTCAAATAAACCTGCTATGAAATATTCTACTTTATGGTCATATACGAAGATCTGGGATAAATATGGCCGGCCCCTGGATACGTCAATGCGTCAGAACTATTGTTTTAGTCATCATCAAATTTCGTGGTCATGCTAATCAAATTTTAGTTGGCCTTGCAATTATACCTGATAATTTCGAGAATTACCTCGCAGGCCATACCTAACCTTCTCGTGTGCCAAATTTGGCCTGCGTGCCATGGGCTGGCCGCACCTGATCTGTATGGTAATTAATAACAGTGATTGGCGGTATATAAAAATTCTATTGCAAATTCTTTGAAAGCAAATGTTTTCATGATAGAGAAGTTGGAGTCGGAGTCGGAGTCGAAGTCAGGGTCATTCTCACAAACTCCGACTCCGACTCCGTCAGAATTTTCCCACCGACTCCGACTCCAGCTATTATAGTTTTCACGACTCCGACTCCATCAAGCGAAAATTACCCAGACTCCGACTCCGACTCCGACTGCACCGACTCCGACTCCCGACTCCACAGCCCTGATCACTACCATGTAGCTACTTATAATGGAACGCGTATGACCTCATTTTTCGATTGCTTCCCTTACTGATATCCCGGAAAGCGTTTGACCCTTTCTTTCGGAGGACCGCTGCAGATACATTGAGTTTACCATAGTAGACTAGACCCCGGATGAATAACGGGCCTTACTCGAGTGCCATAAATCGCACAATCTCTACACATGGAGAAGTAGCGATTAATGACATATGCGAATTATACTTGAAGTAGAAGTTGAATATAATTATCACTGGTTGACAAAGAAGTGGAGTCCGCATAATTCGAATACGCGGTAACCCGGACGACTGCTTTCTTCGTCCAAAATGTTATGGAACGGAACGAAGGTAAAAAGTGTATGTTAAGAACTCCGTTTCATTCGGAAAATTTTCAGCTTAATTCATAAAGGATCCCATATCCGAACGCTCGGTCTTACATGATCACATCATGGACTGTACACTAGGGTTGTTCAAAAAAAACTTTTTTTTCCAAATCTCACTCGCCTAATGACTAAATCGTCAGGTTGTCCAAGAAAACGATGCACACCAAATTTGACTCAATTCCAACCAGTAAAGGCCGTGCAATCTTGAATTATAATTCTAATTTAATAATAAAAATTAAAAAAAAAGTTATTCGCGTTTTTCGTTGATAATTGTCGGATTATCCTTGATCCAGGGATTATCAACGAAAAACTCAAATAGTTCCGCTTCTACTAGTCGGAATTGACTCAAATTTGTTTTGCATCGTCTTTGAAAACAGCTCAACTATTTCATGGGGTTGACAGAAAAATTTGGGAATTTTTTTCAATTTTTATTGATGAATTAAAAATTTCAATTCAAGATTGCACGGCCTTTACTGGTTGGAATTGAGTCAAATTTGGTGTGCATCTTTTTCTTGGACAACCTGACGATTTAGTCGCTAGGCGAGTGAGATTTGGAAAAAAAAGTTTTTTTTGAACAACCCTACTGTACACTAGGAATGTTAAAAATAACTTGTTCCTCCATATTTACCTTGCAGTGTTTTAATTGTCAGGCTGCCTAAATCACGTTACTCGCGAAATTTAACTCAGTTCTGAACGACAATGACTTTGCAACCTGAAAGCGGAACTTGTATCATTTTTTGAAATTATACGGCAGACTATACAAGGTTAGTAAGGGCATTTTATGAAATATTTCACAAATCTGTGAACTATATTGTTACCAAACAATTTCTTCACCAATATGTCTGTCAAGGTCTCTTATAACATGTGTTAAAATGTTGAAGTTCAACTCTTGTGGGAAACCCAGAAAAAAAGTTGTTAAATTTGACAACTTTCAAAAAATAAAAAAAAATTAAAAAAATTAAAAAAGATATTTTTATCGGCTGTAAGTAACCAAGGATGGGTTTAATAATGGTTTTTCATGTTTCTCAATTAATTGTTAAAATTTACATTTTACTACAGGCTGTTTTGTGGAAATATATGTAAAAGTATGGCACTGAGGGCATAGTTATCTAGTCATAAGTAGTTAAGTACACCGTTCAGTAATTCGATACAGAACGATTCAACAAATTCTGTATACTGTAATACTGGGTAACACACACATATATAGGCTTAAAACCAGTCCAGTAATTCCTTAAATACAGTTCTAAGCCATGCAGCAAGGTCTAAAACGGTATTTTTCTTTATCATTTTGTTCTATTAGATGGACGCAATTGTACCGAAGTAAAAAAGCTGCTATGAATCCAGCACGGCCTTGTGTGAGTTCATTGTCAATTGTTACTGAATGGTTCGTCACTGTTTCACCATAATTTCTGATCCTTGGCATATGCATCAGATTGAATCAGACGCTCATCTATCCAGGTAACACACTATGAGCAGCGGTTTGGGTTAATAAAGCCAACGATCCTAAGTTTCAACATTCCAACTTGAATGGCTGGATTAAGAGAATCAATGGTAATGATGCAAAACAGCGCGAACAGATCGAGTTCCTTCCAGTTATTGAAGAAGACCCTGATGACCTCAAAACCTTCCTCGCCAGTCTTAAAGAGTGCACACACGCGTTGGGGTAGCTATATGTTGACTGTCGATCTTCCGATTCGACTGAAGGCTATATATAATGAAGCAAACAAATTTACCAGTCATTCCAAGGTTGAGTGGTTTTCACCTATTGAAATCTCATCTTGGACCGATTGGTGACAACATGGAATATTCTGGGCTACGAGATGTGATCCAGTTGATCTATGCTGGAAGCACAACAACCATCCACATCATGGATGGAGGATACTTTGACAAGGCAGTCCCTCCTCACCTCCTCGTCGATACAGCAATCTATCAACATACCATAGAAATTGCCTTAACTGAGGATAAGCGTGGTGACATGAAGTCCTTCATGGAAAAGGTGACTGGTGGGGGAAATGGGAGCCAGGCACTGTGACCCAGTATTGCGAGTATTTGAGCGAAGGTTTGAAGAAACGTTCAATCGATTCGCAAAAAGAGGAAAAACACCTGCACTCTAGGTGGAGTACCAATACATGGTAGATATGCCCAATGTCTTTATCAGAACCGACGAGTGACTCGCAGACCACAAAGGGAATCAACCACTATTATAGTTAGCTTCGTCAAGTTGATGTTTTTCGCTGGTCCCCCTCCCACGTTGGCCCAGCCTGCATTTTCGCTGCAAATATGTCCACTCTGACAAAATGCACCCAGATAATTAGCTATGCAAAGTCTGTGGAGTCGTAGAATTCATCCAACGCTAGGATAAAGTAGTCTACATGACAACGTGTTTCAGAATATGCGATAAAAGATCGACTGACATTGCTGTAACTCTTTTGGTCATGGTTGAATCAGACAACTGTAGTTTAGACATATGTCAGGTGCTGTTGTAATTGCTGCTAAGTTCCGGAAACATCAAATACTCGCAGAATTTTATTGAAATCACATCTTCTCTAGCAAATTTTTTGGGTTTAGCGATATTCCCAGCAATTTTGAACGATTTGTCTGCAACGTCGTCGGCAATTTTAAATGCCTCGAAATATGGATTACTATGGGCTTGACACCTAGCTAGCAACGTTATTTATAAGATCAGGCGATATGAATAACTCCAGACATAGTAAATGGTCACCGACATGATATCTCGAAAGGTAACAAATCGAAGCCTGTCGGTGATCATTTTTCTTCCGCTGGGCACTCGGAGAGCGACATGACTATCAATGTATTGGTCGGGAACATGGAAGACGCTACTCTCCGCAAGGCTACAGAACAAAAATATATCGACAAATTTGATACTTTCCGACAAGGGCTGAATATAGATAGAGGATGTATGTCTCACTACACCATGAATGCTTGACTTAGCACTTTTTGTTCTTTTCAAATTAGCATATAAACACCTTATCCAATCCGATTTTAGGCACACAACTCACTATTTGCATTTCAAATCAAAACTTGATATTTGTGTCTATGACGTCATAGAGTACGCGACTTCAGTATCTAGAATTTCTCATTCCCTATGATGTCATAATATGCATATGTTCAAATTGAAAATATTTTTGCGTTGCTCTTTTTGCGTTACTTTCGCTTTGACACCTGATCAAGGAGCAGCGCTCCGAAAGCTCGTGTAACTAATAAAGTTATATTCATTCGCAAGTGGACGTTAAATAGAGTGTGAAAGCTACTAAGGTCTTACGTTTATATATATCGTCTGCTATCGGCGCAACCAAGTATCCAGACATTATGACATACGAAAACTGTTCTTCCACAAGTATGATACAACGGTCTTCCATTTACATCTGAGAAAGCAAATTCATTTTTCCACGCAGAGTTACAAACCCAGTTTTGCCGTTTAATTGCCCATTCCGTGCTCTTGTTTCTGTTCAAGCCATTCGCGTTGAGTAAAACACTCTTTGAAAAATGTACTACGTAGCGGGATTGTCGTGAACCAGAGTCCAACCGAATAACAATAAATTCAAAACAATAACAATATAAACTCGAGCATATATCAAGAAACCAGAACACATCAAAATGATTAATTAAACGAGATAGAGATAAGAAAGCTAAGCAGCTAAATTAACATGTAACAATACCGTGTCAGTAATAATTGCGTTCCTTATGAAAGATGTCGCGGGCCGCAAAATGAACGTCTGCGGGCCGCATGCGGCCCGCAGGCCGCGGGTTGAGAACCCCTGTTCTAGAGGAAGACAGCGACAGGAGTGATAAAACCGGAGACACTACCTCTAACAGAGGGTGCAGCTTCATAACGTTCACTCCGCGAGTACCTGCAGACCCGGGATTTGCTTCGTTTACAGAACTTGCCTCCGAACCCCAGCGATTACGGATGGAAAATAGGCGTGCATGGACATGAGCCTGATGAGCTATTGCAGTTCAGAAGCTATATTTGTCATAAAGATTGCAACAACCGAATATACAGCTGCAAGAAGAATGAGGTCACGTGCATTTCAGCCTGTGGAGTATGTAAAGACCCTATAATGCAATAATTGCAGTTACGATGATGTTGAGTCCCAAGAAGGCATGGGCGATGCCTGTTGAAATGTCTGATATTGTGCATGTGAAATAGGCTACCTCTTCAGTGAACATAGCTATGCGAAGTTAAGGCGATTTTGTGCATGAATATAAAAGTGGGTGTGGCGTTTTTCACAAAGCAAAGCCTGCAGTGAATTATAAGTGTTAACAATCAATTGAGAATCATGGAAAACCATTATTAAACAAGTTACTTATGGGTCCCAAGTTACTTATGGGCGATAAATATTTTATATTTTTTTTTATATATTTTTTTGATTCGTCAAATTTAACAGCTTTTTTGGGGGAGTTTCCCACAAGAGTTGAACTTCAACATTTTAACACATGTTATTACACACCTTAACAAACATATTGGTGAAGAAATTGTTTGGTAACAATATAGTTCACAGATTTTCACAAGTTTCCCTTACTAGGTGTAAAATATCGTCACTCCGTCATAACCAAACATCGAGTTCCACGTTTGCCTTATTGTTAGAGTGATGCCGTTTTGACGAATATGCATTTTGAGGAGTGGCTGTGATAGTTAGGATGACGATGTTACATAATATTAGACTAATTTCCTGGAAATTCGTCAACTACACTGCAATAGCCACTCTACGATGATAATGATATAATTCCTCAAATAAAATGGTGTGGAATCTGAAATTGGGGCTGAAGAATAATTAAATTTTCACGCAAATAAAGTAGCCTATTTGCTTTTTAGATACCCTGTAGGAGAGTGTTTATATTATTCTAACATACTAATTACTACAAATGAGACATTACTGCAGAGTTTCAGAGATCTCACATCATCGTCGACGTATATCTATATACAGGAAATTGGGATCTCTAAATTAAATGTTCGGGGAATCTCATGCCATCATTTCTTAGTCGATTACCGAGACGTATCGACACGACATCGTTCGATGCAGTAAAATCTTGGTATTTTGTTTTTGCATTTGCGACGTCGACGATGTAGTATGCAGTTCAAAGTCGTAATTTATGCTATGTCGTTTTCAACTTTTACATTGATCGCTGTTCCCAGCAGTTCCATACCGGCTTCTGACTTGCGAGTTTTTGCAGTCGGTCCTGTGTATTTTACAAGATTTCACCTGATACTGGACAATTCGTTTTGATTGAATTCAAATTCTAGGCCTGAACGGCATTTTAGGTACTCTTGCATAAGTGTTGATACTTTACTATTTATTGTGTTCGAAAATTTAGGGAAACGAAATGGTAACATACCTTGTTTACAAATCATGGTAGTCATCGATATATATATATATATATCATATTGGTCTTTAAATATCGTCTCAGAGTCGGAGTGTCAAATGTAAAAGCGTCATAAAGTGCATTGGCGTCTTATCAGGCTCGATGATGACTGATGAATGGTATACTCATCAAATCCCAAGAATGATATGAAAGGGCTTGGAAGATGATATGTTCTCATGGAAGACGTTCCATGATTATTACACCATGTAGCAAATATTTTGCAAAAGTTTTAGTTGGCTGAAAATTTTTTGTGCATTGTGTTTTAGTATTCCAACTTAATTACCAAAATTTTTCCTGAAGTGCCCCAAAGTTTGAAGAAATGTCAATTTCTTTAATTTTCGATTTTACTCATTATTGCTCCGTATTATTCACAATAATTCTTTATTGAAGGTAGGCAAACTCTAGTTAAAAGGTTAATATGAACAAATATAGCTTACTCGTGCATCAAGTATCAATGCAAGCACTTTAAAAGTCGTCAGAAGTGGTTTTGTTAACGTGACTTGCGTCTGTGGAATGAGAAATCTTGTATTACTAAGAACCTCAAATAACGCCACGTCACAAGATTTTGCAAAAATTTCATTCGAGGAAAAAAAAATTCATGCATTGTGTTTCGCTATTCCAAACCAATCACTAAAATACAAAAAATTCTTCTGAAGTGTCCCTAGTCTTTCAGAAATGTCACTTTTTGTGATTTCCCGCATTACTCAAAATTGCCGTGTAATAATACGCATAATTCATTATTGGACGTATAAACACACCCACAAAACGAAGGAATATGCACAAATAGGGGCTACCATAGATTATAAAAGGACGGAAACGCTTCAAAAAATTACCGAAGAGGTTTTGTTTGCATGATTTGGATCTATAGACTGAGAAATCTGCCGGTATTATGGACCGCAAATAATCACCCATCATGATGCAATTCCACCACTCTCAGTATCTTCTTTCCAAATCATACATATCGTTCTGAAACACGTCATAGTACATTGAACGTTCTCTCATTCGAAATGTCATGCTGGTGACGTCATATTTTGTGATACGATTGTTGATATACAATGTTCTTTCCAATTCTCTACTAGTTGCTGACGATTACCCCTGACGCGTGTCAGCCGAAAATATTCGGGTTCATTTCAATATGAATATACTATTTAATTGTATATTGAAGTTCTGTACCTCCAAGAAGCTCTTGAAACACGTCACTGTGTTGCTCGCTTACACCACCCATATTTGAACTAATAAAAATCAAGGTGAAAGCGCAGGTAATGCGTTTTAAGGACATGCCCCACTTCATTTCTTTTCATATATCTCGATCATATTGTTTAACAGGGGTTTATATTCATGGCTTCGTTTACTTCCAATAGAATTTTCAACTACATCTCGAAATGCCTTGAATTTCCGCATTTGATTTAGCAAGTCTCGACTAAATCATCAAGTTCGTGTTGGTTACGAATGTGTGGTTTGAGATTTATATCTACATGGGGGAGGTGTTGAAGTCGTCATCGGACTCATTATCTCTATTTTGAAGCTCTGTCGAGTGTTCTAGAGTCTTTTTACCCGATTATCTGGGCAGTAAAAACTTACAGCAATACGGAACAGGTGCTAAAGAGGAGATGACATGGAAGGATATGCAATGTTAAGTCATTTTTCAGTTATTCTCAACCTTGGAATGTCACCCATACAGAAATAGCAGTCATCTATAAGGTTTCGAATTTCCCTTCCGATTCTTTAATAGGAAATGACATTGATTGCCGATCTTTCCTTAGCCATCCATCCATATTTCATCCGCATGTTCCGCAGATTACATGAAATGCCAACTTATTATCTTTGTCTCCAATATTCATGCCAAAGTGAAGTTATTAAGTATAAAAAA
Organism: Botryllus schlosseri; assembly: GCF_051294905.1. Lineage (NCBI taxonomy): Eukaryota > Metazoa > Chordata > Ascidiacea > Stolidobranchia > Styelidae > Botryllus > Botryllus schlosseri. The sequence continues at coordinate 23,134,192 of NC_137247.1, read as the reverse complement.
CCTTACTTCTATCTATATTTTGTACTTAACTTGCTTCTATCTTGTATATAGACCACAGCTATATCAAAATCAGCCAGCAGGCAGATTACATTTGCGATGCTGACATTATTATGAGATTATAGGCCTACTCATTAGATCCACAATCAGTGCATTAGCTGAACAAAACGATAAGGAATTTGAGAATGCTTGCTGTAGCCCATGCTCACTAACCGAGACTGAGAAGACGATAGTTACTAACAACCAACTGCTATAAATTGAATGGTTGATCAATGTGACGTCACAGTTGATAGGAATTTCAATAAATGAGCTTGAAGAACATGGTTCGGGGAGTTTGAAATGCTTAAAAAGACATTTTTAAACGATACTCTAGGCACATAAATGCCTGAAACATGTTCAACTAAGGAATACGGTAAAGGATATATCAAACAATCGGCTCAACTAAATTTTTGTTACATGGTGTTATCAATCAATGGTCACATGAGATTAGTGGAACATCCAATTGTTGGCAGGACAGACCACACTTCACTACATATAAATGCCTGGGACATGATGTGAGCCTGTGACTCCACTGAAAGTTTCCCGTGGTTACTTACAAGTTCTAATTCTTCTGAAAGATGAATATGGACGTCGTGAAACCCAAATATCATATTGGTTTGTGAAAAAATTATCCACAAACTCGTCCCGATTTCGCAGAATTTGCTGTCACGACAAAAGATATCGACTATCACCTGGGATTGCGGTATTTTGTACTCCTGTATTTTGCCTGCTTGCTACTTTATTTTCTGTTTTTTGATCAATGATAGAGGTATGGAAATATTCAATTTGCAAATTATATAATCATCGATTTCAAGTTGCTATTTCAATGGAAATGAATAATTTTCAGCAAATCAGCGTCAAATTCTTGCGATGCCTTCATTCAAACTCTATCATTGACCCTTCTCAAGATGTTAACGCATGAAAATAACATCACTATTCATTCAGGCATGCCTTGAAAACCATATTCGGTCATAGCAAAGTAATCAAAGGTAGATACTATATATTTTTTTGAAAAAGGTCGACATTCAGATGTCGGATGGTACGGCTTCTATTCATTGGAATTTAGCCTAGTTTGGTGAGTAGCATTTTTAGCAAGCTAGGCAATCCGATCCATATGCAAGTGAAATCTAGATTAGAAAGTAATTTTTGTACAATTCTACTCCGCGCGCATAACATCGGTGAACACAATTTTTTTTACTTTGATCAGACAATTGATGCTGACTAACTTTTAGGGGCTGAATTCAAAAATGGCTTCCGTTGGTCTTTATCACGGCCAAGTAATTGAGTTAGGCTTCCACCACATTGCCTCATAACCCACATAAAAGTACTAATTCTAATATTTTGTGTTCATTGTATAAAACGTTTCAAAAACGACAAGAAGTCGAAAGTAAATCAATAGACCTTAAACGAACATTTGCACTGCTTTATTTAGTTGGTTATTGCTGATATTGCTTCTGCGGGACAAATGAAGTGTGACGTTAAGGGTCTAATTTACACTAATAAATAAGTCATAATTCTGTGGGTTGTCTCGTTTGATACTCGATCAACAGTCAGCTAACATTTGTATGCTCCAATCTACTCTTGTACCTTACCCCTACCATATTCAGATATTGGGGGACACTTTCTCTTTGCCCATCGCTGACTATGTCAAGGTTCTCCGGTAAATATTTCAGCTTTTTTGAATTTCTTCTGTCCGACATAAACATATGGCAGTGGTGCATGTGCATCAAAGTTACATGTGCAATATGCATCCTTATTGTCTGACCACTAAAAAACACAATATTTCAAAGCTGACACATGTGATCCAATCGTGCTTGTGATATTGCAACAATTCAACATGATGTATCATTCTCAATGTTTCTGTTATTCACAAAGACTATTTGAGTGTGCAATTGTTTCTGTACCTAAGACGTTACCATTTTGGAGAATGCCATACTTTGGGATCCTTTTTTGAGCTACCAATAGAGATTTGCCATTCACCTTGAGTTGTAAATCGAGATTCCGAACTCATCCAGCAACCCATGGCAACAGTATCATGCCGATGCATGTATCACCGCAATACACAATGCTACCGAAAGCAGTCCTACCATGAAAACGCCGTTTCTCATGATTAAAAATGAGATATCTTCTCTCTATTGTCAAGGATTTTCTTCTCAATTCGCAAGGATGCTAGAAGTTCCTAATATTTCTATTCCGAGTCCCAAAGCTCATGTCTGATCATTTAACTTCATGCACTACTCTATGTTTTGAATCATCTTCGATTTCAAAATCTTCGACATCAGACATTTTATCCCTAATATATTCATCCTGGTCAAAATTATCGAGCGTATATGAGTTTCAGGTTACACTGGGTTAGCTGAATGGAGCATTGGACCTAAAGCTGATAGTAAATGTAACGTTTATTTTTCTCGACATATCCTGCAGTTTGCATCAAATATGTGTCCAAAATATCCCCGGACGAATGCATCCCCTGACCAAAAATGGCTGAAAGCATCAGCCTAGATCGATTCCTGTATCTTTTTTCTTAATAATTCAATTAGGCCCTTGGCTATATATGTAACGGAAAAGTAATATGGCTAAATTCGTGAAAATTCGCATATATTGGGCATATGTCGTAGAGCGAAAACTTGACGTGACATGAGAATACCAGCAGCATTTATGGAATCAACACGCCAAAATGAGCCTAAATCAAGTGAAAATCAAAGTCAACAAATGTTTCGTTCAAAATTGTTGCCCAGTGTAATATATACGTCATTAGACAATATCTCGCTATAAATATCTACATACCAGAGTCAATCAGGCGTTCAGAGGTTAGCTGTGCTTAGTTATGTAATTAGAAACGCCCATATGCAAGCAAAGAAGTTTAAATTTGCGCAGGCTCAAAATGAGCCAATAGTAACACATTACTACACATATCAGCAGGTGTTATTTTCTCGATTGCGATTCCCACAGATGAAAGACCCAGCTGTGTCAATGCGCAGCTCGACATTCGAACATGTGGCGAAACTTTAGCATACTAGTTTTGGACCCTAAAGCGAACCTTAAACTGAATATTAACTTTTACCCCGATTCTACACCGAACTTTACCCCATCTTTACCCGAATCCAACCAATCTCTAACTGGAACCCGGGGTCGCATGCACAAATGCGCCATGCTATTGTCTGGCATGTCCTACAGACTGCGTCACTCGACTTCTCCGTGCCATTACTGACGTATCAGGAACGGAAAGAACGTAGTTTGTTTTTGCCCTTTATGTTTTGTGGCATATACACCGACTCAAGTTATACATTGTAGGGCTCTGGCCCCTTCTCTCTCATGTCTGTATATCACGTGACTTAGCCTATATCTCGCTACCACGTGACTTACCATTTATCAGCTCGCGCATTTCAATTACAAACTAGACTCATCTGCGATATCCTACTGTATATTCCATGCATATCCGACCAATATATCTATCTGAGGCAATCCTGTCGTTGCATTCACGTTGAAGTTGTCAGATCAAGGACTTAACGCAGGAACGTGCGTCTTACTACCCACGAGCTAAGTATATCTACCCAGCCACACATTACGTGGGACTCAGGTTACAACTCTAGCAGGTTATCCGACGACACACCCTCCTACAACATACACACGATATGTACATACTGCATATGCATACCATGAGTGCATGATGGGCATATGCCGCTGGACAAGGACGGTGCAGATATAGCCTTGTATGGCTTTTTAAGTCTTGCGCTACCCCTCCATGCTATCCCAGTAATGCATAATCGTCAAGTATTTATAATTTGAAAAGTTATGAAAAAAGTCACTCTCACCTAAATCGTGGTTCCACGTCGTACCAACGCGACAAGGCGTAATACACCCTATCTTCGGAAGGTGCCGTGAGATCATCTCTTTCCAGAAAGCACCGGATTTGTCTTGGTTCTGCATAACGAAACTTTTCCCCTGTATGCGAAAGTATCTCATAGAACGAAAAGAGACCGCAGAAACATCGCATTGACATATCGTCAGGGTTATAACCAAGTCACAAGGTCCCGAGTCACAAGTCAATCTCTCTTTTATAGTTTTGACTCGAGTCAAGTCGAGTCATTCTCAATTCACTACCGAGTCAAGTCCGAGTCCAAGTCACGGAGTAGAGTGTCGAGTCCGAGCCATAGTGTTTTGACTCGAGTACGAGTCATTGAGTTGACTGTTCAGTTCCGAGTTGATGTCGTGTAAAACCCACTTTTTACAACTCTACTCGGTGATATCGAATGCTTCGCATTCATAATATACTAATTTAACAGTTTCCCGTCGCATTTTCAAGTATCAGTACTGATACGCGAAATAATAATAATGTGGTAACTTTACTATTCTTCGAAATTACAATGAAATGCCCGTCTTGGTGGATCCAGTCTTGAGTCGTATGAATTGGTCCGAGTCATGCGCAATGACTCGAGTACAAGTCGAATCAATACACAGATTGACTCGAGTCGAGTCATTTTTCATTTTCAAGAAAATGACTCAAGTCAAGTCGAGTCACCAAAAAATCGCGACTCGAGTCATTACAACCCTGCATATCGTGAGTTTATCATACACTATTGTGGGCAACATGGTTGTGTAAAATAGGGATACTTATCATGGTTAGTTTGAATTACAAAATTCACTACATTGGCGAAATACAGATGGCCAATGTTACAGACTTGAGAAAACTGTATAATTGATTTGTATTCCAATCCACCGACACAATACATCCCAAAACTGCCTATGACTGTAATATCGGTGATATGTCAAGGAATCAGTGGAAACCGGAGAATATCCAACCTAAATTTCGACAACATTTAACGAACTATCGAACAAGTCTGATTTCACAACGTCAAGGTTGGAGGTGTGTACCTCGTACTAGCGTTTAGTCGTGCCTTCATATTCGAAAGTATTCAGAAGCATATCAGACGTGATCTAGATCTGATACTAGGTAACAATAAAATGTACCAACTGGCAACGTTGACATCTATTCTGATAGGAGAATCGGGAAGAGCGGATGACTACTTACCTCGAGCAAATACTTCGAAAGGCATTCCTGATTGCTGATACTCTCTCCATAACCAATTATTGTCCTGACTTGGTGCCAATTGAGCAGGCGACTGATAGAAGCCCAACGCCATACTTTTGAATAATATAGATAACATATACCACTGGTACCATCCGCTTAAACAACTTATGCCAATTCGAACCTGATTAAAACGAGACACTGACTGCGAGACTGAGTTCGCCTGAGTTGCTTCGAACTGAAACCGCAGACGATGCAATCATCAACCACCCGCAATCAGACGTGATTGCGCTGTTAATGGTCTGTGGATGCGCAGTGCGTACGCGAACACATTCCTTCCCAAAACAGGGCAGGGACAGACCGTCAATGAAAGTCGACAACTGTACATGTCTCCATACCAAAATGAGATGCCACCTTGTTCATAATGTGACTTAGAAAGAGCCTCTTGGGGCACAGAACGTCAATATACAATGTACATTAAGTAGCCTACATATGATCAGAGTTGAGTAACGTAGCACGACTATGTTACCGAGTGATTTCTGCGTAATTCGGACGACATCATTCTAAATCCTTGGTGCAGGATTGACATCTAGCGTAGGTAAATCTGATAACTTCAACGACAAATATCATAAACGTTTAAAACCAGAAATCAGCATTCTTTAGCACTGAAGCAGAAGCGCGAACAAGTAGCTTGCCAGCCAATTTTGGGTTGCTATGGCTACGAGTCACGTGATCGCAGTCCTGCGAAGAGCCTTTTATCCATGGGTGCCGTAATGGGGCGGTCAACATCCAATTTCCAAAACGGCAAATTCTCACGGTCTTCGATGCTACAAATATACTTGGCGGTGGACATCTGACTCCTGTTTTTGAAATAAGATTCCAATTGAAATATGAAGAATTATGGGCCACATTAAATTAGCGAGAGTTCCAGTTATGATACAGTCATGAGCACAACGAATTCTATAATATTTTACCGAAATGTTAAGACACGAATTCTCATGTCAATTACCATCTCACACTGCTCGAAAGATGTCGCTGCAAGAGTAAGTAGGACGTTTGCATTGCTGGCATTTCCTTTTATCTAATCATTACACAAGCATTTAAATGTATCAAATGAACCGGCTCCGGGCTCTAGTCGGCAGGCTTTACAGTACACACTGTGACTGCGACGGTCATCAAGTCTAGACGCATCCGGTCATCAGGTGAAGTTGCTGTTTATTAGGTCTCCCGAATCCCATCACGTAATCGGCCCCTATCCAGTTCCCTCATTCCGTTGCGACATCGCAGAATACTTCTTTCGTCGTAGACTACGACGGAATAATAACACAGATCACTCTTCAGGCCACATTGAATGATCTGGCCTAATCGGGGACAAACCGTCGTAATTTCGACGGCGTCAACAGAAATTCCGTCGCCTGGCTAACGGAAAAGGAGGGATTTCGTTATCTTTCTCTCTTAGGGTCGTGAACTTAAAGTTGGATTGATTAAAAGTCGATCATCGCGTTCATCAGTATTTAAAAACCCAGTATTAGGGAGACCAGTTGATCGCAGAGCAAACAGTTGAGTTTTTAATCTAATGATTTGACCGGAGCGAACCGGAAACTGGAACAAACTGTACACTGCGTAAAATTCCTACTCGGAAATATTTCCGATAATGACTGTGATGCTTCTCTCCTAGGCCACGGCTTCACTCAACAATCAGACAGTCAACGAAGTGAATGGTTTAAGTTGGGTCGCGACGGCACCAGAACGATCTGTTAATAGGGATGTAATATTTATTGAATTTCATACAGCAACAACAACAACAACAACGAAAATATCTTGGCGCTTCGCGTGATTTCCTTTGGACAGTTTGTTATATACGAGGGCCCTGTGTTGGATACTGTAGTCAGTAAACGAGACACGTAAAATAGACGTTACCACAATATAACTTGATGGCTATGTGCCGACCTTTGTGCTACACAAACTGGTTTGAAATCATGATAAGGTTATTTCGACATTGGTTTGAAAATTATCTTGAGATTTGACCCCAGTCAAGGATAAATACATATTTTCAAGTCAAGTAAGTTTAGGGATGTGGCTAGGAAGTGTATGCGATATTTCCAGACATTCGAAATGTATTTTATTATTTGCAGTAACTAGATGGATAGAATTAGAAGACGGCGAATGATGAGAGGATTAGTTTGACGCACATATTAATACGCTTTCTCCTATATACTTCAAAAAACTGCCAATCCGGTCATGGGGTCTGATGGCCGGTCAGACTGATATGGAAACACAATATCGCTAGGACTATTTTGTCCAAGATTTGCAGTGTATACGTATGATGAGGTTTGCTTCATAGTAAGCGACGATAGATCAAAATATGAACCGTCCATGTAATGTAATGCCATGTAATCCATATTGTGTATTTCTTTCAGTTTTGTTCAAAGGACTTATCATTCATCCAGCTCCCATGGTAATGAATCGACTCATTTCGGTTTTTAGCGGAGTGATGTTTAGAGCTACGTGGAGAATCGAGGGCGTGGATTTAATTATGTAGATCACAGGAATTTATAATACAAACATATTCCGTAATTTAAGTTACATTGCCTAATCCATTGTGCGCCTTTACCTTTCATTTTCATTCAATGAATTGCAAACGTCAATGACTTCAGAGATTTACCGAAGTCGTTAGAAACCAACAATAGCTAATTGGACCGGCTTTATCTTCCACAAGATTGTTTCACAGTTGATTCACAATCGCGCAGACGCATGATAACGATGACGATCTGCTATCGCGCATTGAAGTTGTTGATTCGATAAGTCTGGGTCGGAAGCGCATCTTTCTCGTTGATATAAGAGAGAGAGAGAGAGAGAGAGAGAGAGAGAGGGGGGGAATATAACCACAAGATATAAGTGGTGTATATTTTTTGCTATCTTGCAGTGCGAGGATCTGGTTGTGCGTGAAGGATTTCATAGCTGAAAGGTGGTGGCTTTATAGGTAAAATGGCGAAAAATAGTCTGTTGATATTGGCCATGCGCAATGTTTATGAAGACCGATGCAAGTAAGTACGCCTGCTGTATCCCGATAATAAACAATCCAACTGAATGATTCCGTAACGTTAGGAGGAAATTTGATATACTGAAATATATGATACCCCTTGCTGTATAGACCCCTGTTGTATGCATACAAATTTACATGGAGCTGTCGTGCTATGTTAATGGATATAGGATAGGTCCGCGACAGTAAATGTATATTAATTACCAACCACAATATCATTTTTCACAGGTATCTCGAAAAATTGTGTGACAAACGGACTGAAGGAAGTCACAAAAAATTAGAAGAGATCGAAGCTCTGCACGAACAATTGAAAAAGAGACGGGCAGAACACATAAACGCCGAAAAGATTTACAAGGAAAAGTCTGAAGATATTGAAAATCGTCACAAGGTGAGTCATAGAGGCGAGTAAGCAAAGCCGAGACTGACTATATTACAGTCACTATAACTAATGCATGTTCTGTGTCAGCATGGTGTTATGCAGATTTCCCTGGGCCCAAGTACACCTATATTTTCCAAATGGTGACGAGTATTTCCGTTGTCCATACGTAGCATAGTTAGTTGGACAATGCTCAATGCCCATATCCCCAGCTCATTCATATCAATTCCAAATTAATTAGAGACATGCAGAGGCGTAGGCATGGACCGACTCCTCAGTGAGTAACCGCTTGCGTAGCCTGAACGGTGTCGATCGCGGGACGCATTATTTTGGACCGCTGCCAACGGAGTCTATCTTCGCGCTGTGTAACTTATAGATTGATATTATTTACAGGCAATTATTGACCTCAAACGATCACTGGTCAACGTGCAGACGTCAAATCAGGAATCGAAAAGAACATTATGCGCTCCATATCAGCAGAGAGATATCGCAACACCTAAAAAGGTAGGATATGGGTATTAGCTGTTTAGAAATATATCTAATCCCGATGATACCAGAGACAAGATCAATAGTCTCGGTTTACCAAGCTTGTCGATTTACCATTACCTTTCCTGTATAATTTACTATGACATGGAATACTAGAACAGGGTGGGCAATCTTTTGAGCTCGCGGGCCGTATTCAATATATGAATCCATTTTCGGGCCGCACTATATAAAATTGGGATTATAAACCAAAACGCGATATTTGTATTTGATTATATAGTGAGGACATGGAGATAATGTATATGCTTATTTAGAACAAATCAAACATTGCTTTGATGATATCGTACACGCGTCAGAAACAGTGGCGAGATTTCATAGGCTGGTCGACCTCAATAACCAATTTGTCAAAACTATAGTGTTGAAAGTCGGTTGTCCCGATTCTTAGAACAGGATTGAAATTTCAATCTGTAAGCAGCGATCTCTTCATGTGCTAACTCCACTTTTGGTTCAGTTCTAGGACACACAATGATGACAGCATCATAGTAATGTTAGCTTCGAACACGCTTCTACTGTGTATATAAAATATAAATTACCCTAATTCTACGCATGCAGAGAACGAATCTACCTAAGACACGCGGGAATCGTTTTTCATAAGCACATCACTGAAATAATTAAAACTGGAGTGACCAATCTGAAATCACACTCGTGATCCGAATTGTGTTAATCTCGTTTAGGATTTATGTTATGTTTAGCAGTTGAGACCTTTCAAACTGCTTGGGCCTTGAGATCGGGCTGTCGCGCCAGGAATTGAACATAAAAAGTAACATAGGAAGTATTTACCTTAGAACAGTGGTTCTCAAACTTTTTAAGACACGCGCCCCCTTATGATGGTGAAAGATATTGCGCCCACCTTATCGTCATATCACTAACGCAACCAGGATGCTCGCAAACCTAGCCGATAGTTTGATGGCATGTGAGGTTACGACTGTGGGTAAGAGATTTTTAAACATGAAATTAAGACTAAATACGGAGCAATAGCTATGAATTGGATATAAATCTTGCGAAGCGTTCCGCTTCAAATGCCTTCGCGCTCCCGGTTTGAGAACCACTGCCTTAGAGTTATCATGGTGAAATATACTAAATAAAAGTTTACTCAAGTCCCTGCATTATTTTTATTTTTGGTACGCATTTTACCAATATTTTTAGTAAGCTTCTTTAGACTCTCGCGGGCCGCACAGAACGATGTTGCGCGCCGCATGCGGCCCGCGGGCCGTAGTTTGCCCACCTCTGTACTAGAATGACAAACTGCGGTTCCGTTAATTAAAGATCGTAATGTAATTACGATATGCAAATACAAAGAGGATCTTATATAAAGCTTTTCGTAATATTTTCATATGATATATATTATGCAGGTAACCACCGAGTTACCGAATTCATCGTTCATGTGTACTAGCCATCCAGGCTTCCATCGATTTGAAGGCAGAATATAACTTTCATTGCTATCGTGGATATTTTGTACTAATTCTGTTTGGATTCATTGCGAGGGGTCACGGTCAGTGAAAATTGTTTTGAATAGGCAAACAGCATTCTCAGCCCCATTATAACATTCACGTTCCGCGTGACGAATTAAAATTTCCCATCCATTTTACCCAATCATTTCGATGACGGGAAGCACCTGCTACGGTTCCTATGTATGATTCTACTCTTTGAACGTACAATCGCGGATCTCTGTGCCTCGTACGAATCCCGTTCTCGTACCGTGCTCAATTCGTAAAAAATACAATTGCTATTTCCAGGAAGTTCGATCGCGAAGACGTGCAATACGAACAGCAACCTCGCTACGCTATCTGAAGCAAACCCAAGATGGTTCCAAATCGTGCCGAAAACAAAGCAATCAGACTGTACGCTCTGGCGCAGTTGGACCTCGTGCCAAACCACCTCAGTGATATTTCTATGTTATTTCGTCATCGACATCATTGTTTCCACACGCTTTTAGGTCCATAATTCAATCATTGTATTGTTATGTATCGTTTGCAACTGCCGAAATAAAAATCATTCATACCAACGGTAAACTCCGTTTTCTGGAATCAGCAGACAATGGTGATATAGATGCTGGTCGTAACAATTGAGTATTATGATAATTGGAATCGAAGTGGTCTCATATGCTGATGGAAAATGAATCAAGATCTGTCTTAGCATTTTTGAAAATATTGAGTTTCTTCCTACCTCTTTCTATGAATTCTGGTGATCCAGCATTACATCAAGTAAAATGAGATGAATGTGTGATGGATAAGGCAAGATTTTGCTGCACTAAAATCGCGAGAAAGTTGCATTCATAATATTTGTGGAATTATTACGGTAGTCGAACTTGAAAGGTTCCGTTGAATAACCTACAGTACCCGCAGAGCTGTCCAATATGTTACTTCATTGCTATTGAACGCACGATCTGGTCAAACCGCTAAAAATTACATTTTGTCGGGCCACAGCAAGAAAATTACGCAATGAGGAAATAATTCCCGCCAAGAATTCAAACAGCATAGCGATACCCCCGCCCCCAATACAAGTCAAATAACACACCCCAAACCCACTAGGTCAGCAAACTACACCCAAAGCATTGTAGAAGAACTGTAACTTAAACAAAAGAAATAGCCTGAAAAAGGTGACTCAGTGAAATGTCTCGCCTGTGTCTTGCCTGCGTGCTCGTGAAATGGGAAACTATTTCAAATTTAAATGACAGAAGAAATAATAAAGCGATCTATTTACATATTGTTCGGACACGGTCGTGTTTGGCAGGGGTAGTTGAACTTCTTGCTGGCAAGCCATTATCTCATAGATAACAATGAGAAGCAGTTAACCCACCATATAGCTCTTTGTTTCGCAAATCAAAGAGAATAGATTCATACTAGAAATAGTTTATAACATGTTTTTAACTCACTCATTCACATTTCAACGCAATATTTGATAAGACGTTTCAGTGAAAATTGCCATGAAAAATTGAGAAAGCTGCAAAAGGATGCGCTAGAAAATCCCTCCAAACAGCTTAAGAAGGCTTAGTAGATAGATTCTGAGTATTTAGGAAGCTGTCGGAAGTTATAAAAAAAGTTGCAAAGTTGCAAAAACTTGGCCTAGTGATGGATTTAATCCTTCAAAAGAATCGCAACAACAGCGTAGGCCTACATGAAATCTCAATCCAGTTATCATTCAATTCTACCGAACTTTCAGGAGATTACACCGTTTTGATATTATGGCGGTACAAATTAGGCAGGTCACCGCGCAATATGCAGGGAATGCCTTGCACGTAAAATGGCAAGAATACAATGTTCAATTCTATTGGAGAAATTTGGGTATATTATCTATGTATAAATACATATGTATATTGTATAGGTGCGTTTTAAATGCAACATACATATGACGTGAACCGAATGGATGTTCGGATGATTGATGATGAACGTTCAATGTCAAAATGCTACATGATGTTGTAGTCCGGTAAATGATACTCTTTATATCGTTGATATAGAGGAGAAGTTCGTCGCCAAAGGAGCCACATTAGCCCCATATCCTAAATTATATTTTCAAGGAGCTATATTACAATGTCAATAAAGAAACGGATGGATTCGCTATTTGGTAATCAAGCCGATCAAACATTTGATCGAGATGATCGCACCTTGGAGAGTCGCTACACTATCGCCTTCCAACGGCGGGGATCCTCAAAAACCGTGGCGAGATAGAGGGTGGCTGTTGCGTGGAGATCTTATTGCTTCTTGAAGGTCACGTGATTGCTCGATCTCACTTGCTTGTCTTGGTGATCTGTCCCGTCTTGGAGGTTTTTGCCACTTCCACTGGTTGGCTCAAATCAATGTATGCCGGTATCAGACGATCGACGGAAACCACATCTGGTCAGCCGTCTATGGATATAGTAAATGACTCCGTTGATTACTTCAAAACCTTGTACGCTGTATCGTAAAGTTTGGTCAACGCAGGTCGGTGTGCATCCATTCGAACTTGGCGGAACTGCCGTGTTGTTGCCGTGCCATGCAGTGACCAGGGCCGTGGAAGTGGTCACCTATATCGTCGTGAGCCAGGCGAGGGATGCCGCCAATCAATATATACATGCCGTTCGGATGAGCTGCATCAAATTTCCAATATCCCTTGAAAGAGGGGCCATGCGTTTTTGTAGCATCTTCCAACTAGAGTTCTGAACACATATTTGACAGTAACCGCGTTACCGCAAACTTTTCGAATTCGTGTGGAATATTGAAACTGTCCTAGTTCCTGTATCATTTTTGGCTAAATATGGATAGTCCTTCATCTCATTATTCCTAATATTTTGGAAGATTTCTTTTACATCGTTACTCCGGTGCATTTCCCATAGTTATAATATTCATGCTAAAAGCCACTGTTCCAGCTCAAGTCGGTCGCCTGGTTGAATGACTGGTCCAAGTCGATACAGTCACTTCCTGTCATTTCAGTGTATCGCAATATTGTGACGTTTTGGATTTGTAAAATTATTGATAAAACTGACAACACTGGTCAACACATATTTTTAGGCAGACACGGTAAGAGTGGTTTTCGGGGTTCTGAAGGGTACTGATTCCGAATATGACCTTAGTATTTTTCAAATTGGCTCTATTGTTGAAGATAACCCACGGGGCTATCTCGATTAAAATCTCATATTTTTGCTATATGGGCTAGGTAAAACATCAGCTCAGTCGTACTATAAAGTTCAGAAATTTAGTCTACTTGTTATTTCTACACGCCGAAAACTGTTTTAAATCAAAATAAGTCGACAGCATTATATTCCGGGGTATCAGATTCATCATAGTTTGGGACTTTCACGGATATCATGTACATAGATATATTCCAATCATGTAATTAGGAATTTACCTAGATACTCAAATAAAGTTACATTAATTCAGTCACTTTTATGTCAACCACCCACTATAAATTCAAAATAATCAGTTGGAATATAATATTATCAACTTTTCTTAAAGCAAATTTGTTTCGTGTACTATTCTCGCGTGTGAGTAATTTAGTGCAGTTTCTCGCAAAGTTCCAGCAGTAGTCTGCCATAATATTTTCATCTCATCTGCACTGATATCTTTCGTTTGTAGTTTTGATGTCTTGGTGGAACATTTCCCTTTTCTATTCCCTCTAATAAACGATATTATTAAAATAATGTATCAAAATGACTGAACAGGAAGTGAGATTCAATGCTCATGTTTGCTCCAAGGTTTCCGTATGCAGATACCAATTCTCAGACCAACTGCTGGTAGTTGGGTGCTTCGTGATCCTCCAAAAAGTTTCATTTACCACATCCAGGAAGGGATTCCATGCCGTGAGCTACTTTATTAATATGAAATCGGAATCCGTATTCGAATTGGAGGTCCATCAAAGATACCAGATTAAAGCTTCTCGTTTTATAGAGATACTACTTTGTCGGCTCAGCGGAAAATTATCGATTTACAAGTCAAAAGAGATGAGACGCATATGAGTATTTTAGTTAAGCTTCTCTAGGACAAATTTGATCGCTTCGTACTCCTCTTTCATATTGGTAGAATGAGCAATTGGTACAGGAGAAAATATATTTCCGTTTTGCAAAAGTACGATTTTTAGACTTGACAAACCGCTTTTTTAGAAACAAGATCTCGCATCAGGTCATGTTAGTGTTGATTGAATAACTGGCAACGACATGCGGGTTCTACATGGTCAATTCTATAAAAGTAGAAAATCTCATATTTAGTATACTTCCTACCAATTGAAATATTCAAGGATAAATACGCAGAGATTTTGGGCTTTTTAGGAGTATAAATATATTCTTTTTTAAACCAAAACTAATAGGATATTCGTAATCAGCAACCTTGAAAACCCCAGAAACGACTCCAAGTTGTTCAGCCAAAAAAAAATCCATTTTGTTGACCAGTGTAATGTGTGTAATAAACACTGCCCGATTTTCAATGATTGTTCTTGTACAGTCAAGGACGGTGCGTATAATATAAATCACAATTCGCCAAATCAGCATGTAACTTCAATATTCCTCAACCAGTTATAATTATACCAGTTATAACTGGTCAGGTATTCCGCTGCAAATGTCAGGCAAACGCGTTGCATCGATAAAATGAGGGACTATCAGTCTTTCTGTGGTTGGTAATCGAATTGCACTAATGAGGTATTTCATTACGCAGGCCCAGTCTAGACAAATTCATATAATGCGACATATCGCGAATCCACTCTATACTTATCAGTACGAGGCGTACATAGTACGCAGGTTACAATTTTTGTATATGGGCGATTTTTCTTCATCCATTCGAAAGAGTACGGGGCCATTACATGACAATGTTTTCTAAAGATAATGATAATGTTCGGATCAAATTTCCAACTGAGAGTACCGCATGGCGATAATATTCATTCAGAAATGTTCAATCGTATGACACGATGGCATCAAATACGAACAGATGCGAAATGCCAACCGGTCTGGGTTTCAGTAACGTTAAACCTTAATTCAAACACATCATAAACAACTGAGAAGTGCATATACACACTGCTATTCTTGACTTAATTAAAATGGACGCGGAAAAAGGCAGATAGCCTCGTAAATAGAAGAAATAAAACGAATTGCATCATCTTTTATAATACAAAAATCCGCTGCGTAAGTATAATGGGTAAGATATTGTATTTTATTCATTTAAAAACGTCATAAGTCAACAATCAATAGCGAAAAATCGTGCTATGGTTACGTGTTAAGCCGGCGAATTAAATCGAAATGACGCACTTTTACAAAGTACAACGTTGGACTGTAACCATTTTGCGGGGACTCTCTAAAAATGGCGTCGTCGCCTTTGATTCATCTCACCGCTTCCAAATCCAACTCCGTCTCGCACAATTCCCGCCACCTTTTGATCAGATTTTCGCAGCCGATCCTCAGCATTTGATACGGACACTTTTTGGCCGCTCTCCGTACCTGGTTGACGCATTTCCCTATTCTTGTGTCGGACAAAATCTTGGTCGACATTTTGATCGTCCTCAGACGCGAAATTGCTTTCATCGCCATTTTTTCATCGCAAATGGCACCGTTCGCACCAATGCTAGCAATCAGTGATTTCTTAACAGCTGAAAAATCAACATCAAGAAGTTGATATTTCTGAGTCCACGGGTCGGCCAAGACTTGCACTCGATAAATCTCGTCGACTGTCGCAGTTAGCGATATCTTCGAAGACATTGCATTTTCTTTCCTAAGAGAATCAGACTTTACAATGGTCCTAGAAGCTGAAACATCGAGTGGTGACGATGCATAATGACTCCAGGTGGCTGACTGCGCATATTCGCTTTTGTTGGAACTAGCCAGCATCGTACAAATATTGTTGATTTCGGCAGGTTCGAATAGATATTAAACCTTCAATTCGGGAAACTCTCAGACAATTATTCCCTTGAACTAAAATAAGCTATATTTATACGTCATTGGATCCTTTCTTATCGCCTTCTCTTTATTGGCAATTTCGCTGTGCAAATGCGAGAGTCTGAAAGCCTTGACATCATATTGTTCTTCATACGCGATTAAACATCTTTTTGGCGTCCCACTTATCACTTTGATTGCGCTTCTCTACGGCATATCCGCTCTGTTGCTGATAACGCCCATCCGCTGGTATTAAAAGACGACCTGACAATTATAACTATCTCCCTAGGATGGATGATAACCATTTTCGGTTGCGTTATCTTCGATTTGCCATATCCCCCTATTCAAGTTCAAATTCAAACCGTTTGGGATCAGCCATTGCCATCTCTGCGTTGGATTACTACTGCGGTGTCATACTCAACTTGGATCGCGTGTCAAATTCAAAACCTTCAGGTCGCAGGGGTGCCAGACCAGTCCAAGCATTACAAAACATTACCTTCAATTCTTGACCCTTGTTTTCCCTTAAATACTTTCTTACCTAGCCTATATACATAATATAATATGCATTACATTATTCTACAGATCACACGGATTCTAATCTAGCAACGCTTCTATTCGCTAACAATGGAATTAGCTATGATGCGATGACGGGCCGGTGGCCAGATCAATGCACTTAGCCAGTTATGTACCGTTATAACAGCAGTGCATGGTGTGGTATGGTATGTAACGAAATTTCGGTATGGAATATGGAAGAGTGCAAGTACGGTATGATATGGAAATTTCCCAACTTTGATATGGAATGTTCTTTCCATACTTCCATACGTTTCCATACTTTGGCAGTTTTGCCAGAATCATGGCAATGATCCTATACTTTCGATTTGTCAAATTGATTGCATACCTCAGAAAATCGCTCACTGTCTATGTTCATATTAGGGATGGTGTGAACCTCTGAAAGGTTCAGGTTCGTGTGAACGCGAACATTTTCGAAAGGTTCTGTGTGAACGGGAACGTGAACCTCGTGACATCACGTGACTTCACATTGCTAGTTTCAACCCTACATTTCAGTGAAGTGATAGCCTATATTAATGTACACCTTTACACGATTCCTAGCGACGACTCGGACCAGATAATGCCACGATGCTGAAGTACATATTGACGTTTTAGAGGTCGCCAAAGGTATCAACTGGGGCAACCAAATGATACAATAATTAATCCCGTAAAATCAATATCTTCCGTCGCTTTCCCAACAATTTCGACGGGGACTTGCAAGGGAATGTAAGCTTACGCCTTAGCAGTCTAAGCCAGACCGGATAATGTATTCGGCGTCCAAGTATTGCTACGTTGATATTGAGCAGAGTGTAAAATGGGTTTTTTACTTGCTGGCGATATTACCTCATTAACAAGTTATATAGCAGTAGCCACCACCTCAATCGCACGGCTTTGGTTTTTATGATACAATAAACATATGAAATCCAGATTGAACCGTTAGATTTTACCCTGTTAGATTTTTATACATCAGAAAACGATATCATTTCATTGATCGGTTGAATAAGGAAAAGAAAAGGACGTAGGTTATTTTTGTCCTTGATGATTTTGCGGCATATACACCGACTCATGATTGACATACACATGATCTATGCATATGCATACCATGAGTGCATGGTGTGCATATGCCGCTGGACAAGGAAGGTGCAGATATAGCCTTGTATGTGAACGTGAACCTCGATACATCTGAGGTTCACACAAAGAACGCGAACGTGAACCTCACGTTCACACCATCCCTAATTCATATCTCAAATTGCGGTTGATTGATCACTACTAACCCCGGTCGATATCTATTTACTACGCCCATACAAAGGAAGATAATACGAATAACGAATATTCAAATTACATCAAATCTAAATATCATAAAAAAGAATGATATTCGAACGCTGTCGCGTTACAACTTGCATTTTAACTTGCACTTCTACTCCCACGGGAGTTTTGAAATCGTAGATTCTGATAATGTAAAAGTTACAAGAATATTTCTATCAATTTGTTGACCTTAGATATAATTTGACGCAATATCTATTTGACATAACCATCATTGTCATTCAAAAATATGTAGCTTGTTTCGGAGCGACGGTACGATACACGCATTAAACTTCATGAAATTTGGTTACCTATGATAAAAGAATAGACAACCCAATCTCGACTAACGAATCTAATGTGTGGCCCACAGCTTGGCGGAAAAATAGACATTTGAACCGCTGTACCAAAATGATTGTAGTGATGTAAATTTTATATTCTGAGATACTTTCTATAAGATATGATTGCTATCAATAATTTTCACGCGAAGCATAAACCTATCTGGTGTTTCTTGGCAATGTGTTATATTCTGAGATAATGCATGAAGATCTTTCTGCAATCGTTTTATTCGACTTACAAAATGGTGTAACTATCCATTCCATTGCAACTATGACCCATGATTTTTAATTTCATATGTATAGCCTATGGTCTTGCGGAATTCGTCTGCTTGAGCGGGAAAGAGTCAATCAGATCTCGAAGTTGTTTCTGAAAGCAACACACACACACATACACAAACACACCGGTCCTTCTAGTCTGATTGTCGAACGAGTTCAGTGTCAAAAAAATAAATCTTTAAATTTTGAATATTTCGGACTATTCTGCTTTGAGCCTCGCTTGAGAGCACAATATATCCCGCTAAATCAATCACAGAATGTCCCTTCTGTAACACAATCATTGGGAGACATTCATACACTTGGGGGCGCCAAAAGCTCGTCCTAGTGATCCATTGTTTACATTGGATACCGAAAGAAACTACGTCTTGATTTGTTGTCTTTTGATATCCTGGAACACCTGGAAAGTATTCTCCATATTTGATGATTGCTGCAGATGACTATTATCTGAAGAAAAATCACAGATGGTATGCCCAAGTACAAGGCCAAATGACTTGCGCTTGAATGAAGCTATGTTGTTTAATGTATACATTACGTGATGTGCACATGGAAAATATAGAGTTTGACCCAGAATTTGTTCCTAAATTTATGATTCTGAAGTTGCAAAAGTTCTACTAAATGTATTGGCGTCCTTTTTTGGTTTTTCAAGATTGCGTCAGCGCAAGATGAAAAACGGATAACTGCGGAATGCAATGTAGCATTGAATACAATTTTTTCTGAGCAAAACCGTTCCTGCCATCGTGGTGATTATTGTTATTTCCAAATTCCGTGATTCTTTCTGTTGATTACGTAGTCTACATATATATTGGGAGTTTTTATGTATCTCGTTAAGTAAATGAAAACAAAACTTGCGTCTAGCTAGGTAGTGATATGTTTTCTGTTCAGTCATCAAATCCAGTACAGTGATATTCCCGTTTATTATGGCGGCATCTAATATTGAAGTTGGAGCAAGAAAATCCATGCACCACTGAGAGTTATCAGTCATTATCACTAACCAAGTCTGCTTCACCGAACATAAAATAATAAATGCATCAAATGCTGTTATGTAGGACTATATCAAACTATGTCTTTCCTAAATTCAAAAATCATAAAGCAGATAGAGACTATTTCATTTTTCAAATGCAAAGAGATTGCAAGGCAAGACATTTTGAATGATTTTGAATGACTTTGCATAACCAATAACCCTATCAACGTGTAGGCCTACATATTTTGAGGAGATGGTGTAATCCCCTACCCGCTATTCCTGAGAGAGCCGAGTCATGCCTTTCATCAAAGTAGGGGTGGTGATTTTCACATCGAATGGTGCAAACAAACCTTGCAGTAGGTATCCTTTATCAGCCATGATACTGTCGCCCTTTTCAAACATTGCTCTGGCTTCGGCCAATAATGCTGCGGTCCCTAACGGATCCACCATAGCAGTCACTTATGAAGGAGACAGGACCTGTGGGTGCAGTACCAAGTAATACTTCCATGGTATTTCCATTCTTTCAAGTGGAAAATGTAACGGACAGTGCAGTGTGCATGGATGTCGGATGGCTGCTCAATTGGGATTTCTGTAGAGTCAATAATTATCTCGTTGATGGATATAGTTTTTTAAATCATCTGACATGGGATCCAATATTACTTGTTTTGAAGGCCAAATTAGTAGTTTTGATAATAAACAGTACACATGCTTGATCCAAGCAAGCGTTAATGATGCGGGAAGCTGTTGATTCTGAAACAATACCAAGCAGTTGATGATCAAGAGCTTGATCAGTGTCAGATAAACTTGCTCTTCGTTTGAACACAATGTACAGGTGTACTCCAATAGATGCACAATTCACATCGTACATTGCAATGTCCTTTAAAAGCAGAAACTGTTTGATGTCATCAAATCCAGTGAAGTAGGCTACTGCACTGCTTTCTTATCATCCTTGATATTTTCTAAACTGAAAGCTGGCATTGAAGCACCTAGTTGGCACTGAATGCCCATATTTTCCGAGTCTGTTTGTAATTTCTGGTCACTATGTGTTCCGGAATGAATTATTTCAGTAGGTGCTGCTGTAAATGGGTTCGAATTGTTTGTCTTCCTGACAGTTTGTAGTGACTGCCTCCTGTCTTTCAAGTTTCATGTTCGGCTCATATAATCACTTGGAAGAAAATGACCATAGCAAACAATGTCTCTGCCCTCTGCCCAATGTCTCTGTCCAAAGCTGTTTCGTTTTGTAGTCTGATCTCCTAATAGCTACTCTCCATTTCACCAGTTTCCCTTAAGACGTAGGAATCAAATCACCACCAATCCGACTCGTGCAACCAGGTACACAGCAATATCGTGGCATTTTATAATGTAGATAGATGATAATACAGTCTGTTAAAATGAAATATATATGTCACTCAGCTAATATTCAAACGTCACTCTCTGGAAATGAAATACCGGTACACGAAGTAACCTGGCAATTCATAAATTGCATTGAGCTCAATCATCAGTCGTAAATATGTTTAAACCCCGTACATACAAGAGATTAAAATTCTGTTACCCGAATTCAACAGGCAATGGCTGACCTGGTTTCTAGCGAATAAAGCTATAGGTTTTGTTTGTTTACTACGGACTATAGGCTGGGCATGGTATGGTATGGTATGGAACGAGGATTTTCCATACTCCATACTTGCCTTACTCTCTCCATACCATACTTGCAATTTTCCATACCATACCAACATTGTTCCATACCATACTTGATAGATATTCCATACTTTGAAATACCTCAATATCATAATTATAGTACAGGGTTGTAATGACTCGAGTCCACCTCGAGTCACGATTTTCTGAAGACTCGACTTGACTTGAGTCATTTTCTCAAAATACGGAAATGACTCGACTCGACTCGACTCAGACGGCCAAGAATGACATTTCAATGTAATTTCGAAAAATGTTAAAGTAATCACACTATTGGTATTTCGTCTATTGGTACTATGGTACTTGACAATGCGACCAGTAACTGCTAAAAGTGAGAAGAATTAGTATACTATAAAGGCGAACCATTTGATATCATAAATATAGTTATAAAAGGCGGGTTTAACAACACAATCAACACAATAAATTGGACTCGGAACCGAGTCATAATACCATGACTCGGACTCGACCCTCTGCTTGCTGACTTGGACTCGGATTTGACTCGGTAGTGAATTGAAAATGACTCGACTTGACTCGGGTCAAAACAATAAAAGTAAGATTGACTTGTGACTTGGAGCCTTGTGACTTGGTTACAACCCTCGTAAAGTACCTTAGCACCGGTATTATTGATATTTCGGGTGTAATTATTGCTTAGACCAACCATGATGCGAATTTAATTCCTGGTAATAGTTTTACAGAGTCTGTTTGGTGAGGTTTAGTTCACGGGGGTGAGCAAAATGAATGATAGTCAGCGGATTGTTAAGCGGATTGTTATCTAAGACCCTCCATAAGAATATCATCGCATTTCCGATACATTGGCATGAGGCACATGCAAGTTTGATGTAAATATTCGCACAATAATTTATAATATAGGCCCAACCACAAAATATCCCACCTGCAGGTGATCAATACTGAAGCGATCTATGTGATTATTGGTATAGTATTTGGTTGAGGTTATCTTGGCGAGAATTTCCAACTATATCTACCCCACTCTCTGATCTATAATCCTAATGCAAGAGCGTTTGAAATATGACCAATGAGATACATCGGTATGTAAATAGTGTAAATGTGGCGGACAATGTTTCAGAAGAAATGTAATTATCAATCGCATTGAGCTATTAGTACATTGTAGCATGATTGCTGGTAAGCTGTCGTCACTCAAGGAATGAGGTAGTTGGAGTAGTCTACATTACCAATTATTGCGTCACATGATAGACTGCGCTTGGAGACGTCGTGTCCAGTAGACTCAGTAGAATATCGGATCAACATTACTGTTGTAATTATTGCATCACAAAATCATGTCATTCCAGGTACTCCTAAAAACCGTTGCATAAGCATAAGCGTGTATTTGTTCCTACACAGCGTTCAATAGTTCACACATAACAAAAGCGATCGTATTCCGTGAACAGCGAACAACGTACGCTTCATGAAGCTTGCACAGATCACGAAAAAATGTATAAAACACCAAAGTATGGAAGTATGGAAATCTCGTTCCATACCATAGATTAAAATCTTCCATTCCATACCATACTAGCATCGTTCCATATTCCATACCAAAATATGGATCCATACCATACCATACTTCCATACCACACCATACCATACCATACCATGCCCTGACTATAGGACGAGGTGTTGGCGCCCCAAGTGGTTTATGAATGTCTCCCATTCCATACAGGGTTGATCCATTCGCATGTTCCTTCGACGGATTTCGATTTAAAACATAAACTTTTCAGCTTTGTATAGTTAGTAACGTCTTGGGTCATTTTGGCTCTCTTTATTCATGATAATATTGCCAATCAAAAATGAGTAGGGGTATGCTCCACAGCAGTAACACCAATTGATCCTTCGGCATTCGGATATTTATATTGCAATGGCACATTTAATATATTTAGAGTTATTGATCAGTTTCAATGTACTAAAACTGATTTAAGTTGAATTTGGCAATGACATGAGTAATAGCCAACTTGCCAGAAGTATGCCCGAAACCATGACAAGGCTACAACGGTCAAATGCTCTGAAATCAGATTAATCTTTGTTACATTCTAAATTCTCCACCCATAGTTGCGGCATGTCAAACGTCCGCTAGCTGCAAAATTGTAACGCAAGAGCTTTTACGGGTCATGATGAATTTCTCCTCTGGCATGGTGTCTATATGACTAAATATTTCGACAAATTATGCCGAGTACGTCAACAATTTTTATCGAATATTTAAAAATGTGACTTTATTGCGGCAATCGTGA
Organism: Botryllus schlosseri; assembly: GCF_051294905.1. Classification (NCBI taxonomy): domain Eukaryota; kingdom Metazoa; phylum Chordata; class Ascidiacea; order Stolidobranchia; family Styelidae; genus Botryllus; species Botryllus schlosseri. The sequence goes on along the minus strand of NC_137247.1, from coordinate 23,110,483 downwards.
ATATTTCAATAGTAAATCACATTTTCCCGATTTGTATGGAAAGTCCCGTCCAATAAGGGCTACTTAGAAATATATATATTACTAGGCTTACCATATTTTGGAAATCTAAAAAGAGGACACTTTTCAGAAATTTGAGACTTGCAAACTTTGTGATCGGTTGACTAAAAAAAAAGGTCAACTTTCCGCTCAGAGCTCAAAATACCGTTTTCCTCTCCACATTGCTAGATGGTTGACTGAAAAAAAAATCAACTTTTCGCTCAGAGCTTAAATCACCGTTTTTCACTCCGAAATACCCGCCGGAGCGTCACTTCTGTGCTAATTTACGGCATATCACTCGCATTTTGCTCTAAATGTGACCTAAATTTTCAAAAAAGAGGACAGAATCTCAAAAAAGAGGACAAAAGGGCGTCCTCCGAGGACACTTTCAAAAAAGTCAAAAAAGAGGACAAATCCTCGTATCATGAGCGATAGGGGGTCTGAAAGGGTACCATCACCAACACGAGTTTTCACGGCACATCACCGACGCAGCCTATACCCGAAAGGGTACCATCACCAGAGATCCCATAAGAACACATGGCACATCACGAGCGGAAGGGGGGGTCAAAAGGGTACCATCACCAACACGAGTTTCCAGGCACATCACCAGCGGGCCCTATACTACCCCATGCAAAAAAGCGCGTCATGCGACCGATCTACTATACTACGTATGGTAACGTATGGTAACGTATGGTGACGTATGGTAACCCTCTATAATACCCCTATTTTATACTGCGGCCCGTGGCGTCATCAAAACTAGGAAACGTTTGAGTTTAAGACCCCTCATGTGAATAATATTTGCACGAAGAGTAACGACTTTGCGGCGAAGTGATTGTCGGCGGTAACTCACGATGTTTTGCTGATACAATGATTTTTTCAATAACAAAAACCGAAGAACTGTTGCAGATTTTATTTGTTAAGTTTTTACGCCCACTAATTGCAAAGATTTTTCGGCGCTTAAGGTTACCCACCCGTGTTCCAGGCAGGGAACAGTCGTTGCGAATACATTCATACATCGAGGAAGGAAATTGTACTTAGTGATAGAAAGAGTCGAAAACCTGTGATCAAGAATAATCCTTACGAAGAAAGTCATTATTATATTTATAAAACTTTTATATCAATTGATGGCACGTATTATTGTGTACAAAGAAGTTACATGGAAATAAAAAAATAGTAAATTTCAACGTCTTGTACTGCAACTTTATTTTCCATTATTCTTACATTCTTATTAAAGATAACCTCAGTGACGAACCGAAAGTATTCAATTATTGTTGAAATCAAAGCGAAGCAAAAGAGTTTTCACTATTTTGAGACACTCGGAAGGCCAACATGTATTAGGGGTCACGCTTACCTCAAGGACACACGGCACAGATTGCTCTGTGTCATGTGGCTGCTTGTGTAGTCGATCGATTGTTTCATTATTTTATCCCTCTTGTTTCAAGTTCGGCTTTGCTTTTGGTTGCTGGTTCCGCTTGGATCTGGTCCTAGATCGCTTTTGCGTTTTTCTCGTTCTCCTTCCTGGGTCTTCGCTGAAGTCGCTGCACGCACGATCGTAGTATCCACGCCGAGCCAATCTTTTTGTTTTCATGTTTTTTAGGTTGCGCCCCGTCCACGTTGCTTGTTTGAATATGGATATCACTTTGACATAGGCTAGAAGTGGGTCGTGCAGAAACGCTCCTTTTGGGTCCATGTTGAGGATCTCTTGTGGCCCCACATTCTGTGGCATTTGCTTTGTCTTGCTTCCCCATGTCTCTTCAACACAGAGACACTCGGAAGGCCTATACTGGTAACTAGGGCTGGGCACAATGACTCGAGTACTCGAATCTGAATCAAGTAATAATCCTAATGATTCGAGTCTAGCAGTAAAAGGTGATTTTCTTCGAGTACTGAAATCTTACGCTCCACGTCAATAACAGTGAATTGATCAACGAAAATTATAATTCGATACCATTTCTCACTCTGGAAGCCTTGAAAATTTCGATTGGTCGAGGTCGTACGACAGCATACGTAACACGTATTGCAAAGCTACTAATTACCTTTACATGGTGTACGACAGGCTTTATATTATTTGTGGTAGGATAAAAGTTCATATTTGAATTTCGTCATCTCCTATACGGATGTGACGTCATTATAAGTGATACTCGACTCGACTCGGAGCAAAATACTCGATTCAAAATCGAATCACTCAGGTACTCGATTTTGCCGAGCCCTACCGGTAATCTACTATAGTTTAACATCTGAACAAAATATTGATAAGTATCCTTTTTTTTTCTTTTCGTGTAATAATTTTCGGTTGGTTACTGTTGATCGAATCTATTTTGAAAAAAAGTGCGGATGGTCCTAAAAAAGGCTGCATTGGCCAAGTGAAAGGTCCGCTAACTCAAAACGGTTCGCGGGCCTCTATTCAAACTCCGTAGAGGCTGCGGTAGGCAAGAATGCAATATCCAGACAAAATAGGTCACACCGTTTAGCAACCACGTTTTTGAAACTTTGTCGGTAAAAAGCTGTGCTCTCTAACACTTATATTTTGAGGTGCGCACGATACCTGACACGCCTTTCACCAACTATGGAATCGACATTGAGGATGGCGAGACAAGGTACTAACATGGTACTAGCTGAGACGCTATCACCCCGCAATGCTTGGTATTGTGGGGACGCTCCAAGCCGTGTAACACTTTAGCTGCCAAGGCCTATTATGGAAATAACCAGTAAACGCCAGCAAAAAATGAATTTTCGACTAGTTAGATATTTAGATGGAATCGGGCGTGCTGATAAGTGTAAACCTTGTGAATCTTTTAAGAATTGTTTTTTCAATATCAAGTATGTGGTATGTGGGTCGCACATCTCAACGCTTGCAACAAACAATTCGTCAACGCGTCCCGCGTCAAATTAGGAATTCGCAGGGTGATGGCATGCCTGCTTCATCATCACAGTCCCTAGTTACCATGCGTGATTATGACCAAGTAACAGCATGTAATTTTGCCATCGGACAGCACCTATTGAAACAACCAGAGTGTGCAAAACATTACAATAACAATCAGTTTTCCACAGCTGCTCGTGGTCGTTCTCTTTTTCATTCAAAGGTCCTTGAATCAACCATTATAAAACTGCAAGAGCCGATCCTCTGTCGCCAGAAGGAACATCTCTACACGCTGGGAATCTTCCATTAGTGTTGTTTTGTTGTTCGGCTGTTTTACAGCTGATTTTGTGTTTGTTGTACCGTAACCGTGTGTTGCTTACTGCCGTTCGCGACTCTGTGTAGGCCTACTTGTCATTATTACGTCACAACGACAAAATTCTTTCTATATTTCGAACTTGGTTAACCTCATTTGTTGGTGTTCACTGTTGAAGAGAGCCATTCGAAAAGCTTCCAGTGGAATAAATTTGGCAATATGAACGTATTGCTTGCTGCAATATTGAATTCTGTACTTCGAAAAGCCTATGCACTAACAGTGTGCGGAACACCATCAAAATGTTCACGGTCTAACAGTAAAATCACGAGACAATGCCATATAATATGGTGCTATTGCTACTGCCTCATTTATTCAATGCAAAAATAATACATACCTCGACGAAGCAACACATCAATTGAAATTGATATGATGGTACAAAAAACATTAGTACACTTCCCAGACGTCATTTAAGAAAATGTACCGACTTCCTATTATGCTTATGAAGGAACGGGTCCATGCATAGGGAAAGTGACTACTACCGCGCTTGCATCGCGCCCGGGCGCCTCCGGAGAATCTCTGAGATTACCATTTGCTCCTGTGGCTATATTTACATATTCAAAGGACTTCGTCTCAAGATTTTGGTGTAAGCCTCCTAGCACATATACCAGCCCGTCCGATGCTGTCGCGGCCAACCCATCGCGAATTGAAGGCAAGGAGAACAAATGAAAGTTACGGTGAATCCACCGTTGATATAAAGCGTTGAACTCGCCAATACTATGGCTTCGATCGCCTCCGACGACGTAAATTATATCGCCCATTGCTGCAATTCTGAAATTTTTCCGCACATGTCGCATGGGGGAAAGGATAAGAGTCCAGCAGGATGTTTTTGGGTGATAATGCTCCAACGATTTCAGACTTGCATTTTCCGTAGTGCCCCAGCCGCCTGCGGCATAAACACGACCACACGCCACTACCACCTCCAAAGCATATCTCGCTTTATTCATTGACACGCCAGTTGTCCACGCCGACCCGTCGTAAACTCCCACCGTATTCAGGTTGTCTGGACCTGTATCCGAAACAATATAGGTATTGATTTTATGGACTACTTGGTACCACTAGCCACCAGAATGTAGCGAAATCGCGCGATGCACCGAGATTTTAAACGAGACACGAGGTCCTCTCCACTTGTAATCATATTCGCTTACGGAGTTTACCAACATCTACTTACAATCATAGTCGAATATCTCACGCATCACGCCTACTATACGCCTATTTACCGCGTACGTATTTACAGTATGGACTATATCGAATACAGAAAATGTCCAGACATGTTATTACCAAACCAAGTCGAAAGTCTAATGAAGCCTAAAATATTTTTGTACATTAACACAGAGTAAAGTATTTGGGGGCAGAGTTATCTAACTTGAAAACTTTGAGTCAAACTGCGCGCGATTTAGCGACATTCTATTCCTTGATTATATTGTCGGCATAGGCACTCTCCCCAATAGTTCTATAGAATATAATCTATCTCTATTCGCAGTTGAAGTCTGAAGTGGTTCTCAACCGGGTGTCCGCGGGCCCGGGGGTCCGGGATGCTACTTCAGGGGGCCCGCAAAACCTCAAAATTGGAAAAATAGTCGATAGCCCAATCTGTATTTTTTAATTTCGAAAAATCCCAAAGCAAATGTCGCTTCAAAACAGCTAAAACTTCAGTGATGGATAATGAGAATGGCCCTCTGATGTAAAACATTCTACAATATAAACTCATTTTAATCGCCAAATTGCCAGTAGACTACCGATACAAACATACTGCTGTTAACAGATGTTTTGCTGGGGCTTTGGAAATAATTCGTTTGTCCAAAAAAAGCAATTTTCTTCCTGTGATATACATAACCGCTATTCCAGGATTAGCTTCAAGATGCGGTCCTAGATCAGGGGCGGGCAATTCTCCGGTCGGCGGGCGTTATACGGGAAAAATGAAGTGCTTGGCGGGTTGAATTACGAAATCGATGCAACAACCGCATTTTTCACCTGTATACTAGGAATAAAACCTATATAATGTAAACTTTTAGTTTGAAGCATACATACCAAAATAGTATTCAATGAATATATAACAGCCTGCGTACTTCAGTTGCAGTTGAAGTGAACTAGACATCGGTGGTCGATCAAAGTTGTCAATAACATTTTTGAAATCTGGCGGCATGCCGGATGTAGAAACCCTCAGTAAGGAGTCCCCGTGAGCATCAGTTATAGTTTTTACCGGGCCTTGTCATGTTAATGTTCATGGTCAAAAATGTCTGCTTGCAAAGGTATATGTAGACCCGAACAGATCAAGTCGTTTCATGACCGTCTTTCTCAGGTTGGCCAACTTAGATCCATTCTTTGGCGCATAAACGTAGTCTATCCCTTTAGATTAGAATTTCACTTTTACGGTAGAAACTCCCTGCGGGCCGGAGCCGGCCCGCGGGCCGTATGTTTCCCGTCCCTGAGCTAGATAGAAATGACTAGGCTGGACGTTATATTGGTGCCATATATATTGCGCTCATACCCAAAGGTGTCGTTGGAAGCTTTGCGAGTTATTATTTAATTTGCTTTGTGGAAATCACTGGATCTTCGGCAGTCGTCCATGTCAAATCGTCGGCGCGGATTTGCAAGACACGACCATGTATTTAAAATAAGCAGCAAAATTCGCTTTGAAATAATAAAAGACTTCCCAATTTCCACATAAGTAGCGTGATGTCATTCTCGAGAAAGGTCATTCTGAAACCGTTTATCACTAGCCTAGGGGTAATATTTACACATTACATATGGTGGTTGCACGATCATAGAGCTAGATTTACGCTTATAACTATGGGTATTTACCCGTTATTTATGGATGCATTAGCTACGTCGGTAAATCTGATCACGTGGGCAGCAAGAACAAAAAATTCATTCAAAATCGACAATATCGACAATTTTGATTCCTCACTGAAATAAATGCACATTGATTTTTCATAACATTGGTTTATCACCCTGTGTAGACACTGGATTTTTCAGAGGAAGATGGGTTGATAGAATCTGATTTGGAACACGTTGAATGACATCCACAATACTAGGGGTTCGTCGGAAAAAACTCGTCCAAAACATAGTCGGACTTATCGCAAAGAATCAGCTACATCTATCACATTGATACCGCCAAATTTAACATATTGTTTTGTGATTATTTTTTAAAGGACCGTGAGTCAGAATGGTGGGAAGATTTATTCTCAAACTGCTGAGAACAACCCATTTTAGGGGGCCGTAATCCTATAACTGCTCAAATGATGCGATACCAGATCAATCATTAAATTGGGAAATACTCTGGCTGTGGAACGTCTATTCTCATAATTTCGACAAATGATGCTCACTCTCTATTAAGTTCCACATTGCTTTTGAATACTTGTGCTTTTTTTGTGCACGGCGTAAATTGCTATAGTGCAGTGGTTCCCAACGTGGGCGATATCTCCCCCCAGGGGCGATTTGGCGGCCTAGGGGGGTGAAAATAGCGAAGGGGGCGATAGGGGGCGATGACGCGTTAAAACGGCTATATTGGAGTCAAGTCGGAGAAATGTCCTTTTTTTTAGTCAACCCACGGAAATTTAGTTGCAAAAGTGTAAAATTCGACAACGAGCCGAAAAGTTGACCTTTTTTTTTTACTCAACCCGGCGATGATTACAGACTGTATACCGATTTTTCGGTTCACAAAATCTGGGGGACGATGATCGGTGTTGAGCTTGAAAAGGGGGCGATGAGTCGAAAAAGGTTGGGAACCACTGCTATAGTGGTATATCACATTTTCAAGATTGGCGTGGAATATTAGCCTGCTAGGTCGGTTCACTTTCCGGGCGTTATTCATAGCTGGAAAATTAGCCGGTGAGCACATTTGAGTTTGAGACCCCTGCTATAGGCAAGCAGTTAAGCGACTCCTTGCTATAATCCGTTATTACATTCCTTGTAAGCATCACCTGAATATATACCGTTCAGAGGGTCAACTCTGTAGGTATTTCTTCCTCCCACCGCGTAAAGTTTCCCATCAAGAGCAGCAAGACCGAAGCCATAACGTTTCTCATGCATATTCATTTTCGGTGACCACTCTCGCCTGACCGGATCATAAGCACACACCGAATAAAGCGGTTCGTTGCCATCTGTCAGACCACCGGCTACCCATATGCATCCATTGAATACAGTCACTGCGGCTCGTTTCCTAAAAGTATCATTTGACAACCGTATTTGGCGGGTCAGTGACTGAGATAATAAACGGCAAGCTTGATCCATTGCGTACCGGAAGACACCCTTAAGTGCAAGGGAATTATCTTTTCTTTCGGTTACTTAATTTGACGAACACATTTTGTACTAAATATGTATCCACTGAACGGTTTTTGTAGGGTGGTCAATGTATTTTGCGTTGGGTAAATATATACCAAAGTATACGAAGAAGTAACGACTTCCCAGACCTGACAAAACTACTTTACACGGAAGCAAAAAATTAATATCTGAAATGTTCTCGCATAATTAGAGTCGCACACTTTCAGAATGTCAGAGTTGGATACCTACGAAACTACAGACGGGACTGATCCGTCGTCACAAATGACACTAATAGCAATAACAATTTATTTTTCGTAAATGTATTCAGTTACCGTGATACCTCGCGTATAGTTGCTATGAAAATTATCGTTGGTATCCTATATACATCCTGCGGGTAAATTTGCATAATCGAAGAATCAATGCAATCCAGAATGAGAAATAACCTTGCATCAGTAATGTCCGTCTCGACCCGCCATTCCCCGCTCGCGAAATCATAACGTTGTAGCGACTGCCGTTCGTTCCATAGCGCGCCCAACACGTAGAGAAATTTTCGTACAGCTTTGAAAGAAATCATAAATATTGTTAGCGAGCGATCATATCTGTCATATCAAGTTATCTGTTTCGGTAAAACTTGTCGAAATGTCGACAAGAATATCCTACGATCAATATCCTAACCGCGATTTTTAAAATTTGATAAGTGGAGCTAGCTATTCAACAAACAAAGGTAAGAGATGGAAAATAATTTTCCTTCAGATTCTTTTTAGTAAGGCTCCTGGCTTAATGTGGATAAATCATTGCTGATATACTTGCTGGATGCGAAAAGTACAAAATCCCAAATTAGCCTACATCGGGGGTCGGGGACCTTTTTTGTCCGAAGAGCCCTATTGGCCCTATTTTTTCCATTCCAATTCCCAAAGAGGCATACATGCCAATGAACTATTGAGTCACAATTGAAAATTCGTGATGTCATGGTGGCACTTATTCGAACTCACTACCATAGATTCCTCGTGTGAGCCATATTTTCTCAGTAAAACTGGTATATATTGTTCGAACATGAAGCTCGAAACTAGAGTAAGGCACAGCCGGGCCAAGCCTTACCATTGATAGGGCAATCCATCGTAAGTAGCTTCGAATTTATTATAACTGATATTAATCGAATATGACTGTCATACTGATTCCGAAAATCTAAATACTTATCGACTTCTCAATAGGCCTTTTGCAGGACTTCGATCACGTGACTAGATACGCATAGCAACAACAAATTGGTTACCAAGCTACTTTCTCGCGCACCTGCTTCAGTGCTAAATATCGCATAGTGTACTGTTGATTTCTGGTTGCAAACGTTTCGGAAATTTGTTGCAGAAGTCATCAGAGATTCACCTATGCTAGATGTCAATCCTGTACAAAGCATTTAGAATGATGTCGTCAGAATTACGCAGAAATCCATCGGTAACGTAGTCGTATTACGGTACTCAACTCTGATCATATGTACTTAAATTTATGCATTTGAAGGAAAGCGATTGGCTTATATTCTGGTAAGAGTATTTGTTAGTTCAAGCAGTACTATTTGTCTGTTGTGGAGCCTGATTTTGGATGGAAGATATGGCTGAAGCAGCCGGGACCCGCAAGGATCAGGATATACTGTCTGCTGGTTTGGGTGCTGGCGTGCTGCTATAAAACAAATGTCGCTGAACACATCGGAAGTATCTTTTGGGAGAGCCTGCCGTCAAGACTAAGCAAATCAGTGCACTTTATTGTTGCCTTATACAATGCCAATTTTATTACCACTACTTCGCAACTGCGATTGAAGTGGATTTGGCAAATCACACTCGATTTTGATAAATAGTTGATGTCACATATGTGCGATATTTAGCGAACTAAGGGAAGTAACTATCATATAACTCTTAGAGCAGCTCAAACGCAGTTACAAGATCGGTCATCCTATACCCAGACGTGGTCAACGTGGTCATTGTTTGGGAACCGAGTAGAAGTAATGCCTTAATTTATACTCCAGTACAAGTAGCACTAATTACTTCCAGGACATGTCCAAAGTACTTCAAGTGGAAGTAGAAATGACTTTCTGAAAAGCGGTCAAGAAATTCGTTACATGAAGTAGATTTGGTTGAGGGTCACTTAGTTTTAGAAATTGATGCCATGTGACAACTGTAAACATTGCATGTTGCATCTTCTTGATCAACGCAAAAGGGTGATGACACCACCAATAAGTGCAATTTTCAAAAATTAATTCAGTTACCGTGGTACTGGGGCTATTTTGCCCAGTCGTTATGACAACCTCACGCTTGAAGGGGATGCAATCATGCGCCAAAGCTACCTTCTAGTTGACAAAATCCCAAACCTGACAAAAAAGTACTACCTAAAAAGTGTCAAAAAGAAGTGGAAGTAGCCTAAACTCATAATGACGCTAGTACTCAGGTAAAATAGTACTTCGTTGCTGACCCCCTCTGTGCATTGGCTCAACCAACTCAGAAACATCCTCTAAAGACGACTAACATTGTTTCCTTCGCATTGACTCCGTAATATTATGAACTTATGATATTCTTTGATTCATTGAATTTACAAATAAACTTGCAAAGAAGATCGATTTATTAATTTTTGTGCATTCGATACCCAGAGCATAAGAAATAGTTGAAGAAAAATGGATGTTAACCTTATCAAGTTCAATAACTGCCGAGACTGTTATGCCTATGTATTTTCCTCTACCTCCATAGCCACTTGTCTGGACATATTCATAGCATCCACGGAAGAGCGCTTGTCTTGCTGTACACAAATGAAATATCATTTTCAAAGCAGACATCAACATCGGGAAGGAAGTTCAGGACAGTTAGTTCAGTGGTCAGATCATCTGCTGACATTTCTGTTGGCATGAAACCACGCTGCCTTCCACCGCATGACCAAATTTTATGTGGTGATAATAATTGGCTCCAGGCTGAATTCTTGACGAGGGCATCATCAATTTCTTAGTTGCCTATGTTCGGCTCTCTTGGGATAATCCATCAGATCATTAATCCCTATGCATGTGGTATAGCCATATGTCTTGAAACTTAATATATTTGCACTGTGCCATAGAGTGAAGTAATCCAATCCAGGCAATCAATCAAGTAATCCAGGCCCCGGGACAGTTTGTTTCACCCTCAATAAGATCTGATGATCATTTTCCTTCGGGTAGTGGCACTTGGCAGCATGACAGAATGATCAATAACTTGTAATATAGGTGTAGAGGTCTAAATATTTTGAATTGTTCAACTGAGAAGTCACACAATAGCTTAGGATATTTAATATATATATGGTATGTAGCACATTGCATGAATTCATAACACATCAACGTACTGGCACTGGCATTCATTGTCTCTTAGGCTTAAAAATAGCAGTATCCTATATATATTACAATCGATATCAAACATCAAAATGCTGCAATGATTACCAACTACCGCTACAATACAACTATAGTATACTATCCACACCTAACTTAATGCTGCAATGAATATCACGCAGTCAATGTCCTGCAATGTCGAATTTTGTGTCATAAAATCATAGTTGACTACTGTGGAACGCCCTGCGCCCTCTTACGGCTCATACACCCTATAATATAAAACACGCCATTATATCACATTGTACCACGCTGTATATCACGTGACCACGCCCTTCTTCTTGTATCGCGACATATATAAACGCGCACATTCAGATATCCCACATGGGACTCATACGCTACTACTGTTCATATTCATTCGACCAATACATCTATCTGAGGCAATTGTCGTCGCATGCATCGTTGAGCTGTCAGATAAAGGACTAACGCAGGGCCAGGCGTTCGCCACCGCTACAGGTTATCCGACAACGCTACGTTCTCTACATGGTGCATCTCGTGAGATGATTTCGGCTTCAACGAAAGACGCATCGCCGCCTCAATATCGGATTTAGTTCGTCAGCCACTATGGACACTCCAGAAACCGCACTCGGACTCCCAAACCTTACGGTACAGTTTTTTGCATATACGAATTGTCGAACGAAAGCAGTTTTGCATTTACAGTTCCATTTAATTCGTGTGTTATTGTTCGCTACTTGTACTATGGTTTATATATCTGCCGCTGCAATACGTAGCAACGATCCGGCCATGTTTCTGGTTTTAGTAAATCAATATAATTTTCCTAACGTTCGAAACCAACATTCGATTCACTACTTCGACGATACCTCGAAATTTCCGCGCTCTAACCGCATATTTGAAGTGCAGAGTTTACTTATGAACGCCGTCCGCCGACATAAGCGCGTTTACGGCTGTGATGTAAAATCCACGTTCGTATGATTCGTAATTCCACCATTTTGTTTCGGATTCATGACTTTAACATAAGTCCGCAATGCCTCGATATTACTGGTTGCCACCTTGTTACAGGCCAGTAATATCTTCTTCATTTTAACTTTCGAGTACTCTGTAAGTCTATATACTCGGACTATACATTTATTAACAATCAATCGAATTGCATATTAATCCAAATACGGACTTACGGGATCCCTACTCCATCAATTACTTTGGAGATTTATTCCCCGCGTGCTTTTGGGATTCGCGCTTAGATTGTCCGTTGCCAATTTAAACAGTCATAATGCTCAACTGTCATTTGCAATCAAACGTGCATTATCTCGTGATGTCGTTCTAATTCATTCTCAATTTATAACAGTAATTTCAACTGTTCTAACGCACCCTCACAATCTAGTTCGTATACGACCCCATTGTCGGTGAGGAACCATTTTTAATTTGCTCTGCGTTACCTAAGCGCTAGTTAGTTCTTAATTCCTTGCCGCACGCGTGTGTCTGTTTCGATAAACAATAGATTCACAACGACACATCTTCAGCCATTTTGCTCCGCAGATTTAAACGCTATTTAAAGCTAATGTCTGTGGTTATTATCGGTGTCTAAACCAAGGTCTAAACTTTGGTTTTTAACTACTCATTTCAATATAGCATTACCATTCTTGCTGTGTAGCGCAGATAAAAAAAATTGAACTCATACATTCTCCTTAACGCGAAATAAATATCAAAGTTAAACGCGTTCTAATCATCCTGCTTACTTGATATATTTCTACCACAATGGTGATATCATTTTAATTACATTACAGCGTTACTTGAACATATCGTTAAGTATCGTTATTCACCTTATCTTACATCAACATTGAGCTTGGATTTATATGAATACGGAAGTTATTTTCCACTTTTGTAATATCCGAGACATTTTATGCCAGTTGATTCGATACCTTCAACATTCGTTGTTGCATATTAACATACAAAACTCGGAATTTTACCAACAGTCTGTTGAATTTCGGTTCGTTCTTATATATTACGCACCGCTCATTAATTTCCATAACGTTCAACAACTTCACACTATTTTCCCCGCAAATGCGATTAGCGCGTACATCATGTCCTTACCAAATTCCCTATTCATGGAATGTGATAAATTCACGGACACAGCTTTATACTAGGTCTTTGACATATTCGCTTACTTCTATTTACCTTTACCTAAATAAGGGCGCTTTAACACGCTGGAATTTTTTTTCCGCAATACTATGTCCTTTTACCCGCGATACCGTCAACCTAGTTACATGCGATACAAATATTTTACCTGCAATGTCATTCGGACGCAGTAATATCATTTAAATATCCCGTGATATTATTTGATCACGGACAATTCCCCGTTTATATGCTTCTCCTACAACTTGGGAAATCGAGAATTGATTCAGTTTGTGCTGTGATCCAAGGTGCTTATTCCGACCCGGGTATATCCGAGCCTGTTCTCGAGCGTTGACCACGGGATTGCATGAGCGGGCCATGGACGACCGCCCTGATCAAGCGGTCGGTCATTGCTCGTTGCTGTAATTAAACTCGTGTCTGCAGCACCCAGACTCGCGATATTTACGAGATATGTACTGATGTTCACACCACGTCAGGATCATTTTTTGTATCTACCGAGAGACCGCATTTACAATGGCGTTACAGTCAATGTATATGATATATATACGTTTTATTTTGACGCACGAGCCTTAATCGCATAGCTCGGGCACACTGTCGCCGACGTGTTTACCGGTCCACGTCCATCTCCGGAGAATTATTTACATATCTGGATAGCATATGGCGCACAAATCCCGCGATATGTGTGGATTTGTGGTATACTATACATACAGTATACATCGCTTTGGGAACTTTCTCGACCTAACTGCGTGTTCGCTGCACTCAGATAGTATAATTTGATTGCTTCTGACACTCACATATTTTTGGCTACAATTGAAGCAATTATCAATATTATGGACATCTCTTATCTTTATTTTCACGCTGCGACTTCGTAATATTGACAGCACCAATGTCCCCGCGTTACACGCTTCAATTTCATTCAAATTAACATGACAATATTTCAATACTATACGTTTTTGAGCTTGTCAACACACCCGGCATATCCGGCATAACTTCTATCGACTTCTAGATTGGGAACTATATTCAACCCTATTACAAAGTACCGACAACGTACCGTTATCACCAAGAGGTCGTATTACTTGTCTCTTAATTGACGCTACTCATAACATTATATATAACGCTTTAACGCCTTCGTATAAGCATTAAGCACTGCGCGTCCGGGAATAATATTCATTATTACATGACACGGCATATTCTACGCGCAATGTCTCTTCTTTGTTCACTCGAATAATTGTTGTCACAAATATCAAAACCTTCGACTTTGTTAAAATACCCGGAATCTCCGGTATAGTTTTCATGTCCCAGCCGCATGTAGTATTTCTTATTACGCAATGCACGTGGTCTTTACGTCACGCTAGCGCGTCACGAAACATTTTCAGATACAATTGGTATTCCCAACCAAAACATATCTGGTCGCGGCTACGTAAGGCTTCCTTATCGTATTGCATTTGCCTGATTTTACACGTTATGTTATTTCGTGTGTAGGCTTGGTATTAAATGCATATTTTTTTCGCAAATACTGCTTTCGTCTCGTTTTAGATTCGTATGTTCGAAAAAACGTATCACTCCGCCGGGGATCGCCGAATGCCGACATGCTCATTGCTCATGCTCATACAAGGACTATTTACTCGCCGCTCCGGTAAAATATACGCCGGACACGAGGAACTGGTACACTATTTTTACTGCGCGACCCATAAAGGCCTCACTACTCGGAGAATACATGTACCATACACTGTACGACATCAGCTACGCCTATCGCGCTTTGGTACGAATAAACCCGTAGTAATCGTGAAGCACAACGCGAATTTTTCGTTGTTCGCGTATATACCAAATATACCAGAATTCCGCGGCAGAGTCACTCTGGATAAAGTGGCCTTATAAAATATATCAATGAGCACTAACTTTTACGCTTAACCGGCATTTTCGCGATCCCACGGCTAATTTATATAGCTCTCGCTGTCATACACAGCGGACGAACTGATTTTACTTTCGCAGCCACATGGCAAAGCTGTTATAATCATTGTTCGGTCTTTGCAGAAGACACATTCGCATTTTACAACGCAGCGAATTTCGTAATACTTGAAATATTATGATTCATGTACCTTTTCTATATATATCCCTTTGCTGGGGTATTAATATAATATTTTCTCGGCCATTGGACGTGGAAAGCACATTATTCTTGCACGACCGATTATCGCAGGAACTATCCTATACCCGGAATGGATTTTGATTGACTGCGATTTCTTGCAACCTCTTCGTGGTTTCTTTTCCCTTATATTTCAACATACTTGCTACTTAATTTTGTATAATTTTCTCCGCTTCCGTGTCGTATCATTTGATAATCGTTCTCCCAGCTGTTATGGTCATGGTATTTCTAGCGGCATACAATAAACACACATCTGGTTGTCCTATTTTCGTTCGTAAATAGGGTTACCGGATTCTTCCCACACTAATTATCCCTTCGTCGCAGTGGATAAGTATTGAGAACACAGTGCCGGTTGTTGCCCTATATTTGATCGATTGGCGGCAATTTGAATCCGTTTGTCGGTCCTCGCCATTCGTTTCTCTTTCATTTTAATAAAGCAATAATACAATTGCCTTTTTCTCAACCCTAATGCCGTTATGCAATGGTATCTTGAACCACGTGTTTCGGCTATCACACTTCAAGAATACGATATTCCCAACATACACTTGTTATATTGCAATTAATGCCGTTACCTATCCAATTGACCATACGATTACCCATCGCCATACTCCATACATGTACCCAAATCTGCCCGGCATTTTAGTTCGGTCTCCAATCGGGATGTTGTTTTTACGATATAACGGACACTGCGTACATAATGCCGTTTCCTTTCCGCACATTTATTTTTCGTTTTCGTCCGGTATTGTCCTTCTAATAAAATACAAAATTTTGCCTCAGATACGCAATTCGCTGTCCTTTTCATTCTGATTAGGTTATATTCAATCCAACCCATAACGTGTTAGTTCATTCACTAACTCATACCGTTTCATTGCCACCATGGTGTATAAATATTGCATCATTACATTATTTCATCTTTCCATTGCTGTTATCGCATTCATTCATGTGAATATTATGATATCCACTTTCCTATATAGTGGGATTGTCGCTATAATTAGCTCTTTTTAGAAGAGGACGATGTGGCACGCCCTGCGCCCTCTTACGGCTCATACACCCTATAATATAAAACACGCCAATATATCACATTGCACCACGCTGTATATCACGTGACCACGCCCTTCTTCTTGTATCGCGCCATATATAAACGCGCACATTCAGATATCCCACATGGGACTCATACGCTACTACTGTTCATATTCATTCGACCAATACATCTTTCTGAGGCAATTGTCGTCGCATGCATCGTTGAGCTGTCAGATCAAGGACTAACGCAGGGCCAGGCGTTCGCCACCGCTACAGGTTATCCGACAACGCTACGTTCTCTACACTACCAAATAACGGCTACAATGTCGATCATTTTGACGCAAGGAGTTTACATAGTTCATGAATCAAAGACATCCAACATATTTGAATCCTTGCGCATCTCCATGACACTTGCGAACGTTTACAGCCCGAAAACGATAATATACTGTATCCGAAATACGGCTACGTTAACGACGGGTTTCTGCGTAATTCTGACGATATCATTCTATGTGCTTTGTACAAGATTGACATCTAGCATAGGTAAATCACTGATGACTTCTACAACAAATTTCCGAAACGTTTACAACCAGAAATCAACAGTACACTATGCGATATTTAGCCCTGAAGCAGGTGCGCGAGAAAGTAGCTTGCTAACCAATTTGTTGTTGCTATGCGTATCTAGTCACGTGATCGAAGTCCTGCAAAAGGCCTATTCTAAATATATTCGGGGCGTTAACAGAGCTACACAGAGCTATGCTCACCAATCAAGAACGTGGATAGCGTCAAAAATTAGGGGGAACATTGCTCGTAAGCCCATACGTTCCCGACCAATGGCCTACACGAACTAGAATATTGCGGCGCTTCTTCGATATACGCCCAGATCGAAACAGTTTTCCCCATGACACCAACCAATGTTTCACGTGAACACAATAAAATTTATAAACGTCAAAATAAATTGTTTTTGCCGTTTGTTGTGGAAGGGGGATATTATGGTTGGAGGAAGAGGGGGATATTAGGGTTGGGGATGGGGGATATTAGGGTTAGGGGATGGGTTTAGAGTTAGGGTTAGAGCTGTGTTAGGGTTAGGGTAACCCAAGAATAGGTTTGGGGTGAGGGACACGATATCCAACCTAATATCCCACACTCTCCCGACCATAATATCCCCCAACCCTAATCTTGGGATACCCTAACCCCAACTTTGACCCTAACCCCCCTCCAATCCTAATATCCCTCTTCCCCCTTACCCAGCTCTAATCTTGGAATACCCTAACCCAGCCCTAATATCCACCTACCCTCAACCCTTATATCCTCTTCTCCTCCAACCTTTATACCCCCCTCCCCCAACCCTAATCTTGGGATACCCTAACCCCAACGTTGACCCTAACCCTCATCCAACCCTAATATCCGTCTCTCCACAGGCAAAAAACAATTTATTTTGACGTTTATAAAATTTGACCGTGTTCATGGGAAACACTTGCTGGTGACATGTGAAACACTGTTTCGATCTGGGGCGTATATCGAAGAAGCGCCAATATTGCTTCAAAAAAAGGGGTCATAAGCGAAATACCAGGTTGGGCGAGGCATGACGTGTCTACAACTTCATTTTTTTTATGCAAACCTCCCGAACCCATCGAACTCGCATTTTTACTAAGATACAGAGTTCCTGCCGTATGTTCGACAATACTGATGTTGACTATGACATCACAACGGTTAAGTTCCGGTACTTATACAAAAAAGGGCAGTTGTTTACATGGAGGAACGACGGAAAGAATGTTGGAAACCAATGAATCAGTAGCTGCATAGCCTCAAATATTATCTGTAAACTTGATCCGCTGATACGAACGCATTATGAATAGAATTAAAGTGCTGGTGGTTCCATAGTTTCTCGCATGCAATCGTATGTAAACGAAATGTAGCTTTGAGGAATATGACTATTGAACA
Organism: Botryllus schlosseri; assembly: GCF_051294905.1. NCBI lineage: Eukaryota > Metazoa > Chordata > Ascidiacea > Stolidobranchia > Styelidae > Botryllus > Botryllus schlosseri. The sequence goes on along the minus strand of NC_137247.1, from coordinate 23,092,368 downwards.
TCACCGCAAAACACAAGTGCTGAATATTGATATTGATGTCGGCTAACATTACCTTGCGATGCCCGTGGTCTGGGGTTTGCTATCAAAGCTCTGTGTCTCGCGAATTCTTGGCGATACACTGCTGCTTCTCTGCGAAAGTTTTCGGTGAGTGCAGCCCTAACCGACTTTATGTCCTCATGAACATTCTCGAATTCATAGGACGGAACCAGCTGCAAACGAACGACCGGCAATGCTTCAATGAAATGCTGCAACCTGAATACAAGGGAAAATGTATCTGTTGAAACACAAACGCATATGTATGCTCTGCATCGATGAAATTACCACCATGCAATAACTTGTAATGGAAATTGTATGATGGGTGTAGTTCCCGATTGCTGTTATTAGTAGGACTGGGAAAAATCGAGTACCTGAGTGATTCGATTCTGAATCACGTTATATGCTTCAAGTCGAGTCGAGTAATCGAGTATCACTCACTATGACGTCATAGCCTAATGTAATACGTCAAAGTTCAAATATGTACCGTTTATGCCACCACAAAGAATATAACGGCCGTTGCCCATCTCATGAATGATACTTTGGTATTTTTTCCGAACATACATTCCATTCCACTTGGTGACAATGTTGTGGGATAATGATGAATTCGGAAATGTTCTCCGTCCAGTAACATTCGTACTATATGTTTCGTATGCTACGATATCCCCAATCCAGGTTTAAAGACGTCAATAGTCAAAATTAGTAATGAAACTATAATTCTTGTTGATAAATTAACTTTTAGTGGTGAGGAGCATATAATTTGAGTGCTTGAAAAAATCGTCTTTTACTATTCAACTCGAATCATCAGAATTATTACTCGATTCAGATTCGAGTAGGCTACTCGAATCATTGTGCCCAGCCCTATTCATGAGTTATGACCGGGAGAAGACAAAGTTTGACCCAACCCATATTTCGTTAGAAGGACCATTAGAGATACACTGGTTTTACCAGTATCATTATCAGTTTATTATTATATTCATCATCGCAAAACATCACGTGACTGCAAAACAATAAAAAGTCAGGAAGGTTTAGAAACGACTCGGAGCAGTCATTGAAATCAGACAGCCACCTGGACCTAGCTTATCTGTACAGGAGGAGGAATTGCCAAAGGGGTGGACAATTTCCTGAAAATGAGGACAATTCCTCCTAAGCGAGGACATATGGTAACCTTATTGTTATGTTTTACTTGGCCAATTCAGGGACTCTACACCATGGCTGTCGAAAATAACTTGCATAGCCGGATTTAACGTGCATAGTGAGGTTGTCTGAAGCACGCTAGACTGCAAATCCAACTCAATTCGGACCAGTAGTGGCCGTTCAACCTGAAACTGAAACTTTACCCATTTTTGAAACTATGGTAGGCTATATAAGGTGCCAAATTCTGTCACTTCGCCATAATCAGCCATTACCTTACAGGCATGCAGGTAGTGTGATGCTGTTTTGAGAGTCTGCATTTTGAGAAGGCCGTGTGATAAAATTGGAATGACGACGTTGGTAATTTATGAAAGATTATGAAGACATTGATTAACTGGCAATTAGTCAACCACATCGGAATAGTTTCGTTAAAACAATGATATAATAGCTCAAATATAATAGTTTGGAAACTGAAATCGGGACCAAATTGAACTTACATGCAGGTAAAATACAAGAAACGTATATTGCCCAAGCATTGGCAGATATATTGAAGTATGCCTCGCAGCACAAATGTTGATTTCATGAAATCGAAGGGAATAAGCTAACATTGTAGAATCATGACAATAGCATCACTCTCCTTTCAGGCATCCTTGATTGGTGGATAATCAGATAATTATCAACGAAAAACTCACATAACTCCGCTTCTACTGGTTGGAACTGAGTCAAATTTGTTTTGCATCGTCTTTGAAGACAGCTGAACAATTTCATGGAGTTGGCAAGTGAATTTTTTTTTAATTTTCCCTAATAAATTAAAATTTTCAATTGGATCTGCGGAGTCCCATACTTGTTAGAATTGAACCAAATTTGGTGTGCAGCGTTTTTTAGGGTAACCTGACAATTTATTCAGTGAATGGCCGGAATCCGAAAAAAAAGGTATTTTTGAACAGCCCTATTGCATATGCAGAAGTACGCCATGCTATTGTCTGGCATGCTCCAACGACTGCGTCAATGGACTTGTCCGCGCCGGTACTGAAGTATCATGTTATTGCGATTTGAAAACTTACCAAAAAAGTCGACTCTCACCTAATGCGTGGTTCCTCGTCGTACCAGCGCCGCAAGGCATAATACACTATATCTTCGGAAGGTACCAGGAGTTCATCTCTTTCCAGAAAGCATGTGATTTGTCTTGGTTCTGCATGAAGAAACTTTTCCCCTGAACGTCAAAGTAACTCATAAAATGAAGAGACTGTAGAAACAATGCATTGACATTATCGTTAGTTTATCATTCACTATTGGGCAATTTGGTTGTTTGAAATAGGGATACTGGCCATGATTACATTGAATTACAAAATTCGCCACATTGGCAAAATACAGATGACCAATGTTACCGGACTTGACAAGCTGCAATTAATTGTATTCCAGGCCACCAACACAATAAGTCCCGAAACGGCGTGGCACTGTAAGATTCGCTGATATCTCAGGAATGTCCTACCTATACTTCGACAATCTAACAACAAACAAATCGACGACAAACGATCTAATAATTCTGCCTCGCAGTTACTTGCAGTCAGGCTTTCATATAGGACAGTATTTAGCAGTTCATTCGGGGATCTAGATATGATACTAGGTAACAATAAAATACACTAATGAGTAACGTTGACACTCATTTTGATTAGAGAATCGGGAAAAGCGGATGAGTACTTACCTCGAGAAAATTCTTCGAAACGCATTCCGGATTGTAGATACTCCTGCCATAACCGATCATTATCCTGATTTAATGCCATACTTTCGAATAACATAGATAACAGCATACACCACGGGTACCACCCGACCAAACAACTTATACCGATTCGAACTTGATAAAACGTGACACCGTCTGCGAGACTGAGTCCGCCTGAGTTACTCCGGACCGAAACCGCAGACGGCAAATAAATTGCAATCAGCCATCAGTCGTAATCAGACTTGATTGCGCTGTTATTGGTCTGTGGACCCGCAGTGCGCACGCGAACACATTCCTTTTCGAAACAGGGCGGGGCATACCGTCAATCAAAGTCGACAACGGTAAAGTTCTCCATCACGAAATGGGATGCCGAAATGGGAAACCCTAGTATCTTCCGTTCTACACGTCATTAGCAGTTACAGTCATTTTCAAATAGTTGTTGATAACAAGAGTCTAGTGCAGCGGTCGGGAACCTATGGCTCGCGAGCCATATATGGCTCTTTTGGGTATAAGATATGGCTCTTTGCCAAATATTTATTTTTGTACTGAATTGATCACTATTGCAGCAACTTGTTGGTAAATTTTCATCACGGCCAGGATAATGATTCTCGTGGCAGTATAAACAGGTCTTTTATAGGTAAAGACAATGCCGTCTTCAGGTTTAGGGGCCTCCTAATCACAAGTATAGTTGGACTCAATGCTGTGAATTATGCGTATTTATTTTTTCCACGAGGCGTTCCAACACTAAATGCAAGATATGTGACAATAAATCATGCGAAGTGCTAAGAAAATTTTCAAGTCAAACAAATCTGCTACTTAATATTATACTTTATGGTCATATGCGGAGATCTGCGATGACTGTGGCTGGCCCCTGATTGCGTCAATGCGTCGAAAGTGATGTTTTAGTCATCATCAAATTTCACGGTCAGGCTAATCAAATTTTGGTTGGGCTTGCAATTTTACCTGATGCTATATCTAATTTCGAGAATTACCTCGCAGGCCACACAAAACCTTCTCGCGGGCCACATTTGGCCAGGGTTGTAATGACTCGAGTCATGACTCGACTCGAGTCAGACTCGAGTCACGATTTTCGAATGACTCGACTCGACTCGAGTCAGACTCGAGTGACGATTTTCGGATGACTCGACTCGACTCGAGTCATTTTCTCAAAATACGGAATGACTCGACTCGACTCGAGTCAATCTGTGTATTGACTCGACTTGGACTCGAGATTCAGACGGCCAAGACCGACATTTCATTGTAATTTCGAAGCAAACACACTATTGGGATTTCGTTTGTTGGTACTGGTGCTTGAAAATGCGACCAGAAACTTCTAAAAGTGAGGAAAATTGATATATTATAAATGCGAACCATTCAATATCACCAAACAGAGTGAAAAAAGTGGGTTTAGGAAGACTTAAACTGGAAACTGAGCAGTCAACACAATGACTTGGACTCGGACTCGAGTCATAATACCATGACTCGGACTCGATCCTTTGTTCGCTGACTTGGACTCGGACTTGACTCGGTGGGAGTTGAAAATGACTCGACTTGACTCGAGTCAAAAATATAAAAGTGAGATTGACTTGTGACTCGGAGCCTTGTGACTTGGTTACAACCCTGCATTTGGCCTGCGGGCACGGTTTTGCCGCCCCTGATCTGTATCATTACTGATAACAGTGGTTGATGGTAGGCCTACATAAAAATCCTATTATAGTTATTATTAGTAATGTAAGATACCTTTCACGATAAAGAAGTCGGAGTCGGAATCGGAGTCGAAGTCAGGGTCATTTTCACAAACTCCGACCCCGACTCCAGTCAGTATTTTTTCCACGACTCCGACTCCGACTGCGACTCCAGCCACTACAGCTTTCACGACTCCGATGCCGACTCTTGCCACTACAGCAGTGGTTCCCAACCTTCTTGTCTTCATTCCCCACTTTAGATTTATTCCGAGCTTTCATTTCCCACCAGAACCATATTAGCTCTTTGTCAGCCCCGCACAAAAACCGTTGGTCTTTGGGTCCCAGAATCCCGTCAGACCCTCTGAGCCTGTATGATTTTCTCTACAACTTATCAGCTACATTGGGTCTACTGTTTAGTGCGTCGCCTTAATTCTGACTAAACGCACCAAGTGCGAAAAATTTATATAATTCGTGTTTGAATTGGGCAATATGATCAGGAATTGCATATATTTTGCGATCCATTTTGAATCCCCTCTCTGCTCACGTAATCAGATTTACCGGTAGAGCTGAGTGAGGTGGGTTGGAAAAGGTAGGGCCCCTAAATAAAAATTGAACCGCTTCGAGCGGACCCGTTGGTATATTCACTTCGTTATATTATGCTATTTCGTGACCTCCTATATCTGCTATGTCAAAAGATATGGAAATCGTTAAAACTAAAAGGCACACACGATTTCAAATTGGCATTGCTTTACTGCAAATAATTTTTCCTTGCAGGATAGCATTTGTCCTGTGCGGTTCAGATCAATATGATAGGAGCATTCGGCGCCAGCGATTAAGTCAATCAAACATATATGTTTGGGGTCACCACAAGGGCATTCCTTCTCAGCCAAGGTCTTCTCGCTGCTGACCGTCCTGGCACACTTCTTGGACTTGCATGTTACATGGCCAATAGCTTCATATGCCTTTGTGAGTCGTGGCGCAGTTCTGGCCGACGTCGAGGTCTCCATTTCTATAAATTATACGCATTTTGGGGGGGGGGGGAAGGGTACCCAATAATCAAATATTCGACAATATTAAATCGCGCACCGATCGCGAAAAAAAAATTGAATAAGTGGCATAAATTAAAAAAAATACTTTAATGTAAGTTAATTCATGAAATGATTGAGGGCTCCTTCGAGCTCGTCCAAAATGGGAAGCAATCGCCCATCGATAATCATTCGAAAATGTTCAATTGTATTGCACGCTGCCAGACGCTAAAATGCTAGCCGTTCCAGAAATTTCTGACGTGAAATCTTACGTATGCTTAACTACGAAGTGCACACTTCTATTATTCACTTTATTGAGATGGATGCGAGACGAAAAAAGCAGATAGCTTTATAAACAGAAGAAATGAAACGAAATGCATGACTTGAATTCAGCTCAATCAAACGGGGGATTTGATTGAAATAAAAGCTGTAATATCATAATCCGTAGCAAATGCGCAGCTCGGTCGATAGAACTAAAATGTCGCCTTACCATGGGTAACACAATGAATAATACAATGTATTTCATCCGTATAAAATATCAAAAGTCAACAATCAATAACAAAATGTCTCGTGCGATGGCAACAAGTTAGAAACTGCGAATTTACTCGTCACGACATTGTCATTGTTGCTTGGAAGGATTTAATCTACAACAGAGGTCTCAAACACGCGGCCCGCGAGACCATTTTGTGTGGCCCGCGACGGTATTTTTTTGGATTTCTAAGTATTCGACAATATTTTACTACCAATTTTTGAGAACTTAAAATTCGCTCTAAAACTACTCCAGAAGCCTGAAACTACTCATCAAACTTCACTAATACATAAATTTCAAAAGTTACCACTCAGTGGAAGATCAACTATTACGTGACATTACTTGTTTAATATGGTAAAACATGACCCGCTGATGATTCGTGACCAAAAATTGTGATTTGGACTTAGGCGCGACCCTCTGTAGAATTACTCGTCACGTCAAACGTTACAATCAGAGAAGGACTTTTGTGACTCGGAATGCCGTGACTTGGTACAACCACGCACGCAACAAACCATGGTGTCCTATATGGTGTGGACACAATCTCACGGGTCAGTGAAATTGGTGTACATCACACTTTCCATTTGGTCGAAGGCAATTTGACGGTAATGTTTGTCCGACTTGTCCTGTATTAGCCTAAATTTTATAAAACGGGTATCAATCGCAAGCTACCGCGGTACTGATTGCGAAAATTTAAATTTATTCTGTTCGTGGTCCTGGAACTCCCCAAAATAAGCCTCGAATGTTGCATTGTATTTGAGTTTGGTATCGTGATGCAGCAATAACGTCTGGGAGCAGGCGAGGAGCACCGCAAGCTGCAAGCGCATTGGTCATTGTTACGCAAGCGATTGAGCACTCTCTCTCTCGTGCGCATTTGCTCCTGAGCTGCTCAGACGACATGGTTGCGTCACAATACCAAACTCACCTACAATGCAACATTTGAGGCTTATTTTGGCGAGTTCCAGGGCCACGAACAGAATAAAATTTATATTTTCGCAATCAGTAGCTTTCCATTGATCAAAAATTACCGTCAAATTGCCTTTGACCAAATGGAAAGTGTAACAAAGACCAATTTCACTGAGCCGTGAGATTTGCTTGTGTCCACACCATATAGGACACTATGAACAAACTATCAAACTGGTAGGAGCAATAGTAAAATATCAAAAGGCCGTGGCTTGCGTTGCGTAGCTTATTTAGATATCAAAGCCTGTAGGTATGGCAACCGACATCGGCATTATGTCGCCCCTTTGATGTATAGTTGGTTACATCCTGTGTCATCTTGGATATCTTTATATATGTTATTGTCGCCAATTTAATGAGGCGAGTATTAACTAGTCGTAGCCTACGCTTCACAGCTGACACAGCAACGGATTCTTCGGAGATTGCACATTTCTATTGTTATTACACATATCCATCATGTTCAAGTTGTTATTGATCTGTTCCAACATTCGAAGGTAAAATCAAACGCTGATTCTATTTGACTTCCGTAATGACATGTCAATATATAGTTATCAGGAGTAGACCTATGTTCGAAACCAGGAAATAAGGCCTACTTTGAAATACATTGAATTCCCCTATTATTGGTGGTGCGGCCCGCGGCGCCATCAAAAGTTAGAAATTGGCCCGCGAGCACATTTGAGTTTGGGACCTCTGATCTACAACGATGGACTGCAACCACCACAACTCCGGAAACATGGCGTCGTCGGTTTAGTTTCGTCTCACAGTCATCAGATCGAATTCCTTTGCACATAATTCCCGCCATCTTTTAGTCAGACTTTCGCAGCAGATCGTCAGCATTTGCTACGGCCAGCCGCCCGCCGTACCTGATTTACGCATTTTCCCTAGTCTTGGTTTGCTCTTTCTTATCGTATTCCAGTGATTCTAGTGAAATTCGTTGTGAAAAAGCGAAAGTCTGAATGCTTTGACAGAAGGTGGTTCCACACATGCGATTAGTTATTTTTATTTATGCATCAATTTGCCGTTTTCATTGCGCTTCCTTCCTTGCTCATAACGCGCATTCGGGGTAACAAAAGAAGACCGGAAAATTATCACTATCTCAAAAGAATAGATGATCACCATACGTTTGTGGTTTTGTTATCATCGATAAGTCACACCTGTCTATTCAGGTTTAAATTTAAAACGTGCAGATTTTACCATTGCAGTATTTCTTTTGTATGTATTGACGTGTTATAGTTTTACCGGAGACATGCTCAGTATATATTATACAGTTTCTTGGAGGTACTGAACTTCAATATACCATTGAATATTATGTTAATATTGAAATTAACCCGAGTATTTTCAGCTGACACTCGTCGGGGGTAATCGTCAGCAACTAGTAGAGAATTGAGAAGAACATTATATGACAACAATGCTATCACAGAATACGACGTCAGAGGCATTAAACTTTGAATAATCTGGGCGGAGACAGTGCCTAAGATCAATGTTCACTACTGAATTTACGTGTTGTCGGGAGAGGCTGTTCACACTTTCGTTTGGGTGCCTTGGATTGGACTGTTATCAAATTTCCAACCAACCAAGTTTTTGGATAGATAAGGAGTTAGTGTACCATCTAAAATAGCACATTGAGCTTAAGAGCTCTCTCCGCCCCCATTATTTGAAATTTCATGACGATGAGATCGTAGCGCATCTCCGTCGCCAAAGCATCTCGATGATACTGGCGAAAATAATATTATATATATCTCTCTCTCCCTCTCTCTCTCCCTCTCTCATTAGGTGTTTTCCCACATAATGTTGTACTATTTATCTTCGTTTCTAGTCTGAACTGTTTGTTCTTATGAAATAGTTTGGCCTCAAAAAACTTTTTGACCTAAAAACTGACAACTTTTAACATGAAAAAAACTGTATTTTAACGAAAATCTGGACCTTTGAAGAATTCGAGTAGTTACATCACGCATTATGGAATAAATAATTTAAATTTGTTGTATAGTACAGCAACAACGAAAGATACTTTGTTACATTTTAGGGTAGAAGGTGTATGCAACCAAAAATAAATAAAAATAACTATCATTCACTGACATAAGTCTAATAGTAATTGCAATTATAAGATATCAGTATATTCCTAGAGTTGGATATTGCCGTTCGGATGCTTTAGATTCAAAGGTAGTGTGATTCTAAATCTGGACGTCTCATGCCTTTATTCTTGGGATCGCGAAGATGTTGAACGCAATCAGTTTACAAAATAGGTGGTGTGAAAATCTAGGTAAACTGTCCAATTTTACTAATCAGCTTATCAATTTTTGAGCTGCGGGCCGCGGAACATTGTCAAATTCGAAATGAGGCACGACCATAAAAAGTTGTAAACCACCGGATGTGCAACTTACAGGTGCATTTTATAGTAATATGTGGAAGAACCAATATTATTGACATAATTCATTCGCACAATTTAACAACCAGATGCATATAGTAATCCTCCAACAATTTGCATCGATTACCGTATGGTGGGCCTAGGATCAGTGTTTTTTCGGGCGGGAGGGGACTGAACGAATGTTTTTTTCGGACCTGGTTACAACACACAATACCACCGACCTAACAGTGTAGCTGTCAAACACACAACCGTCGGGCGGGATATGGCTCGCCAGACGATTTCATCGAGCCCGTAAAGAAATCTTTCGCAGACCCTACCAATCACAGTATGACCAAATGAGAATACAATATGAATACATCAATCACCAGAGCTCACATTTAAGATGGCCCAATTCAAGACATATGTTCCACTCCACTCCTGTATACAGTCGTCAGGCCAAGCTATGCTAGTGTGACGTCATATGGGCATGCAATGGGTTCATATTACATAGTAACACCCGCTAGTAGACGCTAAAGAGTGTCCGGAATTGGAGCTACGAAAATATGGCAACCCTAGCATTGTGGTGCTATTTGGCCGGAGTCGTTGCTAGGGATCGTGTACATTGATATAGGCCATCACTTCACTGAAATGTTGTTGTTGTGGTTGTTGTTGTTGTTGTTGTTGTTGTTGTTGTTTCTGGTATTCACGGTGTCTGTCGACTATTATGGTCATTGATCATTTGCATCAAGCCAACTTAATTCCTTTTTATTCCGTAGCTGTCAACTTGCAGCACGGCCCACTTATAGGCTTTTATAAGAAACCGCTTACACAAGTGGTCATCAAACTTACAAGTGGTACGCGAGAGTTTTTTAGATGGTACTGGAAGAGTGTCGTGAGTAGGGTTGCATTTAGAACGAAAATCCAATTTAAAATAAACATATTTAAAACAAGGCCCCTGTTTTAAACATGATTTTTTTTGAGTCATGACGTCACGAATATTCAGTTGTAACGCCTTGGTGGATATTGACATTTATAATTGAAAGTATAGGGTAAAAATAGCTCCTTTGACAAAAGATCTACGTACTGTAGCTGTTGAACCGACTTTCTTTAGACTTCCGACCATCCCACATCGTATAGTCGGCTATATCGGGTGGTAATTGTCCGTAGGCTCATATAACATGATTTTTGGAAAGTATTTACACAATTATGGCATGATTTTACAACTTGAGAAAAACAATTATTTTCAAAGGCTTTTGTTTAAAACAGTGTTTATAACATGTTTTAAACAAAGTGTTTCAGATAACCATTTGTTTTAAATGCATCCCTAGCTGTGAGTAATGTCATACCTTAGATTGAGGAGCTTATGCATAGGAAACAGTCGCAATTATGTCAATAAATGGTGATTTCTTGCTTTCCATTGGTGGTGCGGTATAGTACCTACAGGAATAACCAATAACCCCCGGTACATTATCAAGAAACATAAGTAATTCGGGTCATATACGCCGTGTCATAAAAAAAATTAGTGGTCCGCGATGGGAAAAAGTTTGAGAAACACTGGCTTACACGGATCTGTTTACTGTATTCAGCCGTAAACCGCTATTTTACTTTATTGGTAGCACCGACTAGGTCTTCGAGTTTAAGAAATATAATTTGAGTTGGCAATATCAGAAAAATCACGCAGTGAATGCATAAACTTGACAAATGCGGACCTGCTAGCGAATAGCAAACTGGCAAAACGGCAAGGCTATTTCAGCAAGTCACACACAGCTAGGGAGGCAGTCCAATGCTAACTCATCCACTTGGCAACATGTGCCAATAATGTAATTCGCTGCTTTCAATGTAGACTGCACGCCACAGAACATAGACTAACCTTTTGTCTCGGCTCGCCCACGTATTTTCTGCTTCACCTGGCCCTCCGAGAAAAATAATTTCCCATTCCTGCTCAACAGCGGTGAAAAACATCGCCATTGGTTTATTCAATGCAAACAATTACAAACAGAAAGTAAGACCATAAAGTCATGACAAGCGGCGATATGTTAAGGATTGAGTAGACTCCAGATTCTCGCGTTCCGCCAAATGAACTTTTCCAACGCTTCAGATGTCCAGGCATATTGACATCCGGATGCCGGTGAGTATCAAATATAGACTACAACTGCTCCAAATTTTCTGAGGGGTCTGACGATCAACCTAGTCTTCTGTTTCATTTGATATACGATATACAATTCGCCGTATTAGAGCCACCAAAATCGACTTGAAGTTTGCCATGTTCAGTAACAAGTCCGCCCCTCTGTAGTGTGGCAGAGAATCCATTGCCCGTGTTCCTATGCTTTTCGCTAATGGGAATGATTGTTCAATAGAAAGTGTAGAATCGTCGCAAGCACTCCACTTCACCGTCTTACAGTCTTCTTTTATCGGCATAGGTCTTTCTAAGATATCCCCATCTTCTGAATAACTCCAATTATCTTTAGGACACCAGTGGGTATCCATGCTGCGGTAGAGCATTGAGCTACCGTTGCTAAGATCAAGTAACTGATATCGATCAGTGTCGAGATTTGGCCGTCCCACTGCGCATTGGTCCACCACAGCAGACTCCACAGGCACCACATCGCACGAGGATTCCGTATATTTGGCAGGAAGAGTGATGATGAAACGACGCAAGATTTTCTTCGACCGCGTTATGCAGCTGTGTACAACTCTTCCAATTGTTCTTGTATAGGTATAGATTCACCAATTGACTCAACGTCTGCATATTTATAGACTTTTCTTATCAGTACAACTTAGTCCGCCAGTGTGTGGGAAGCGACTGTAGGAAGCAGCTATCATTTGTATTATCACTTATAATTGCTGGGTCGCGTCGTCTTTGCGAAAGCGCTATGTCGATTTCTAACAGCTCCATTGATCCACGTTGTAGTTTTGCGAATGATTACATTTTTGATTCAATAGTTTTATATGCTGCAGACAATGTCATTGTTGACACAACGATTATCTGTGATCTGATTGTTCTAGACTCCAACGTCTAGACATAGCAAATTACCACATCTCATTCAGATGACCTTATACATAGATAATATACTGTAACGACATGTTTCGACTTTCGATAAGCCCATATGCACCGAACTCCAATAATGCGCCGCGATTTACGCTCAATCCCAGGACAGGATTCGCATTCAAAGTCAAATTTCACACAATCCAGCTTATTCCAGGGCTCGGATTTACTTAATTCATCGATTTCAACAGAACTTGTTATCAGCTACCGAATGACTAACTTTATTCGATAACCTTACATCATCAGCAGAAAGACGCGAACTAAACTTTTACAAGAACGTTTCTAGCGATAAACTTCATCTGCGTACATTATATCGCTATATTAGCCTACTACTGACTTCTGCTTCAATACCAATAGGTACAAATCAGAGATGAACATCATGCGGATTCGGATAGTCTTCAGATCGGATTTTGCACAAACTTATGGCAGTCGGATGTCTACAGATTTTGTTTTGGCTATTTTGGGATACTTGTAACTCTAAATTAGTTTCATTTCTAAAGTAAAAGAAAAATGCGTTAGCGCTACAACCAAACACGGACAGGACCTTTTGTTAGGGTTGACATCACTTTAAATTTGTTGGGCCAGGGCCACAACAGTGTTGGGATCAAGTCACTACTTTAGAGTCACGAGTCATTGCACATTTTGACTCGAGTCAAGTCAAGTCAATCAATTTTCGAAGGTGACTCGAGTCAAGTCAAGTCAATCGATTTTTGGGGGTGACTCAAGTCAAGTCGAGTCAAGTCAAGTCAAGTCACGAGTCAAGTCACAATTCAAGTCAACTTGCCTTTTCGAAGTATGAGGCATGGATACGTCATTGCATTTTGCTGTCCAAAATACAGATTGAGTGGTCATTGATTTCGAAGCGATGAACGAATATAGACTTAAATGTACACGTAAGAAGGCGCTGTATCGCTCACATATACGTAGAACTGATAAAGTACGTAATTAATTGCATAGCCTCAGGTTATAGTTACTAGCCAAAATAGAGAATAGAGAAACGAATTGATAAGATGTATAATACATTATCCATTTATAAATTGTTGATATGATACAATTCCAGCCTTCGCCAATGGTTGGCGACTATATAAACTATATTCGAATTCAATTTCATTAAAACAAGAGGCTTGGGTTAAGGTGAGAACAGAGAACAGAAATAGACATTTCGCTATTAAATTACATTACTATACCAGTTTACGACAACGCAAGCTGTAAGCTTCGATCACGTCGTTTGCGGTCAATTTATTTGTGAGAGAACAATGAAGGCTCAGTAAAACGCATGGTCATGGAATGATTGGTCGCTCTCACCGGTTACACCAGCGTTTCGCGAACAATCCTAACATATGAAAGATACAATGATTTTTATCGACACCGATTACTTGATGACTTGAAATTGACTCGTGAATTTTGCTCCGAGTCACGAGTCAATCCTCATTTCTGATACGCCGAGTCAAGTCAAGTCACGTAATTTTAGCATAGTCACTCGAGTCAAGTCAAGTCATGCGAAAAAGGTGACTCGAGTCATCCCAACACTGGGTTTCAAGCAAATATAAATCAGCTAACCCTAACCATGACGTTAGTCAAGGCTGAATATCAGCTCATCTATATAATTAGGATTGTTCGACACAGATTATCGAACACAGATTTTTTGGATTCTTGTACGAGATTCTTCGGATTCGGATAAATTGTTCCTCAGTTATACTAAAGCAGCAGCCGGACGGATTCGGATTCTTGAAAAGCAATATCCCTCATCGCTGGCACAAAACGTCGTCGTCACCGAGATACGAAGACAGCTAAATCAAAATAATGAATCGGATGGGACATTATACGTTTCGTATGAGCAGGGAGATATCGCAACATCTAAAAAGGTAGGCAATAAGAGTTATCAGTTTTAGGAATATTTATAATCCCGGGGAAACCAGAGAAAACACATATAGATTCGGTATACCGAGCTTGTCGATTTACCATTACTTTTCCCATATAATTTCCCAAGACACGTATTAGAACTACCACAACCGACTAACTTCAGCTTCGTTAATATAGGATCATCATTCAAATACTATATGCAAACACAATAAAAGTCTAATTATATGAAGCCTTTCGTAATATTTGCGCGTCATATATAATGCAGATAACCACCGAGTTACAAACTGCATTTTGATCGCGTGAAAATTTTGTAAGAATTCTGTCTTGGTTAATTGCCAGGATTCACAGACTGTGATCATTATTTGGAATTCACAAAGAGCATTCAGCTCCGTTGCCGCATTCGCGTTCTTTGTGACAAATTCATATCATATCATATATCATATCTATTTAACCCGATCTCCTTCATGACGATAAGTAACTGCTCTGGTTTCGACCTTTTGAACGTACAATCGCGGATCTCTATGCGTCATACAAACCTCGATATCTTACCGCGCTCAATTCATAAAAAAAGACAATTGCTATTTCCAGGATAGTCGATCGCGAAGAAGTGCAATACGAACAGGAACGTCGCTACGCTATGCGAAGCAAACCAAAGATGATTCTAAGTCGCATCGAAAAGAGAGCAACCTGACTGCACGCTCGGGCGCAGTAGGACCTCTTGTGAGTCTTGTCAAACCATCCTTGTGATATTTCTATGTTATTTCTTCATCAATATCATTGTTTCCCTACGCCTTTGAGGTCTATATTTCAATATTGCTTTCGTTATGTAATCATTTGCAACTGCCGGAATAAAAGTCCGTCATACCAACGGAAGCACCGTCTATATGTGGGGTTTGCTGGAATCATCAGCAGACAATGCGAATATAGGTGTTTGTCTTGACGACTGCGTATTATGATAAGTGGAATCGAAGTGGGGACATCTTTCATGGATTTTTTGTAAATATTGAACTTCGTCATACCTTTTTCTATGAATTCTGATCCAGCATCCAATGAAATGATATAAATGTGTAAATTAAACATTCAAAAGAATTGCATTAATGTGTACATGAAATCTCACTCGATATATCAATCAATTGTAATTAACTTTCAGAAGGTCACCACTGTTTTGATAATATGGCGGTTTAAATGAATCAGTTCACCGCTGAATGGCCGACACGATAGATCAGTGGTTCCCAACCTGTGGTACTCATGCCACTAGAGTACGCGAAGGTCTCCCAGGTGGTACGCGGGTAGATTCTGTGTTTTTTCGAACGAAGGGAGTTATTAGTTCAGGTGGCGTTGATTTAGAGTTTTTGTAGCATCGCCTCCTCGCATTCGACGCTAGCTTGTCACAATATTCCCCAGCAGTTAATTTTCCCTTCTACATGGGAGTGCAAGAAGGATTTTCATTCCTGATGACTATCAAGTCTAAGAAACCAAACCGAATTGTTGCGCCCATGCATGACTTTTGATGCGCTGTGAGCAAACGTATGTCACGCATCGCCCAGCTAGTGCAGGGGTAGCCAACCCGTGGTCCGCTGGTCAAATGTGGCCCGCGAGATGTTTCCCGAAATGAGTTATAATATCAAATACCAAATTTGGCGTACTCAGGTAATTTACAGTAGATTTCCAAGACCAACCAAAAACTTGATTAGTCTGACCCCCAAATTTGGTATGTTGATTACTTAAATACCAGTTCCGACGCATTAGCGTAGCCAGGAGTCAGCAACATTTTTCGTAGATCTCCCAATATGACCATAAAGTATAATATTTCGTTGTAGATTTATTTGGCTTGATATTGTTCTTAGCACTTCGTGCGATTTATTGTCACCCAATTTTTTGATTTTTGTAGCCCTTCCTGAATATAAACATACGCCCAATCTACTTGACTATATTGGCAATTATGAGAGAACGTGCCGACTACGCGTCTGCACTTGCAGAGATCATGATGATGAAGATGATCGGCGACGAAACTTTGGCACAAAATGATAGATGCATGTTCAAGTTCACCGAAATCGTCGATATTAATAGGTCCGAATAATCCTGTTGCCAAGTGAGTCCAGTGGTATACAGAGGTGACCCGCAATATATGCAAGTGACATTAGTATTGGTCAAACTCATTCACTAACTTTGAAAAATTATCGCGCTTGGCGCGGTTACTTCATGAGAGCATTATACACATTTCACACTCACTTTTCATGGCCTAATTTTTATCGATTTTGAGGCTTAGTAATACAAGTCTTGTTTTCATCATTACCTAATCCAGTTCGCTCCTACCGGGTGGCTAAAAAAAGGTCATCAACATTCTAGTGGTCTGACAAGAGTTCGCAGATCTCATGCGGCGCTTTGGTCGAAAAGGTTGGCCGCCCCTGAGCTAGTGGAAAATAGAAAAATACAGCCATCGCATTGAATAAAATGACTTTAGTTGTTCGTTGTTAATTCATTATGTTCTTCCTCTTGTGACTGGTGGTGAAAAAATGATTCCATACATCCCATCAGCCCTAACTGATGACGCATAGTTTAAAATAATTTGTTATTACACCTCGCATAGGGCAAATACGTGCTTATGACGTCATAAATGGTGGAAACATTTTTGACCGCCTTCGGCGCGCGAAACTTGTAGGTGGTACGCGAGCACTGCATAAAACCTCGAAATGGTACGTGGGTGGATAAAGGCTGGCAACCACTGCGATAGATGGTAAGGAAAAAAGTCTGATTCCATTGGAGAGATTCGGGTCTTATAATAACTATAAATATATGTTTATGTATATTGTAGGCTATATATGTGTATGTGTATTAGGGTTGTTCAGATTTGAAAAATTGTCCGGAAACTTCGGCCATTGTGATCCAAATGATGGTTTAGTACACAAAAACAATTTTATGAGCAATTTTGGTCATCTTCATCGTGATCTTCCTTTTCCTCAAAGCCCCCAAAGATCAGGGGCCAATTCTCCTAATTATTGGGGATTCCCCAGACTTTTTACCTAGATCTTATTGTAAAGCAGTGCTCTGAGGTGATGATAGTACCCTTATTGGAGTTTGCAGTTGAAAACGACCGTCTATAGGTGATAAATATCATGGTAATATATCTTTTTGGCAATCGTATTGAACTACATATGCCAGTGCGACCTTCTGGCACATGTGTTGTTATCTCTATAGGCCCACTGCTACAGCTAGTCAGGCTATATGAATGAGACAATTGCATGCATTTCCAGGTTGCTTTTATTTTGTTAACGTTGGTGAAAGATCTATTAAGTAGGAATATAATGTACAATGCCAGTGCCTTCGGACAATTTCAGCTCATTTGTAAAATACTGAGTTGTCTAATTTGATGGAGGACCTGAATTTAGTTGAAGAATGTCTGAAACAAAGTGGAGAAGGGTTGTACCTGTCCTGCAAAGAACAAGAGACAAGTCCACTACTCAATATTCCCGTTCACTTATTGCCCGAAGACGACCAAAACGCAGGACTGTCCTGTTCAAACAGTCTAAGAGGTTGCCATAGTGTGGAATATGACAAGGGTACCTACTGAGCAACATTGTGAAAATCCAACAAGTTCATGATACAAGGCTTGCTCTTGTAACAACAAGAGAGTCAAGTGAAGGCAATGTATGTTTCTGAAACTCCAATGAATTTATTGTGAGAACATTTTGAATAATCAAACTTTATGAAGCAGATTATGGCAAAAAATAATCAGCACGTTATAACATTTTCGTTGCTTGTGACAATTGGTATTATCATTGAAAATATGTTGAGAATTCCAAGTAATTTTCCATCTGTATGCTGAGGATAAGAAGACAATGCTTGATAGTTTGTTCCAAATCTGTCTTCTATCAACTTTCCATCCCAGTGTATAGCAGCAGGATTGGGTAGGTAGGTCTTGTTGGAATGATTCAAATATATCATGTGGAACCTTACGGCGATTAGCCTTTATATGTCTCTTTTATACTTGATATGGATAGCACAAAGGCATCAATATTCCCTCCGCATGCGTGCATGAAAGCACTAAGTAGCATAGTTGCATGGTTATCAGTCAATCAGGCGGTCCAGCTCATCAGTAATGTTTCTTTCTTAACAAGTTTCTTGGAGCTTGAAGTTCAATAAATGAAGGATATTTGACTACAGCATCATAATCAGAGGGTGGTGTACTGGTTTCCTTCCCAGGTGATGAGGACATTAATGTAGCAAATTCATCACTAGAACTTATGCTCGCAGATGCTGAAACAGGTTCGTCACTGATCTCAGCCTGGTTTCTTTCAAAGGTCTCATGTTTCCTGCGAGTTATGCACTGCGAGAATACTATTGGTCCTCATAAAATGCGATGTCTTCAGTTTTCTGAGATGGTGACAACTGCGTCGCAATGTCCAAGGTCCCCCAACTTATCAAGTTCATCGCAATTGACATGTTCTTTTGAAGATAATAAAGTTCAAGCGGCATGAAGTTTGGCAACCTCTTCCAACAGTTTGAAGAAGAAATTCCTGCGTTTTGGTAGTCTTAGGGCAGTTTTCTTTCAGATATAGCAGATATTTTAGAACTGGGAGTGACTGATACAATCAGATGACTATCCGCTCGAATAGTAACCAGACTTCGATCTTGTTCTTGGTGAATCCGGCACTACCTTTCTCCGCTTTGTGTCAGGCATTCTTCTTCTACTAAATTGCACTCTACCATCAAATGGAATTACTTGTTATGTTACAGATAAACTAAAATTGAGGTAAATATTACTGATATTACATATCATACACCTTTCAATACATTTACTGCTGGAAAAGTAGTTGTAAATCTCTGCATTTGTTCACTTCTTTGCAACCCAACAGCGCTGCTTCGAAGTACGATACATAACAAACCAGTGTCACCCGTGCAACTAATAAATGCTTCCCATGAACACGATAGACAGGATTTGAACAGGAAAACGGAGATACATCTGATATTTATAAGACAACATTTAGGTACAATTTTGAAAACAAATATACTACCTTGCAATTCCTTATTTCTGCACAACCGTTTTCAACTGATAACATCACAAAAGCTACAAACTGGTTACACGGTCAACACTACAGAGCACTACGTCAACGTAAACACTCTGGTGTATCAGCTGTAGTAAGGAGAAATGACCTCGGGATCTTTGGGGGCTTTGAGGAAAAGGAAGATCACGATGAAGATGACCAAAATTGCTCATAAAAGTGTTTTTATGTACTAAACCATCATTTGGATCACAATGGTCGAAGTTTCCTGACAAGTTTTCAAATCTGAACAACCCTAGTGTGTATGTATGTATTTTATGTAAAATGTAGTTAAATATTTTCGTTACACAGTTTATCTAACCCACCTTCTTTTATGTTTCCTAACTTTTGTTACCCGTAAGCTCGTTTATATTCACTGTATCTGGTAGGAATTCGGATGTGATCCCACTTTTCCGGTGTATTTATTGATCTATACTAATTTAGCTACTTGGCTCTCTTGTCGCTCCGACTCTGTTTCGCTATAACGACTCATTCTTTTATGTGTTCTGGTTGCTTGATATATGCTCGAGATAGATTGTTATTGCTAATAGACGAAATTCCAATAGTGTGGTTACTTTACTATTCTCCGAAATTACAATGAAATGTCGGTCTTGGCCGTCTGAGTCTCGAGTCTTATGAATTGGTTCGAGTCATGGGTAATGACTCGATTCCAAGTCAAGTCAATGCACGCAGATTGACTCGAGTCGAGTCGATTCATTTCCGTATATTGCAGAAAATACTCGAGTCAAAAACAGTTATCAAAAACCTGTTTGTTAATCTGAATTTCCTTCTCAGATATAAATGGAAAACCGATGTGTCATATTTGGCGAAGAACAGTTGTCGTAACGAAGCGTAGGAGATTAAAATGACACCACGTCATTTTCTTCTGGACTTATACATATCGCTTGATCTTAGAAAACGTTGCTAATTAAGTGTCAACTAGGCGATCCATATTTCGATGCATTGTTAAAATTTTCGACGACGTTACAGATGCATCGTTAAAAATTGCTTGGAATATCGCTAAAGCTAAGAAATCTATAGAATGAGTGATTTCAATAAAACTACAGCAATTGCAAACCATTATTGCTCAGACTTTTTTAGACACCCCCCTCCTTTATGATTTGCCCCCCCCCCCCTTATCGTCATATCACAGAATGCAACCAGGATGCTAGCAATCCCAACGGATAGTTTGATGGAATGGACAATACACGGAGAAATAACCACGAATAGGAGGTAAATCGCTCAGATCGCGAAAGATATTTGCAATGGACCAAAGCTTCGCCCCCTCCCCCTTCAGATGCTTTCACGCCCCATAGATGGCGCGCCCCCAGTTTGAGAACCACTGCTTTAGAATGCATAAAATGTACTAAATTCCCGTATACAACTGGTAAATAGGCAACAGTTCGGTTCGATTCGATTTGTTCGCAATTTTATCAGTTCAATTCACCACAAAAAATTGCGTTACAATGAAAAGATACGAAGGTGTCGAAACGACTTGGACTAGTCACAATTTAATGGTACCCACAAATACACGGTAATAATGTTATGCGGCCCGCAGAGTCTGTTGCTGTTAAAATGCAACCCGTTATACAAGGGAAGTCGAGAACCTCTGGTATATGGTCTCGCGGATTTCGTCTGCATAGACGGGAAAAGAGTCAATCATTCGTTTCTCAATCAGATCTCGACGTTGTTTCGGAAGGCAAGACACGCAGACACACACAAACATATGCAAACACAAACACGAACACACCAAACATTCTACTCATCGTTATGCTGATCGTCGATCGAGTTCAGTGTCAGCAAAATCAATCGTTACATTTTGATTATTTCGCAATGTTCTGCTTTGAGCCTCGCTTGAGAACACAATATATCCAGCTAGCAGGGTCCGGCAAGCTTTTGTGAGCAGCGTGCCAAAATGTCAAAAAATGTCAAATTATTACCTGCTTTCGTGCCAAATATTTAATTTCATAATAATGAACGTTTCAAGCAAGAAATACCACCAACCATTTTTCTGGCAAAGGCATCCATTCCTGATTCTTATTATATTCTTTTACTTTTTTTACATCTCTTAGACCAGGTGGGATTTCGATTAATTCTCCAAGTCGTTGCGAATCTTTCGTTAGTGAGTGATTTTATTTCAAAGTGCATGATAAAGCATATTAAGCAAAGCAAGAAAAGAAGAAATATAGTGCGTGCCTATATGAATCTCTGATGGCTAGACTTAAGATCTCAAGTCTTATACGCCTGCACCATTCTTTTAAGTTATAAATGGTCCTTGGGTCCTTAGGGTGATTGTGAGCGGTGTTATTGGAGCGTGACGAAATTGTACTTAAATATCAGTCATATTTATATCTCGGTAATTTTCTATGTTCTGGGTTTTTCTATTTTTAGAAATTTGCCAATCATCGTGATCATGTTTTGAATATTTATGTTCCAAATTACCTACCGTACATTTAGTTATGGTGACTCGGGTAATATTCTCATTTCCAGGATGGCGATAACTCCTATTACCATCCATTTCGACACGGGGCTCATTATTGCCATCGGCGGGTCTCATTTGATACGTGCGGTTCAAGCTTCGGGCGCCAGCATGCGGCGGTTATTTTATTTCTAGGTTTTATCGCCGCCAATTATTTTGTCAACGCATGCACCGCATGAAGTCGCAAGGTCGCATGTTGCCAAAAGCTTTATGTCGAGGTCGTGCCTACTATGACCAGCATCGAAATGCCGGATCATATAAAAGTTGGGCTCGTGTAGGCTGCACAGTAAAAACTGATAGACCAGAGCAGGGTCGGGCAACATACGGCCCGCGAGCGGGATCTGGCCCGCGACGTAATTTTGAGCGGCCGCGAGTAGTTTCGGTTTTAAATGATAATATAGCTGGCGGTCACAGTCTTCTGCAATTCCCCACTACTTGCTTGCTACGTCAAATAATGGTGACTGTAGGTTCTTCTTTAGCTCCCCTTTTCGGACAAAAATAGTAGTAATTGTCAGTTATTCTTGAGGTCTTTGTTTTCGTTGAGTCCGGCATGCAGCCATAGTTCGAAGAACCTCGACGCGACTTTGATCGGCCAAACATGTCTTATTGACTCCATCAGTGATTGAAGTACATCGTTTCAATAATTTCATTGGAAACTTCTTTGGTCTCTATGCTTCAAACTTACTGTTTACATTAAATACGATCAATTTTTGTATATGTGGATAAATACGCGTTTAATGTATCGATTCCGGAATCCGGCCCGCCAAGTACTTCATTTCCCCCATATCCGGTCCGCCGACATGAGAAGTTACCCGCCCCTGCCCTAGGGTGATAGACTTATGGAGAGGCTTCGCCCCAGACCTCCCTCAGTCTGTACGTTTTACCGCTACTTATCAGCGAGTTCTGTTCTAATGTTTATTGAGTCAACTTATATAGCCTAGAATATTTTATATAATTTACGATTGAATCGGTCAATATCATCGTGATTTGCATATATCGTGCAATCAATATTATATCTTCTCTCTGCTCACGTGGTCAGATTTTCCAGTAGAGCTTAGTGAGGTTTCTTGTAAGGCCCGTAAATTAAAGAGTATCGGGTGGACCCGGTGGTTTGATGACTTTGTTACTTCGTGACCCCCAGTCTGCGATGTCATAAGATATTGAAATCGTCCAAACGTACTAAACAAAAAGACGCACACGATTTTAAATTCGCATTTCTTGACTATCAAATATTTTTCCCTTCCGAATGTCATTTGTCTCATTTGATTCAGATTGCCAGGACAGCGACATTTAGCCCAAACCATTTAGCGCCTGTGGACAATTACACATATGCCTATATATACTGTATACTCGCGTATTCGCATGTACATATATATTAGGGTTGTCCATAATTTGGAAAATCTTGCAATTCCTCCGTTGTAATGTCTTATTCTATAGATTTTTGATAAAAAACGACATTAGGCCTAAAAGAAGCTCACAAGGAGGCCGTTAAGATTTCGTGCAAAGCGTTTGAAAGTAGCTGCTGAAGAATGGGCGTGCCACCGACCATAGAACGGCGAGAAGACTTGTAATCACGAAACCACGGCTCTTGATTGGCTAATCTGCTATGCTTCAATGACCACGACAGCAGCAGCTTGCTGATTAGGTGAGCAAGGAGTCTGCTACCGGCGGCGATTCTGAAAGCGCATTGTATGTAGGTTGACAGATTATGATTTAGGATTGATTCAGGGTATGTTGAGGTACGAAATACATGATGAACAAACCAAATACATGATGAACAAACCACAGCTGCTTCACAAAAGACGTCTAAAGCATGACCGCTTTACTGTGAAGGAAACCACCGTAGCCTATATGCCTTGTTTTCAACGAGGGAAAGCATAGGTGCTTATGCAAGTGGCGATGGATTCCTAGTTTCAGAACGGATATATCATTATTGAATACAAATATAAAGCTTAACAACGACACTATAATTTGTGTGATCTTATTGGGCTCAGGTTGTAGTACATAGTTGAAGTTGTGAATGCTCTAGGGATCGGCTGAATCAGACGGTTAGGCCTGGCACTTATCAGATGTTTACAGCAAATTGAATTCACTTGTAAGTGTTTTCAAAGTTCCAAATGATGCCGCAGAAACGAGGTGTAAATGTAAGCACACACATACTGTGCTTGATATGATATACAAACTATGCTGGATACTATGCACTATGCAGTATTTTCTGTGCTTATACCTTTACATTCCTTTTCTGCGCGTTTATTAAGGACTTTGCCATATCATTGACATATCATATCCAGCATAGTATGTGCTTACTATTACACCGCTTTCCTGCGTCATCATTAAGGACTTTGACAACACTTGCAAGTGAATACAATTTGATGTAAGCATCTGATAAGTGCCAAGCATAACCCGCCGATTCTTAGAGCATTCAAAACTTCAACTATGTACTTCCACCTGAGCCCAATAAGATCACACAACTAATAGTGTCGTTGTTAAGCTTTATATTTGTATTCAATAATGATATATCCTTTCTAAAACTAGGAATCCATCGCCACTTGCATAAGCGCCTATGCTTTCCCTCGTTGAAAACAAGGCATATAGGCTGCGGCGGTTTCCTTCACAATAAAGCGGTCATGCTTTGAACGTTTTTGTGAAGCAGCTGTTGTTTGTTCTTCATGTATTTCGTACCTCAACATACCCTGAATCAATCCTAAACCATTATCTGCCAACCTACATGCAATGCGCTTTCACAATCGCCGCCGGTAGCAGACTTCTTGATCACCTAATCAACAAGCTGCTGCTCTCGTGGCCATTGAAGCATAGCCGATTAGCAAATCAAGAGCCGTGATTTCGTGATTACTAGTCTTCACGCCGTTCTATGGTCGGTGGCACGCCCATTCTTAGGGAGCTACTTTCAAACGCTTTGCACGAAATCTTAACGGCCTTCCTGTGAGTTTCTTTTAGGCCCATTGTCGTTTTTTATCAATAATCTATAGAATAAGACATTACAACGGAGGATTTGTAAGATTTTCCAAATTTTGGACAACCCTAATATATATGCGTTGTTTCGAAATGAATACGTTGCTATACATTGTTATACCGAATATAGACTGTATGTGGACGTGGAGTCATCGTCGGAGTTTTGAGTGATATCTGAGTCGCAACTCCGTTCATGTAAGAGTCATAGTGTAGACACTCTAAATTATGGATACGTTTAACATCAAAATTACTTTCAAACAAACATGCAGAACATATGACCATTTTATAAAACGGTTACATTGCAAAGGATCACCGAATTTATTTAGCACGTGACAAACGACGAATTCAGCTGGGACTTCGTGATTGACTGAAGTTGTAATATGGCTCCTTGGAAGTAACATTAATTAAAGATATGGAGCCGATATAGCTCTTTCGGCGACAAACTTCCTGGCCCCAATCTTAAAGAGACCAAAGAATATCATTGACCGGGACTACACGATCATACAGCAGTTTACGGTCATCTTTCGTCATCATCCGAACATCCAGTTGGGTAAAGTGATAGATAACTACAAGTTGCATATATTACATACATACACACATATAAAATATACATAAACATTTCATTTATTAATTACGAATTCCTCCAACAGAATCAAACTTTTTTCCTGTTCTCGTGCCAGGGATTCAGCGGTGATTCATTTATACCGCCATATTGTCAATACCAGTGATTCCCAACCGCGGCTCTCTCCAAGGTAGCCTTCTTGCGACCCTGATCGACCTCTAAATATGCACAATATAAAATAGACGACAGTTGTAGTTTGTTTCTCTAAACAGGTACAGTCAATTACTGTATATGAATGCTAAAATGAGGGATATTAGTTATGTTGAAAGCCGTCCATGACCGCTTCTGAAAACCAGAAAAAAGAATTACTTCTGACTATCGTCAAACACATGGATGAATACCTGTCAGAAAAGGATATATCTCGAGTTCTGTTAGTTATAGACCTTTATATATCGGCTATGTGAAGAGTAAATTTCGACACGTGTTGTCATGCGGCCCTATGCATACTCTGATGTTCGAAATGCGGCTCCGACATCCAAGAACAGATTTTACAAATTTATCGCATTTGCCTTGGCGTGATGCTGGATCAGAATCCACAGAAAAAGGCAGGGAGGTAGGCCTATTTGATATCTTCAAAAAGTCTATAAAAGATGCCGCCACTTTATCATAATACACAATTGTTACGACCAAAACCTATATCTTCATTGTCTGATGATTCCAGCAAACCCCACATATAGACGGTATTTCCGTTAGTATGAATGATTTTTATTTCGGTATTTGCAAATGAATATATAACAATAACAATAATTGAAATATAAACGTAAGAGCGTATAGAA
This sequence comes from Botryllus schlosseri, assembly GCF_051294905.1. Classification (NCBI taxonomy): domain Eukaryota; kingdom Metazoa; phylum Chordata; class Ascidiacea; order Stolidobranchia; family Styelidae; genus Botryllus; species Botryllus schlosseri. Next base: position 23,066,140 of record NC_137247.1, on the reverse strand, counting down.
ACAATGATGTTGATGACGAAATATCTGAAATATCACTGGGATGGTTTGGCAAGAGGACCAATTGCGCTCGGGCGTGCAGTCAGATTGCTTTGTTTTCGATACGATTTAAAATCATCTTGGGTTTGCTTCACATAGCGTAGCGAAGTTGCTGTTCGTATTGCCCGTCTTCGCGATCGAACTTCCTGGAAAAAGCAATCGTATTTTCACGATTTGAGCACGGTACGATATCGAGATCAGTAAGAGGCATAGAGATCCGCGATTGTACGTTGAAAAGGTTGGATCATAAATAGAAAGCGAAGCAGTTGGTTGTCCTCATCAAGGAGATCGGGTTAAAATTTAACCGTTGAATGGATGTGAAATATCAATTCGTCAAACATAACGTGATTGCGATAATCGTGCTGAGACTGTTATTTGCGAATTCAAAATAATGATCACTGTTCGTGGATCCTGGCAATGAGCCGAGACTGAACTATTACAAAATTTTCACGATCGAAATGCAGTTTGCATTCTGCTTTAAATCAATGGGAGCCAGGATCACTAGTACATAAGAACTAGGGACGGTGTGAACGTGAGATTCACGTTCGCGTTCTGTGTGTGAACCTCGGAAATTTAGAGGTTCGCGTTCACAACAGAACCTTGGTAGGTTCTGCACTGTGAACCATTTTGGTAAATTGTAATTTTCACTTCATTACAAGATCTGTGGTTCAAATTTATTGCATTTTAACTGCGGGCCGCTCAATGCATGGCGCTGGCAGCATAAAAATCAACACTAAACGAGCATGCGCCTTGACAATCTTGAAAGTTTCACTTGCTTTGTTACAAAAATTTTCTCGAAATATCCAGCTTTCCGTTTGTGAATATTTAGTGTCTCTCTGCTGTGAGCTTGACCCGCAATCACGCAACGTCACGAGCGATATACGCAGTCAGCGAATGATGCTTACTCAACCAATCAATCACATTGATATAGTTGATGTAAAAAAACTATAGCACGCGTACGGGGTCAATCTTGACTTCATATCTTTACTTTATAATTAAAACCAAATCCGTGCGTTTAAAGTGTTGGCTACTGCTGTATAATTTGCTGTTGTTTGTGGTATCGGTAGCGAGTATGGAAACCCGTTTTACACTCTGCTCAATATCAATGTAGCAATACTCAGACTCCGAACACATTGTCCGGTCTGGCTAGACCTTTAAGGCGTAAGCTTATATTCCCTGGTAAGTCCTCGTCGAAATTGTTGGCAAAGCGACGGAATTTTATGATTTTATGAGATTATTATATCCTTTGATAACTGCGGTTCATACATTTAGCGACGTTTAAAACGCCAATATGTACTCCAGCATTGGGGCATTATGTGGCACTAGTCGTCGCGAGCTATCGTGTACATCAGTGGTTCTTAACCTTTTTTCCTCCAGCGCCCCCTTTCAAAAATTATCGTACTCCAGCGCCCCCCCCCCAACCTCATATTGTAAGGAATGTAATAAAGACAATGAGTAAGAGGGAGGGCCGTAACAGCACTTCGTCAACCCCATAAAAACGATTGCCTTGCGCACCCATAGCGTGATAAACCCCCAAGAACCCCGTGGCGTGATTTTGATGGTCAGCAAAGTTTGTGCGGCCTGGTCGCCCTAGGTACCAAAATTTTCTATAATGCATGAATGAATAGGTGGTAGTTACATATAGAAGCCGCTATAAACTTTTTATCCTCTCAGCCCACGAAATCAGATTTACCAGTAGCGCTGAGTAAGATGTTGTATGGGAAAATAAAGGGCACGTAATTAATAATTAAACATATTCGGGCGTGGCCGTAGGTACAATTAATTCGTTACCAGGGACGTAACAGCACTTCGTCAGCCCCCCCACAAAAAAACGGTGGTCTTGGGCCCCTATCGGGTGATAAACCAAACTTCCGGGGGGCTTCGCCCCCAGACCCCTTCGGCTATCCGCTATTTGCTGATACTAGTCATCTACATTGGGTATTCACTGTCCATTTACTGAGCCAGCTATTCTCATCTAGACGCGCCAAGCGCGAAAAGTTTCAATAATTAATGATTGGATTGGTCAATATGATCGGGAATTGCATGTATATTGATATCAATTTTTATGCTCTCTCTTCTCACGTAAACGGATTTACCCGTAGAGCTGAGTGATGTGTGATTGAAAAGGTAGGACCCCTCTATAATAATTATACATCTTCGGGCGTATACCCGTTGGCAGGAACGAAAAGGCACTTCGTCAGGCCCACCAAAAAAACTTGGGTCTTAGGCTCCCATAGAGTGATAAACCGACCGCCCCCCATCACGTTGTTCGCTTCTGCCACGAAATCAGCTATACTGTTTAGCGAGCCAGTGTGAAGGCACGAAAACTTTCGATAATTCATTATGAAATCGGTCAGTAAGATCGGGAATTGCATATATATTGCTATCAATTCCTTGTCCTCTCTGTTCACGTTACCAGATTTACCGGTAGAGCTGAGTGAGGTGCAATGTTCCCTCTAAGCTGCGAACGTGCGCAGTGCTGATACGGTCTCTGCGCACAGAAAATCTACGTTGCGCACAACAAATCCGAAGTTATGACCTTTTTTAATCGCTACGCACTATTGTCCAAGGGTCTGCGCAGTGAGTTGTTGAGTGTGCGCAGACTCATCAAAACGTAGAGCGAACATTTTGAGGTGTCTTGGAAACTGTAGGGCCCAAAACTGATAATTAAACATATTCGGGCGGGCGAACCCGCTGGTATGACTTCGTTGCATGATGTTATTTCGTGACCTCCTGTCTGCTATATCAAAAAATATAGAATCGCCCAACAGGGACATCGCTCAACAGGAATATCTAGTTTTAGATATTATAGAATCGCCCAACAGGAATATCTAGTTTTAGATATCCCTGTCGCCTAATCGTACTAAACTAAAAGACGCACACGATTTCAAATTGGTATTTCTTCACTGGCATATAATTGTTCCCCGCCAGATGGAATTCCTCTTCTGGGGTTCAGATTGCCAAGACAGGAACATTCGGTGCCAGTCATTTAGGCGCCCATGGACAATTAAACCTATATGTCTTTTGTAGGCTATATATAACGAAGTTTTCGGTGTTAATTTGCTCTGAATACTCATTAAGGATATGTCCTACCACCGCATCATCTACTGCGAAGCCATTTTTCTCCAGCGCCCCCATACCGCCCCCCTGAGCCCAGCGCCCCCCATTTCGCCTCCTGAGCGTTTCCGCCCCCTTCAAATTCGCCAGCGCCCCTTTGGGGCGCTGGAGGCAAGGTTAAGAACCACTGGTGTACATTAATATAGGCTATCACTTCATTGAAAGATAGGGTTGGAATTAGCAATATGACGTCACGTGACGTCACGAAGTTCACGTTCGCATTCACACAGAACCTTTCAAAAATTTTCGCGTTCACACGAACCTGAACCTTGCAGAGGTTCACACCATCCCTAATAAGAACGATCCAATCGGTAACTCGGATATATCTGCACTATATATTACTAAGGACTTTATATAAGGTCCCCTTCGCTGTGTTTGCATATCGTAATTCGATCACCATCCGGAACCGCAGTTTGTCGGTCTGGTAGGTCTCATAATACATGTATTCGTAAATTATATGGGTAAAAGGAATGGTAAATCGACAAGTAACCCGAGACCATAGATGTTTTCTATGGTAACCTCGGGATTATAAGTATTTCTGAAACTGCTAATACCTATATAGACTACCTTTTTAGGTGTTGCGATATCTCTCTTCTCATATGGAACGTGTAATGCTCCATCCGACTCCTGATGTGACGTCTGCATGTTGACCAATGATTGTTTAAGGTCGAGAATTGCCTGTCAATAATATTAATCTATAAGTTATGGAGCATGCAGATAAATTCCGTTGACAGAGGTCCGAAATATTGCGTCCCGCTTGACACCGATCAGGCTAGGCAAGCAATGACTCACTGGCAAGCCGGACCATGCCTGCGCCTCTACATTATCTAATTAATTCGACATTGTTATGAATGGGCTGGAAAATATGATTATTGAGCAAAGTCAAACAAACTACGACAATGCTCGATACTATTTGCAAAATATAGGCGTACTTTGGCCTAGGGAAAGCTACATAAGACCATCCTGACACAGAACATGTCTTAGATATAGTCAATGACGGCTTTATTCACTCGCTTCTATGACGCACCTTGTGACGATTTTCAATATCTTTCAACTTTTCCTTGTAAACCTCTTCCTCGTTTTTGTGTTCTGTCCGTCTCCTTTTCAATTGTTCGTGAAGAGCTTCGATCTCCGCTAATTTTCCGCGTCTTTTTTCAGTCCGTTTGTCACACAATTCTTCGAGACACCTGTGAAAAATAATATTGATGTTGGCTATATAAATATACCATCTCATACCTATCCTATATCCATTTAATATAGCCCGACCAGTCCAAGTATATTTCTAGACATAAACAGGACCTATATAGCAAGGGATACGATGTATTTCGATATATCAAATTTCTTGGCAACGGTATTCAGTTGGATTGTTTAACATGGGGATACGACAGGCGTACTTACTTGCATCGCTCTTTATAAACATTCTGCATGGCTAATATCAACATACTATTTTTCGCCATTTTGCTTATAATGCCACCAACTCTCAGCTATGAAATCCTTCACACACAACCAGATCCGCTCGCTGCAATAGTTAACAAACACTATGCACCGTTTATATCTTGTGGGTATATCGCTTTTTTTCTCTCTCTCTCTCCCTTCAATTCGAACAAGAAAGGCGCGCTTTCATTTTTATCATCAGAGATTATCATTGATGTTTTTACTGACCCAGACTGATCGATTCAGCACTTTCAATACGAGATAACAGATCATCATCATTAGCATGTGCCACGCGTGTTTTCCTATATTGAGTAATTTAACAATGTAAAGAGATAAGAAGATTGCGGAATAATCTTGCGTAAGATAAAGCTGAATGAATTAGCTATTGTTGATTGTAGCGATTTTGGAAATCAATCAAGTCGCTGACGCTTACAATGGATTATGTAAATTACATTACGGATTATGTTTCCGAAGACGTTCACGTCATCCATATATTTAAAACCGCGCCCTTGATTCTCCAGTCTGCCTTAAAGATCATTCGGCCACTAAGCAAAATGAGTCAATTTATTACCCTGGGCGCTGGATGAATGAAAAGCATTATTAACAAAGATGAAAGAAATAAACAAGATCGACTACAAGGCAGCTAACGGTCTATATTTTGATGTTATTATATATGCGACCACATCATAGGTATACACTGCAAATCTTGCACAGTATATTCCTATAGCCTTGTTGTTGATCCATATCAGCCTGATGATCATCAGACCCGATTGACGTTTTGGCGGTATTGTTGAAGTGGAGTAGAACGCGTATTAATATGTTGGTCAAATTTATCATCAGATCAATCGCCGATTTCTTACTCTACCCATCTAGTTACTTCATATATTAAACGAAATTTCTAATGAATAGAAATAAGGTATATTCTCCCCAGTCTCTGCCCCGAACTTACGTGACTTGGTAGGAATCGACTTATGGAAATATGTATTTATGCACGGCCGGGAGTCTGGTCTCAAGATAAATTTCAAGTAATCAAATTTACCAGCTTACATAGCATTCTGAACATGGCAGCCGGGTTGCCTCTGGTATCATTTATTTGGTGTATTTCATCTCGGTAATTTACTGTAAATCGTAATGTTGCAAAATTATGGCAATTAAACCATTCATGAGATGACTACGCTTCACGACACTTCGTAACCCAGAAAGCAATGAGATTTTTGAAGAGCTTCTTGGAGGTACAGAAATTCAATATATAATTGCATAATATATTCATATTGAAATGAACCCGAACATTTTCAGCTGATTCTCGTCAGGGGTAATCTTCAACAACTAGTAGAGAATTGGCAGGAGCGTTGTATATCAATAATTGTCACAAGCATAAAAATTTCGAATAATCTGGGCCAGTGGTTCGCAACATTTTCTAATGTCGTAGCCGCATTTCAAACATCAGAGTACGTATGGAGCCGCTGGAAAACGCCCGATTAGACTACTAACAACGAAGATTTAAAGGTAGCTAGCCTACCTCTGGAACTCACCATTCACGGCATGCAACTAATTCAACAGCTAGCACCTAGACTTTTGTAGATTCTATATCGGTTACTTGAAATTGAAATAAAAGAAAATGCATATACTTATTACAACAACCTATTATGTCGTTACGTGACAGCTCTTCTTCAGTCTTCATACATTCTAGCACTTGATGCTTAAGTTGGCGGCGAATTATACGCTGAGTAATTAAACTTATTGCAATTGATACTCGACCATGAGCTGCTATTTTGATGTTTGTAAAATCGTGTTGAAATTTACTCATTAAAGACGAAAGGTCCATGACCAGCAGAACACAATATATTTCCTTGTCTGACGGGTATTCATCCATGCGTTTGACGCTAGTCAGCCAGAATTCTGTTTTCGGCTTTCAGAAGCAGCCGTGGACGGCTTTAGACATATTTAATATCCTTCATTTTATATCAGTTCGGTTTATTAGCAATTTTTATCAGTTCAATTCAATACACCACAAAAATTGCGATACAATGAAAAGATAGGACGGTGTTTAAACTACGTGAAGTAGTCTTAGGAATCAGACACCCACCTTAACCTAGCCGGCGTAAAGAGGGGACATGCACACCGAATGAAAAGTAAAAGAAGATAGCATGGAAAAAGAAACGACAAAAATAGAGTGTCATGTCACGAAAGGCGAGATCGAGGACGGACTAGTATTCATTAGTAGAAGTTGTTTCTATTTTGACTTGAATGTGGAAGTGCTCTGTCGGATGGCCACATGTCAGTTCGAGCATATTTGATGGAGCGATGATCTTTCCGGTTGATCATATGATATTTGGACGCGCGTGTGCGATTTTGATTCCTAGGTGAAGAAGTCATTGAAATATTCGGGGTAATGACCGCATTGGAACTGACAAATAAACTTGGCTTCCTATAACTATTCATAGAAACTAACATCAAGTGTGGTCTGTAATATTTTCGTGGCACATTTGGAGGTCATCATTCAGGCTACCTTAGAGCCGCAGTTGAGTATCACTGATCTGGGCACTCAAGCACAATGCACTATTTTAGAGGGTGCACAAACTGCTTCTGTAAGAACAGACATAGGCGTATTTTGTTAAAGTCGACTCCACATCGTTGTACCTACGTAGATTTCTAAAAAGTGGTTGTAAAACTGCGTGGCCCATTTTATCTCGATGTTGAATACAAGCGAAACCCACGGCCTCTTACGAAATTTGAAAAGTGTCCCGCGACCCGTTTTGATTTGGCGACCCCTGTTCTTCAATAATTCTTTATACTTGAAATCAACGGTCGTAATAATATCCATAATGTTATCATGCTTGAACTGATGAATATTTATTCAAGCGTCTGCGAAGACTCGATACATAATTGAGGGGTAGCCGCTAAAAGCATTAAGAACCCTTACTTTAGACTTAACATGTATGAACCGATTTCCACTAACCACCCTTGTGAATATACCAGCGAATATAAATGACAAATCTTTCAAAGTAGCTCATTTGGAAAATCTGAGAATAAATATATTTACTAAGGGAAATGTGTATCAAAACAACGAGACATCTTCTACGCGATTAATTTCCAACACAATTGCTTCGCTGGACTCTTATTATCAAAAACTTTTCGAAAATTGATGTAATTGATAATGACGTGTAGAACGGAAGATACTATTGTTTATGTCAGTGGTTCCCAACCTTTTTCGACCCATCGCCCCCTTTTCAAGCTCAACACCGATCATCGCCCCCCCCCCAAATTTTGTGTACCGAAAACTGGGCATACAAACTGTAATCACCAGCGGGTTGACTAAAAAAAGTCAACTTTTCGGCTCGATGTAGAATTTGACGCTGTTGTAACTAAATTTCTGTGGGTTGACTAAACGAAAGGTCGGCCGTTTTGACGTGTCATCGCTCCCATATCGCCCCTGCGCTATTTTCGCCCCCGGTCGCCCCCTTTCTCCATTTTCGCCCCCTATCACCCTTTCGTCATTTTCGCACCCCAGACCGCCAAATCGCCCCATGGAGGGCGATATCGCCCACGTTGGGAACCACTGGTCTACGAGATGTGCGTTCATTCAGGCGAACGTCACGGAAAATTGTTTTTTTTTTTAGCTGGAAACTATACGTGTAGGCCTATGCAATCTGAATTTTTAACATGGTAAACGAATATATAGTTTAGTTCATATATGAGCATTACTTACACAACTACATTCATTGCAGTAAAGAATTTATTAACTTGAATACTTTTCGTGTGCCCCTTGTCAAGAGTTAACGGCACAATAACAAGCATACAGAAAGAGATTAAAACGAAAACCAAATTGGCAAAGTATGACGTAGTAATACAATAATAAAAAATTAGCGCTAGGCAAAGTCAGCTGTACGGTAGTCATAACAAAAGACGAGAGAAAATCTAATCATACAATAATACACGTAAGACCTTGATAGCTTCCACACCCTATTTAACGTCCACTTGTATGAATATAACTTTATTAGTTACACGAACTTTCGGAGCTCTGCTCCTTCATCAGGTGTTAAAGCGAAAGTCTGCTATCGGCGCAACAAAGTATTCAACAATAATACACGGAAGACAACACACAGACAAATAGCGGTATTTATTAATTGGATATTTTGGGATTATATAGAAACTCTTTCTGCAGACATAAATCCGGATTGTTCAATTTCATTATAGCTGATTCCAAGACAGACAGATGGAAGGCAGATCTGCATTAAGCAATCACAGTGAACATGCTGTCATTGTAATGACTGACATACACCGGGTAGTTCATTAAATGTTGACCAATTACAGAGTTAAAAGCTGAGACCTGGTTATAGGAAGTAGAGTCAACCGCTTCCTTACACCGACGAACAAGTGCAAAACGATCGATAGGTTTGTTTACTGACCTAATCGATTTAGGGACATGTTGGTTCACTCGTTCAGCCAACCGCAAAGATGTGCGACTTACATACTCTTGGAAACCAACGAATATATTTGCCAAGTTATGCTCAAGGGCTGACCCCAAGGTCAAACCATCTATTTGGCGATACATGTTGTTGTTGAAGCTAAATTCAACGGAACGGGTGGCAGGTTCAAGTAGCTCAATGAAGACATTACGCCGAAAAGGAGGTGGATGCACTGAGCTATTATTATATAGCGCATCGGCACAGATATTGAATGTTTCATTCAAAGGGATATAGGTAAATAGACTGGTGATGTCAAAGGAGCTAATGAATGAGTTCGAGGTATTTACATCAAAGTTTCTGATGTTATCAACGAAAGTGAATGAATTAATAACGCAATTTGAAGAGTAGAGTTTACGCACAGGTTCGATTACCGTATTAAGCCATTTTGCCGAACAATGTTACGCAGAGCCAACCATCGATAATATCGGGCGAAGCGGTACGTTGCTCTTATGAACTTTCGGCAGTCCGTACATGCGAGGTCTTTGTGAGCAAATGGCCTCACCATCTCGTACACTTCTTTCGGTAACGTACCTTCTTTCTTTAAATCGAGTATAATCCTCTCTGTAACTTTTTCTCCAATTTGCCGGTTTTGTCATGTGATTCGGCGGAGTCAAGAAATTTAAATTTGACCTCATCTTGTAGCAAGTGGTTCATTTTTAAAATGTAGTCACACTTATTCAAAATAACGACTCCCGATCCTTTGTCAGGTTTCGTGATGAGGATACTTGAGTTAGAGCAGGGGTCGCCAACACAAAATGGGTCGCAGGCCACTTTTCAAAATTCCTAGAGGCCGCGGGCCGCATGACTTCAATATCGAGATTAACATAGCCAACGCAGCTTATCAACCACGTGTAATAACTCTACGTAAGTAGAATGCTGTGCTCTCTTACATGGCCGATGGGCATAGTCACTACAAAATGAATAATATTTTATTGAACGAACACACAACAAAAAATATCATGATCATCAATTTCATTCTATTTTGAACTATGAGCTGCGCACGATGCCAGACAACACTCTGTAGCAACCAAAACAGGGGTGGCCAACCTTTTTGCTATTCACGGCCGCATTTAGATTACTCATGTAGCTCGAGGCCACATTTCGGTGCATAGTGGTAATAAACAAGCCGGTGCCAAATATCTACGTTAAACTCACCATGTCCATTGCTGGAACAGTCCGGACAAATCTATTTACTGATATCGGCTTACTATGGGCACCGAGATTGTGAATATAGTCATGTTGTAAAGAGCGACACGGACTCGTACTGTAGTCGCGCGAAGCGCGAAAATATTTTCATGTTCATGAGCGGATTTATTCATTAACTATTAGTATTGTTTCACATATTACTATCAAAAATTCATCCTTTCTCGGCTCCTGTGATCAGATTCACCGGTAGAGTTTATGCAGAGGGTGTCTTCAAAAACTTAGATAAGTTAATAATGCTGTGGTGCATCTTTGGGTGGGCCAATTCTCATTAGTCTCTTATGTTGCATGCAGTTATTTCTTGACCTCCCATTAGAATTGTCGTTATAGTGGAAATATATTGAATTCGCCCAAACGCAGGCCTACCAGAAAAAATTAATTCGGGATGAAGAGAACACGATTAAAAATTGGTATTTCTTAATGGGGCGCAACATTTTTCTCTGCTGTTCGCATCTGTACTTTGGGACTCAGATTACAATGGACACTGCTGTATTAAAATCAAAAATCAACTCGCATTGACCTGTCATTAATTAGGGAGTCAATTCGTAAATTCAATTTGCATAATATTGACAGCCGCCAACACATCCTAATTGAATGTCGACGGCCGCATAATTTTTTTTCTTCTACTGCCGCATATTGGCCGCCCCATGATTAAAGAATCGATATTGTGGTTAATTATAGACAAGGTAGCCTATTTGCTGGAAAACTATCTGCTCCTAAAGCATGGTCTCTTGTAGAGCCCAAAGTCGTTTATCAAGCCCCCCGGTTTCGGCACTGGTGGGCCATTGCACGCCAAGGCAATATGCCCATTCATATCAGCAAATTATTCCTCCGTAGAATGATATTACCATGCCGAACCGAGGGAATAGTGATATTGGGCACAGTATAAGGGCTTACTTTGAACAACAACAACAATATGTTCAAACTGAAATCAATTTCGGCATTTCGAAATGGTTTGCTGAGCGTTCTTCCAAAATTTCTCCAAATCAGGTCGCGGGCCGCAAAATATGACCTCGCGGGCCGCGTGTTGGTGACCCCTGAGTTAGAGCGTAGAGATTTAATTGCACGCCAACATTCATTGGACATGAAAAAGTCTCCACTGGTGTTTTACAATATGCATGAGCTAGGTCACTCAATTTATTAGCTCGCAACGCTGAGTACTTGTCGGCATCCTGCGCAATATGATGGCGCAGTTGGCCAATAAGGACTTCAAACTCCGCAAAAATATCTACCCTTTTAATATTTTTAGGTGGCAAACAAAAATCCAAGCCATGAGACAAGACGAATTCCTCGGTGCTAGACAATTTATAGTTGGATAGATTGAAAATAATTTTCTTCCGTACGTCCGATTTGCCGAATCGATGTCGAAATAAAAACTTTTGATTGCAATCATACTTCGCCTGGTTTTCTTTATCTTTCTTAGCATCAATTATTGCCATATAACGGCAAAAGCGAATGAGGTCGATGAGTCATAAAATTCTACAAACCTCTCGATCGAGAACACTGCTTTTCTTCTTCAGTCGTACAATTGAAAGACGCAGTTTCTCAATTTCATCAAATAGAAACGCTCTTTCAATTTTAGAACTGTGTCGAGCACCATATTTGTCAATTCTATCTCGTAGGAATCGAGGCATGTGTGTCGTCTTCCGTGTATTATTGTATAATTTTATTTTCTCTCGTCTCTTGTTATGACTACCGTACAGCTGACTTTGCCTAGCGGTAATTTTTTATTATTGTATTAATACGTCATACTTTGCCAATATGGTTTTCGTTTGAATCTATTTCTGTATGCTTGTTATTGTGCCGTTAACTCTCGATAAGGGGCACACAAAAAGTCTTCGAGTTAATAAATTCTTTACTGCAATGAATGTAGTTGTGAAAGCAATACTCAAGTTCAGTGCCGCCAACCATATTTTCTAATTCATATATATGTATATCGATTTGTGGAGATTGATCGTATTTATTTGTACAAAATAACTGTATCCGTCGATCACCACAAGAACGCAAAATATATTTGATTGATGAATGCGCGTTCGTGAAAAGCTGACTCGGACGCACGTATGAGCCGTCAGGGAGGAGGGTCAAAGGCGGAATAAACATAGTTGTCATAATTAATGAACTGTCCTGCTTTTCCAGTTATATCTCGATATTGAGTAAAACAGGAAAGGTTTCTTCGGCTTTCAATGTTTCAAGTTTTTCTGCAGAGTAAAACGATACTTACGTAACTCGTAGCAAAAGACTCTTTATCTGAACACGGCGGCATCCCATTTTGTGATAGAGAAATGTGCAGATGTCGACTTTGATTGGCGGTATGTTCTTGGCCTGTTTTGAAAAGGAATGTGTTTGCGCGCGCACTGCGCATCCATAGACCAGCAACAGCGCAACCAAGTCTGATTACGACCGGTTGATGATTGCAATTAAACTAACGCTGATTTAATCTGACTTTGGCAATGACATGATTAATAGCCTACTTACAACAAGTATGCCCGAAACCCGGAGTAGGTTACAACGGTCAAATGCTCTGAAATCACATCAATCTTTGTTGCATTCTTAATTCTCTACCCATAGTTACGGCACGTCAAATGTCCGCTCGCTGCAAAAAAAAAAACGCGAGAGCTCTCACCGGGTCATGATGCTTTTGTCATCTCCTATGGTGTCTATATGACTCATTATTTTGACAAAGTATGCCAAGTACAACAACAGTTTTATTCAAATATTCAAAAATGTGAATTTTTAGTGGCAATCGTTAAGATTTCAATGGTAAATCACATTTTCACGATGTGTATGGAATGTCAGTCTACAAAATCCCGCCATATAGAGGCTACATAAAAATAAATATAATATTCTTATTTGATGCTGCGGCCCATGGAAAGGAAAGGACGTAGTTTATTTTTGTCCTTGATGATTTTGCGGCATATACACCGACTCATTATAGACATACGCACGATCTGTGCATATGCATACAATGAGTGCATGATGTGCACGTGCCGCTGGACTAGGAAGGTGCAGATATAGCCTTGTAAGGCTTTCTAAGTCTTGCACCACCCCTCCATGCTATCCCAATAATGCATGAGCGCCAAGCATGGAAGTCATGGATTCCAGTGTTACTAATCAGGTCTTTGGTCTGACCGGGCCGGGGATCGAACCCACGACCTACCGATCAAGAAGCTGGACGCTTAACCACTACCATATCTTGTCATGGCGTAATCTAAACTAGGAAATTGGCCCTAACCCTAACGCAATGATTTTGTTAGTAACAAAAACCTACGAAATTTGCAGATTTTAGTTGTAAAGTTTTTATGCCCAATAACTGCAAATAATTTTCGGTGCTTTAGGTTACCCATCCATGTTACAGTCAGGCGATCGTCGTTGCGAATACATCCATACATCGAAGAAGTAAATTGTACTAATGGTGGAGCCCACTTCTTCTCCTCAACTAAGTAATGCTCGAATGCGTATCTCGCTGCCCAAGTGAGTATCTATTTCCAGGCGTTATTTTTCGAAGTTCGTAGCCAGAATTTTTTTTAGCCTTGAACCAGACACGCGTGGACGATTTTGTCATGACAACGAGGAGCTTTCCCCGGTACTTCGTCACAAAACCTACTACGTAGACCTCGCTTCCACTGATTTACCTCATTCAGACCCTTTGAAGATGCACCAATAGAAATATTAGTAATCCTTGAAGATCCCACAGTTTGCGTTTGCCGCACAGAAGTATATTTGGAAGGCGCTACAAAGTCATTCGAAATTTGTAAAGATAAGTTTTACAGCAGACGACAACGTAAGTGAAGACCTCAAGGAACAAAAGAATGCATCGATATCGTGAAGATCAGTGGTTCTTAACCTTTTTTCCTCCAGCGCCCCCTTTCAAAGATTATCGTGCTCCAGCGCCCCCCAACCTCATATTGTAAGGAATGTAATAAAGACAATGAGTAAGAGGGAGGGCCGTAACAGCACGTCGTCAACCCCCTAAAAACGATTGCCTTGCGCACCTATAGAGTGATAAACCAAACTTCTGAGGGCTTCGCCCCCAAGAACCCCGTAGCGTGATTTCTATGGCCAGCAAAGTTTGTGTGGCCTGGTCGCCCTAGGTGCCCAAATTTTCTATAATGCATGAATGAATAGGTGGTAATTACATATATATGTCGCTAAAAACTTTTTATCCTTTCAGCCCATGTAATCCGATTTACCAGTGGCGCTGAGTGAGCTGTTGTATTGGAAAATAGAAGGCACGTAATTGATAATTAAACATATTCGGGCGTGCCCGTAGGTACAAATAATTCGTTACCAGGGCCGTAACAGCACTCTGTCAGCCCCCCAAAAAACGTTGGTCGTGGGCCCCCACAGAGTGATAAACCAAACTGTGTGGCTTCGCCCCTAGATCCCCCTTCGGCTATCCGTTACTTGCTGATACTGGTTATCTACATTGGGCTAAGTCAGTTATTCTCGCCTACGCGCTCGAAGCGCGAAAAATTTCACTAATTATTGATTGAATTGGTCAATATGATTGGAAATTGCATATATAGTGATATCAATTTTTATCCTCTCTCTGCTCACGTAAACAGATTTACCGATATAGCAGAGTGATGTGTGCTTGAAAAGGTAGGACCCCTCAATAATAATTATGCATATTCGGGAGTATACCCGTTGGCAGGAACGAAACGACACTTCTTCAGGCTCCACGAAAAAACTTGGGTCTTGGGCTCCTATAGTGTGATAAACCGACCGCCCCCATCACGTTGTTCGCTTTTGCCACGAAATCAGCTGTACTGTTTAGCGAGCCAGTGCGAAGCGTGAAAATGTTCGATAATTCATGATAATATCGGTCAATAAGATCGGGAATTGCATATATATTGCTATCAATTTCTTGTCCTCTCTGCTCACGTTACCAGATTTACCGGTAGAGCTGAATGAGGTGCAATGTTCCCTCTAAGATGCGCACGTGCGTAGTGCTGACACGGTCTCTGCGCACAGAAAATCTACGTTGCGCGCAACTAATCCGAAGTTATGACATTGTTTTAGTCGTTACGCACTGTTGTCCAAGGGTCTGCGCAGTGAGTTGGTGAGTGTGCGCAGACTCGTCAAAACGTAAGGGGGAACATTGTGAGGTGTCTTGGAAACTGTAGGACCCGTAACGAATAATTAAACATATTCGGGCGGGCGGACCCGTTGGTATGACTCCGTTGCATGATGTTATTTCGTCACCTGTCTGCTATATCAAAAAATATAGAATCGCCTAACAGGGGTCTATATATCTATATAGAATCGCCCAACAGGGTTCTATATATCCCTGTCGCCCAATAGGACTAAACTAAAAGACGCACAAGACGCACACGATTTCACTGTATTTCTTCACTGACGTATAATTTTTCCCAGCCAGATGGCATTCGTCTTCTAGGGTTCAGATAGCCAAGACAGGAACATTCGGTGCCAGTCATTCAGGCGCCTATGGACAATTAAACCTATATGTCTTTTGTAGGCTATATATAACGAAGTTTTCGGCGGTAATTCGCTCTGAATACTCATTAAGGATATGTCCTACTACCACATCATCTACTGCGAAGCCATTTTTCTCCAGCGCCCCCCGTATCGCCCACCTGAGCCCAGCGCCCCCTGAGCGTTTCCGCCCCCTTCAAAATCGCCAGCGCCCCTTGGAGGGCGCTGGAGGCAAGGTTAAGAACCACTGGTGTGGATAAATTGCAAGTTGACATTTGTTCGGGATTTCTTTCCAATTGAAGCTTCTCTATGCACGATTCACTTAGCTTCTCTACCATTCAACTTTGCCGTATCCACCCTATTATTTCTCTCCGATATATTCAGCATTTCTTGTTTCAAAAAGCTTATTGCTGCTATGCTGACGAGAGTCTCGTCTGAATATTGAAAGACCTGAAGGTATATTGACTCCATCCCAACACTGATATCAACAAGAACTCTGTCAGCTCAGGTTCAAGATGCTGCATCTACTTAATTGTGGGAGGAACATTCGTATGGTACCGGCAGCGATAAAGTCAATAGCTAGTAGTGGCACAAAAGTTGTCCGTTTTGCTTGACGATCGCCCTTTGCCGCCATTTCTGTATCTACGAATTTCAAATGGTTGTTGACATGACTTTTGTATAATAAAATTATACGGAGCAAAATCCACCCGAGTGACATCTCACTCATTCACTCAACCGAACGTGACGCTACCGCATTCACACAGCAGAAGTTACCATTCCGGCAAACCGAGATACCGTACGAGAAGTCGAAGGCGCCACTGAAATCCTTCGCTTAGCAAAACGCAATAACAGTATTTCGTTATCGAATACCTACCATCGTGCCGGTACTCCCGTATTTTGCAAACCCAGCAGCGAGTATTGCATAAAATGCGTATAGTTCGCTTCTAAACCATACAAATTGACACTTGAGTCTTGTGAGGCGCTGACTTTAATTTGAGTGCCGATTCCAACGCATTTCAGTGTCAGTATACTTTTTGGCGTTAGTTGAGTAACGAAATCGTTGCTAAGAAGATAATCGCTCCTCAGCAGAGGAATTGGGCTCCATCCTAAGTGATGGAAAAAGTCAAATAGGCCTACTTATGATCAAGAATATCCTTTAATAGAAAGTCCTAATAATATTCATAAAACTTTTACATGATTGCATGGATTATTGTGTACAAAGACGTGATATGGAAATTTAAAAAAATAGTAAATTTCAACGTATTGTACTGTAAGTTTATTTTTGATTAAATTATATTCCAATATATAGATAACCTTGGTGACGAGAATATATAGAATGCCTGGTGACTATATGCCACGGATCATGAGGTATACCGTTTCTGCGTGCTTGAGCCAGTATTGTAAATCAAACATGAATATCCGATTCCTGAAAATTCACATTACAAAACAAGTTTTGTGATCGCGTTAAAATAAATTGTAATACACGTTGTAATATTCAAGTTTGTTTTCATATACATTTCGCTAGGTTACACGATCTATTCCATTGTGAGTAGGCCTACCCAAAAATAACCAATAAATAACGTCCGTATGCTGTAGCCATATACGTTTCCGAGCAGCGCAATATGAACTACGAAGGACTCTGAATATGTATTTTCAGTATGTTGAGTTAGCACAGGCTTTTTGTAGCAACATCTCTATTTTCATTTGAGACTGCATTATTCAACCGTGTCATGAAGTAAAGGTGAGCACTGAGCAGGGTTACGTAGGCCTATAGCCAATGCCGGATTTCAATAGTCAGTTTCTAACACTATTTTGTTCTGCATTGAGTTTCCACGACATCCGGCATGTGCACATCCAGGGGAATTATCGGATGAGCCTCGCTCAATTGGACTAACAGCGATAATATATATGAATTTATGCGTACATATGAGCTATAGCCTATATACGTGTTGGAAACGACTTCATCGTTTTAATTGCGATGTTAGGTTCAGTATGGTGCTATTATATTGTTCAGGGTACCAGGCTAGACCCCAAAGAAATGTTTTCTGGAAGGGATGCTATGTGTCACGTGTTCCCAGGCCTTACCTAAACCTATACGTTAACCATATTACCAGTTTATGATCAAACTGATGATAGAACTCGTGTAGTCAGTATTTACGAAAGTAGAACTTAAACATCGGCATATTGAATACCCGCTAGTCAATGATGACGACATTCCCTGATAGTACCGATAAATCAACCTATCGCATTTAATAGCATTCACGAGTCAGAGGCGCTGCCGAATCCAAAAAAATACAAGTGGTTGAATGTGTAGTGTAGTAATCTTCGAGACTGGCCGAGTTTGCAAGTACCATTAATACGACGTGATAACAGTAAGGCAGACTCGAAGTATTCAAACACGCAGCTTTCATTCCACAGCGAAGCAGTTCGAAATTTAAAAATTGTTGACACGCATGTCATATCGCTCTGAAAAAACGCGCAAATTCATTACCAGGCTACTATAGCCTACACCGGTCTGTTGTTCCAGGAACGTGATAGATGTTTCGAATGATATGCTGCCTCGTATCGGGGTGTACAGGTTACTTGGAACGATACTTCTCGTATAATTGTCGCACTCCGCTTTTACTATAGTCAACAGGAATCTTTAAAATCTTTACTCCGGTACCAGTTCAGAAATACGACACCTCGCCCTAGAAAGAGTATCGTACTGTTCGGTCTGCAACGGGCCGCAGTAATGCAATACTGAGACAAATGCTGAGACATCGTTCGTACCCCCGCGGACCCCCACGAAGTTTTAGTTCAGATTTAGCTCAATTATCGTGCAATAACTGTACTGTGATAAACAGCAACAACTTGTCCTTTCTTCAAGATAAGATCATCTTATTCATGTATAAATTGGGTTGACTTCTGTTATTTCAAAGCGAATTCTGCAACTGCATTTCTGGAAATAAGTGGCCGTGTCTTGAAAATCCGCTCCTTCGATTTGGTATGAACAAGTGCTGAAAATTTATGTCAACAAATATAGGTGGTGGCGAACGTAACAATACCGCGTAACGCTTCCGACGACACATTTGGGTATGATCGCAACAAATACGGCGCTAAAATTGACAAACGAATTTATCTAATGAGCATCATAACGTTAAGCCTGCTCATTTCTATCTAGCAGCATAATGAAGTTATTATTGAAAAAATAATTATTTACACCATAGGAGAAAGTGGATTTTTGTGAACATTATGAAGTCACCGTGATTGACCTTACTCATCCAGCTTTATTTTTCCACAATCCCAACGAAACATCTCCAAACAGCAAAACATTGGTATCAGTAGGCTATCTACAATTTAGCAATTAAAATGCGTCTGTACAGCAGGATATTTCATCTCTGATGGTCATTCTGTTGATGTGTGTCGAGCTTGATAACGTGGCGAAGAGTCGAAAAAGGTTGAGAACAACTGGACTACGCAGTCATGACAACATGCCCATTCATCAGTCTATTCTCCTTCGACGGAATGCTGGTTCTATCGCCGAGTAATATAATGAGTAGGGCCATTTAAAGTCATATTTTTTTCTATGCATCAGTAAGTCGTGAAATCAATTTTAACGCAAAAATCGCATCCATATGGGGAATATTAAGAAATTTATAAAGTCATATAAAGTCATATTTTCTGGTTAGGTCATATTTGAGTTATAAAGTCATATTGTTGTATACTTTAAATAAAATGTGTCAATTGAAGCAATTACGCACTAAGAAAGTAAGGCAATTTCTGATTGAACGAAGGCAAACTGTAAGCTTAGCCTACAAAACATTACAGTCGCAAACCTATGAGGTCACACATTGCATTGTGTTGCTACACAATCTGTTTTACTTCTGTGCACTTAAGTGGGACGTAATTTGAAGTTCGGAGACTTCCACAAGTGAAAGAAATAGTCAACGCATATGAAGCTGAAGGAGTTATTGTAAAGAGCGTCAAAGATTCAGTGAACGATCCAAAGTGGACGAGTCAGTTAGCAGAAATATGCCTCCACTACAACAATATTTCAAACTTGATACTGAAAATGGAGTTGTACGTACACTATCAAAGAGGCTCATGCCGATCTAAATGCCCTTGATTTCGGAAAAGATAAGCTTGAGCTCAAAAATTACATAAAGAAGCGATTGGACAAAAGCGATGTGAAACAAATTATGGAGCTACAAAGACAAGACATTTCACCAGCGCTGTATGCAAAACTGCAGAAGTGTCAACAAACATCTGCGTCTGTGGAGCGCTCATTTTCCTTACTAAAGTCATTTTTGCGTCGAAATAGTAACTTTAAAGACTCCAACATTCCACACTCTACATGAGACTGTACTACAAAAGTGGTTTAAAATAAAAAATGGATGTTGTGTAGGCCTATTACTGTTATGTTGTTCATGTTTTACTCGTCAGTTCCACGAGTGACGTTGGTTACATGTAAAAATACACGATTTTCGCATAAAGTCATATAAAGTAATATTTTCCCAAAAATAAAGTCATATAATTCATTTTTAAGGTCATATAAAAATGGCCCTCCTAATGAGTAATATAGTTATGTTGGGAACAGGGTCATAGCAAACTTTGAACTACAACAACAACGATATCCACATCCACAATGTTATTTTGGAACTGAAATAAATTTCAGAATTTAAAAATGCTTCTCTAGACCTTCCTCTGAAATCTCAAATTCAATCGCGGGTCGTGTGTTGGTGACCCCTCAGCCAGAGGGGTTACCAAAAGGGTCACATGAGATTTACGAACCTTTTCGCAGATCACTTGAATGTTGATGACCTTTTTGTTGTTAGCCCATATAGGAGCGAACCGGATTAGTTAGCGATCAAAGCAAGACGTTTTATTACTACGATAACAATTATGTCATTAAAACTCAGTCTGGACTGTGCAGTCACGCCTTAGCTGCGTCAAGCGCGAAAATTCGGTCAATAATGATAATACTTGCATATATTGCGGGTTGCCTTTGTATACGGATGGGCTCATTTAGCAAGGACTGGTTATTCGGCGAAGATTTCGGCGTCAATCATTGTGTGCAAAGGTTTCATCGCCGACGTTCTTTCTGCGAGTACAGACGCGAAGTCACATTTTTGACGACACGTTCTCTCATAATTGGGAATATAGCTGGACTCAGTTGCGTAGATTGGGCGAGTTTCAGATTTTCAGGAGAGGGTGCCGATGCTAAAAGCAAGAAATCGAATGACAATTAATCGCGCGAAGTCCTAAGGAAAATATCAAGGATAATATCTGCCACGAAATAATATACTTTATGGTCGTATACGAAGATCTACGAAAAATGTGACTGGCCCCTAGCAACGCAAATGCGTCAAAACTCATATTTCAGTTATCGATATCCCGTATTTCACGGTCAGGCCAATAAAACTTTCGGTTGGCCCTGCAATTTCACAATAAATTACTAGACAATTAATTTTTTGGGTAATATAAATAATTTTGGGTATTAGGTCAATAAAACTTTTGGTTGGCCCTGCAATTTCACAATAAATTACATAGACAGTTAATTTTTTTGGTAATATAAATAATTTTGGGAATTACCTCGGGATGCACTCAGAACCTTCTAGCCAAGGATTGGCCGCCACTGTGTTAGCATCATTTCCACCTGTTTAGTAGTGCATAAATAGCATGGCAACTAATTTATTTGAGGTTGCATCAATACTTTAGCTCTAGCGAATCGACCCAGATTTCTGTGTTGACTTGATATCAGGGATGGCGCGATCCACTGAAAGGTTCTGGTTGATGTGAACAGGAACCTTCACAAAATTCCCCACGGTAGGGAACCACTGACCTATCATTTGTTACAGTTCATATTTGCTTTGGCAACAATGGGAAGCATGGCATTTGTATTCTAACTTTGCATTCACATATGTTCCGACGTAATCTTACCGATGTATGTACAATATACGCAGGACCATAACTGGCGCACCTCAACCCCCCATTTTTTAGGGGGCGGGCGAGCTCGAAGGGGGGCCAAAATTATCTCGTGAATCAACATACATAATAGAGTACTTTTTTAAAATTGATGCAACTCTCCAAAAATCTCTCGAGCTGTGCGTGATTTAACACTAAAATTTCATTTTGAAGAGCTGGCATTCAGTCATATTCTGCACTGTTAGGCTGAAACTTCTTGACTTTTATTTATTTTATGTAGGCCACCTTTCCTATAATTTTCATTACTCGTTTAGTACAAATAAAAAAGTTATACACAGTACTACATGGTACTACCCAGTGGCTTTTTTGACGCATCACAGTTTTCTACCGCAAGGCAACGCAGTTCCATATTCTTGACGGCGGTTATGTATCTGCTAAACGCAGAAAAGTCGTTTGTAACAACAGAACTATGTCAATATGAACAACACCCATTGTTATAGAAGGCAGTGTATCTTCCTCTGTCCGAATAATCAAGTCTCTGTAATATTATATTTCTGAAGCTCAGCGCGTTACAGGACATGACAATTGAAATGTACCACTAGACAAACCGACATCTGTATTGGTCATACTAATATGCTAGGGTTGTACAAGGGCGAAGGTCCTTTGCTCTAGTCTACGAGATTGATCTTCGGGGGACGAGGGGCTAGTAAATTGAATGCATATGAGGACTGAATGACTGACTGACTGACTGACCTGTTCTAGGTTTATGGAAGTCATGAACTTTCTATTGACATGATGAGTAATAAACAGGTGTAGACTCGATAAAGATTATTTTGTTTTCATTTATTACATGGTCGAAATGCCAGACAATAATTGGGTAAAATGTCAGATGGTGGATGCTGCTGCCACCAAGTATTTGGACAAGGACGTATCATTTTTAGGCGGCGATAAGATAGCACACTTCTTCTGTAATATATACATTTGCCAATCGCAGTGATGTAAAGAGTCTGATGTAATCAATCTTGAAACAATGTTACGGGAATGTTGCTGTAAACCAGGGGCGGGCAACTTCTCCAGTCGGCGGGCCGGATATAGGAAAACTAAGTACTTGGCGGGCCGGATCGCTAAATCGATACAATATTCACCCATTTATCCACATATACAAGGAATAAATCGTATTT
This sequence comes from Botryllus schlosseri, assembly GCF_051294905.1. Lineage (NCBI taxonomy): Eukaryota > Metazoa > Chordata > Ascidiacea > Stolidobranchia > Styelidae > Botryllus > Botryllus schlosseri. The sequence continues at coordinate 23,043,357 of NC_137247.1, read as the reverse complement.
AATGAATGTATTTTAACGACAGCAATGTCACTTCAAAGCCATTTCTCGCCGATAATTACGAGCTATAATGTGGATTTGAGAACAGCATTTTCATACAGGCACCGCCATGTCTGCTTCTCTCTGATCATAGCGACCTATATGGTGTGGACACAAGCAAATCTCGCGGCTCAGTGAAATTGCTCTACGTCACACTTTCCATTTGATCAAAGGCAATTTGACGGTAGTTTTTGACCGTCTTGCCGAACATTACATTTGATAAAACGGTTATCAATCGAAAGCTACCGCGGTGCTGGTTGCGAAAATATGAATTTTATTCTGCTCGTGGTCCCGGAACCCTCCCTCCCCTAAAAAATAGATCAGCCTCGAATGTTGCATCGTAACGGAGTTTGTAATGATGACGCAGCCATGCCGTCTGAGCAGCACATGAGCAAGCGCGCACGAGAGTAAGAGCGTGAATGCTCAATGTTCATTCAAGGTCCAATACGCTTGCGGTTTACTCTGCTCTTCACTTGCTCCCAGACGGCATCGTTGCGTCACAATAGCAAACTCTATTACAGTGAAACATTCGAAGCTGTTTTTTTGGGGGGGGTTCCACGACCACGAGCAGAATAGAATTTATATTTTCGCAATCAGTACCGCGGTAGCTTTCGATTGATACCCGTTTTATTAAATTTGATGCTCGGTAAGCCGGTCAAAAATTACCGTCAAATTCCCTTTGACCAAATAAAAGTGTGACGTAGACCAATTTCACTAAGCCGTGAGATTTGCTTGTGTACACACCATATAGGACACTATGCTCTGATCAATCAACACACAGTGCAATCCCTAATTAATATTTCAATGCGTTCGATAAGCCTGGTACCCCAAATTTACCAAGATATCAATTCATTAGGGCTGATAGGTGATGAGATATAGCGTCGTTGTTCATCTGTGTGGCCTATTTTATCTCGATAATGAATTCATGCGGACCGCGGCATCTACGAAATTTGAACAGTGGCCCGCGACCCGTTTTGAGTTGGCGACTCCTGGCATAAGCGGTGTCTTACAAAAGCGCACAACTTTGCCGTGGTACAAGTCGGCGGTTACGGAATCGAAAATTAAAATTACCAGTCTGGTGTAAGTGACCATTGTAGTCTACAAACACCATGATTACTACAAACGATATCAGGGTTGAGTACATCGTAAATGCCGATAATGCAAGTCTTCTCGCTTCGACGAACTTCATCATCATCTTTGGTTTATTAGCAATTTTATCAGTTCAATACACCACAAAAAATGCGATACAATGAAAAGAAAGGAAGATGTCGAAGCGACTAGGAGTTGTCTATGGAATCGGACTCTCACCTTGGCCTAGGCCAGGGGTCGGCAACTTTTTGCTAGTCGCGGGCCAAATTTCGGGTGTACAAGTTTTTGGCGGGCCGGAATTTTTCTTAGTACTATATTTTACGCTCACTTCGGTATAGTATCCTACATTACATCTCAATCATACCAATCAGAAGACACATGTATTTACACTTCAACAACACAGAATAAATGTGACAATTGACGCAGCTTGCTTTGTGAAAGGTTTTCAACTTCTGGTAACAAGTCGGATGAAACAAGAATCAGACCCTATTCAAAATGGACGTCCGAAATACGTGATCTTAGCTTGCTCTTCGTGAATTTTATTGTTCAAAGCTATTGTTCACATGCGTACGTGCTTCCAAAAATCGATGCGATTTCTTTTGCATTGTTGGTCGAGCTGGGATAAAGACAAATTTCAAGAACGTACTCTATGTCAAAGTCATGTAGCTTTGTATGAAATTTGTCATTCAATTCAACTGCATCGCATTTCAGAAAGGCCCATTTGAAATTTTCAGGCAATGGTATTGGCGTCCATATTAAACGGAGTACTGAATAGTCAGAATTCATTTTGTAGAGAAGGAATGTCGAAAAATTGCGTGAATATTCAGTAGTTAAATTTCGTATCATGGAAAACTGGAGAAGAATTCTCAAAAACCGGTAAATTTTTCCCACTTCGTGATCGCTTACCTAAAAAAAAAAAAAAGATCTTCTTTTCGCTCAGAGCTTAAATCACCACTTTTCCCTCCGAAATACCCGCCGGAGCTTCACTTCTGCGCTAATTTACGGCATATCACTCGCGATTTCCTCTAAATCTGACCTAAATTTTCAAAAAAGAGGACAAAATCTCAAAAAAGAGGACAAAAGGGCGTCCTCCGAGGACACTTTCAAAAAAGTCAAAAAAGAGGACAAATCCTCTTAAAAGAGGACGTATGGTAAGTCCATGCAAATGTAGTGTTGATACTAGGTTTTCTCCCCTCCAGTATAGGAAAGTGAGCTAATTTTCTTTGCAGGCTACTGTTGACATTTCCAGAGTCACAGATTCGTTTTGAATGCGCCTCAACATCTCATGTATTTAGTTGTTTTCCCCCTGAAGTTGCGAATTCAATTTGTTCAGATGTGACGTTAAATGTACTAGGAATACAAGATGAGATACCGATTTTCGATTACAAGATTATGAGTCGGCGATATTTGTGTTTTCGAGGAAAGTTGCTACTTCATTTCTCAGTTCATACACTCGTGTAATCATAGCTGCTTGACTTAATGCGCGAACATGACAGATATAGGCCTACAGGACATCGTCATATTGATTCTCTGCTTCCACCTTTTAGTAATATCTGGCGTAACTGATTCAGTTAATGAGACAAAAATCATATCAACAGTTTTCCCCATTGTGGCCAAAACACTATTCAGGTTTGTTGTCCTGGCACACAATGCCGTCTGGAGAATTGAACTATAGACAGGCCAACTAACATACGGAGGCTAGTTATCTATAATTGAACAGTTCGAGAATCTGTAATTGCGTCTGAGATGTTCCAAGCGTTTTTGAAGCAAAGGAAGGACACCTTTATTGTCACACCCCATTAGAGTGGTAAACCCTTTAAACAAGTATGGAACACCTTCGGTTGATAGATACACTCGATTGATAAGCACTGATCCAGTCTAGTCTATCGCCATCTTCTACTTCAACCACCTTCGTTTTAAGGCGTAACAATAGACTAATACAATGTAGGCTACTATTATATCGTGGCAATGCCGCATCATTTCCATGCAGTGCTGCACTGAAGATTGAAACTCATTATGAAACGGCGGGCCGTATTCTTGTGATAACTGATTATTATGTCGTGGGCCGGACGATTTCGCTTGGCGGGCCGGATCCGGCCCGCGGGCCGTAGGTTGCCGACCCTTGGCCTAGGCGATGTAAAGAGGAGGCATGCACACTGAATGAAAGTAAAGAAGAGCAAGCTCTACTCGCACGCTGCGCTTACATGCATAAAATAACATGCAGTCACTGAATTTTGACGTAGTAAGCAAGTAGCGGGGAATCTCGGCAGACTAGACCGCGGGCCACATTATCATAGAAGACGGAAAACTGTCCGCGGGCCGGACAAAATCCCTTCGCGGGCCGGATCCGGCCTGCGGGCCGTATGTTGCCCGCCCCTGCTGTGTGCGTTGGTGAAGACAAAGAAGTCCCAGTTGACACTATTTTCAAAAGTTGCTTGAAGCTATCCAGGCCCATGAGAAAAAAAGCAGCTTTAGCCATACTTTTCAAAACTATCATCTCTTCGATAAGAGTAACGGCGAGATGCCAGTGTACAGATCGAAATTGTACACATACATATTGAGCCTACTTCTACCGCACGCAACTGTTTCCTTCAGAAACAACACCAACAAGAAACCAGTGAAGGTTAAATGTTATAACGCAACAAAACCAGGGGGATATTATTGACCAGGTTGTAAGGCAGTATTCTATAAGGGTACCAGCAAGTCGACGATGGTCCATGCATGTTTTCTTGGAATGTGACTGATCTACTACTTGCCAAAAGCCCGACACTATAAAGATATGCATATCGAGGATTAGTCGTGAGATTGCATTTTGCAAATCTTAGCTGATGAGCTTTGTGATATGTCAGCAAGAACCAAGAATAGAGATGTGGCTAGAGCGGATCTTGAACCTATACTTCAACTTTTAAAGAACGTGCTCAAATACCAAATGCGCACCAGAACAACACTGATATGTTACACCAAAAAAACGCGATTCATTATAATTGTTGCACTAAAGTGCGTCTAGAATATTGTAAATATATCTGTGAGCGCAATAAACAATGGTTTCTCATGACGTCTGTTGATATTTGTGCTGATTTCAGCTCCCATGACTGCATTTAATCAGAAAAAATTCAACATGCGTCAAAAAGCCACTTTGTCGTTCTAGGTATTTCGAAGTTCCGGTAGTTCTAGTGTCAATGTCATCAAATACCTTGATATGGGATATTCGCATGATATATAGATCTGGCATTTCGGCGTTTGCCATAACCGTGCCACGAAGCACCAGCACATATCAAGTTTTAGGCCATGAGACTCCAATAAATATGCCAGAACTAACGACAGTGGGAAAATCTTGGGCGAAAAGGACTGCCCTTATGCTGACCGAAAACTTCGATATATATATATACAATGTTTATTTGTCCATAGGCATCTAATAAATAACCAGAGGTGGTCAAAGTAGTCAAGAAAGCTACTCGAGTAGAAGTAGAAGTAGCGACGAAAAAAATCTACTCATGTACGAGTAGAAGTACTTCTTCCACAAATCATCTAAAACTACTTGAAGTAAAAGTAGAATTGACTGACTTCAAATCTACTCAAGTAAGTAAGTAGTTTTAAAAACAGTCCTAATTCGTTCGCAAGGACTGTCAAAAGCTGCAAATTGAGCTATGCGAAAGGTGCAGAGAGCTTGATTCGTATTATGCATCCCAGGAGCAGAGGTGGTCAAAGTAGTCAAGAAATCTACTCAAGTAGAAGTAGAAGTTGCGACGAAAAAATCTACTCAAGTACGAGTAGAAGTACTTCTTCCATAGGCAACCCAAAACTACTTGAAGTAGAAGTAGAATTGACTGACTTTAAAAGTACTCAAGTAAGTAAGTAGTTATGAAAGCGATCCTAATTCGTTCACATGGATTGTAAAAAGGTGCAAATTGAGTTATGCGATAGGTGACAAGCTTGATTCATATTGATGCATACCAGCAGGTATCCAATTTTCGATTGCATAAGTATTCGTCCACATCATGGGATGAAAATGATAGTATTGATATGGAAATGCGATGCTAATCCTCTGTTTTCTCTAACAGCACGTTTTAGAAAATAGCATGGTATGGCGCCATTCCCCATATTATAAGGCCCGTAGTTTAGTCGAAGAGCAATACGGAGAAGTTTTATAGGATACGGTGTAAACACTTTGAGCGATTTGTAAACGTTAATAAAAAATATGGTGGACCGTAAAAATGCCGTATTGTGTAGCTTCATTTCCAGAAATCGAAGGCATTATTACTACACTTGCTTTTATACTTCAACATGTATGTTATCCAGACAAAAAACTGATAATAATCATAACTCAAAGTATATGATACTGGGAATTGAAAGTGAAAAATAAATACTACTTCTAAAAGCAGAACATGTATTTCATGATTTTAGTCCAGAAAGTTTTAAAGGTGGTATGCTAAAACAACTCCAAAACTAAAAAAAATCAGAGTCCACTTTTCCAGATTTGTACACGACATGGACATGCTGTATTACGATATGACAAGTAAATGCTAGATTGCGAAACATCAATTTCAAACGTTATGATGAGCCATATATACTGTAATGAATTATTTGATATGGACAAAGGGCGACAATGGGGTGTGAACGGAACCACGCCAACCTCCTACCTAAATTATATTCACCGATACTTTCGTGAAATCATACTGACCACTCCGTACCCAGCACTAAGCGCGAAGCGCGACGAATATTCTGGGTTTTATTAAACTTTTAGGAAAATTAAATGGTGATACTCCGTGAAAACAGCCCCGAAATTCCTCGTGCAATCTTCCTGATTGGACGATTGAACTACTTCTACTTGACAAACTGAAAATAGCGAAAAGTAAGTAAGTAGATCACAAAATATTACGAAGTAGAAGTAGAAGTAACGAAAATCAGATCTACTTCAGTAAGTACCAGAAGTAGAGGAAAAGTACTTGAGTACTTCGAAAAAGTAGAAGTACTTCGTTACTGACCACCAATTTTCGACAGAATAAGCATTCTTTCGCATCATGGGATGCAAATTATAGTATTGATATGAAAATGCAATACTAACCCTCTGTTTACTCGAATACCCTGTTTTAGATAATATCATGGCATGGCACCCTACCACATTATAAGGCTCCAAGTTAAGGCGAAGAGCAATATGGAGGAGTTGTATCGGATACGGTTTCAACACTTTGCGGGATTGGTATACGTTAATACCAAATATTGTGGATCGGAAAAGTTATTTCTAATGTAGCTTTATTTTCGGAAAATAGAAGCATTACTACATTTGTTTTTATGCTTCAACGTGTATGTTCTGCAGACAAAAGAACTGAAAGTAATTAGAACTCAAAGTATGATACTCGGAATTTAAAGTGAAATGCAAATTCCACTTCTAAAAAGCGGAATATATATTTCATATCTTTTGTCCATAAAACCTCAATGGTGATCTGCTAAAACAGGTGTAACGTTAAAAAAGCCGGATTTTCCAGATTAGCAGGAGACGTCATGGGGCACTAGATTACGAAATGATAGGTAATTGCTAGATTGCGAAACGGTAGTTTCAAACATTATGGTGGGCCATATTTACTGTGATGTAATATTTGATCTGGGCGACAACACCTAAATTATATTCACTGATACTTTCGTGAAAACATATTTGTCACTCCATAACTACTGTGCGCAAAGCGCAACAAAATTTCTCGGCTTTACTTGACTTTAATGAATATTAAATGTTGGTAATCCGTGAAAACAGCCCCAAAATTCCTCAGGCTATCTTTCGTATTGAAGGGTTAAACTACTTCTATTTTACAAACTGAAAATAGCGAAAAGTAAGAAAGTAGATCACAAAATATTACGAAGTAGAAGTAGAGAAAATCAGATCTACTTGAGTAAGTACCAGAAGTAATGGAAAACTACTCGAGTACTCCCAAAAAGTAGAAGTACTTCGTTACTGACCACCTCTGTAAATGACCTATGAATGTCTGGTGCCGAATGTTCCTGCTCTGGCAATCTGAGCGCTACATGACAAGCGCCATCCCGCAGGAAAACTTTATTTGCCAGTGGAAAAATACCAATTCGAAATCGTGTGCGTCTTTTAGTTTAGTACGTTTGTACGATTTCAATACCTTTTCACATAGCAGACTGGAGGTCAATAAATATCATCATGTAACGAGGTTATATGCCTACACCCTACATATCCCCCGAACGATGAAGTTTCACTATTATCTTAGGGCCCTACAGTTTGAGACACGTCGCTCATCTCTACCCGTAAATCTGATTAAGTGAACAGAGAGGATAAAAAGTCGATAGCAATACCTATGCAATTCTCGATCATATTGACCGATTCAATCATTAAATATTGGAAGTGTTCACGGTCTACGCTTGTAGGGGAAATAAGCTGACTAAATAAACAGTACGACAACTTTCGCTGAAAAGTAGCGGCACAAACAAACGACGTGATGGGAGTTCCATTTAATACCCTACTGACTAATTGCTGTTTCGTTGTTGAATATATGCGCCTGCGAATACTTCCATTAAGTAGGGTAGATTTTGATGGTCGATATCACCATGCGTAACGACATATTATACGTAGGCCTACATGAGCAATGAGCATTCAGGAAAGGCTGATTGGACGTCGTGCTAACCATGCAGCGAGTGCAGTACTAGCAGTGTGTGGAGCACCATAAAAACCGTCACGGTCTACCGAAAAAAATCTCAAGAGAAAAAGCCATATAATATATGGTGATATTGCTACTGCCTCCTTTAATCAATGCAACATTAAGAAGCAACACGAAGAAGCAACACATTAATTCAAATAGATATGGTATTACAAAACACATTAATTCACTTTCCAGTCGTTAGTTCACATTTCAGACGTTATTTATGGAAATGTACCGACTTCTTCCTAAGCTCATGATGGAATGGATATATGCATAGGGAAAGTGACTATTACAGCCCTTGCAGCGCTCCCAGGTGCTACCGGAGACTCTCGCAGATTACCGCTTGCTCCCGTGGCTGGATTAACATATTCAAAGGTCTTCGTCTCACGATTTTGTTGTAAACCTGCAAGCACATATACCAGCCCGCCCGATGCTGCCGCGGCAAACCCCTCGCGTCTTGAAGGTAAGGCTAACAAGTAAAAAGTACGGGGAATCCACCGTTGATATAAAGCATTGAACTCGTCAATTCTATGGTCTCGATCTCCTCCAACGACGTAAATTATATCGTCCATTGCTGCAATTCTGAATTTTTTCCGCACATGTCTCATGACGGTTGTGATAAAGAGTCCAGCAGGATGTTTCTGGGTGATAATGCTCCAACGATTTCAGACTTGTATTTTCCGACGTCCCCCAGCCACCCACAGCATAAACACGACCACACGCCACTACTATCTCTAAAGCATATCTCGCTTTATTCATTGCTACGCCAGTTGTCCACGCCGAACCGTCGTAAACTCCCACCGTATTCAGGTTTTCTGGACCTGATTCCGAAACAATATAGGTATTGACTTTATGGACTGCTTGGCACCACTTATAGCCACCAGAATGTAGAAAATCTCGGGATGCACCGATATACCAAACCTGACTCATGGTCTCCACAAACTGTAATCGTAATCAGTTAAAACACTTTCATGTAATCATAATCGAAAATTTCACTGTCACGCCTACTGCATGCCTATTTTCCTCCCGTGTATTTACAGCATATTTACAGCAGGGGTGTCAAACATACAACCCCCGGGCCGCGTCCGGCTGCGCCAGATGATTTCATTCGACCCGCGAAGCAATTCCGAGTAGACTGAAAAATTATTATATTTCCAAGCACGTTTGCAACAAATGTTGCAAAGTTTCGCGGGAAATACTTCATTTGAATATACGCAAATTTCCAGCATGTTCATAAGCCACATTATAACCACCAGACTACGTCGTTGTGGTTTTACTCTACTTACCGAACAAATAGGTGACTTTGACACCCAATTTCGAGAAGGCCGAAGTGGACAATGAGTTTTATGGAAACACGTACCAAAAAGTAGCTATTCACGGAAGCGAAAACGCCAATGCGAAACCATTAAATGCAGTTTACATGGAGAATATATTAGTAGCGCAAATATATAATTGAAATAGCCTACACATGATCGCACTGCTGTGTCACTTCCGAACCAATAGGAAGAAAAACCCGGCTCGCGATTTAATATTAATGAACCAACCTCAAACGTTCGCGTTTCCAGTTAAGATCGTTCAATCCTCACAACGCAACGCAGGGCTAACGCCTGATTACGACTTAAACGAAGGGAGCATATAATATGCACTTATCGTCGTTGGCGCCACTGTTTTAGCGTTTCTTAGCGTTTCTTTAGCTCTCTCATTCGAAAGTTCATGCTGGTGACGTCATATTTTGTGATACGATTGTTGATATACGATGTTCTTTCCAATTCTCTACTAGTTGCTGACGATTACCCCTGACGAGTGTCAGCCGAAAATATTCGGGTTCATTTCAATATGAATATACTATTTAATCGTTTCTTAGCTGTTTGCAGCGACAATCATCGTATTTTTGCCAATTCCATTTTTCGCGAACAAATGTGTTGCGACTTGCTTGTTAAAGAACGCTATGATCCGTGTATTAGCTCTATATGCTTCTAAAGTATTCAAGTGAAAAGCAAGAGCACGAGACAATATTTTGGAATCATTTGACTGGTCCGGCCCGCGAGCGATTTGAAAGCTTGAATCCGTCGAACTTGAAACTTGAATAAGTCGGGTTTGACACTCCTGATTTGCAGTATGGACGACATCGAATACAGAAAACGTTTAGGCATCTTATCACCAGACCAAGTCGATTGTCTAATGCGGTCCAAAATGATTTTGTGCATCCCCATAGAGTAAAGTATTGGGGGGGGGCAGAGTTATTCAACTTGAAAACATTGGTCAACCTTCAGGCGATTTAGGGTCATTCCATTCCTTCATTTTATTTCGGTCATATAGGCACTCTCGACTAATTCTACATAAAAGAGTCTATCTATATTCGCAATTATGGAAGTATCGCTTAAGCCAGTGGTTATCAAGCGTGGATCCGCGGATCCGCGAAGGCCTAGGACCCGTGAAGCAATTTCAGGGGTCCGACATAACCTCCAAATTTGATAAATGTTTGATAACCTAACTTGTATTTTTTAATGTAGAGAAATCCCCAAGCAGTTTCCCTTCATAACTGCTAAAACTTCAAGTCTCACATAAGGAGAATGGCCGTCTGAGATCAAATATTTTACTGTACACACTCATTTTAATCGCCAAATTGCCAGTATCCCAACGATACAAACATTGCTGTTAACAGATGTTTCGTTCGGGTTTTTAAAGGACTTCTTTCGCCCAAAAAAATCATTTTCTCCTGTGATATACATAAACACTATTCTGGGAATACAGGGTTGTAATGTGACTCCACTCATGACTCGACTCGAGTTCGACTCGAGTCACGATATTTTGACGACTGGACTTGACTTTAGTCATTTTGTCAAAATACGGAAATGACTTGACTCGACTCGAGTCAAATTGCGCATCGACTCGACTAGGACACGAGTCATTGCGCATGACTCGAACCAAGTCATAAGGCTCGATAGTCAGACGGCAAAGACCAACATTTCATTGTAATTTCGAAGAATAGTAAACCATACTGTTGGGACTTCGACTATTGGTACTGGTACTCTAAAATGCGACCAGAAACTGCTAAAAGTGAAGGAAATTATTATATGATAAATGCGAACCATCCGATATCACCAAGTAGAGTTATAAAAGGTTGGCTTAACAAGACAACTGGAAACTGCGCAGTCAACACAATGACTTGGACTCGGACTCGAGTCATAATACCAGGACTCGGACTCAAGACTCTGTTCGCTGAATCGGACTCGGACTCCACACGTTGGTGAATTGAAAATGACTCGACTTGACTCGAGTCAAAACTATAAAAGTGAGATTGACTTGTGACTCGGATCCTCGTGACTTGGTTACAACCCTGCAGGAATAACTTCAAGATTAGCTGCAAGATAGAAATGACTAGACTGGACGTTTATATTGATTCCATACATGTTGCGATCATACACAAATGTGCTGTTGGAAGCGTTATGCGTTATTATTACATTCACTACCATCTCTCATGTGGAAATCACTGGGTTTTCGGCGGTCGTTCATGTCAAATCCATGGCGCGGACTTTCAAGACACGACAGTGTATTTCAAGAAACGCACATTGATACCGTCAAAAATTACGTATTGTTTTGTGATTATTTTTTAAAGGACCGTGCGTCAGAATGGTGAGAGGATTCATTCTTAACCTGCCGAGAACCAGTGGTCTACACGTTTTTGGAGGCTCTAATCCTATAACGCATATTACGTTGTAACGGGCTGATTCCTGACCAATCACAATTTCCGAAATCGCTCGATTAAGTGGGTAACAGATCATTGGTAATTACAATAGTGAAATGTACTGTTAAAAATAACACGTGGCAGCCTTGAGCTTGCGATTGGCACGACGGATTGTAGCAACAGCATTAGATCAGTGGTCTCGAACGCGCGACCCGCGAGACCATTTTGTACGACCGCGTCGATATTTTGGATTTTCAATTACTTGTCAATATTTAAGTCCCCGCGATGTAGCTTTTTTCTGATTTGAAAAGTTATAATTCACTCTACAATTGTGCTGGAAAATCAGATACGTCACATTGCCAATTTATGATGATAAAACATGACCAGCAGGTGACTCGTGACTGATCATTGTGATTTGGACTTGGACTTGACTTTTCGTAGTATTACTCGAACTCGTAGTGACTTGGTGACAAAATGAAGATGATTCGAGATGACTCCGAGTGACCTGGTATCGAACAACGGACGCAACAAACTATTCGTGTGACATAGGGAATATAAGTTCATAAATTCGCAGCTTCGACTTGCTTATGAAAAGCATTGGCATTCTGTAGCTCGCTTAATGTCGATATATTTACATCTTCAGCCCCTTTAGGTATGTTTGTACCGCCACATAATGGCGGCGAGCCACGGAGTGGTACGCTCCACCACTGTAACACTGATGGGTTGGTCGGCGATTGGAAATTTCCTGCTTGGTGATCAAAAACTGGGAAATTGGCCGGCGAGCTCATTTGAGTTTGAGACCCCTGCTATAGGCTTGTTAAGCGATTTGAAGCTATAATCCGCTATTACATTCATTTCAAGCATCACCTGAATATATGCCGTTTACAGGTTCATATTTGTAGGCATTTCTTCCTCCCACCGCATAAAGTTTTCCATCAAGAGCAGCAAGACCGAAGCCATAACGTTTCTCATTCATATTCATTTCCGTTGACCACCCTTGACTGACCGGATCATAAGCACAAACCGAATAGAGTGGTTGGTTGCCAGCTGTCAGACCACCGGCTCCCCATATGCATCCATTGAATACAGCCACTGCGGCTTGTTTCCTAAAAGTATCATTTGAGAACAGTATTTGGCGGGCTAGTGACTGATATAATGAACGGCAAGCTTGATGCATTGCGTCCCAGAAGACGCTCTTAAGTGCGAGGGAATCATGCTTTCTTTCGATGATTTAATTTGACGAACATATTTTGTACTAAATATGTATCCACTGAAAAGTGGTTGTAGGGTGGTTAATGTATTTAGTGTTGGGTAAATATATACCAAAATATCCGAAGAAGTAACGACTTTCAAGACTTGCTAAACTACTTTGAACGGAAGTAAAAAATTAATATCTGAAATGTTAATTAGAGTCACACACTTTCATTTTGTCAGAGTTGATTACCTTCGAAACTACAGAGTCTGTTTCTGGGACTGATCCGTCGTGACAAATGACACTATAGGCAATAACAAGTTCTTTTTAGTAAATGTATCCAGTTATCGGAGGCCACCTCACGTATAGTTGGTATGGAAATTTCTTTGGTATGTTATATACATTCTGGGTAAATTTGCACAATCGAAGAATCAATGCCATCCAGAATGAGAACTAACCTTGCATCAGTTAGTTCCTCCTCGGCCCTCCATTGCTCGTTCGCGAAATTATAACGCTGCAGCGACTGCATTCAGCCACTCGGCGTGCCCAACACGTAAAGAAATTTTCGTACACCTTTGGAAGCAATCGTAATGGTTGTGAACGAACGATAATATCCGTCTCATCAAGATCTCTGTTCCGGTAAAAATTGAGAAATGCCGAAAACAATGTCCAGCGTTAAATATCGTAAAACGACCGCAATTTTTAGAATGTGGGAAAAAGTGGAGCTATATAGCTATTTAACACAACTAAGGTAAGACATGGAAAATAAATTTTAATTCCGATTCTTATTAGTAAGGCTCTTGACTTAATGTGGTTAATTCATTGCTTATATACTGGCTGGATGCAAGCGATATATCAGGTTGGGCGAGGCATGACGTGTTCTACTTCATTTATCACTCAAACCCCCGAACCCATCTAACTCGCACATTTACCAAGATACGAAGTTTAACTAGTAAAGGGGTTCTCAACTCTTTCTTGGCCATGGCCCATTTTCCGATATGAAAATGTTATGTGGCCCACCTCTTATCTTGTAGTCATATTCCTGCTCAATGCATGGTAATCAACAGCGGCGATATGCCCATTTCTCTAAAACATGTGCATATTTCACTTAATTCACTGATGATACTAAAGTCTAAACATCCCAGGACACGATATCGCGCGAAGCGCGACGAATTTTTTTCGTGTTGAATAAATATGGTCAACAAACGACCGACGGGGCCCCTTCTAGCTCCCCTAATTGGGTGTATCGGAGCAGCAGTTACAGCCTGGTACATCATAGGCTAAAACTCCCGAGCATATTATGATCGTCCGCTGCAGCATTCGTGTCGCAAAACACAATGATCAAATCCCTGCATCCGCTGTGTGTCTGGGATTTTAATTCCACTATTGTAGGAATAATATAATCATTCTGGGCCAGCTTCAAATATTTCATTAGTGAATGGGTCCTACAGAGAAGTGGAGAAAACATTTTTCAATATGCATGCTGTACAATGTACAATATATGTCTTGTACGAAAACAACTGAAGTTGCGACGTCAAAATTCAATCCAATAATACAATCAATTCATCTGACTCTTTATTATGTAGGAAGCAGGACATTTTAAACCGACTCCGAAGAATAATGCGCTTCGTTAAATCCTCAATCCATTACGATTCGTTGCGGTGGTGCAGTATACCTCGACCAGAATTGTGCAATTATGGCTATTTTTATCTTACAATAATACGACCTGCCGAAGTACAGTAAATCTATACACCAATTACACTTCATTGCGAGTTCATTGCTTACCGCTTTCAACGGCATACGACGTATGAACCTGACCTAATACGTGTTTACTTCAGCATTACCTTCCAGTTAATATATACTCAAATTTATTTTAGTTGCTGTTAGCCGTTGGTTGCCATAACCAGTGGAAAAAGTCACCGTTTCTCTTTAACGTTTTCGACTTGTACTTGCTGACTACATACCAGTGTTGGGATGACTCGAGTCAGACTTGAGTCATCTTTTTCGTGTGACTTGACCTGACTCGAGTCAGTTTGCTAAAATGACTTGACTTGACTTGACTCGGCGTATCAGAAATGTGGATTGACTCGTGACTCGGAGCAAAATTCACGAGTCAATTTCAAGTCATCAGGTATTCGGTGTCGATAGAAATCACTGTATCTTGCATATGGTCGGATTGCTCGCGAAAAGCTGGAGTAACCCGTGAGAGCGACAAATTATCAATGATCGTGCGTTTGACTGAGCCTCCTCCATTGGTCTGTCACAAATAAATTGACTGCAAACGAAGTGATCGAAGCTGTCGTAACTAGTAAAGTAATTTAATAGCAAAGTGTCTATTTCTGTTCTTACCTTGAACAAAAACCCCTTGTTTTATTGAAATTGAATTCGAACATAGTTTATATAGTCATAAACCATTGGCGTAGGCTCGAATTCATATCATATTAATTTGTAAAAGGGTAATGTATTGCATCTTATCAATTCGTTTCTCTATTGTCTATTTTGGCTGGTAATTATAAACTGAGGCTATGCAATTACTTACGTAGTTTAGCAGTTCTACGTATATGTGAGCGATACAGCGTCTTCCAGCGTGTATATTTAACTCTATATTCGTATATTGGTTCAGAATCAATGACCACTCAATCTGTATTTCAGACAGCTAGCAAAATGCAATGACGTGATCATGCCTCATGCGTTGAAAAGGCCACTTGACTTGAATTGTGACTTGACTCGTGACTTGACTTGACTTGACTCGACTTGACTCGAGTCATCTCCAAAAATCGAGTGACTTGACTTGACTCGAGTCACCTTCGAAAATCGATTGACTTGACTTCACTCGAGTCAAAATGTGCAGTGACTCGAAATGACTCGTGACTCGAAGGTAGTGACTTGATCCCAACACTGCTACATACGTGCCACTACATCTAATAAGAGTCGGATGAAAAGTTTTATGCCTAGGCTACATATCATTAGATAATATATTTTGTAGCGATTAACATACCAAATATACCTTAACTTACATTAATTCTGAAATTGTCTAAATAGGTTCGTGGTCCACCTCAAATGCTCCTGTAGCCCATCAGCGGGCGATGGCCCTCCCTTTGAAAACCCCTAATATGATATGTTCGATGATGGTGTTAATTATGACATCGCAACCACTGAATTCCGGTAGTTGTACAAAAATGGCAGTTGTTTACATGGAGCAGGGGAGGCTAGCCCGAGGCCCGCGAGAAGGCTTCGAATGGCCCGGGACGTATTTCTTGAAATCATTTATACTATCAAAAATACGGTAAATCACCCTGGTAATTTATTGTGAACTTGCAGCAAGGCCAACCAAAAGTTTTTTAGCCTGACCTAGAAATTGTGGACATTGATGACTAAAATATCAATTCCAACGCATTGACGTAGCCAGTATCCAGGCACATTTTTGCAGATAACCTTATATGACCATAAAGTAACATTTTCGTGCCAAATTTAATTGACTGGATATTTCTCCTAACCCTTCGCGCGATTCATTGTCACTCATTTTCTTCCTTTTGGTATTGGTGCCTACTCCTGAAAATAAGAAGATAAAAATACACCCAATTTATAGAATTAGGTCCAACTATATTCGCAATTATGAGAGAACGTGTCATCCAACATGCGAATTGGCGGCTTCACTCGCAGAAAGATTGCACTGGTCAACAAAATGAAAAAGTGTTTTTGGCAGAACATCTGAGAACCGTTTCTGGGGTTTTCGAAGTTTCCAATTACGAATATCACATCAGTTTTGCCTTATTGGCTCTATATTTACCCTTGAATAATTCACTTGATAGGAAGAAAATCGTAGTTTCTTCTAATTTTAGACTGCGCATAAATAAATAATTGACTATGAAGAACCATCATGTCATTCTATCTTTCAATATTAACATGACCCTGCGCGAAATATTTGTTTGACAAAAAAGCAGTCTGTCAAGCCTAAAAATATACTTTTTCACGACTTTCTCCTGTATCAATTGGTCATCCTACCAAGATTAAAAATGAGTATAATGCTATAAAATTTGTCCTTGAAAAACTCAACTACAATAATCATATGCGTCTCATTTCTTTTGACTTGTAAATAGATAATTTTCCGCCGAGTCAACAAAGTGGGTATAGCTATACTATCCCTATCAAACGAGAAGCTTAAATCTGGTATCTTTGATCGATTTTAGATTCGAACACGGATGAAAGATTCCAATTTCATATTAGGAAACAGTTCACTGCATGAAATTTATCGAAAGATGTAGTAAATAAAACAATTTATATGATCACAAAGCACCAACTACAAACAGTTATTCCGAAAATTCGTATCTGCATATGGAAAACTTGGAACAAACATGATCCTAAAAGTTCAGTTCCTGTTCAGTCATCTTAATATATTTCCTCATGATCTTGTTGATTAGCAAGGGGAGAGGTTCCACCAAGACATCAACATAACAACAGAAATATATTAGGGCAGATGAGATGAACATATTATGGATGACCATTGCTGGAATCTTTCGAGAAGCTGCACTACACTGCTTACAAGCGAAAATCGTATACAAAATAATTGTGCCTTGAAATGAATGAGTAATATTATATAATTTCCGAACTTTGTGGTATGAATGAGCCGTTTTTTATCTAGCCATTAAGGCGAAAATGGGAGATTTTTATCAAAATTACTCATGGGTTATCTCCAAAACAAAAGCCAATTTGAAAAATGTAAGGTCATATTCGGAATCAGTGCCATCTAGAACCCCCAAATTAACTCCTACTTGGTCTGCCTTAAAATATGCGTTGACCAGTGTGTCCAAGCGCCGAAGGATCCTGTTCTTGACAAATGGGAACAGCGGTGTACAGAGGCGACCCGAGAATATGCCAGTGCCACTGTTTGTGACGGAATTAATTCATTAACTTCAGAAAAAATAGCACTTGGCGCGACTGGGAGATGAATGCTCATGCTCACCGAGTTTTCATGTCATAATTGTTATCGATTTTGATGCGTCATAATATAAATAAGTGGCCCGCGCAATGGTTCGGAAATCTCCTGTGGTCCTCTGGCCCAAAGGTAGGCCTTGGCCACCCCTGACATGGAGGAAAAACAGATAGAATGTTAGAAACCAATGGATCGGTAGATCCAGAGCTTTAAATATTATCTGTAAACTTGTTTCGCTGAAACGAACGCATTACAAATCTAATTAATATGGGATGGTGATTCCATAGTTTCTCGCATGCAATCGCATGTAAACAAAAGTATCTTTGATGAATATGACTATGGAACATCACCGCAAAACACAAGTACGAACATTACCTTGCGATATCCGATGACTGGGTTTTGCCATCAAACCTCTGTGTCTCGCGAATCCTTGGCGATACTCTCGTGCTTCTCTGCGGAAGTCTCTGGTGGGTACATTGCTAACTGACTTTATGTCTTCATTAACCCTTTCGAATTCATAGTACGGTACCAGCTGTAAACGAACGGCCGGCAATGCTTGAATGAAATACTGCAACCTGAATACAAGGGACATAATATAAATGAAAATCCAACACATATGTATGCCTTTCGCCGTATGCAATCACTCCATGCCACAACTTGTAATTGAAATTGTATGATGGGTGCAGTTACCGATTGCGACTCTATTATAGTTATGCCCGGCGGAAGACAAAGTTTGACCCAACACATCTTTCTTGCGGAGATACACTGGATTTACCAGTATCAGTATCAGTTAAATAATATTTTCATCGTTGCATCGTTGGACCTAGCTTAGCTATAAAAGCTGTAAATGAGGACGATTTGTTAAAGATGTGGACATTTAGGCGTCCTCGTAAGACATTTTCCCTTTTCAAAAAAAGGACAAATCCTCCTCAATGAGCACAGGTGGTAACCTTGTGGTTAGGCGTTACTTAGCAAGGGACTCTACAAGATGTCTGTCAAAAATAACTTGTATTTCCTGATTTAACGTGCGTAACGATTTCATTGCGAGGTTGACCTGAACACACTCGACGCCAAATCTAATTCCATTCGTACCAGTAGTGGCCGTTCAACCTGAAGCTGAAACTTGAACGATTTTTATAATTATCGTAGGATATATAAGATGTCAAATTTCGTCACTTCCACACATCCAACCATCGAGTTGCAGGCATGCCTCAAGGTAGCCTGATGTTGTTTTGACGCGTCTGCATTTTGAGAAAGGCGTGTGATAGAATTAGGATGACGACGCTACTGATTTATAAAAATTAATAAAGACACTGATTAGCTAGCAATTAGTAAACTAACATCGGAGAAGATTCGTTAAAACAACGATATAATAGTTCAAATAAAATAGTTTAGAAACATTAATCGTGGATCATGAACAGAAATTAAACTTACACGCAGGTAAAATACAGCACTAGCCGATATCTGTTAGCACGTCTTGCAGCAAAAATGTTGATTTCATGAAACCGATCACTGTAGAATCATTACAATATCATCACTCTCCTTCCGGGCATGCCCGGAACACAATGTTTGGGCATGGTGAAATAACGTTTTGCCGGTAAATACTATAATTTCAAGAAATGGTAGAAACTTCGATTTCAAATTGCACGGCTTCTAATCAATGCAATTGAGCCTGATTTGGTGATTAGTGTTTTATAGGCAGCTTGACAATCGTATTGTTATGCAAGTGAAAATAGCTGTGATTAGTTATGTTGTAAGAAACGCCTATATGCACGCGTGTCATCAAAAGAAGATCAAATTTGCGCAGGCTCACAATGAGCAAATATAGTGACACATCACTACACTTTACACAGAAGAAAGATACAGATGTGCCAATGTGCAGCACTCATTTGGATATGTGGCGAGACATTGGCATACGGCTTCAACCTTAAAGCTAACAATCAACCCGAAATTAACCGTTACCGCGATTCTAGCCGAACCTTACCCTGAATCCAACCAAACTCAAACTTCAACTCACTGTCTCATGCACGAACACGCCATGTTATTGTCTGGCATGCTCCAGAGACCGCTAGTTGAAAAGTAACAAAACATTCGACTTTCACCTAAACCGTGGGTCCTCGTCGTACCAACGTCGCAAGGCATAATACACCCTATCTTCGGATGGTGCCATGAGATCATCCCTTTCCAGAAAGCACCTTATTTGTCTTGGCTGCGCATGAATAAAATTTTCCCCTGTATGCGAAAGTATCTCATAAAATGAAAAGAGACAGTAGAAACAGTGAATTGACATATCGTGGGCTTATCATAGACTGTTGTGGACAATATGGTTGTGTGAAATAGGGATACTTACCATGGGTAGATTGAAATACAAAATTCGCTATACGTAGGCAAAATACAGATGGCCACTGTTATCGGATTTGACAAAGTTGTAATTAATTGTATTCCAGTCCACCCACACAATTCGTATCAAAACTGCCTGGGACTTTAATATCAGTATCTCAAGGAATGAGTGGAGACCTTACAATGTCCTACTCAAAATGAACTATCTAATAAGTCTAATTTCACAACGTCAATGTTGAAAGTGTGTGTCTCGAACTTGCTTCCAGTCAAGCTTTCATATTCGATAGTATTCAGCTGTGTATTAGGTGATGTATATATGATACTTGGTAGCAATAAAATGTACTAAAGAGTAACGCTGACACTCATTTTGATAAGAGATTCGGGAAGAGCGGATGACTACTTACCATGAGCAACTACTTCGAAAGGCAATCCCGATCGTTGATACTCTCGCCATAACCAGTCATTGTCTTGACCTAATGCCACTTCAGCAGGCGACTGATAGAAGTTCGACGCCATATTTTCAAATAATATAGATAACATATACCACGGGTACCACCCGTACAAACAACATATACGAATTCGAATTTGATTAAAACGGTAATCGGGCTGCGTCACCGAGTCCGCCTGACTTTCTTCTGACTGAAACCGTAGACGGCAAATAAATTGCTATCATCAACCAGTCGCAATTAGACTTGATTGCGCTGTTGCTGGTCTTTGGGTGCGCAGTGCGCACGTAAACACATTCCCTTTCAAAACAGGGCTGGAACATATTGCCAATCAAAGTCGACAACTAAAGCCGTCAAAGGCCGCTTCTGAAACAGAATTCTTGCAGATTAGCGTCAAACGCATGGATGAATACCCGACAGACAAAGGGATATGGTGAGTTCAGCAGGTCACGGACCTTTTGTCTTTAATGAGTAAATTTGAACATGATTTGACTAACATCGAAATAGCGGTTCATGGTCGAGTATTAATTGCAATAAATCCAATTACTCAGCGTATAATTCCCCGCCAACTCATGCGTCAAGTGCTGGAATGTAAGAAGACTGAAAAGCTATCACGTAACGACATAACAGCATGCTGTAGTAATGATATGCATTTTCGTTCATTTCAATTTCAAGTAAACGATATAGAATGTAAAGAAGTCTATGTGCCTGCTTTTGAATTAGTTGAATGTCGTGAATGGTGAGTTCCAAAGGTAGGCTAGCTACCTTTACATTTTCGTTGTAAGTAGCCTACTCGGGTGTTTTCCTGTGGCTCCATACGCACTCAGAAGTTTGAAATGCGGCTTCGACATCCAATAATGTTTGGAACCAATGGCCCAGATTATTCGAAATTTGTTTGCCGGTGACGATTGTTGATATGCAATGCTCTTGCCAATTCTCTACTAATTGTTGAAGATTACACCGGACGAGAGTCAGCTGAAAATGTTCGGTTCATTTCAATATGAATATACTATGCAATTATATATTGAAGTTCTGTACATCCATGAAGATCTTCAAAAATCGCATTGCTTTCTGGGTTATGAGGTGGCGTGAAGTTTAGCTTACTGAAGAATGGTTTACTTGCCATAATATTGCAACATTACGATTTTAAGTAAATTATCGATATAGAATGCACCAAATAAATGATACTAGTGGCAACCAGTGTTGGGATGACTCGAGTCATGACTTGACTCGAGTCAGACTCGAGTCACCTTTTACTTATGACTTGACTTGACTCGAGTCACTCTGCTAAAATGACTTGACTTGACTTGACTCGGCGTATCAGAAATGTGGATTGACTCGTGACTCGGAGCAAAATTTTTCGAGTCAATTTCAAGTCATCAAGCAATCGCTGTCGATAAAAATCGCTGTATCTTGCTTATGGTCGAATTGTTCGCGAAACGCTGGTGTAAACCGTGATAGCGACCAATAATTCAATGATCGTGCGTTTTACTGAGCCTCCGTTGTTCTCTCACAAATAAATTGACCGCAAACGAAGTGATCGAAGCTTACAGCCTACGCTGTCTTAAACTAGTATAGTAATGTAATTTAACAGCAAAATTTCTATTTCTGTTCTCTGTTCATACCTCAACCAAACCTCTTGTTTTTGTGAAATTAAATTCGAATATAGCTTATATAGTCATTAACCATTAGTGCAGGCTCGAATTGTATCATATCAATTTGTAAATGGGTAATGTATTGCATCTTATCAATTCGTTTCTCTATTCTCTATTTCAGCTGGTAACTATAAACTGTTGCTATGTAATCACTTACGTAGATTAGCATTTCTACGTATATGTGAGCGATACAGCGCCTTCTTGCGTATATTTACCTCTATTTTCGTTCATCGGTTCAGAATCAATGACCACTCAGTCTATATTTCAGACAGCTAGCAAAATGCAATAACGTAAGCATGCCTCATACTTTCAAACGGCAACTTGACTTGAATTGTGACTTGACTCGTGACTTGACTTGACTTGACTCGACTTGACTCGAGTCACCTCAAAAAATCGAGTGACTTGACTTGACTCGAGTCACCTTCAAAAATCGATTGACTTGACTTGACTCGAGTCAAAATGTGCATTGACTCGAAATGACTCGTGACTCGAAGGTAGTGACTTGATCCCAACACTGGTGGCAACGCGGCTGACATGTTCATGTATTCTGGTAAATTTGATTACTTGAAAATTATCTTGAGACCAAACTCCCGGTCGTGGATAAATACATATTTCCATATGTCGATTCCCAGTCAATTCAAGTAAGTATAGGGCAGAGAATGGGGAGAATCTACCTTATTGCCGTATGTTAGAAATTTCGTTTAATAAAGGCTAAGGGGTAACTAGATGAGTAGAGTTAGAAGTCGGCGATTGGTGAGATGATGAATTTGACAAACATATTAATCCGCGTTCTCCTACACTTCAACAATACTGCCAAAACGGCAATCGGGTATGATGATCAGTCAGGCTGATTTGGATAAACAACAAGGTAACAGGAATATACTGTGCACGATTTGCAGTGTATACGTATGATGAGGTAGTATATAAAATGACCGGCTATATATCAAAATATAGGCCGCTCGCTGCCTTGTAGTCGATATTGTTCATCTCTTTCATCTTTGTTAATAATGCCTTTCATTCATCCAGCTCCCATGGTAATAAATTGACTCATTTCGGTTATTGGCCGAATGATCTTTAATGCAGACTGGAGAATCAAGGGCGTGGTTTTAAATATATGGATGACGGGAACGTCTTCGTAAATATGATCCGTAATGTAATTTACATAATCCATTGTAAGCGTCAGCGGCTTGATTGATTTCCGAAATCGCTACAATCAACAATAGCTAATTCATTTAGCTTTATCTTACGCAAGATTATCCTGCAATCTTCTTATCTCGTTACATTGTTAAATACCTCAATACAGGAAAACACGCGCGGACACATGCTAATGATGATCTGTTATCGCGTGTTGAAACTGTTGAATCGAACAGTCTGGGTCAGTAAAAACACTAATGATAAGCTCTTGTGATAAAAAAAAGAAAGTCCGCCTTTCTTGTTATTATAAAAGGGAGAGAGAGAGAGAGAGAGAGAGAGAGAGAGAGAGAGAGAGAGAGAGAGAGAGAGAGAGAGAGAGAGAGAGAGAGAGAGAGAGAGAGAGAGAGAGAGAGAGAGAGAGAGAGAGAGAGAGAGAGAGAGAGCGATATAACCACAAGACATTATAAACGGTGCACAGTGTTTGTTAACTATTGCAGCGAGCGGATCTCGTTGTGCGTGAAGGATTTCATAGCTGTCTATTGTCAATTGTCTATTGATATTTGCCATGCAGAATGTTTATGAAGAGCGATGCAAGTAAGTACGCCTATTCTATCCCAATAGTAAACAATCCAACTGAATACCGTTGCGAAGAAATTTGATGCATCGAAATACATCGTATCGCTTGCTATATAGGCCATGTTTTATGCATAGAAATATACTTGGAGTGGTCGGGCTATGTTAAATGGATATAGGATAGGTAGGAGATAGTATATTTATATAGCCAACATCAATATTATTTTTCACAGGTATCTCGAAGTATTGTGAGACAAACGGACTGAAAAAAAACGCGAAAATTAGCAGAGATCGAAGCTATGCACGAACAATTGAAAAAGAGACGGGCAGAACACAAAAACGAGGAAGAGGTTTGCAAGGAAAAGTTGAAATATATTAAAAATCGCCACAAGGTGCGTCGTAGGAGCGAGTGAATAAAGCCGTCATTGACTATACCTAATGCGTGTTCTGTGTCAGAATGGTCTTATGTAGATTTCCCTAGCCCCAAGTACTCCATTATTTTACATATGGTAACGAATACTGTCGTATTTTGTTTGACTTTGCTCAATACTCATATTTTTCAGCTCATTCATAACAATGCTGAATTAAGTAGATACATGCAGAGGCGTAAGCATGGTCCGGCTTGTCAGTGAGTAACTGCTTGTGTAGCCTGATCGGTGGCAAGCAGGGGACGCATTATTTTGGACCTCTGCCAGCGGAGTTTATCTTCATGCTCTGTAACTTATAGAATAATATTATTTACAGGCAATTCTCGACCTTAAACGATCACTGGTCAACATGCCAGTGTTGGGATCAAGTCATTAATTCGAGTCACGAGTCATCTCGAGTCATTGCAGATTTTGACTCGAGTCAAGTCAAGTCAATCGATTTTCGAAGGTGACTCGAGTCAAGTCAAGTCACTCGATTTTTGGAGGTGACTCGAGTCAAGTCAAGTCAAGTCACGAGTCAAGTCACAATTCAAGTCAAATTGAATTTTCGACGTATGAGTCGTGATTCAAAGTCATGACATTTTGCCAGCTGCGTGAAAGACCGATTAATTGGCCATTTAGCTTGAATCAAATAACGAATAGAATATAAAGTTAAATATAAAAGCAAAAAGGCGATGTATCGCACACGCACACGTAGAACTGCTAATAAAAAACGTGATTAACTAGTTACATGCTACAGTCTGTGATTATCAGCCAAAATAGAGTATCGAATACGAAGCTTCGAGAAGTTTAAACAAATTGATATGGTACAATACACTACCCATCTACACACATCCGTGAGAGTATAAGCGCATAAACTATATTCATTCGATTTAAATCATAGAGGAGGTTTGGTAAAGGTGAGCACTGCCCAATGTAAGCGCTGAGTCGACTAAGAAACAGAGATACGTTTCTATTACTCTACTACTACTACGACAACGTAAACCGTGATCATTTCGTTTGCGGTCAATTTATTTGCGATGTAACAATGGAGGACCAGTGAAATGTACAATAGGTGAATGCCTAGTTCATGGAAAACTGAACCCAGTCAGTTTTCCATGGCCTAGTTGCTCTCACAAGTGTCAGCGCCGTATCGCGAATAATCTGAACGTAGACATGATACAAGGATTTAGTCGACACAGTTTGCTTATTGATGACTTGAAATTGACCCGAAAATTTTGCTCCGAGTCACGAGTCAATCCACATTTTTGAAGCGTCGAGTCAAGTCAAGTCAAGTCATTTTTGCAAAGTGAGTCGAGTCAAGTCAAGTCATACGAAAAAGTTGACCCGAGTCTGACTCGAGTCAAGTCATGACTCGAGTCATCCCAACACTGCAACATGCAGACGTCACATCAAGAGTCGGCACATCACACACGTTCCGTATGAGAAGAGAGATATCGCAACACTCAAAATGGTAGTCTATATAGGTAGGCTATTAGCAGTTTTAGAAATACTTATACTTCCTGAGGTTACCAGAGAAAACATCTATGGCCTCGGGTTACATGACGATTTACCATTCCTTTTACCCATATAACTTAGTAATACATGTATTATTAGACCTACTAGACCAGGGGTTCTCAACCTGGGGGGCGCGGAAGGCTCTCAGGGGGGGCGCGAGAAATTTTTGTCAATTTTTTCAATGTCTGTATAAATTGTGACTAAACATGTGTTTCACAACCATTCTGAAGATACGATTATTGAAGATTAAACTTAATTCGTATATATATTCTAGAAAGCTTGCCAAACTCAAACTCCAGCAGTCGCGCTCAACGGAGTATAGGCTGACTTCAACTTCATTTGAGCAAATTTTTGATATTCTTTGAAGATTTACTGTAATTCCTACGTGCAAGTCATTCATTACTTTATAGCTTTAGCAGTAGCCTAAATCTCTGTGCGCTAGGTAGCTGTTGTTGATAGCTGGTGAACTGCACTGCCTAAGACAGACTTAGATG
Source organism: Botryllus schlosseri (assembly GCF_051294905.1). NCBI lineage: Eukaryota > Metazoa > Chordata > Ascidiacea > Stolidobranchia > Styelidae > Botryllus > Botryllus schlosseri. The sequence goes on along the minus strand of NC_137247.1, from coordinate 23,017,196 downwards.
CAATATAGGTTGCCCGGTTTCGCCCTCAATTTGGCTATAAATCAACACAATTTAATTCATTTCCAAAACTGATCAAATTTAGCATGGCAGGACAGAACGACGCCGTGCTCTTTGTAGTCACTATCAGCATCAGGATTATTCTCAGTGCAACCTACCTTGAAATTAATTGATGTCCTTTTCAATGTTTTTTTTTGTCATTTTCAAACAATTTTAGGGAGGTTTGTCAGCAATGTAAATGACTAAACAACTGGAATGCGGATTCAAAACTGGCGTAAGATATACCTTATGTATACTATTAGATCAGGGGTGGGCAGCCCGTACGGCCGCATACGGCTGTAGAAGGTAATTTATGCGACCGTCGACGCCTAATTCAATTGGTATGTGTTGGCAGCCGTAGACATGCAAATTGCAATTACGAATTCACTCCCGAATTTTCGAGGGATTTTATTTAATCTTGACATTTCCTTCGCGCTCTGCGCAATTCAACAAGTCTTCATTTTCGATTTTAATGCGGTAGCGCCCTTTTTTATTGGAGTAGGAATGGGAATCCTCAAGAAATAACAATTCATTCTCGGCTCTGAAAAATTTTTGCGCTTGGCGCGACAATATGCACTCCCAACAACTATTTATAACATTGCCACTCGCGATTTCGGTGCGTGCAATAGGCCTTTGTGAAAAGTAGAATAGTCTGGAGTTCACCGGGAATGGATATGGACAGCTTACCATAGGTAATTTGCATCCAGATCGTTCATTGCGGCTATGCCCTGGAATGCGGCCTTAGGCTACATAAGTAATCGAAATGCGGCCATGATTAGCAGGAAGGTTGCCCACCTCGATATTAGATGATGTGCTCTTCTTGACATGACGATAAATATAAGGGGGGTCAGGGGGGCGCGGTTTTTTGATCATCGCCAAGGGGGGCGCGTGTCAAAAAAGGTTGAGAACCGCTGTACTAGACCGACAAACTGCGGTTCTGGATCGAAATCCAATTACGATATGCAAACACGGTGAAGGGGATCTTATATGAAGCCTTTCGTAACATTTAATGCAGATAATTACCGAGTTACCTACTGGATCGTTCATTTGTACTAGCGATCCTGACTCCCATCGATTTAAGCAGAATGCGAACTGCATTTCGATCGTGAAAATTTTGTAATAGTTATGTCTCGGTTCATTGCCAGGATCCACGAACGGTGATCATTATTTTGAATTCGCAAAACAGTCTCAGCACGATTATCGCATTCACGTTCTGTGTGACGAATTGATATTTCACATCCATTTAACGGTTAAATTTTAACACGATCTCTTTGATGAAGACAACCAACTGCTCCGGTTCCTATTTATGATCCCAACTTTTGAACGTACAATCGCGGATCTCTATGCCTCTTACAGATCTCGATATCGTACCGTGCTCAAATCGTAAAAATACGATTGCCTTTTCCATGAAGTTCGATCGCGAAGATGTGCAATACGAACAGCAACTTCGCTACGCTATGTGAAACAAACCCATGATGATTCTAACTCGTATCGAAAACAAAGCAATCTGACCGCACGTTCGGGCGCAATTGGACCTCTTGCCAATCCATCCCAGTGATATTTCTATGTTTTTTCGTCATCAACACCATTGTTTCCATACGCTTTTATGTCCATATTTCAATTATTGTTATTATTATATATTCATTTGCAGCTGCCGATATAAAAATACATTCATGTCAACGGAAACACCGTCTATATATATGTGGGGTTTTCTGGAATCATCAAACAATGGGAATATGGGTGTTGGTCGTAACAATTGTGTATTATGACAAGTGGAATCGAAGTGAAGCGGTATCTCTCATATGATATTTAAAAGTATTGATCCTCTTCCTACCATTTTCTAAGAATTCTGATCCAGAATGATATCGAGGCAAATGCGATAAATGTGTAAAATGGTATTCACAGCGTAGGCTACGTGAAATTTCACTCGAGTTATCAAACAACTGTATACCTAACTTTCAGAATGTTACCACCGTTTTGAAAATTTTGTGGTATAAATGAATAAGTTCATGGTCAATGATATTCTTCGGTCTTTTCAAGATAGGGTTCGGGAAGTTCGTCTCCGAAAGGACTATATTGGCTCTATATCAAGGGTGTCAAACGTATGGCCCGCGAAGCCATTCTGGGTATATAGATTAAAAATCCTTGTTGCGGCTCAACATTAGTCACCGTTAGGAACAAGTCGGGGACATTGACACCATAATCTGAAAAGGCTCAAAATGCACATCGAATGTAGGGTTCTGTGGCAATACGGACCAAATAGTAGTTAATCACAGGAGTAAAAACGCCAATGCGAAAACAATATATTCGAGTTACAAGGAGAATATGATAATTCCGTGCTCGCACTGCGGTATGAGATTCGTTGTACTGCTCAGTAAGTCAGCTTATGTAGCCTATACTGCATGATTAAACCGGTTAATATGATCGGTAATTGCATATATATTGCGATCAATTTTCAATCCTCTCTCTGCTCACGTTATCAGATATACCAGTAGCGCTGAGTAGGTGTCTTGAAAAATGTAGGGCCCGTAAATAATAATTATACATGTTCGGGCGCACCCGTTGGCATGAGGACTTCGTTACATGATGTTATTTCGTGACCTCCTTTCTGCTACGTCAAAAGATATTGAAATCGCCCGAACGTACTAAATCAAAATACGCAAACGATTTCAAATTGTTCCCTGCGGGATGGCGTTTGTCCTGTGACGTTCAGATGGCTGGTTCAGGAACCTTGAGCGTCAGCCATTTAGGCGCCTATGGACGATTAAACATCGAACTCTTCGGTCAAAGAGCAGACTTTTCGGCCACGGTTTTCTCGCTGCCGATCGTACTGGCACACTTCTTGGAGTCGCATGTTACACGGCCTAAGACTTCATATGTCTTGGTGCGTCGCGGCGTGGTAATGGCCGACGCCGAAATGCCCATTTCCACAAATCATGCGTATTTATTCCTGAGGTAAGGGTACCTAATATTCAAGATATTTGGCGGCATGAAATCGCGCGTGGCGAAAAAAAATTGGGTACCTTTTCACAAAAATCTCTATAATTCATGTTAATTCTCGAAATAATTATGGACACCTTTCGAGCTTGGGGGTTTGGGGTGCGGCGGTTACGGTCCTGTGTACGTCTCTCAAAAAACGGATACGCAGGGCTAGCGTCAGCGAAAATGACGTTTAAAAGAAAGGAGAATAGAAATATGACAACTTCTATCGTCATTGGAATTACTGGTTTAGCGGGTTGTACGTGTTTTGAATTATTCAATCATCATATTTTTGCAAATTCCATTGATTTCTAGTAAATGCGTTCCCAAAATAGCGCCTGTTATATGATCCACTTAATATAGATTTTGTATATAGGTAGGGCCGGGCATAATGATTCGAGTACTCGAATCTGAATCGAGTAGTAATTTTAATGATTCGAGTCGAGTAGTAAAATACGATTTTTCGAGTACTGAAATTATACGCTCCTCGTCGCTGAAAGTTAATTTATCAACAAGAATTATAGTTTCGATACTAATTTTCACAGACGAAGCCATGATACCTTGCCTGGTCGTACCGTAGCAACAATACATATAGTACAAAGCTACAAACGTTACTGGAAATATCGCATTTCTGAAGTTATGATCATTCCACAACATTAACACCCAGTGAAATGAAATCAGTGTGGTCCAAAAAAAAACCTAGCTATCTTTAATATGATGGATAACGGACATTATATTCTTGGTGGTGGCATAAAAGGTACATATTTGTACTTTGAAATACTATATTCGGTTATGACGTCATAGTAAGTAATACTCGATTACTCGACTCGACTCGAAGCAGAATACGTGATTCAGAATCGAATCACCCGGGTACTCGATTTTGCCCAGCCCTATATATAGGCTTGATAATAAAGTATTCAAGTGAAAAACAAGGGCATAGGTTTAGATCAGGGGCGGGCAACATACGGCTCGGGATATTGAGCGGCCCACAGAGAGTTTCCGGTCTTTTATGATAATGCGGCCCGCGGCCAGAGAAAGGTGGCCATGAAACTACTTGCTATGTTACGGTCTACAGACATTTGCGAGCAAACATGTTCGACCATGAAAATTAACAATCAAACTCAGGGGTGGGCGGTTATTTTTCTCCGTTGGCCGAATGATAAGCAGAAAATACGACGTGGGGCCGAATCAAAAAATTTAGCTGTCTTCTACAGCGTAATAATTCTATTTCTAAATTGAAAGCAGTAAATTGCAATGTTAATTTATGCTGCTCGGTGTTTATGTTGAATGAGAAATAAGTGACGGTTAAACTACCAGAAAAATAATATTTTTTGCCGTCATATATTTCGAACAATGCTAAACATGATACTATTGGGGTTTCTCTTTAAAACCCTATCTGCATTTTTATATCTAGAAATGAACATGTATTTGGGATACTACAAGCAATAAGTTCCTTAAATACTGTTTTGACCGCTATGCTTTCAACTCAAGATTCTCATTATATACGATTTATTTCCTGTATATGTGACAAGGTTGTAACCAAGTCACAAGACTCCGAGTCTCATGTCAATCTGACTTTTATGGTTATTACTCAAGTCATTTTCAATTCACCATCGAGTCAAGTCCGAGTCCAAGTCAACAAGAAGAATGTCGAGTCCGAGTTATGGTACTATGACTCGAGTCCGAGTCCAAGTCATTATGCTGACTGTTCAGTTCCGAGTTAAAAGTCTTGCTAAACCCACTTTTTATAGCTCTGTTTGGTGATATCCAATGGTTCGCATTTATGATATACTAATTTCCCTAACTTTTAGCAGTTTCTGGTCGCATTTTCGAGTACCAGTACCAATAAACAAAATCTCAAAAGGGTGGTTACTTAACTATTCTTCGAAATTACAATGAAATGACGGTCTTGGCCGTCTGAGTCTCGAGTCATATGACTTGGTTCGAGTCATGCGCAATGATTCGAGTCCAAGTTGAGTCAATACATAGATTTACTCCAGTCGAATCGAGTCCTTTCCGTATTTTGAGAAAATGACTCGAGTCAAGTCGATTCATCAAAAAATCGTGACTCTAATCGAGTTATCACTCGATCCATTGCAACCCTGATATGTGGATAATACATCAATACTGTATCGATGTAGGAATCTGGCCCGCCAAGTACTTCATTTTCGTATATCCGGCCCGTCGACTGGAGAAGTTGCCCGCCCCGGGTTTGGATGAAATACCAGTTTGGATCATTTGAATGGTCCGGCCCGCGAGCAATCAAATGGTTGGAATCCGGTCCGCGACGCAAGTTGAGTTTGACTTCCCTGTTCTATACACTTAATTATTGTTATTTCCAAGGAGCCATATTACAATGTCAGTAAATCACGCAGTCCTAGCTGAATTCTTCGTGTATAACGTGTCGAATAAATTCTTGGCTCCTTGTCAATGTCACTGTTGTAAACAATATTTATCTTTTAAGCATGTTCGTTTAAAAGCAGTTTTTATTTTAAACGCTGCCAAAATTATAGTGCATACTCTTTTGACTTTAATGTGAGAGGAGCTGCGTCTTAGATTGTACTCAAAACTCCAACTACACGACTCCCGAAACAAGCTATATTCGGTATAACTGCGACTGTCGTTTTAACCCCGAACAAATTTGAAGGCGAAACATAGCATTCATTTTATAACGATGCATATATATATCCATTCCGAATACGAGAGCATAGTATAACGACGCGAAAATCCTTATCAATATTCCTCACGCGAAGCATGAAGTCCGAACGGGTGTCTCTTGGTAATTTATTGTGAACCATCAAGGCCAACCAAAAATCTGATTAGCCTGACAGCGAAATTTAGAATGTTGATGATTAAAATATCAGTACCGACGCATTGGTTTAGCCTGGGGCCAGTGACATTTCTCGTAGATCTTCGTATATGACCATAAAGTAGAATATTTCGTGGCATATTTATATGACTTGACATTTTTCTTAGCACTTAGCGAGATTTATTGTCACTCGATTTCTCGCTTTTATTATTGGTACCCCAAAAAATTAAACATACGCCCCATTTATAGTATTGAGTGTAACTATATTCGCACCGCAATTAATTATTAGTGAACGTGTTGTCCAACATGCGACTTCGCGTGTGAACTCGCAGAAAGATGGTCGGGAATGAAATCTTGGCATTAATTGATAGGCGTATGCTCGCCGAAATCTTCGATATTTATGTGTCCAAGCATCAAATAATCCCTTCCTTGCAAAATGAACCCAGCGGTATACATTTGCGACCCGGAATATATGCAAGTAACATTACTATCGACCGAGTTCATTCCTTAACTTTGAAAAATTTTCGTGCTGGGCGCGGCTAGGTCGTGTCTACTTACTGCGTCTTCATGTCATAGTTGCTATCCATTTTTTATGCGTATTAATATTAGTCTTCTTTTCACCGACAACTAATCCGGTTCGCTCCTATCGGAAGACTAATAAGGTCACCAACATTCAAATGGCCCTCGCAATGGTACGTAAATCTCATGTGGACCGTTCGCCGAAAAGGTTGGCCACCCCTGGTCTACGTTACAATTCCTTTATGGCAGCGGTTCTCAACCTTTTTTGACACGCGCCCCCCATGGCGATGGTCAAAAAAATCGAGCCCCCTGACCCCCCCTTACATTTATCGTCATGTTAAAAAGAGCACATCATCTAATATCGAGGTGGGCAACCTTCCTGCTAATCATGGCCGCATTTCGATTACTTATGTAGCCTAAGGCCGCATTACAGGGCATAGCCGCAATGAACGATCTGGACGCAAAATACCTATGGTAAACTGTCCATATCCATTCCCGGTGAACTCCGGACGATTCTACTTTTCACAAAGGCCTATTGCACGGGCCTATTGCCCAGGTTGAGGATCCCTGCTTTATGGAATACCTTGCCCTACTGAATTACAAATTGGTGTATGTGGTTTAGTACTTAGAATGTACCCATTATTATTGGGCCGTATGCACCAACATTGGCCACGTTCGAGTCTGAACGTCTGATTGGTCGAATATATCTCAAGCGAAACATCACTTAAAAATATAGCGGCGCTCTCCGAACAAGAAACCCGGCACATAATACGTCGTCACTGCATGGCATTGTGGGACCAAGAGTACCAGAGCTCCGAAAACGGCCTACGTTACAAGTCCTTCAATAGTTCTGTTCTACATCCTTCCCCTGGTTATGGTAATCGCCTTTATGATAGTATAATCCTTTGATTGCAATCAGGTCATTGTCGATTAAATGGCCATTTGTATAAACTTGGAAAGGTCTGCTTGCAGAATAGCTATTACCTCAGTGGAAAATGCTTAGTTAGTGGTCGATATAGTGACGAAAATATATCGTATATATTGCAGTATGTCATGCCACGCGATCCCAAAATTGGAGATATCGGATCTCGATTCTCGGCTGAACAATTTTAAATTATTTCGAGGCGAAGTGCAGGTGGACGGAGACAGTTTCTTTCGGGCCAAGTTGCCAAACAGCTTGGTGATGTCACAACCTCTCATATCAGTGTGCGGTCGGAATGAGTCGAACATTTGCGGCAGAACGAATCGATCGGTTCGAATCCCTTCGAGAATTAGTTCGCACAACTCGTCCAAGAGAGACAGGGATATCTGCAACAGATAGCAAGGAGTGGACACTTCGGGGATCATATCGTCGTTCAGGTAATCTAGACAGAGAAAAGCGGATTTGCTTGTAAGCTTTTAATCATGCCGTAAGTCTGGACGAAAGTGCCGCACAAATTCCTCAGGTGCAGCACCTATTTTTAGGAATGAGCTTCCAAAATATGCGGTGAATGTGGACATAGGCGGCGCACATTTTTATTCCGTGAACGCAGAAAAGTAGAGATTAGTTGAGTGACGATTACCAGACTGCAGTTCTGGTAATCCATCTCCGACAATGTTAATCCGGCGCCGAAAACAGCGAAGTTTAAATGCGCCATGATCAGCAGAACAACTCTTCTCTCCTGCGACTGATAATTCTGGAAATAATAACATAATGATACTGTTCTATATTTATATATAATTTTCACTGATATCAATAAATACATTTTGTACAGGCAACCGCCAATAATGCTCAATTATAGGTAAGTTCGAGGATTTCCGAAGCAGTATGCAATACGAAAATGATGTCCCGAACTCGGAAAACTTCTACAGTGAGCTTTTGCATCACGCTACGCCACAACAGCTGCTTAAACCCTAACATATATACCATTTCAGTAGGCCAAGCAAAATAGGGGAATCACCCGCTTTCAGATGATAGCCTTCCAGCTCAACATGCAAACAGATGCAAGGAATGAAATACAGAACAAAAGTAGCTAGAATATATTGTTAAGGCATAATGCATGGGAAGCGGACAGAAAACCGTGACTTTTCGATAGTCGGTAAATTCTGAACAACCCTAACATTGCATACATGCATAATGCATATGCATAGCCTAGGCCAAGGGTTCTCAGCCCTTTCTTGGCCGTGGCCCATTTTCCGGTTTAAAAATGTGCTGTGGCCCACCTGATATCTTAGAGTCATAATCCTCTTTAATGCGTGCGGTCATGGACAGCGCCGATATGCCTATTTCTCTAAAATATGTGCGTTTTCTCTAACTGAAATCTTGATCTCCCGGGATATGAAATCGCGCGAAGCGCGAAAAAAAATTAAAGTTGAATAAATATCCTCTAACAAACGACCAACGACATAATCTTGGGCCCCTTCGAGTTCCCCAATTGGGAGTGTGAGTGCGGTAGTTACGGCCCTGGTAGATCATAAGCTAAAACTCGTAAGTATATTCTTTTGTCCGCTGCTCCATTCGCGTCGCGAAACACAATGATCAAATCCCTGCACTGTGTGATTGGGACTTCAGTGATACTATTGTGGGGAATATTATAATCATTCTGGGCCAGCATCGAACAATTCATTGGTGGATGGGGTATTACAGAGAAGTGAAGAAAGATTTTTCAATATGCATGATGTACTATGTATGTCTTGTACCAAAACAACTGAAGTTGCGATGTCAGAATATTCAATCCAATGATACAATCCATTCCTGTGGCTCTTTCATTATGTACAATGATTTCCAGGCCGGACACTTTAAACCGACTTCAAAGATTGATGCGCTCCGATAAATCCTCAATCCATTAAGATTCATCGAGGTGGAGCAGTATACCTCCGCCAGAAGTTGCTAATATTTGCAATTATGGCTATTTTTAGCTTACAATAATACGGCCTGCCGAAGTACAGTAAATCTGCACATCAATTTCACTTTATTGCGAGTTCATTGCATACCCCTTTCAACGGCATACGGCATATTACGCTGCCGGAATACTTGGTTACTTCAGCATTATCTTCCAGTTATTATACGCTTGAAATTATTTTAGTTGCTGTTAGCCGTAGGTGGTCATAGCCAGTAGGAAAAGCCACCGTTTCTCCCTAACGTTTTCGATTTGTACATGCTGACTTCATACGTGCCACTACGTCTAATCAGGGTCGGATGAAAAGCTTTGTAGCTATGTAGCCTACGCAGTGGCGGCTCGTGACAATATCGGGTGGTGGGGCAAGGGCTGCGAGCGACTTTTATCAAGATGACGTCACAATGGCGTTTTCCAACGTAAAAAAGTAACTTTATGATGGTCACATGAATTTCCCTACAACAGTGATTTTAACGTAGGTGCCGCGAGAGGTTTGCCGGTGAGCCGTGACTTGAAGTGTGGTAACAAATGTTTTATTCATTTATTTTTAATCAAAGGATTATTTTACAAAATGAACGTGAACTAAGAATCGCCCTATGCCACGAATCAAGTATCAGGTCATCCTTAGTAGCATGCGTTATGATTTCATGGTAGAGTTAGAGATTACGCAAATCGATTGACCCTAATTTTTCTAAGCCCGTCCGAAAGTGTTTCGTACACGATCCTGGTGTGTTACGACCACTGAGCTGGTGGTTACGACCAGAGATGGGCGGATTCCAAAATTTCGGGATCCGAATCTATCCGGATCCGGCTTGCAATTGGAAATTCAGAGTCTAAAGAAATCCGGCTGGTGAATGTCCAGTTCGGAATCCGAAAAAATCCTGCCAGAACAATGCTAATTAATCATATCACAGCAAAAAAATCCGGCTAAAATCCGACCGTCACCCCAAATTCAAAATCCGGATCCAGTCCGGCCAGGTAAAAAAAACATTGAAATCCTGCTCCGGCTACAGAACCGGACTGTGGCCATCTCTGGTTACGACCAGGTGATAATAGGCAACCAAAGCGGAGGCACCCGGCGTACGATTGGATCAATAGACTGGACAGTGGACAACTTCTAGACCTCTCATTTTCGCTCTAAAGGCAACTGCGTAAACTACATACGGAGCAAAGATTCAATACGATTCATGTTCGCGCTTGACTTGAGGCTTGACCTGACTAATTCCCATGACTAGAACTCGAGAGATTGCGTAAGCCTAACTGGAAAGGTCAACGAGTTCGGACACATACGCAATTGTTATCTCATAGATTGGGCCTGTCATATTGAATCCAGAACATCAATTTGAATGGTCTTTGAACAACTAAGGACAGCAGCCTCGGAACTTCGGTCTCGGAACAACATAGGACATTTTGGCCTTGAAACTGGAGACTGTGACACAACACATACGGCTTACTGTCTATAAGTCTGCTGCGAAATCGCCGTTGGAAAATATATTAATCAATAAATACATGAATAAAAGCCTTAGTATACTGTTACAAGAAATCATCGAGAAGTAGCATACGCAATCTCATAACCCATTCCGGTATGGTACACTGTCAAAATCAATACAAACAGACGAACACCGAACTTTGACTAAAATAGATCGAGGAATAGGCTGATCGAATGATCAGCTGTTAGCCGACATCGAAAATGAAATAGCTATCGCATTTGACAGAAGATTGTAAGCAAATGGTTTGAAGGCCACAATTTCACAGTGAAATGGACATTGGCGAACATAAAATTATGTGAATATTTGAATGCAAACCGAGAATCTTGGTTAGCTGTTTCATGCGATCATCGAGATATACCATTGGAAATATCATCACCGATCTCGTTATGGGAACGCAGACTATAGATTAGCACAGACCGACACCGGCTTTTGCGTGAGATCCGCAATGACGTAGGTAGGCTAAGTATCAGATCAGCGCGCATCTCTACCATACTCGACCTCGAAAACGAAATAACTGCCTCAATCATTGAGTGTCAACTTTAAGACTTGGCACCGCGTTCGATACTAAAATCAAGACATACCGTGCAAAAGCTCATGACAGATCTAGGTATGGAACATCGTTAAAATCAATAGAGACCAATAACGACTTTTGCGTAAATCTGTTAGAGATAAATGAAGAGTCAGCTCTTACTCGACTTTGGAAACGAAATTACCACCCACATAGTTCAGTGACAAACTTAAAACTTGTTACAGCGGTCGATACTAACACTTACCGTGCCAAATGTCATGACCGATCTCGGTATAGAACATCGTCAAAATCAATGGAGACCAATACTGGCTTTTGAATAAAATCTGTTTGCTGTACTATGTACAATTGTACATGATAGATCAGCACACACTGAACTTCGGAAACGGAATTACTACCCTTATCTTTAAGTAGCAAGCCTGAAACTTGGAGCAGTGTTAAATACTACCTTCACGACATATCATACCAAGTTTCAAGAATTATCATGGTGCGAAACACAGTCAAAATCGACCTATACCAGCAAAGGTCGACTCAACGCATATTACGGTAACCGAGTTCAGATATAGATACGATTGTTACATCACACCTTAGGGGCGACAGGCATATTTGCCCCGGTTGCTCGGCCATTTTACGAATAGGAGAGAGTAAATCACCGTTTCTTTATTGTGCGCGGCTTTGAGAGAATAGATAGTGAAAGCTTGTTATGAGCGCTACCGGGGCAAGCCCCGGCTAGGCATTCTCAAAGCGAAAACACAGAAGAGAATTCGATTTTCGCAGAGACTTCGCTATGTATGGGCATTTGCAAGCGAAAGCACAAGAAGAACGCGGGTTTCGCTGTGATCTCGGTATGTATTGATTGCTGTGCGTCTATAAATGGTGAAATTGTTATTGAACAGAATTTTAGGTGGGGCAATGCCCCAGTTGCCCTATAGGACGAGCCGCCACTGAGCCTACGTATAATTAGATAATACGAATATATTTTTAGCGAATAACATAAGAAATATAACTAAACTTACATCAATTCTGAAATTTTCTAAATAGCTCTGTGGCCCACCTCAAAATGCTTTGTGGCCCACCAGTGGGCCATGGCCCACCCTTTGAGAACCCCTGACCTAGGCCCTAGGGTTACCATATTTTTGAAACACAAATTCCGGACGCTGATTAGCGCGCACTAGCGGATTTCAAAAATAGGTATGAGCACAATGTCAATCAATATGACGTCGCACCAGCAAAGTATTGTCTATCGACTATAGCAGTGGGTCCCAACCTTTTTTTATACCCCCCCCCCCCCCCCGGAAGGTTATGACTGTTGATGAGAAAATTGAAAAAGATGCAATTCGAAATTCGGTTTATATATAGTGAAACACGCGTGAATTAGAGGTAAATCGCTTTCACGCCCCCAAAGGGGAGCGCACCCCCCAGGTTGGGAACTGAACTAGAGGTGGTCACGGTCCGTTCCAGGTGTATATGGCTGTGTCTTGAAAGTTATAACCAGGGCCGAAGTCACATTTTTTCAGCCCCCTTTCGCCCAAACATCTGCTGGTCGTTAAATGATTTTAATGAATTACGTCAATAATATTAGTTCTTTCATATATATAACTATATCATTTGATCCTCTCTCCGCCCAGATGATCAGAGTTAGTGGCAGAGCTGGTGGAGGATGATGACTTCGAAAATGCAAGGAGCGTAATTGTACATCGTTACGTCATGATCATGTCACACCGATAATATTATTTATCAGCCTAATGCAGGGGTCACCACCACGCGGCACCCGAGATCATTTTTTGCGGCCCGGAACCTGATTTGAAATTTTGAAAGAACTCTTGGTAAAGCATTTTGAAATGCTGATCGGGGCCTACGATATTCACGGCCTTATCTGGTACATTACGCTTGCAAGAGCTAACAGGCCGATTATGCGCGATTTCGCTTCTCGCTACCAGACGCCTCGCCTAAGATAAGCTGTATGTATTCGTACAACAGGTCAAATTAGTACCTTACCGTCAGAAAGTGACAAGAGACGCAGTTATCCACCGATTGCAGAAGTAGGCTAAGTAGTGAGAAAACACCGACATACTCATGTAAACCATTTTATTGCATGGTAAAATCAAGTCAAGCACGTGAAGAAGGATTGGTACACATGTCATATTAGAAACTCCTTGCAATAACCAACTTGTATCAAAAACAAACTTGCAGCATACAAGCTACGACCACAAGTACCGGTAATGAGAACGAAATGCATCACCGAAGTATGCCAGCTGCGTCTTGCTCAACTGTCGTTGTTTTAAAGTCCGTTTTTAAAGCATTTTTCTGACAGAGGCAATAACTAGCTTCTGCTTGTTATTGAAATATATATATTCGCAATGATTTTGTCGCCAATTTCAAAGCTTGATCTCGATGATCATAACATGCAAAGTGCAAAGCCCCCCATCCCCCCACCAAAAAAATAAAAAATAAAAACGAAACGACGCAAAACTTATTCACTGCGACTTAAGGTGAGGGCAGATGATTTTATCAGAACAGTCTAGGATCAAAAATCTGTATGAAACAAACTCGACAAGTGGTTCTGAGGGAGTAAGCAGTCCCCCACGATCTCGAGTAAGTCGAAATAGCGTGAACTTGCTTTCCAAGTTACCCAGTCAACTACAGACACCTTCTCACTGTAAGGAGATAGAAATGATTCGGTAATTTCAATAGCCACTTCTTCAATGACTTTTTTGAAATGGTAAAAATTAGTTGAGCTTGATGTCATATTTTAGGATGGAACAGAGCAGAATTATCTTTTCAGAATCGGTAACTTCTGTTGAACTAACCAGAAACCTCCCCCCACACATTTGCCTATAGCATGAGAATCGTCAACCAAGCATTAATCAGGTTCAAGAATGAAGCCATATATCTTCCGTGAGAGGCAAGTAACTTTTGCAAGCTTCAATAGTCGACTCATAGAATGGAGCAAGAGCTAAGTTGACATTCTGCTTGGATGTAGTAACGAGGCATATCACTTTTGGCGCTTTCCACAAATTTGAATCATTATCATGACATTCCCTGATTTTGTGAAGATTGCTCCATGCAATAAATCCGCTGGGTGATGATACACCTGAACAATCAACGGCGAATGAGAATGGAGGAAAGACAAATTTCCTGGCTCGAAAAGTTCTTCCAGTAAATCGTGCTCGGATTGTCTCGCTCGGATTTGTCTCATACATTTTTGAGATATTTCGGGAAGTTGAATAATGCGCCACGTCACATGCACCTAGTCATCATTGAATTCCATACCGTGGAAAATTACACATTGATTACCCTCTTTTGTACATGGCATAGCTTTCTGTAGTGTGGGACTCGGTCAAATCTTATAAACTGCTCATTTTATCAGACAGCTCAAAATCTTTTAACTGATCATTCTGAAAGATCCTTCTCTTCGGTGGTTTTCTGCAAGGGGTCATAGTCGGAATCAATGAAGGCCGTTGCAGGTCATGATCCGATCGGATGGTATGAACTGGTTTTCTATCCAAGAGCAGTTATTTTTTCGAAAGCCACAGTCTTTAATGTACTTTGCTTCGAAGTGCAACGCACAAATCACATAATTCTTCGTTGGCTTCCAATCACGTCCATTCACGAAAGATATCCATTTTTTGTAACTCCAAATCCTCAAATGGAAATTGAAACGTTTTGTTTAGTTATCAAATATCCAGCCATGCAACCATAAGCACAGCATTTATTGACCATTATCAATTATTTTACCTTACCCTAAACCTGAGTCATCAAGTATATACAACCAGTCAAAATTAACTGGAAGAAAGGCCACATGAAGCTCACCACCAATTCTTCATTATATACATAATACGCACCATAAAGAATTATTAAACCACTGCATAGCGGTATCCTACGTCACGCTGTAAGCCGGTCAAAACAACAGCTAAACGTTTTCCATTATATACGGAATATCGTCCCTGGAGCATTTATTTAGCTCAAAGCACAAAAACATCAACTCAAACTTGAGGGGTCAGCTACAGAGTATTTAAATCGCATTACTGTAGCCTGTCTAATAGTATAAGACGGTAAATTGACATCTTAAAACATAGCTATCAACCTTCAACTCGAAAACTCGCTTCAAGATGCGAAGAGTCCGGTATGAGAAGCGAAATCGAGACAATCGCCGATTGTCATGTTGAGAGTAATCGTCCTATCAAAACTTTCGCCCATTATTACGTCAAGAGTAAAAGCGAATTTCTGTTTCGTGAGCATCGGCCTGTTAGCTCTTGCAAGTGAAATGTACCAGACAAGGCCGTAAATATCGTAGGCCCCGTGCTGATATAGATTTCAGTTTCAACATATTGTTGTTGTTGATCAGAGTATGCTAATCTCATCTGCCTAATATCACTAGCTGATACGGTTTCGGCGATGGTATTGTCATTCCATGGAGAAATAATTTGCTGGTATGAGTGTTACTTCACGGTGAATTTGATCCTATTGGCCGAGAAATGATAAATATTCTATAGTAACTAAAGAAACTATAATAATAGTGACGAAATTCACTCAAAAATACGAAAATTTTTCGAGCTTGGCGCGACTAGGAACCTAATCGCTGTTGCTATTCATAACACGACTACTCACGATTTCGGTGCGCATAGTAAGCCACGAACATGGACGGTTTAACGCGGATATTTGGCCTACCGTTCGTTCATTACGACTATACACTGGACTGCAGCCGTATGGGCTACACAAGTAATGGAAATGCGGCCTCGAATAGAAAAAAGGTTGTCCACATCTGCTCCAGTTGCTGAAGTGTGTGCCAGGGATCGTGGGCAGCTCATAGTTCAAAATAGAATGAAAGTGCTTGTCATGATTTTTGTTGTATATGTATTTCCTCAATAAAATATTATTTTCTTTGTGATAAATATGCCCATCGTCCATGCTAGATACACAGCGTTATACTGATGTAGAGCTATCAAAACGTGGCTGTTAAACCGCAGTTATAGTAGTAAACGACTATGGTTACCTTACCTGTATTGCCTATTTTGTCTTCATATGGAAATCATGCGGCCCGCAGCCTCTCCGAATTTGAAAAAAGGCCTGCGACCCGTTTTGAGTTGGCTAACCCTAGCTTATTGCCAGAGCGCACAACACGACGAGGCTATGTAAATACCGCACATCCGGTAGTTTCCAACCTTTTATGGTCTCAACTTCTTTTCCAACTTGAAAATGTTCCGTGGCCAAGCTCAAAAATTAATAAGCTGATTACTATTCATTGTAATTAAAGGATGGAACATTTGCCCAGATTTACTCACGGTATATTTTGGAAGCTGATTACACAACATCTTGGCGAACCCCAAAATAAAGGCAAACTACCCCTAGGTTTAGTAGCCTACCACTATCTTTGAATAAAGCATCCAAACGGCCTAAACCGACTCAAGGAATAAACCGTTGTCTTATAATTGCGATTACAATTATATTTATTTCTGTAAATGAATGTATTTTTTCAGATCGCAGTTTTTGCGGAAGTGGCAGTCTCCATATTAAAACCAATATATGTGACACTAAATGACGTGCAGCCCGATGAAAAATGTCATGTAGCATAAATCTGCCCAAAAATAATATTGTTAATGTTGATATAGGAAGAATAATGAGCTTACTTCAAGCCTTTAATATTCCGGACATTTAGGCATATTTCAGAAATTCCTTCCGGGCGCCGTTTTATCCCTTTTAAAATCGGAGGCCACTGGTGACATCAGTCAACTTCATCTCGTAATACTTCACTTATAGACGTCTTAACGGCCTCATTTTGATTTGAACGAAAATCTAGCAATCTTCTGATTTATATGATACCTAATTCGAAGGCATAAGGCGTGACAATTTTCGAGCACCGACGATTTTACATGAGGAGTTTGGCCGAAAATACGCATGCAGAAAAGTGGTTATCACCTAAAATTTCCAGATATTTTCCGAGTGGGAAATACAGTCAAAAATTCTGCCAGATCATCAGAAGTCGACTTGTATGTTATTCTGTGTAATTTTTCATCGTGTCACAAATAAGGTAACAGTATTAGGAGTACGATATTCGTAAAATATAGCTTGCAGCTAACTCCGTATTTTGGTATATTTTTAATTTTTTTAATTCAATCTTTTCGTTATATCGCAATCTTTTGGTGTATTGATCTGAATAAAATTTTAATAAATTGATGATGATGAGCATTGGTTACGATAAAACTCTTGATCTTCGGCAGAAGATCAACGAACAGAGGAAAAAACGGCATTGTGACGGATAATCAGCCGTTAAAAAACGCAGGCGATGTAGTGCGGACCGGATATTCCCGTGAAATCAACCAATTGTCGATCTTAGTTCTCGCTGATGGTGGCTAAATTCCCGCGTAAAATCTTACCATTGAGTCCTTACTGTCCCATATCGTGTGGACACAGCCAATCTTACGGCTCACTGCGATTGGTCTACGTCACACTTTCCATTTCGCTAAAGGGAATTTGAATGTAATTTTTCCCCGGCTTGCCGAGCATTAAATTTGATAAAATGGCTATCGATCAAAAGCTGCTGCTGCACTGATTACGAAAATATACATTTTATTCCGTTCATGGCCCTGGAACCCCCAAGAATTAGCCTTTAATTCTGTCTTGGTATGGAAATTGGCTTTGTGGCACAGCAATGCTGTCTGGCTAAACGAGACCGCAGCTCCAGAGCAAATAAATGGCTGCGTGGCGAGAACGAGTGTGTTCAACTGGCGTCGCAGCAATGGGCAATGATATCGTGTTTCGAAGTACAATCGCGTGGCAGAGCAACGTTGCGATGTTGATTCTTACTATAGGCGCTTCGATAGAAGCGAACACACATTACCAGCCTTTCCTTGACTTGTGAGGGTAGAAATGGGCACACAGAATGCATTAGGGCCCCACGACTTTTCGCGCATTCTCCTTCAGCTTATAGAGATCTTTTCGTCTATGTAGCTATAGACATTGGATAAGTCCGACTTATATCGCTTGGCTTAGCCCGCTTGTTGTGTAGGGCTCCAGAGACAAGTCGCGCTGCTGATGGCGGGTGTTGATACTTTCTACAGTCGCGTTGGTTAAGTGTGAGCATGCAAGTCAGGGAAAAGCTGGTAATGTGTCCTAGCTTCCACCGAAGTATGAGTGTTGCCACTCGGGATTCGTTAAAAAAAAACAATAGATTTGCCGTCTGCCATAAAATAACTTTTTTCTCCTGTAGCAATGCGGATACTGGTTGGAATTGAACCAATTTTGGCGTGCAGCGTCTAATTATGTAACCTAACAATGCTATCAACTAACCAGTACAATTTGAGAAAAAATTAATTCTTGAACACCCCTAGGGAGCATTGCTGCTGAACTATTTCAAAATTTGGATTTTGTTAAACTCGGCAACACCTACTTTTTCTGCAATTCGTTAGGTAACGTTTTCTAGGTTTACCATGTGTGTGGAGAGAATTTGTCTTCTTTTGTCACTAAATTGAAGGTGTCCTCAGAGGACACCTGAATGTCCTCTCTTTGCTGATTTGTTCTTTAAAAAGTATTAAAATGCGATTGCAAACTCGGCTCCGACGCAGCGAACGCAAGAGTTGACAAGACAATCTACGAAAAATATGGCTGGAGTAGAGATGGGAAAGATAACCTTTTTCTGACAACATCACAAAAGTAACGTACAATGCGGGTAATTGGTGAATCGGGAGTCCGGTACTACACCTTACATAATTTCTGAAAATTGTCCTCTTTTTAAAACCCCCAATTATGGAAAACCCTTACGAATGCAGGTCTAGGGGGTTGGGGGTGTGTTATTTGAATAGTTTTGTGGGACATCGCATGGGAAAGCACCATAGGTTGATATCTCTGCTGGAGCTGACTGCGAAATGCTGCTGTGTACCTTTCAAGCATAAAGAATATAAACGTGTGTGCATTATCGATCGAATGGCGAAGAAAGAAACGAAACAAGCAGATACCATGCAAATGATATATCTGTTGGATTAAACAACGGAACTGTTCCCATATCTTAGATATACCCTAATAATTCTAAATAATTATAAATACAAACTTTTACTCCAACATTTTGTTCAAAGTAAGTTCAACTTTCTCGCGATATTAGCACAACAAAAACTCGCCCTGATAATTAGTGTGTTAACGCCTGAAAATTTCCAAGTATAATAAATAGTATTACAGATATTGGACAACCGGGAATGTAAGGTAAACGTATCAAATGCAATAAATAGGCTATGAAAGAATGTAGCTATGGTATGGAAAATTGTATGAATGACAATGGAACGATTACACGGGTAGAAAATATGGGAATATTCCGATCCACATGATACCATACCGTCGATACCTTATCATGCCTTGCTTGTACTATGTGCTACCTTATCGAGTAGTCAAGTAGGTTTTGCATACTTGCAGTACTTGGTGAAGTGGTCATGTCTTTAGGCTACGTCCACTTATAAATCTGAGAAGAACTGGTCTGAGAATTCTTGTCCTTGTAATCGTCAATTTCTATTTTTACTGGACAGATGCGTTCCGTAATCAAGTACTCCCATCCTTCATTGTCCTGAAGAAATTTCATCCACAATGTACAACTTTGTCAACTGCTGATCTAAAAAATACTTGGAAAACCATAGGCCTAGTTTACTTATTTGGCAATCAATAGTTGTGTACTTTAAGTCGGATTGTACTTATAATCTTTTAGTTAACCCGTTACTTTTTACGGCTGTCATCGAATTCGTGGATTCTTGTAACGTATTGCTATGATTTTCTCAACCTTTTCATGTGTATTTGTCCTGAATTGACTATTCTTTACGATTAACCTTGCACGTGGTGCACCAGACCTTTATCGGTGATATGCGCCACTTCTCTTTTTTACCATCTATAATAATAATAATAACTTTAAGTCGGAATTTTCGACGCGAAGTCGTTTTGATTGCCAACAATGATTACTTTGTCCATATCATAGGCTACTTTTTGTTGCTTACCTATATCTATCGCTTGATTGACGTCAGAAATAATGTCTTGACATATTAGATAAAATTGCAATACTGTTCGACTTCCCGTGGTCAGCACTTCGTGCTATCGAGTTATTTGACGCCGGTTGAGTTGCATCAATTCCATTAGAACTGTGAATCGTATTGACACGCGCAAACACATCGTATTGACTTAGGTTGGTCCGTCGAATCTCAAGTGTTTACCTTTATTAGTTTGTCTGATATGATTGCATTCTGTCACGCGAGCCGAATTATACAAGGTGCGGCGAGATTTAGGGTTCTAATGTTGACTTGACGCTGAAATACGCTGCTTGCGACAAGCAGTTAGAATGCTATGAAAGATGAATGCTCGCTGCAGTCAGGACCGAATATGTGTAGCTATGAGTTTAGATGAGGCTGGAGATTTCGTGACAATGCGTTGTATGGAAATCTAATAATAATATTTTAACACGACGTTGATGCTCTGTGTAATTTGTAGTAGGCGTAATGCAACGTTGTCAAACCGACCGACAAGATAGCAGACCGACAAGATAGCGTAATGGTTAAGCGTCCGGCTTCTTGATCGGTAGGTCGTGGGTTCGATTCCCGGCCGGGTCAGACCAAAGACCTTATTAGTAACACTGGTATCCATGGCTTCCCTGCTTGGCGCTCATGCATTACTGGGATAGCATGGAGGGGTGGTGCATGACTTAGAAAGCTGTAAAGGCTATATCTGCACTTCCTTGTCCAGCGGCATATGCACATCATGCACTCATGGTATGCATATGCGCAGATCGTGTGTATGTGTATCATGAGTCGGTGTATATGCCGCAAAAAACATCAAGGACAAAAATAAACTACGTCCTTTCCTTTAAACATACGGCCCGCGGGCCGCATCCATCCCGCCAGACGATTTCATCCGGTCCGTGAAGCAATTCCGAGTAGATCGAAAAGTGGTTATTATATATCCAGTACATGCACATTTGCAACCAGTGCGGGATATTTTGAAGGAAACACTTCCATTAAATAATCCCTCAAGAAAGCAAATGTTGATTATGTTCATAGACCACATTATAACCACCCGACTGCGGTGTTGTGGTTATTCACTCCAGTTCTAGTTACCACTAGGAACAAGTCGATCACATTGACACCCTAGTCGAGAAGACAGAATGGTACATCAAGTTTAGAGCAATGGTTCTCAAACGGGGGACCGCGAAACATTTTCATTGGGTACGCAACCCTCTAAATTTGCAAAATGGAGCTTACATCAATAGAATGGACGTTTTGTTGGGTTTATGGTAAAATATAAAAATTAAAGTGGTCAATCAGGGGGATTTCGAAATGCTTGCAAAAATCCATTTTCTTCTTTGGTACAGGCCTATATAACCAGTATTCCAGAATATAACTTATAAAGATGATCTTTTTGAGATACGACTAGGCTGGACGTTATGTGTTGATTAAAAATATGTTTCTCAATTTTGGTGCCATATATGGTGCGATCAAACCCATATGTCTCATCGGAGGCGTTACGCGTTATTATTATATTCACAGTCACCAATATTAGCATATACGTATATGGATTTACGGCACTCGTTCATATCAAATTGAAGCGCGTATTTTCGAGAAATGGAGCTACATTACTACAGAAAGCGTTCCCAAATAAAAGTCTACTCAATTTCTTTATAAATAGTATGATATCTTTTCAAAGAAAATACATTTCGCTGCTGTTTATCACTAGCCTACAGTCAATATTTGCATAAGGCACATGGCGGTTGCACGATAATTGAGCTAGATTTGTCCGAAAACTTCGGGGGTCCGCGGAGGTCCGTGACGATTCGAAAGAGGTCCGCGAAGACAAAAAGATTGAGAATCACCAGTTTAGAGTTTTATGGAAAATGGAGAAATAAGTAGTTATTCAGGCGAAAACGCAAAGCGGAACTGTTGTATGCAGTTTATGAGTTACACAAAAATATCATCGAAATATCTGTGGTCGCACCGCCGTGTCACTTCCAACTCGGAATCCAGAGAAATCCGAATCGCAATTTAATAATAATCAACCAAACTCCAACGTCCGTGTCTACAGCGTGGAATATCTTTTAGTCCTCACAACGTACACACATGGCTGATGCCAGTTTACGACTAAAGCAAAAGCAGCATAAGAATATTACAACTCACATGGTCGTTACCGTCACTGCTTTAGCGGTTCATAAATGTATGCAACTGGCCAATAATCGTATTTTTTAACAATTCCATCGTTCGCGAATAAGCCACTATGGTCCGTGATGCGATGTAACATTGTTTGTATGTGCTACACAATGAAGTATTCAAGTGGAAAGCAGGGGCATGAGGAAACATTTTAGAATCAGTTGACTGGTGTGGCCCACGAGCGATTTTAAGTATTAAATCCGGCCCGTGACGTAATTTTAGTTTGACACCCCTGGCCTAATGTATATCAGACGTGCAGTATGGTATATAGATTTTGTATCCAGCAAAAATCCGAGGTTCCTAGCGCACGGGTACGCCAGATTAGTAAATGTTGTGAACCACTGTGTCGGACGCAATGGTAGTGCACCGGAGTATTCTTCATTTCGCAGGATGTCTGACCATATGCACCAAAACAACAACTGCATTACTACAAATACGTGACTATGATGATATGTTGGTAGTTCTAGGAGATGATCTGCTTGAAGTATAGCTATTGTTTTAAACCCAGCAGAAATTGCTTAATTAGTGGCCGATGTAGTGAGGAAAATATATCGTCTATTCTGCAGTATGTCAGTCTACGCGATCCCAAAATCGGAGATATCGGTTCTCGATTCTCGGTTAAATAATCTTAAATTATGTCGCGACGAAGTGAAGGTGGACGGAGACAGTTTCTTTCGGGCCGTTGCCAAACAGCTCGGTGATGTCACAACCTCCCATAAAGGTCTGCGGTCGGAATGCGTTGAACATTTGCGGCAGAACGAATCGATCGGGTCGGATCCCTTCGAGAATTGGTTCGCACAACTCGACCAAGGTCGAGAGGAATATCTGCAACAGATGGCTAGGAGTGGACACTTCGCAGATCATATCGTCGTTCAGGTAATCGAGAGAAAAGTTGATTTACTTATAAGCTTCCAATTATGCCGCGAGTAAGTCTGGACGAAGGAGCCGCACCATTTCCCGAGGTGCACAACCTATTTTTAGGAATGAGCTTCTCAAATATGCGGTAAGTGTGGACAAAGACGGCGCACATTTTTATTCCGTGGTCGCAAAAAGGTAAGGATTAGTTAAGTGACGATTACCAGACTGCGTTTCGGGTAATGCGTCACCGATAATGTTAATCCGAGGCCGAAGCAAGTTTAAATGCGCCATGATCAGCAGAACAACTCTTCTCTCCTGCGACTGATAATTCTGGAAATAATAACATAATGATACTGTTCTATATTTAATTTAATTTTCACTGACATCAATAAATACATTTTGTACAGGCGACCGCCAACGTCATCGGCCGCGTAATCAATGTCGTCACAACTTCCGGTCCAGAGGATGACTGCGTGTTAAGCGTGTTTCCTCAAAAAGCGACCGAGTCTTTCGTCACACTTGGACATCTAGCGGGAAGGCATTATTTCGCCACAAAGGCGGGGGACTCGTACCCGGATCCGATCCGGGGACGCGAAATCCGAACCACGTGGGAAGCGAGGGATTGCGCCCTCACACTGAAGAAGAAAACAAGATTTGCTGTTGATCGTGAGTTGGTTTAATGTAATTATTTAAAATAATTCTGAAATATCTCGTATTTCATGGAGTGATGCAGTCTGCGACGCTCGGCATATTGAGCTGCTAAACCAGGGAGACAGAAAACAAACAACTGTTTAAACCCATTTCTCATCACATACAACCAACTGAGAACCGTAAATCTGTTTCGTCCCTACATAATAATAATCCCAATCAAACAGAGACAATATTTAAAAAATGTAGCTCAACGTAGCAGTGTGAGCTCTAACTTTGAATGTCTGCTAACTGATCCGCGCATGGTTATTCCGGTCGTTGAATTTGTTATATTGTGTAGACGTATCTGATTGAACCATAGCTCGCTCAGACCTGGTGCACAAGACCTTAGTAGTCGCGCACCATAAAACCCCTCATACATGCATACCTACAAACACCAATCAAAGTCTTATTGCACCCCGCTTAGGCTATATCTGTGAATCTCGATTTCTCAGATAACGATCCTATACATCTTATCTGCGGTATCTATAGTTTAATAATCAATGAACCATCAATCAAAAAATGCCCACTCGCACTACCTACAACTGTAGCTTTGTTTTAGTCCACTTGTACTTCTATTAGACAGTTTTCGATTTTTTAACTTACTTTACTACTTCTAACTTACTTGGAAATCTTAACGTCTACTTTCACTTGAGTGCCGACGGTGACAACTTTGACTACCTCTGCACATATACCGTGTCATGATTGGCAAACATGATAGTATAGATCAGGGTTTTCTTGAAGTATGGGTCGCGAAGGTTTACAGTTGAGTAGTGACCCCTCCAGATCGAGCATTGAATATGTAACATTTGCTGAATTTCTTGCAACTACAAAAATTTCTTCGCGCTTGCCGCAATATTGTAAAAACAGTAGAAGAGTAGCTTAGCTCTTGTGTACGAGTTGGCGACTAATACGAGGTGTACAAATTCCCACACTACACACTATAGGGACACTAATTGTAAGAACACACACACATGACTACTGTTAAGCGGTGGTCAGGAACGAAACTTAGAGAGTGGCCAAATAGCTTTTGTCTACATGCACCTAAACAAGTAGGCCTACTCGTCGACTACTGGAACGATTTTTTCAACATTCGCTCAATCAAGGCGGCCGAGATCCTTACTAGAAATATTTTTGGTTTTGTAAAGTCGGAAAAAATATTTTGTTATATCGCCACAGTGTACTCAAAATATCTCATGTCCGTTTTGCACACTTTGAGAGAATTAACTGCACGTAAAGTTTTCATCTTCTTTCATCCATATATTGTCCCAGATGAACTATGAAAAACTGAGACAGATATAACCATGGCCAAGATATGACCGAATAAATTTCAAAAAATTTCGAAAAGTGGATTTTTTCTTCAAGTTAAAAAAAGTTAACTTTCAAAATTTGAAAACTGGACATATGCTACTTTGATTCCACTGCGACGATATCTGCATTAATTTTATAAGCGATGCTGTCACTTAAATAACTGGACGATGCCTTTACTCTTTCATGGTAACGAAGTATAATTCCGAAACGTAAAAATTTGTGACTCCATTTGTAATTTTGTGTTAGTCTTGAAGAAGCATCCCACAATTATCTTTCTCTATGCAGCTGAATTGCGAATTGCAAATAATATGTGAATGATTATCAATAATGTTACTATAATAATAATTATAACAACAGTTGTATTGTTTTACTGCTCATATAGTTGGTACATACAAATCGCATTTTTAGTTACTGTTGACAATCTTCAGATACCTTTGAAATCACTCGGTTTCATATATGAAGTACGGTCGAATTGGGAGTCAGAGTACAGAGAATTTTTACAAACTCCGAGCCAGAACTTAGTCAGTATCTTTTTCACGACTCTGACTTCAACTCCTTCTCCAATGAGTGCTAAAACATTTCCTTGACTCCGACTCGGAGTCCACGACTTCGAGTCTGATTCTGTAGCACTTCTTTTAAGCGGTAATTTAGGCTAAGATATCTGCCGATAGATCCCAATGCGTTGGGAGATCACCGAATACCTTCTGACGAAACTGTAGATATTGTAAAATAATAACATTGTGCCATATTACTTGTATCAGTGGCATATTTGTGTTATAGCAATAGAGCTCATGCGATTCTTCAGAAAGGAGAAGACAAAAATACAATTGTACAATGTAACAATATACAATTCAAATATTGAAAATATGATATCGGTGATATATCGCAATCTTGTGATGATGGAACTATTAAAAAACTCAACTGAACTGTACTGTTGTTTAGCAAATAATAACAGACGTGTGAATCATTGTTGACTGGCCGGGTCGCGCAAATATATACGCTACCTCGTAATTATACCGACTTCCAAGTATACAGTGTCGCGCCCAAATAAACAGAGGCCTGTGATTGATTCGATTTCGAATCCAGTATTCTACTGCCATTCATATAATATAGTCGACTCCGCTTAATTCGGACACTATGTTTCCTCTCACTTATGGCCGAATTGAAAATCGATGTTTGCAGGTTCACTATACTGCAGTTATTGGCAATAATCGCATATAGCACAAAAATTATACCTTCAGTAAAGTTGTATTGTATAGTAATGTATTTCGATACCACGCGATTCAACAAATACTGTAAATTACTGTGTAATAGACGGATAAAAGGTAAATTATTAGTGTAATACTTCAAATACAGTAGTAAGCTATACAGCAAGGTCTGAATTGGCAATTTCACATAAAAGTACACCAAAAACAGTAGTTATTAAAAAGCAAACAATATTTTAACTTGACAAAAAATCATTGATGGAAAAGTTAGCAACGAACTATCCAGGAAACGCCTTTACCTCTGTATTGTTTACTTCATTGACCAATTTAACGTTTTCTGCTGAAATTTTCAGTACCATTCTGTTCTAGAAGATGGACGCAATTGTACCGAAGTAAAAGCTACATTTGTACATGGTCGATAGTTGCTGCATCTATTGTCATTGGTTCACCAAAGCCACTAATACCGTAATTGCATCTTGTGTTAAAGCGAACGACGTTTTCTTGATTGTGTCAAACTAACAGAAATAATTGTGAAATTGTATTAGAATTGAGCAGAGACGACTGTACAGTCATTTTTTCACTGTTAACATTTTAATTCGAACATTTTGTAGTCTTATTTTTCAAGTACTAGTAATGATTATTGATTAATCGGTTCGCTGATCATTAGGGCGATTTCTTTTACCTAAAAAACGTAAGATTTTGCCTGAAAAAATCATAATTTTGACATTTTTTTACCTTTAAAACTTACATTTGACTAAATTTTGCCCTCATGTATGTAAATTATTACGTTTTATCGCACATAATGTTAGAATTGTACTAATTATCCTCATTTCCGGTTGTAACTGTCCGTCCTTACGAAGTTTAAAAAAATTAGGACTTCAAAACTGACAAATTTTTACATGAAAAAACTTTATTTTAACGAAACCTAGACCGACTTATGAAGAATACAACATTATAATTATGGTAGGAATATTTGAAATTTCTACTTTTCTACATTCTCGGGTAGAAAGTGTCTGTAGTTACTTAATATTCTGCCAAGAATGGAGAAAGAGCGTTCAACAGTAGCAGTTGTTGGCTGGCAATGCTGAATACACTGCTGGTGACACACCGTGTTATTTCATTCTGACAATGTTGTCTACTTCATGATGACAATGTTTTTCCTCATGCGCTTCTTAATATAAGAACCGCAGTCTCGCTTCAATTAAGATATTGCGATATGTTGAGCAAAACAACACAGTGTACTAAATGGTGTGAAAACTGCTAGATTAAACGGCCCACTGCATTCGGTTTACGTAACACTTTCTATTCGACCCAAGACAATTTTATGGACATTTTTGATCTGCTTGCCGAGTAATGGAGCTGTAATGTATTAAAATTTCCACAGATGCATCACGCTCCAGCAGTCACGCAGAGATCGAACTTTATATAGTTGTCAGCCGATGTTATGAAGGAAATATGTCGTACACGCCAAGCTGGTTTAGATACCGCGTTCAACCGAAGATGTCCAGTCAGGAGATTTATGTCAAAATCGGGCCTAGTGTATTCTATTTCCTTCATAACATCAACTGACAAAGTAAAGTTCGATCTCTTCGTGACTGCTGGAGCGCGATGCATCTGTGGAAATTTCAATACATTACAGCTCCATTACGTTGGCGTTCTGAAGAAAACGGCTGCGGCCAAAATTTTTCTTTCGTTTTGCCCTTCAATTTGAGACCACATCATTTTTAGAGTGCAGTGCCCCTATAAACCAAAATATAGGCTTATCTGTTACGGAGTGTAACACACTCATTTTCCTAAGTCCCTTCCCCACTCAAACGGATATAAGACATTTTCTGGGCCTATTTACGAAGCATCGATAGACGAGTTTTTAGTCAAGTCATATACTATTCCTCAGTCATGGCCTGGTCGGGTAATCACACAAAGTGACTCAAGTCGAGTCCGAATAATGACATTTTTGAAATTTTCGCCCCCCCCAAAAAAAAAAAAAAAAACAACAACAACAAAACAATGTAATATAAATTTTAATTAAAATTCCATCCGATTTTGGTACGCAGTGGTATTTATTCACGTGGTTATGATATCATACTACTTATACTTCTACTTATTGGCAGTTTCCCTCGTCCAGAATGCATACTTACTTTGAAATAGCCACTTGCATATTTACTTAACCAGAATAGACTAAGGTTCCACTTCCAAAATCCAAATACTGGTTATCCCGTAGCAAGACTGTGGTTTGTGATTTATTGAACGCGTCCAAAAGAATTGAAATTAATATTGACTTGCCCACACGCTTATCCAACGTAAATGCATCCCACCACCGTAAATGCAACAAGAAAGACAAAGTCACTTGCATAATTTGTTCAAATTTCGGTATATTATTGAGATTTTAATTGAGCAGCAGACTTTGATATTGACTGTAATCATCACAACCCTGTAGCAGTATCAGCGGTGCGATAATTACACCACACGCAAAACTCATGCCTTATTCAAGTATTAGGCTCAAGATTACTCAACTTCATAAGCTCAATACAATAACATACAAATATTTATCTACATACAGTAAATACAATGACGATTTATCTCCCCAGAAAACGCAGATCCCACGGATGCGATGAGAGATCGTCTGTCTGAGAAAGAGCGAGAAGAATCTGAGAAAAGTCACAACGAATGTCAAGCCGCCATCGACGAATTTTATACAAAACAAAAGTATCATTTCTATTGGCCTACTATTAATCTATATCTGGATCTGGTCTTGGATTTGGAATTGAGTTTGAATGCCACCCTAGACTTGAATTCGATTCGTATTCGTTTGTACTTCGGACATGGTTTCGATACCGAACTGAATCAATTTAACATTTTCATGGGGTGGACAGTAAATTTTTGAATTAAAAAAAAAATCAAAATTTTCAAACTCCTGTGTATTCACATCTACCAGTTGAAAATGAGCCAAAGTTGGTTTTTAGCGTCTTTTTAGGCAACCCAATAATTTCAAAAGTGAATCCCGGGATATGGAAAAATAGTTATTTCTGAACAACCCGATTCCGCGACGATATATATCTGAGATAATATTCAATGCGTTATTTTTACTTGAGTAGCAACGCTAACTGCTTTGATCAAGTCTGACTAAAATTGAAATTCTAAATGCGACAAATCTCATTTGCTGTTCATCAGCACGGAAAAGATTTGGAACAAGTTTCGAGACGACCCGGATGATGATGTGACGAACCACGGAAATTGGGTTGCTCGAGCTGCGGTTATCGCAAAGTTTTTTATGGTCATCCTGTTGGCGACCGGCGTGTTTCTGGGAGCTGTTGTGTCTATGGTGAGCTTTGTCGTGTGATAAACGTTCCGAGATTGGGGCACACTTGGACAGCTATAGATAATTGGACTATTTGAGAGGTTCTGTGACATTTTCTTGCATGGAATTTTGTGTAGAAAAACTGTGATTTGATATGAACTGAATTTGATTTTTTTTGTATTTGTTTTCCAATGCGAAATCAAATTCAATTTTAAAAGTCATTAATTCGAATCGAATTTTATTTGTAGAAACATGTGCATCTATAATATTGATTCTAATCTAATTAAAAAACTGTGTAGCTATAATTCTAAGCGAAATATTACTTGGAAAAAATGTTTATTATCATTCCGATTTTAATCTAATTTCGAAAAAAAAGTGTATTGCTATAGTTCTATATGTGATATAATCTGTAGATAAAAATGTGCAGATATAATTCCAATCCTAATAAAATTTAGAAGAAAACTGCGTTGCTATAATTCCAAAAATATTATAATTGGAAGTAAAACTGTTTAGCTGTAATTCGAAACGTAATTTAATTTATAAATAACAAGTGTAGTTATAGTTCTAATCATAATTGATTCCAAAAGCTGTGTGGGTATAGTTGTAATTTGGAAATTTCTATGTTGTTCAACTCATGCGTTCCAGGCGACCCTGTTGGTGACCACCAACGCGTACAGTCGCGAATACTCGACACGCGACACGCGCTGCATCGATTTTGACGGGCGATACGTGCGATTGCACGCAATGCTGATACTGATGACGTGTCTCACTTTCCCAGAAGCACTCTCGGTGCTGTCTTGCCTGTACAACGCGAAGAGAGATCAAACGAAAATGACTAAGAGTAAATGGAAGTCTTTCGCTTGGGTGAGCAAAGTTACCTATACAACGAGGATTAGGATTAGGATTTGGGAAAACCGGATTTGTGAAATTTAGTCGGATCAGGATTGGCTTCGGATTTCGGACTTTTTTTTCAAATGGATTGGGATTAGGAATGGATTTACCGATTTTCGGTTAGTCTGATGTCCTGTGGCGAATGTCAACAATGTTTTTCGTCCTAACAAAGTTACTTCATGTTCTTTGGCACACATTATGCTTTTTATTCCTTGTACAGAATTATAAATTTTAAATCCGATGATATCTGCAATACAGAGGTGGTCAGTGTGGTCACAGTTGGAGCTTCAATGGAAGTAGAAGTAAATTTTAATGAAATAGAAGTTAACGTGACGATTTTCTAAAGAGTACTTCGTTTCTGTCGCGAAGTCTGGGTCTGGTTTCGCCCATAGTTAGATCTACAGTGGTAGTGAAATGACAATTTCAAGTACCTTTAGTAGCCTAACATCATAACCGCCAGTGTTAGTAGTGAACGCAGGCAAATTTCCAGAATTCTGACCCATTAGCAAACAGACAAACTCGTTGATTGTTCGCAGGGTTTGATTCCAGAACTTTTCCACGCTCTGGGTTCGGCCATTCTCGCGTTTTCTGTCCTCCCGTACTTGGACGCCTCAATCTCTCTGCTTCTCTTCTCGTTGACGGGAATCCTTTCGGGGATAGTCGACATCCCGTTCAAGTTCAAGAAAGGAAGGGCGAAAGAAGCTTCGGGGTTTTGCAAGCGGAAGTTCACATTTCTATCCAGCATCGCTGCTTTGGTGAGTTCTGCGGTCGTCGGTTGCAAACAAGTCACAAGGTTCCGAATCGCAAGCACATTTTAATTTTAATATTTTGACTCCACTCAAGTCCAATCCCATTCAATTCACCACCAATTAAATTATGAGCTCGATTCGAAATCACGTTCCTCTCCTGTCTCTAAATCTATTTGGGTGATATTGAACGGAATACTATACTTATTAACATACTTTTAGCAAGTCATCATTCCTGACATATGAGACTTGACTTAAGTAATAAAGAACTTCTCGACTCATTACAGCTCTGGCCGTAAATGTAGGGCTGGGCACAGTAATTCAAGTACTCGAGTCTGAATTTACTATAAATTTTAATGATTCGAGTCGAGTAGTGAGATATGAGATTTTTGAGTACTGAAATCATATACGTTCTTTACCGTTACGAGGTAATTTGTCAATGAGAATTATGGTTCGATACTGTTTTTCACTGCAGAAGACTATGAATCTCTATTGGTCATATCAAATCTACGAAACATGTAGTGCAAAGCTACGCACGTTAGTGAAGCATTATAGAACCTTCACATAACGATAGTCGATCAGTTGTGGAACTTTCGTATAATATTCGTCGAACATATGTCAAATATTTCGCATCACACTCATCGAACTTTCGTAAAATATATTTCTGACATTCGCGAAAGTCATTCCAATTTTAAAACACAATCCGCAATGGATTGTCGTCGATAATTAGTTCCGACATCTAGAACGTACAATGGAGTGTGTCAAAAACTGATGACTTTGAATTTGCTTAACAAAAGGTTCTCCACGTTGTGGCCGCTGCTACTCTGTTTCTGCAAATTCTCGCCACGCACGACACGTCGACGGCAGGCCGAGTACATCCTCCTTCTGCCCTGCGGTTGTCCGTATCAGCAATGTCGAGTGAGTGACTTGGAACCTCTTGTTTAAACTGTTTGTCTCAAATATCCCAAGATCAGAAATCACAGCATGATATCGACGGCAAGATTCTAAAACAAGACGGTCAAACCAAACAAAAGATTCCATCATGTCACCCCCAAAGCCAAACCGTTGTTTTCTGGGGAAATAGCCTACCTCATTATCAATGTAACGTAAGTTTAGACTTGACATAGTCAAACGACCATACGCTACATTTTGATTGGATAATAGGCCACATAAAGTTTGTCTAGTCAGGAAGTTTGGCATCTCCGTCGGAATCCTACCTTGCTTGTAATCACACTTCCTACCTATAAAGGCCTACCATTGACACGCTGTCAATATTGTTCACTGGTTTACAGATATGAAAGCTATTTAATGACTAACTAAAGTTCACACCAATTTAAGGTCGCAGTCGCCGCTTGTCAACAAAAGTCAACTCCCTATGCTAATATTATATAACAATACTAGTACAATATACAACCAACGAAACAATTTCACATTGCATCCTATTCTCCCTCTGCTGGGATGAGATAAAAATAAGTACTTGAATAATATATTACTTTTTACATATTATTGGGGTGAGAAAACGGCATGGGGTGCGAGAAGTGGTACCATGTTCATATTTTCAACCAGAAAAATCTATGTTGTTTAACTTTTTTCAAATTTTCAATCTTCCAGTCCCCGTATGCCAGGGGTTCTTAAAGTACGAATCGCAACCACAGAATCATGAAGGGTATAGTTTTGGGTGACGACGGCACCAGACATATCTTTCAATATGAATGTAATATATAACAAATTTCTTGCAACAAAATTATTTCTTCTACCAGATTTTCTGTGGTTAGTTTGTAAACATTCAAGGTCACTGTATTGGGTACTATGGCCAATAAGCGAGAAACTCAGAAAGTTATTACTGCAATACGGTTTCATCACGAAAATGTGTATTTTTGTATTTCACAAATCGGCTTGAATTGATGATAGGATTTGCCCGACATTGCTTTCTCTGGAAAACACCGTCGGGTACCGTGGGGATGTTTTATCGTAGGGGTGTGCAAAGACCGTGTGCGGGACTATGATATAGGCCTGCTCAGTTATTTCAAGTGCAACCCTACCTGCGCAGGGTAACATGAAGATATGATGTTTTGGTCAACATGCGGCTGGGCAAACTGTGGTGCCAGAATAATCGGGGACGATAAAACCTTGGTCAAAATTCTCCGTGGCCGCCGCTGATTTTCAAAACCATCGGAATTGATATGTCAGCTCGTCGAAATGGTCGGCAATTGAATAGTCACGTTCTTGCAATTTGAGTAGAGAAGACAGCGGTAGCAATGAATTACAATTGTTAACCGAACAGAAAATAATGCACACCAATTTGAAACCACGTGTGTCAAATATGTTTCACAGAGTAGCGCTGTCGATGTGTCATACACGCATATAGGAAACGTGACATACTGACATAAACAATGTATTATTTTTCATGTGTGAGGCTTGGTCGCGAGATGCCGTCAAGAGTCAGATTTGGGTCGCGGGCTGAAAATCGTAAGAACCACTGCTATATGATCTGGACAACTAGAAAATTTTTAGCACTTTTCCAAATTAAATTAGAATTAGCAATATAGCTAAAGAGTTTTATTTTTCAAATTGGATTATAATTTTAATTCCCTAATTTCCGAAAACTCGGAGATCGAACCAAACCCAGTTCGTAACAAATCAGAGTTCATGCTCATAACGGTGAGAATGGCAGCTACAGCAGGCTTGGATCGTCTCGCACGCTACTGTTCTCCTGTAGCACTTTCATCAGGGGTAAATTAGATTCTAATTAAAACTAGAGCATCGCAACAAATTAACAAATTTGATTAGAATTAGCCTACATTACCGGCATTTCGCTATAATTAGCATGATTAGTATATAATTGGACAACTGGAAAGCTGCCCAAGTCTTTTCAGTTCCCTTATTTACATGCTCCTCAAGTTTTAGTTTCGATGTGCTTCATAATATGCGAGCTGGAAGAAGAGTGCTCGAAACAAACGCAATGAACGAAATCCTGCGTGGTCAACTAATAAAATATAGACATGGATTCTGTCTATACTTTTTAAGGTTTACTGCTGATATCTGTCAGGCATTGGGAAAATTTCGTGGGCTACTTCAACGTAGAAAGTGTAGTCTTGCGGTCTCTCTGCGCCGTAAGAAATGATTTGGACTGTGTCAGATATAAGACGGGATTTTTGAACGGTTTGCTGAGACTGTCGGTAATTTGTGAGTCCTGGTTTCGCAGAAAAAAAAATCGACACGGGTCTGAACGGATTCGGGTTTTTCAGGTTCCGCATCTGTGACGATATTTTTCGGATTTCAGGGGAATACCAATGTAGTCACGGAAACAGGGAAAACTTTCACTGAGTACAATCCGGGGGCTACTTGTCAGGGGTGAGTTTCTGCTATCTTAACTCGAGGAGGTAAAAGTGGCCAACGTCGATATCCAGGTTGAAGTAGAAGTGACGCGGAAAATCCATGATCTAGTACAGTGGCTCCGAAACTTTTTGTCTTCGCGGTCACCTTATGGACGGTCAAGTTTTCGTTCAAAACTATCTCAATTATCGTGCAACGGTCATCGGTCAATATAGGCTAGTGATAAACGGCAACGAAATGACTTTTCTTGTAAATTACACCACTTTGTATGTAGAAATTGGGTAGACTTTTATTATTCCCATGCGAATTTTGAGGCTGTATATATTGTCTTGGAAATACGCATCTTAGATTTGAAATGAAAACCGGTATTCCGAATTGAGATCTCCTTTCTGATATATAATCCGTTTATAGTTCCATGTACTCTTTCTTGAAAACTTGTACAAATCCATGTCACAAAGATAGGTGGTGGGAATGTAATATTAACGAGTAACGCTTCCAACGGTAGCTTTTGGTGTAAGTTTTTGATGAGCGTATCACGTCGTCCAGTCTAGTCAATTCTATCTAGCATCTCATTTCGAAGTTATTTATTGGTTATACCACAGGAGAAAACGGATTTCGTGGCGAGTTTTCAATTCCTTCATTCGGACAGATTAGGAAAAAAATTCAGGAATTTATATTTCAACCGATTGTTTACTAATTTGGTGAGACTGACAACTCAATATCCAAAATGTTTTGCAAACATTGTTGACTTTGTTGGACCTTCCTATCCATCCAATTTCTCATTTTTTACACAAACCACAAAAACAGGGATATGTTTGCATTGACAGGGTATTGGCAATTTGACCATTAAAATCAGTTTGCACAGTCGGATACTTCATCTGAGACAACCATTTCAATGACGTGAGTCCCAAAGTTTTCGCACTTACGAAGCGAAATTGTCCCATATGCCTTGCCTAATTAAAAAAATACAAATTAGGTTAATAATCATTTTATAACTTTAGAGGTTTCGGGCCCCTATCCCCCCGCCCCCGCCGGAATAAGAACCACTGCTCTAATACCAGTAAAGTGGGAAATACTGACGGGTGTCAAAAGTACTTCAAGTGGTCATATGAAATGCGTGAAAGTACTCAAGATTAGTTTCAAGATGTAGGGAGGTTCGACAACCGTAGTATCATTACTCTTAAAAAACGATTTTTGCCAGCAAGCATTCGTCACTTCCGAAAATACGATGTATCTTGGATTAGATTGCTGGATGTTTTTATATATAGGCTTTTCGAAGTACAGAACTTCAATATTGCAGCAAACAATACGTTCATATTGTTAAATTTATTCCACTGGAAGCTTTTCGACTGGCTCTCTTCAGCAGTGAACGCTAGTATATGAGGTTAACAAAGTTCGATATATAGAAAGAATTTTGTCGTTGTGACGTAATAATGACAAGTACACAAGTCGCGAACGGCAGTAAACAGCGCACGGTTACGGTACAGCACACACAAAATCAGCCGTACAATAGTTGAATGATAAAACAACACTGATGGAAGATTCCCAGCGTGTAGAGATGTTCCTTCTGGCGGCAGACGATCGGCTTTTGCAGCTTTTTAATGGTTGATTCAAGGACCTTTAAATGAAAAAGAGAACGACCACGAGCAACTATGGAAAACTGATTGATATTGTAATGTTTTGCACACTCTGGGTGTTTCAATAGGTGCTGTCCGAGGGCAGAATTACATGCTGTTATTTGGTCATAATCACGCATGGTAACTAGGGACTGTGATGATGAAGCAGACATGTCATCACCCTGCGAATTCCTAATTTGACGTGGGACGTGTTGACGAATTCTTTGTTGCAAGCGTTGAGATGTGCGACCCACATACCGACTGTCACATCGGCACGTATATTGGTAAATTATGTTACTTGTTTTTCAAACCTGTTCCAAGATGTGCCTATCCACGGGAGATGCAAATAAACTGGGCACCTTCTCTCACTGCTGAAAAGAGCCAGTCGAAAAGCTTCCACTGGAATAAATTTAACAATATGAACGTATTGTTTGCTGCAATATTGAAGTTTATATATATATAGCCTATATATAAACCTGGCCATCCAAGCACTCGAGGCTCTTATACACAATCCAACAACTTATTTTGTCGAAAAATAATTTGCTTGTTCGATTAGTTATTTTTGTTGAAAAAGTGCGGATGGTGCTGAAACAGGCTGAAAAGCACTGCTATAAATCATAACCTCTCAGCACAATAGAGAAAGTACCCCGAAAATAACTTAAGCACTTTGAAGAAATAGATGCACATTTTCTTACAATTACCGCATTCAGGTTCGTGAACGATTTGTGGGTCGGTGGAATAACTCACTGTCTCTGCGGGTTTGGAGTTTTCTATTTCGGGAAAACGGCGCGCGTGATCCAGTCACAGTCTTCGAACATACCTTTCCTGCTCGCCACCCCATTCGTGTTCTCCCTCACCCTCGTGAACTCTATCTACATTCTGCCCGAGGGAAGCCGCCAGAACGGATTGCATTTACTGGTGGCATTTTTCTTCCCGGACTGGTCTCAATGGCGTGAGTCAGACGTGGACAAGTCATAGTTAATTCAAATGGTCTAATTATAATAATTGGATCAAAATGACGGTAATTTAATTCTGATCAAATTTGTTCATGATTTCCAGAAAATGTTGCAAGAGAACTCTAAAGCGCGAAACGAATCAATTTGGTGTACGGACACTTGCCATTCATACAGTTACCAGTGAATTCGGTAGTTGGTACATATGACATAGAAAATTAATAGGCCTATCTGATATTGGTGATATCACATGAGAGCGATATATTGTGGTATTAATAAATTCGAAAATGTTTCGATATATTTTTAGATTGTTTATATTCGAAACTTTGCATATTCGACACTCCTCACATACTATGTATGTATGTATAAATGTAGCCTATGTATTTATGTATGCCGGTTAGAGCTTAGGTTGGGGTTAGAGTTCAGCGTTAACGTAGGGGTTGGTTATGGTAAGGAATTATGGGACATCAAGTGCTGAATTCGTTGGTACCACTGATTTGATATGAAATTATCCTGATATTTGATGTATTTCTTGATAATTTGGAATATGAATTCAATTTACAAGTTTTTGTGAATTCGGTGAGTCTAATTCTAATCTTTTTGAAAAAAAAAATCAATGTTTAGCTATAATTCTCATTCTAATCTCATTTAAAAAAAATTGAAGATTTCCGAGCTTTAAAATTCCGGAGCTGGTCTCAATGTGCGCTGACCCTGAAGTGTTATTGAAAAGGCGACTTTTCTTCAGAACACCCGAGCTCCATGAATCCAGTTTACAAATACATCGGCTGGACTTCAGGATACGATGGCTTCGATATGCCTGGGATGCTCATGATTTTCTGTGGTTTCATTTTTGGATGGATAGCAATCACCCTGCTTACGATTCACGTTTGGTGGAGGAATAGCGTCCGATTGCCCAAGTTTGTGGTTTCTAAAATATTCAATGTATTGCATCACAGTTCTGACTTCAAATAAATTCCGGTATGCGGCCACAGTAGGGTAAAATCAACGTTTCATTCAATATTCTGCGAGTAGAGATGGCGAAAGTAGGCATCGTTGGTAGTAGACGTATCGACGCATATTCACACTCAAGTACAAGTAGAAGTGGTCATTTGCAAGTACGTAAAAAGTAAGTATTCCAGGAAAAATTGTGCCAAAAATAATGAAATCTGTGATGTAGAAGTACTGTCCAAAATGAAAAACACTGGTGGAATTAGTGAAATCAGGCAAGACCTACTTTCGGATTTTGACAAAGTATTTCTTTAGTAACCCATTCTGCCCCAAAACTATGTGCCCTCATAATGGACATCATAACAAATTCGATCAGGGATGGAGTCGTGTAGGGGCTTTTGAATAGCAAGCTAAATTGGAGTGGAGTATTTTATCTATATGCGAGTTTAACTAGACATATTTTCGACAAACTTTTTTTTACACAACGTCCCCTAGGCCGATGATACAGACACAAAATTTCATAGTCGTGGATTAAAGTCTTAAAGAACTACCATGCGTGTTGTACATGCGCATGGTAGTCTCGCTGCCTATGTGATAAAATTCTTAGTTTGGTTAAAACAAAGCTGCACAACAACTTTGACTCAATGCCAACCACTAGAAGAAAAGTTTTTCAGATTTCATTGCCTATGATAAAAATTGTTAGGTTGGTTAAAACAACGCTGCACACCAAATTGGGCTCAATTCCAACCGGTTGAAGCGAGAATCTTGTAGTAGAAAGTTATTAATTTATCATTAAAAAAATGAATAATTTCAAAACTTTTCAGTCAAATTCATAAAATTCGTAATATGTCAGTAGAGATGATGCTAACCAAATTTGGCTCAATTCCAACCACTTGAAGCGACGTTATTGTAGTAGAAAAACTCGGATTCGAATAAAATCATAGAATTAGAAGTTTTTCTACTGAAATAACTTCGCTTTTAGTGGTTGAGATTGAGCCAAATTTAGTGTGCATCATCTCTACTAACGGCCTAACAATTCTATGTAGTTGACAGGAAAATTTTGAAATTTCTATTTTTTTATTTTTTAATGATAGTTTAAAAACTTTCTACTGCAATAATATCGCTTCAACCGGTTGGAATTGAGCCCAATTTGGTGTGCAGCGTTGTTTTAACCAACCTGACAATTTTTAACATAGCCAATGAAATCTGAAAATTTTTTAACAGCCCTAGTGTACAATAAGCCTCGGAGGCTAAGAATTCCGTTCGTTATCATTGATTGGCAAGAAAACTCAATGTCGCATGCCAATTAATATCTATGGAGGGCGTTGGTGACGATTTCAAATTGAATGATCCTTGTAGCCTACAACAGGTATTGGCATGACGAGATATCGATGTACCTGTTATTAGTGCACAGGTGTAGATGTTAATGAGTGGATTTTCGACATTTTTGCTCTCAGCGACTCTCTGATTGCCCAGTGTGTAGCTAGCAACCCGAGGGGGCGCTGGCGCCCACTTTGGGAACCATCGAACTATATGGATGCATATTTTTCTCAGAACGATGGATATCTTCGTGAAGCCAATATTTGGAGGGATACTGATCAGTCAAGACATGCTTCTCAACAAACGACAATACCAGATACCTCTCAGTCTGCAGAAAGAGTTTGTATCTTGAAAGAACTGGTTTCAAACGATTTCGGCATCTGCGGCTTTTATTTACAGAAATGAGAAACGAAGAAATAGTGAGACGAAACCGTTTGTGTATCTGTGCGCGACTATGTGGCACGAGACCGAGTTGGAAATGACGCAGCTGCTCACCAGCATTATGAGGTAAATAGTATGGTAATGATGTGTGTCACTATGGATAACTAACCTACAGGGATCCGAGTTGGACAACTGGGAATTTTTCAGCAATTCCGAATTACATTTGAATTATAGATCGCAGTATTTTTTTTTATTATTATATTATCATTCCATTTACTGAATTCGCAAAATAGCAACTTAGAATTATAAAGAAATACGACAAATAAAGTTCGGTTCGTATCAAAAAAGAGTTTATTCTCGTGAGCACGAGAATGGCAAATGTCTATACACTAAGCTTAATTCGTTTCTGCCTATACAGTTTTTCTGTAGCAATTTCAGGAAAACCGGAAATAAGCCTATAATTCAAATGAGAGCATTGTAACATTTTACAAATAGGAATTAGAATATGATTACAGGCATTTAGATGTAATTAGTCTAGTTAAACAACCAGAATTACGCACTTGTTCAATTCTGATAGAGAAATGAGGAACACCTGACTGCACTGTCGATCCGTAGTTTAGCTATCTACAGTGCCGCTAAAATTGAGACTTAGTAAATCAAGACCTTATCTTTGTCATGATATTATCC
This sequence comes from Botryllus schlosseri, assembly GCF_051294905.1. Lineage (NCBI taxonomy): Eukaryota > Metazoa > Chordata > Ascidiacea > Stolidobranchia > Styelidae > Botryllus > Botryllus schlosseri. The sequence goes on along the minus strand of NC_137247.1, from coordinate 22,976,559 downwards.
CTCCTTTTAGACTCGACAAAGACCAGAGTCAACGTTTTGAAAACGAAAGAGAATTCTATCGGTTCGAGGTAAGAATAGGCCCCCTTTGATACAGTTCGGTTCGCTTCCGAGTTCGGTTTTAATCACAGGCTCACATCATATTCGACGACGCGATGGACGAGAAGGAAAAAAAGCCGAACCAATATGTCGACCTGCTTTTCGACCTGATCTCGGTGGCCGCGAAGTATGATACGCCAGAGGCTTATAAAGTAGTTAGTGCTGGTACTCAAGCAGTTCTACTGTATCTCAAAGTAGAAATGGTGATTCCTGAACCATGTCAAATCTAGTTCAAACGGAACTATAAAATAGACTAAGAATATTGAAATTTTTATTTACTCGGTAATAAAGATTTCTACTTTTACTTCTCCTTGAGTACAGATGGTGACCACATTTACCATATCCTGTCGCCAGTTCGCATGCATTTAATTTATCGGTAATGAATACTTTTGAAATTGCAAGACGTATTTTCACCGCCAAGAGGTGTGACTGTGGGAAAATATATTCAGTTACGGTGATAATGGGTTATTTCGCCCGTTTTGCTTTTTTGTATACATAAAGGTGATGCAGACCCATCTAAAACCACTACTTACATAGTCCAAAGCTTATAAAGTAAAAACAATGTACCGCATTGTTCGCACTATGGTGAATATGAGCAGTCAATGTGGTACATCGGCTACTGAGTCACACATCTATCCACTGCATCAATTCAAGCCTTGTTCAGGAAAGTTCATAAAGTCAAGAAAAAGAAAAATTCGGACGATGAAGAATTAGATCCGTTGGTGAAAAAACTTTACGATATCGAGGAGCCGCTCCTTTATACGACCCCGTATGGCGGTAGAGTAGAATTCTCTCTGCCTTGCGGTAACAACTTTGTTGTGCATCTCAAGGACAAGTCTAGAATAAGGTGGGTAACTGCAGGCTTGTAATCATTAATCGGCATGAGTCGGACTTGAGTTGCAATTTGTAGCTGACTCGACTTGACCCGAGTCACTTTATTAATTGAAAATGATTCCTCTCGACTTGGGTAAATCTGTGTATTAGGGCTGTTTTTTTCCTGAATCTTGCTGGCTATGTGATTAGATCTTTAGGTTGCGTTAAAAACGACGCACACCAAACTTGAATTCTTTCCAACCGGTAATCGTGAATTTCGCGCAGTTTGAAAATTTTGAATTTACCCAAAAACGAAAACAAAAAAAAAATCAAATTTTTTTGGTCAACCCCATGAAATTGTTGCGCTGTCTTCAAAAACGATGCAAAACAAATTTGACTCAATTCCAACCCGTAGAAGCGGAGTTATTTGAGTTTTTTTATGATAATTCTTGGATTATCCACCGATCAAGGATATTAATATAATATAGCTAATATTACATGTGTGTAGGCACAGGAAAAGGTGGTCACAATGCATGTACATGTATTACATCCTCGGGTTCTTGACGAAACAAAGGCAGCGGCATCCATCCGACCCTGTTTATATTCTGGCTCTTGACGGAGATGTAGATTTTCAACCGGAATCTCTCCTCACTCTCCTGGACAGAATGGATCGAAACCCGGAACGCGTGGGAGCGGCGTGCGGCAGAATCCACCCCGTGGGTGAGTTGATTGGTTGACAAGATTTATGCGACTCCACTAATGTTTGACTATCAGGCGCCGTAGATAACTATGGATCATGATGATTCGAGGTCTGTATCCAGTTAGATCAGACTGAATTCTGTCCGTGTTTAATGTGATAAAACCTGCCCAACGGAAAGCAAGGATTTTGCCAATTTGCACAGTTCTTATCCTTTTCGACAACAACTTCACCTCACCAGTTTTCAGTTTTTGGGTAGGCATAATAATAAGCCTAGAACACTCGCGTATTCATTTACTTGAAAGCACTTGTACTTGAGCATGAATTTACGACGTTACTTCCACTTGAGCAACATTCTACTTGACCATTTCACGTCGTCAACAAATTTCTAATACCTCCAGTAATGCAGTGGCGGGATAGCGCAGTGGCATAATCCGCGGCTGCAACACCAATGGGTGCGGGTTTGAGTCCGACTTCCGAATTTCGATATCTAAGTGTATGAGGTTTACCTAGGCTCCTCCTCGCGTCCTCATCCGCGTCAGCGGTGTCTTACAAAAGCCTAGAGGTGGGCCGTGCTTTAAGTCGGCAGTTACGAAGATAAAAAGAATATCGGCCTGGTGTAAATGACCATAGTAGTCGACAAACACCATGAATACCCCAAAGCCAACCAGCCTCCAGTAATGCATTGAACTTTGTTATCAAGTACTCTTTGAAATTGTGATGCAATGCAGAGATCATAGTCGAGTTCAAGTAGATAATAACTTAAACAAATACCAAGTCACTTATGCCGAGTGGCAATGAAGGGAGTCGCAATTTTTCGTTTACTCGACTTGACTCGTGCGATTTTCTTAAAATTAGAGAATGGGTCGACTCGACTTGAGTCACTTGGTGCATTGATTCGACTTGTACTCGAGTCATTGCGCAGTACTAGACCGAGTCATATCACTAGACCGAGTCATATCACTCGAGACATTCGGTGTGATTTGATTGAATCAACGTGTATCAGGACGGATACCTGAAAATACCCCGAGATAATGCCTTTATCAGTATGAATAAACATAAGTAGGCTATATTATAAATGCAACGATATCGATTTCCCTCAAGAGCTTCATAAAAATGACTTTAACCTGATTTGAAGTCGAATACGAACTGTAAACACTGTGACTTGGGCTCGGGTCTCAACACTATGACTCGGGCTCGAACGTTTGTTAATTGTTACAACTCGGACTTGACTCCGCAGTGAATTGACATTGACTCGACTTGACTCGAGTCAAAATTGTAAATGCAGAATAGACTTTTGACTCGGAACTAGGGTTGTAATGAATCGACTAGAGTCCGACTTAAGGAACGAATTTTTGGTGACTCGAATTGACTCGGGTCATTTTTTCAAATGAGAGAGAGAGAGAGTATTTATTTTCATCAAACCAAAATACATAACACACGACAGTGGTGGTGGTACAGAAAATATGCATGCACAGTATTCGGTATTAGATAGGAATGATCGATAAGACCGTGAAGGTCATCTAGTCTGATCACACCAGCATCAAACAGGTACACTTGACTCTAAACCAGGGGTTCTCAACTTCCCTCGTATAACGGGCCGCATTTTAACACCAAAAGACGCTGCGGGCCGCAGAACATTATCGCCATGTATTTGTGGGCTACTATTAAATTCAGGCTACTGTAGCCTATTTACCAGTCTTATACGGGTATTTAGTACATTGTTATGAATTAATGGAGAGCGTTCGTAAGTTTGCAGTTTTCTTTTTTGTGTGAGAATATCTATCTTCAAGTGGCGCAAGTAAATCCCTTCATGGAGCGTACATTGCATTCGTTGCCAAGTCGGTGTATGCAGTTATGCGCCCTTCAAATCCTACCACCAGAGAACCGAGCTCTCTGTTTCAATGTGTGAGCGAGTATATAATTACGGTAACTTTTTCGTCATAGAGGTCAAAACAATCAACAAACCAAACCAAACCAATCAACTCTTCTTTCCTTCCTTGGCTGGAGCCTTACACTAATAGTCACAGAAGTCAGATTTGTCAAGTTGATGCTTTTCACTGGTCCCCTTCCCACGTTTGCCCCATCAACATTTCCTCTGAAATATGCCCACTCTAATGAAACGCACCTGGATAATTAGCTATGCAATGTGTGTGTAGTCGGTGGATTCGTCCAATGCAAGGCTGAAGTAGTCTACGTGGCAACGTGTTTCAGAACATGCGGTAAAAGATCGACTGAGATCGCAGTTATTCTTTTGGTGACTGTTGAATCAGACAACTGTAGCTTCGAAGTTTGTCAGCTAATGTTGGACTTGCTGCTAAGTTCCGGAAACAGCGAATATTCGCAGAGTACGTTAAAGTTTTATTGAAGTCACACCTCCTCTAGCAGATTCTTGGGTTTAGCTATATTCCAAGCAATTTTGAACAATGCGTCTGTCACGTCGTCGGCAATTGTAAAAATACATCGAAATATGGATTGCTGGGCTTGAAACCTATGGCTAGCAACGTTTGCTCTACGATCAGGCGATATGTATAACTCCAGCAGAAACTATCGTGCTGTCATTTCAAGCTTCTACGCTTCGTTACAACAACTGTTCGTCGACAAATGTGACACATCGGTCTTCCATAATAATACCGTGTCAATAGTTATTGCGTTCACATTGAAAGATGTCGCGGGCCGCAAAATAATCGTCTGCGGGCCGCGGGCTGAGAACCCCTGCTCTAAACAGTCTGGCTGTAAAAAATGTAACAGTAGTTAAAAAAAAATAGAAGAAAAATCAAACTATGGTAGCAAATGATCAATGAAGCAATGTTTGGGCGAGGCAGGGCAACAGTGTTAGTGTAACGATAAGAGGTGATCACGTAGGGCTTTTTTGAATCTATTATAGGGCAATTCACGGATATGTGGTGGTAATGCATTCCAGATGATAGGTCCCGAGTAGTCTATGGACCTCTTAGTTAAGTTGCTATTGGGTGGGGGTAAGTAGATATTTCCTTTAGACGAGGATCTCGTGTAATGGGAGTGGACATTTTTAGCAGGCATGAAAAAGTCATCAAACACAGTGCGTAAAATGCGTAAAATAAGCTCTACAGTACTGTAGTCAATTTGTGCGATTACTCGACTTGTAGTCGAGTCATTCTGCATGACTCGAACCAAGTGATATGACTCGAGACTAGGACGGCCAAGACATACACTTCGTTGTAACTTCGAGGAATATGAATGTCGCCACAAAATTGGTATTTCGTCGTTCAGTCCGGCGAACAATGAGAATCCGAAACTGTTTCGAGAAAACTTACCCGATTCCCGTCAGGTTAAAATCTTAAACCTGTAGGGGAGACCGGGGACAAATGTAATACGGAGCAACTGTAACAATCGTCATCACCGCTAGTAGGATGAAGAAATCGCCTTCATATTTTAAGTGCACATGTGGTAGTTATGTTTTCTAATATACCTGAAGTTATACGTTGAGCTAAGACGCGAAACCCCGGAATTATTTCAAAAAAACGAAATTTTGGACCCTTGAGTAAATATTTTCTGATTTGAAATAATTTGTTCTGAATAATAAAACCTCAATGGGTTGCAATGCAATACATGTAGCTGGAACAATGTTACCATAGTCTGCCGTGATGATAGGGAAACTAGGACTCGCGTCGCCGGGAATGCACCATCCTGAGACATTAATCATGGTCGAGCGTGTCAGGGGCAATTGTAACACTCTGTTACTTTTGACCCCTTACAATATCTTTTCAATGCTGAATATATGTGTTCATACGTTGGTATAACCATTTATCTACTGCAGATAAATCTTGCAACAGCTAGAAGTTAAATATCACAACAGACTCTATACTTGGTCATACCAATTCTACCATGATACTCTGTCGGAACGGCCATACAGAAGTGGTGATGCGAATCTTAGGGTCGGGTTATTTCCGTGATTCTACTACCCTATCTCGTGTTGATCGACTTTTGTTGTGTCGACCTTCAATGGTCACTTAAGAACTTGCCCGTGACTGAATCCTCATCCCCTGACTTTGAGCATGGCCCACTTACATTTTGTCGTCTGGTGTGAACAATTTATTTTAATTTTGTACGGAACAGAAGAATACCATTAGCTTTGATGCCACACAATATTGTGTCCTCGTTTTGCTACACTATCATCGGCCCATTCAACAAAGATATTTTAGCCAGGTCGGTTTTGCACCTTCACTGGTGACCGAATGCCCAACCAATTATCCACTCTGAACTACAGCACCTTGTTAGAAGAGGCCGAATATGTGTAGGGAGATGATGGAATGAATGTGTTTCGTGTACACTTTGAGCTCATGCAGAAGGCACGAAGGCGTAGCCTGGAAGCGTTCAAACTTCTCTTTTTTAGTTTAATTCAATAGTACAATTTGTGCTCCCGTTATCGTTGTTCATTTCGTTTGTTTTTAGTTATAAATAACACTGTTACAATTGCCCCGCATGGGCGTTACAATTGCCCAGGGGTACGGGGCGATTGTAACATTTGAGCGACGATTTTCGCGACCCAAAATTTCCATGATTGATTATTGATTGAGTTCCATTTTTTTTTTAATCAACTATCGAGTTGTTGGCTTCTTTTATATAAAAGTTTGGAAATGAAATATCCACGAGAAAACAGGTAATGTTCGAAAATACAAAAACTGTTACAATTGTCCCCGGTCTCCCCTGCATCTCTTTTATCAGGCAGCGGACCGGTGGCGTGGTTTCAGAAATTCGAATACGCGGTCGGACATTGGCTGCAGAAAACTGCGGAGCACGTCCTCGGGTGCGTTCTGTGTAGTCCCGGATGTTTCAGCTTGTTCAGCGGGCAAGCATTAATGGATGATAACATCATGAAAAGATACACGTCTGAAGCCAAGCAAGCTAGGCATCACATTCAATGGGATCAAGGTATAGATTGGAGTATTCGATTGCATTAAGCTTAGTCATTTGCGGATATGCAATCAAGGTACACAATCAATTAAATTAATAAAGTGAAAAGGAATGAAATGTAAACGTCATTGCCAGTTGTTCTCATAGTTGATTAAAACCTGAATTAGTATAGCTGATATATTACAAGCCGTGCTTCCCGTTCAGGTGAAGACCGTTGGCTTTGCACTCTTCTATTGAAAAAAGGCTACAAGATCGAATACTGCGCGCTTTCAGACTCATTTACGTTTTGCCCGGAAGAATTCAAAGAGTTTTACAATCAACGAAGGTAATTGGAAGCAGCCTTATTTTTTCTCTTTCGAAATTTGAAAACACAACCACCTATATCAAGTTGGAAATATATGATATTGTTAGCGGAGGAGGCCGACGTAGTCACTGTTCGCAATCAATTACAAATCGAAGTAGGCCTATCGTTTTTCAAGTAAAAGTGTAAGTAATTTCGGCCTAGATATACCTTATATAATGTTGAGTGGAAGGGAGGTAGTCGATAAACATAACTCGTTGGGTTAGTAGTGCAAGCAGGCCAAACGTGGCCTATAGGCCTACTCTAGTACTTCGACGAAGTAAAATCACTTGACTGTTACGTGAAACTCTTGGGCGATATCGAAGACCTCGGATTCACAATATACTGATTTTTCTCATTCTAAACATGTTTATTAAAACAGATAAAGATAGTGTCTGGCCCGTTTAGAGAAGATGATCAGAGTCATCGCTGGTACTAAACTAGAAGTATAAGTAACGTCGTAAAGTTGAAGTAGCGCTTTTCAAGTAGCCTATGCGAAAATAAAAGTATTCTATTGACCTAGTTTTGACTAAAAATGAGATTTTAAGTACAGGCCGTCTGTAATCTAAAATGTAAAATTTTGTTCGATTATGTCTGGTCAGACTTGGTGATATACGGGCCACCCTAGATTCATGTGTGACGTCACATTTGTTACAGGCGGTGGGTCCCGTCTACTATGGCGAACATTTTTGAGATCTTGGAGAACGCGTCACTCGCTAGGAAACACAACAAATACATTTCGCTGGGATACATCGCTTATCAGGTGAGCACACTAGCCTGAGACCGAGTATCTTGTTACTGAGTAGTTTCACATGCGGAGGTGGTCTGTAACGCATTACTTGTACAATTCAGGAGAGCGCGTGTAGTTTTGCCAACCTGCATTGCTCACTCAAGTGCGTATCTTTACTGGCTACTACCACATCTACATAAAACCTGATTATTACAAACTAATTTACTTTATCACTATGTATTTTTACAAGTGCAAAGTATATATAGGATACTTTTGCGTGTAATAGCATCTGCAACACGGTACGGAAGATATTTTCAAATAATCAACTTATTTCTTGTATATTGAGATCAGTGGTTATCAACCGCTGTCCCCCGAAACACAGGGGTGCCGATTGGATTATACGCATGGGATGCCACGATACAATAAAATCAATAGATTTTTTTAAATGCCTGCTTGTGCGGGACCGTAATTAATGGGCATTTCAGTGTACGGGTGATCTACACCGTGTGACTTCAGCATGGTTTGAAATGTACACTGTACAGTTACGGTCCCTAAATTATCGAAGTCTTCAGTTCCACCAGTAAATATATTCACTTGAACTGAGATAGGATAGAAGATTGATTTTAATACATACAAGTCCCAATATTATTGACCGAATTGTTCATTCACTAACTATCAGAATTGTGTTGAACATCCTATAGGCGTTCAGGACCAATATTGAGGCCTGGCAATGTTTAGTTTCTGTCCTGGGTAGTGCTAGAGCAGTGGTTCCCAACCTTTTTCGACCCATCGCCCCCTTTTCAAGGTCAACACCGATCATCGCCCCACAAATTTTGTGTACCGAAAATTGGGCATACAAACTGTAATCACCGGCGGGTTGACTAGAAAATAAAAAATAAAAAAGGTCAAATTTGCGGCTCGATGTCTAATTTGACACACCTTTGTAATTAAATTTCCGTGGGTTGACAAAAAAAAAAAAAAGGTCAGCCGTTTTGACGCGTCATCGCCCCCCTATCGCCCCCTTCGCTATTTTCGCCCCCCGTCGCCCCCTTGGTCCATTTTCGCCCCCCTGTCGCCCCTTCGTCATTTTCGCCCCCCTGGACCGCCAAATCGCCCCCTGGGGGGCGATATCGCCCACGTTGGGAACCACTGTGCTAGAGTGTCGCGAAATATTTCCCCTTCCAAAGCGTGTCAATAGGTCACAAAGGTTGCGAACATCTGCATTAAATAACTAGAGCTTGTGACATCGGGAATTGCCACCACCGAATAACTGTCAAGAGAATCCGGCCTCTTGGCCCCATCAATTTTTTATGTACTTACTTGAGTTGTTATCGTGACTTGTAGTATCAAGTATTGTAGTATTGAGTAGTTATCATGCCACGTAGCGCTCACTGCTCACATGCCTTTAAATCAATATTTTTACATTTGAATCCGTAATATTTACGGCGTTAGCTCTACTTCAACCTGAGCACCAGCTCTGACCGCCTGACTACCTCTGTTGACAGGGAGGACTTATGATGTCATCTCTTCTTGGACCGGCCACGGTTGTCCTGGTGATACAAGGCGCATTTCAATACGTTTTTCGGATGGACCCTTTCGGCTCCCTCCTGTTGGCTGTGGTCCCTATCTTCGTTTACGTCATCCTTTGTTACACGACAAAGCAGGACTTCCAAGTAGGGGTGGCCGCGATACTGACGATCATCTACGCGCTCGTGATGATGGCTGTTCTGGTCGGAATTGTCGGCCAGATGAGCGACAGTGAGTTGGTGTGCGCTATGTGCGCGAAAATTCATAGTAATATCTAACTTATTCGTGTCAGACTGGCACAAACCACTGGATTTTCCACGTGCGCAATTCGAACTATATCCAAAGCTACTCACTTTTCGAAACTCGCGAATATAACTAGAACTAGAGATAATCCCGTTTCAAAACTCGTTTCTAGAACTTGAACTAATCCCTTTTTAAAACTAGCAACTAGAACTAACGATCTTTAAAAATGCCAACTTACTAACTGAAAGATAATTAAAAAGATCCAATTTTGAACCACATGAACATCAGTACAAGATTGAAATAATGGGGGTATGGACCCCAGCAATCCACCCTTGGGTGATCCTTTTTTTAGTAGAAATGTCTCTGAGCTAGCAACCACTGCAAGAACATCACACAACAGTAAACGGGTATTTCGATTCACGCTAAACCACGACATGTATTTTAACATTGTTCGGAAACTATATCTATATTTGCAACTTGATCTACTTGTTTTTAATAAAAAACTAGACTTGTACAAACTACCAACCTTATTAGTTGAAGATCAGGTAACTATTGACTTTTTGAGTAGGTCTACTTCTTATTGTACTTGCGAGATTTGAAAAGTGATAAGTAGGGCAACTTTTTGCAACTTTTGCAATTTTTGTTACAGCTTCCGAAATACTCGTAAGATATGTAGAATGCTGTTTTAAGCTGTTTGAAGGAATCTTATAGTGCAACTTTCGTCCATTTTTTCATGCAACTTTCTGCAACATTTTGAAACTTTCTCGATTTTTCATGAAAGTATTTTCGATTTTGGTGAAGTACACGGCCAAATCCGACTGAAACACCGAAAATCAGCACCGAAGTAACGCTTTTACGGGTATTTCTGGAGCTGAGCCGGAAAATTGACCTTTTTTTTAGTCAATCTGGGAAGTTGACCTTTTTTTTAGTCAACCGAGCAAAATGTGGTCAAACTGCAACTTCTGCAACTTTTTTCAAAAATAAATGCAAATTTCCACGGATTTAACTGCAACAAAAACTTGCCCTAGTGATAAGTTCTATGCGTCTAGTTGCAACCCAGTTGCATGAACAAGTCAACCAGGCGTCAGAGACGTTAGTTCTCCGACTATCTATACCACCATGATTGTACTATGAAAAAATTGCCTAGTGTCCCAGGCAACTTGAATGTATATTAAGAAATGCGATTGACATCGGCAACGATTGCATGAAAGTTTCCAGCATCAAAATACAGCTATGAAAATCGTAACGTTACTTTCTTACCCACACACCAGTACACCAATAAATCTGGCAGAGAAAATTAGGATTACTATAGTCATTACCTAGTATAGTATAAAACTTGCCAAATGAAATGGCATGGTGCAATAAGCTATTCGCAGTTGTCCGCAAAATTTTCAATTATACATGCATAGCTTACATAGCTGGTTCGTGGTACAGAACTTGAATATAGCTTTCAATACAACATCCAATGTAGCAGTATATTTATTAAACTCGAAGACTTTTCGGGTGCCTCTTTTAGCATAGCTTACATACATGGCATGCTGTGACGTTTTCATATCTGACCTGTTTGCGCAGCGCTGTGGAATCCCAACTCTATGTTCATGATTGCGATGGTGTCAATGTACGCGTTTACCGGACTAATACACCCAACGGAGGTGTCGTGTCTCCTACATGGCGTCTTGTATTACCTTTGCGTGCCTTCCGCGTTCATACTGCTGATGGTGTACAGTCTGTGCAACATGAACAACGTGTCGTGGGGCACGCGCGAAGTCAAGACCGAGGAAGACCTCAGGAGAGAAAAGGAGGAAGAAGAGCGGAGAAAAGAAGAGAAAGAGAAGAAAAAGGTTAGATGGTATCCTCGCTTACATCGCCTATTGTAAGCATCCATAATGGTACAACTAGATGCAAGCAGATTCAGGAAAAATTTCAATTCTACGAACCATCTGTTTCTTCTTGTTTTAATTAGAGTCCGATATCGCATTTTACAGTCAATACCGAAGAATCCGATGTCTAGCATCTAAATCGATAAAATCCGATATGTTTAGCCGATATTCAATAGACAGTGCACAGTTTTTGACGCCCACTCAAAACTTCATTGTCGGCTATTTATTAGAACAACGTTACAGATCTCGCTATGCTTGGGCACGAATTAAACTGCGAAGGTTTCATTTAGACGAGATAAGGCATAACTGGTTAGTAATGAAGTACTTCCACTTAATCAGAGTACTAAAATAGGATTTGCCCACTCGAACCAATTACTCGAGTGTTTATGATTTTAGACAACTTACCTTCATTATGTGCACAAACGTGCAAACTATCCGGGCGTGCGAAGATTTTTTTGTGGAAAAAATTCGGCATATACTACACACTTATTTAAATGTCAGTCGGATGATTTGGCTCCTAAAATTATACCCTGTGCTACCAACGCTGGGGTCGCGACTTATAGCATACTCTAGTCTAGAGCCTTTGCATCGTGTATCAGTAGGGTTGTTCAAAAATTATGTTTTTTAACGAATATATCTGGCTAGTCTATAAAACTGCTAGGTTTGCTAAAAATGCCGTTAAAAACTTTTGTTACGGTTTTATCGGTATGGGTTCTAGTCAAAATACAATAACCCGATCTGCGTAAGGACTGCTACAGTGGATGTTGTTCATACTCCGTTATATAGTAAGGATGATCCTAGGCTGCTATTATATCCCCGTAGCGCGAAAAGTTGGAGAAAGAGAATGAAGAGGGCAAAGGTATTCGTCGCTATACTTCGGACATCCACGCCAGCAGCGAAGACGGATATTCGTGCGGTTGCGGCGATTTCTGCAAGATCACATGCTGCTTCAGACAGAGAACGGACAAACTGACAACGAACGCCAATCAGCGTCACAGGCACAGAAAACAAACCACTTTTGGTTAGATTCCTGAAATTATGCGGTAGACGACGCCCAACTTGTGCGTACTAAGTACCGAATTATCAAACTCGAAATTAAAAATAGAACTGGCACTACTCACGTTTTAATAGATCTTATAATATTGATCGAAAGGGGAATATAACCCACTATCATCCATCCCAACCAGGCTTGGCACACAAAGCCCCAGTTGCTGAGCGCCATGATACCCCATACCCACCAAACACCACCAACTACTCACGTTTTAAATTCCGCACCCAGAACTAAAAATAAAACTAGAACAACTCACTTTTCAAAATACGCAATCACAGCTAGAACTAAAATTACTCATTTTTTCTAATCCACAACTACAACTAGAAATAGAAGCATAACCGCTTATTTTCTGAACTCTGCAATTAAAGCTACTCACTCTTCAAAACTAGCAACTACACCTAGAATTAAACACTTTTCAAAATCCACAACTAGAAGTAGGACTACTCACATTTAAAAATCCGTAACTAGAACTAGAACTAGAAGTAAAAGCAGAACGGCTCACTTTTTGATAGCGGCAACTAGAACCAGAAATACTCACTATTCAAAACTAACAATTAGGGCTAGAGCTAAAACTACTCTTTTTTCAAAATCCGCAACAAAAACTGGAACTACTCACTTATTGCAATCCACCACTGAGACAAGAACGATAACTAGACCTGCCCACTTTTCGAAATCCGCAACTAGAACTAGAACTACAAGTAGAACTGTCCACTTCTTGAAATCATCAACTAGAAGTAGAACTACTCACTCTTCAAGAACTCGCAATAATAACTAGAACCACCCACTTTATGAAATCCACAACTAGAACTACAACTGCAAGTAGAACTATTTACTTCTTGAAATCGTCCACTAGAAGTGAAACTACTCACTCTTCAAGAAGTCGCAACTAGAACTAGAACTAGAACCAGAACTACTGATGGATTTTCAAATCTAGCTACTGGAACTATACCTACTTACTTTTCAAAATCCGCAACCAGAACCAGAACTACCCAGTTTTTAAATCCGCAACTAAAACAAGAACTACCCACTTTCAACACTCGCAACTGGAACTACAACTATAACTAATTTTCAGTAGTTTGTATGAATGAAGTCAAGCCACCTTTTTTCGGCGAGTAGACCTGACTCAAGTCAAAACTATAAAAGTAAGATTGACTTGTGAGTGATTTTGTGACTTGTTTATAACTCTGCAATGACCCCCTTTGACATCGGAGATGGTCAGTAGCGAAGTACCTTCACTTTCGAAATACCCAAGTAGTTTTAATCTCTACTTGCAGTAGTTGCTCATGCGAATCTAATTTTCGCTACTACTATTAAAAAAAACCACAAAGTACGGTTTACTTGTGACTCGGTTCCAACTCCGTTGACGACGGACACTTTCTTTGTAGCTCCCCGAGGGGGCGCGGAGAATGAACTATCTGTAGAAAAAATGAAGCAGAACAAAAACTTGAAGACTGTTGGGGACTTACGGCGAATGCAGTAAGTCACATTTAGAAGGGAATGGAACAGGAATGCAAAGAAACTTACAAAAATTTGTTCTCAGAGGAGGGGATCTGGTCGGGAATCGATTGAGAGAAAGACTCGGAAAAGTGCGTCGTAATAGATGGATCCAAATCTTTTGTTTGGTGACAATCACTTCAGGTTGGAGGTGGTTCAAGTTGAAGTAGTCATAGGTCCTGCCCAAGTAGAAGTAGAAGTAACACCTAGCCTATAAACTTAAAAGTGGGAATAGCAATTTTAAAGAAATATAAAAACTAGTACGAGTACTTTGCTAGAAAATGAAAGGCCTGAAAATTACTGAAATAAGCACTTTTGAAGAGTATATTTGGTCGAGTGGTTTCATGACTCTAAGGATCAGTCAAATCACGAATAGGTGTGACTTTTGATTATTTAAAATTAAGTTATCATGATAGAGGTCTAGTCGTGACAATATCACTTACTAAACTGAAGCAAACCTATCCCAATTACTAACTACTTATAAAATCCCGCTTGACAGCGGGTGTATTTACGCGTAAAACTATTCGAAGTGGAAGTATTCTGAAAGTATAACCACTTGACTAAGTACTACAAGTACTCGCAAACAGTCGAAATAGATCAGTTCTGACTTTCTCTGCATTTTCCTCTAATGTTTGAAGTATATGAGCTAAGTGACTAAATCCTGGCTAAATGCCAGAATCCTGTCATTGTAAAGTCACACCACCACTAAATTATCCTCTGGATTTCAAAACGTAGAATGTAGCTCGGCCTAAACCTGTTCAAATTGATAAATGCGACAGCTCGGTAACCAGTGAATGCAGGCAAAACCGACTGAAGTAACTGGAAAAATAAGCATTTCACTACTGTTCGCACCTATACTTTTGATTCAGGTCACCGGCGATTCCGAGGAAACAAGGTGATTATCTATTTTCAATCTTCCGTGAATCATTGCATCGCAAAACCTGCTTGCTTTTGCTATGTCCAGCATGACGCTAGAGGAGGTTCGGAGGCATGCAGAAGAGGAGGAAAGCGTGCGCTGGATAACCCTCGGCAAACTGGGAAACGGAAAACTGCGGTTCGTGATCGAGTTTGAGTTGTTTTGGCTTCAACTCAGATATAATTTGACGACTATATGATTCAAGTTGCCTTTATACCAATTAGAGTCAACAAATCAATTCTAATCTAAATTGTGAAATGTTCCTATGCCCTCATTGTATTTCTCATCTAATTTTATTCTTTCGTGAAAATGTTACAGGAGAACTGTGCAGTGCGACGCGAGCCACGCTCGGTGTGCCGACATTCTTCATTCTAGTGCTTATGAGAATTAACTCTGCTTTGATACAAACTTAACTCGATTTTACTGTATTTCTTTATAGCTAGGATTTGAATTCAGTAATTCTGATATTATTTTAACTTGAAAAAGAAACTGTGGTTGTAATTCTAATTGTAATCATATTTGAATCAAAAATGTGTTACTCTAATTTTCATTCTAATCAAATTGGGAAAATTCTGTATAGATATAATTCTTATTCTACTCTATTTTGTAAAGAAATGCCCACATTTACCGCTAATTCTAGCCTCACTTGAAAAAGCTGGTGGTGCATTTGAAATTTCAGAGACATAGAGATGGACGAATGGGTTTTCTGGACGGAAATGATCAAAGAATATTTGGAACCCATCATCGCGAATAAGGTAGTTTCAGTTTTGTCTTTGTTCAATTCGAATCCTGAGCATTGGTTAAAGCAGTGGTTCCCAACGTGGGCGATTTGGCTGTCTAGGGGGGCGATGGCGCGTTAAGACGGCTATATTGTAGTCGGGACCGTAACTACCGCACCCCAAACCCCCCAATTGGGGGTAGGGGGCCCAAACTCGAGGGAGGCCTAAATTACTTCGTGAATTAACATAAATTGTAGAGTAATTTCTTAGTAATTCATGCAACTTTTTCAAAAAAAATTCGCGCGATTTTATATTTTCATATATCTTGACTCTGGGATACCCGTCCCCCAACAAAATTACGCAGGATTTATGGAAATGTGAGACTTCGATGTCAGACATTACTGCGCCACGACGCACTAAGACATATGAAGTTAGAGGCCGTGCAACATGCGACTCCGAGAAGTGTGCCAGAACGATCAGCAGCGAGAAGACCTTGGCCGAAAAGGAATATTCTTGTGCTGACCGAAAACTTCGATATATATACATATATGTTTAATTGTCCATAGGTGCCTCAATGGCTGGCTTCGAATGTTCCTGCCCTGGCGACCTTAACCCTACAGGACAAATGCCATCCCGCAAAGAAAAATATTATTTACCAATTTGAAATCATGTGCGTCTTTTAGTTTGGTACGTTTTGACGAGTTCCATACCTTCTGACATAGCAGATATAGGAAGTCACGAGATAGCAACATGTAAAGAAGTCAATATAAGAACGATTCCGCCTAATTTCGTGGCCAAAGCGAACAACGTGATGGGGGTCGGTTTATCACCCAATGGGAGCCCAAGACCAACGTTTATTTTGGGGGCCTGACGAAGTGTTGTTTCGTTCCTGCCAACGGGTATACGCCTGAAGATGTTTAAATATTATTTCGGGGTGTCCTACCTTTTCCAACACACCACACTCAGCTCTACCGGTAAATCTGACTACGTGAGCAGAAAGAGGATGAAAAAATTGATAGCAATGTATATGCAATTCCCGACCATATTGACCGATTCAAACATGAATTATATAAATTTGTGGCACTTCGCGCGTTTAGGCGAAATACGGTGACTCACCAAACAGTACATGAAATAGGGTATAGCTGATATGTAGCGAAAAAAAGCTCACTGGCTGACAGGGGGTCTGAGGTGGTTTATCACACTATGGGGACAAAGACCAACGTTTTAGGGGGTGACGAAGTGCTGTATTTCGGTTACCAATATTTGGGGGGCGATGATCGGTGTGGAGCTTCAAAAGGGGGCGATGAGTCGAAAAAGGTTGGGAACCACTGGGTTAAAGCAAAACTGGACGGCGGAAATGGGGCGTATTTACGTAGTGGCGGAGTGATTGCTAAACATTTCTTTATTTGAGTGTCATTTCTTGCGAAAAATGATACAGCCCCACCGCCGCATCAAATTTTCACTAGGTAGATGTAGCGAATTCGAAGGCATGTCAACACTAATTCTAGCGGAATGAATTTCTGAAAAGTATTCGAGTGGTTTCAAAAGCATACTTTCGAAAGGTAATCGGCTGCAGAAAAGAGGTCGCGATCGTCGAATCATAGCTGGCTAGCCAATGAAAAGCCCTGGTTATGTGATTAATAGTCTTCTCGCCGTTTTATGGTCGGTGACACACCCATTCTTGGGCAGTTACTTTCAAGCTCTTTGCCCGAAATCTTAACGGCTTTCCCGTGAGTTCTTTGAGGCTCATTGTAGTTTTTTATCAATAATCTATAGAATGAGACACTAAAATAGGGCATTTTCAAAGACTTTCCAAATTTTGGGCAACCCTAATATGCATACTTGAAGCACTGCCCACTTGACTCCGTTTACGCGGATTAAGGCGAGGAGGAGCCTACATACACCTCCTCTACTTGACAAGGAATGCTTGAGTCGACTTTGATACAGGAACTGTTACACAATATTCTCGTGACAATTTCGTCCACAAAAGCAATGCATGCATATCCAAAATCTATATTTTCAAAATCCTACGTGCCCAATGTTAATAGTTTAGCCGAAAAACTATTCAGTCCAAATGAAGTAGGCCCATGTGTAAAGTGCTGGAATGCAAAAGCTACTTGATCTCTTTGGCAAAGTAGAAGCACTTTACATAATAAAAAGTAATAAAAGTAGGTAGTTCAGCCCAAAAAAGAGCGGAGTAGAAGAGGAAGTCATATAAGTAGACGAAAATAAATCTCTGACTTATTACCCCCTGACTTATAGCGCGTGATGTGATTCCAAGTAGTCAGCATTTCGAAATGAAACCTAAATGCCCCCTAAATTTCGAGCTCTTCATTCCAGGAAGCCCAGAAGAAAGTGGAAGAGGAACTGGTGGCGCTTAAGAATAAGATGACTGGCGCTTATTTCCTCATCAACAGCCTGTGGATCGTGCTCACGTTCTCCCTCACACTCGCGATCGACGACATCAACATCTCGTTTTATGACAGGAACGGGAATGAGATCGTGGTGAGTTATGCTTCGACATGATATGTAGAGACTACTGGCTTTTGAAAATGTCTGGTTAGAGCTAGAAGTATTCACTTCTCTAAATCCACTACTAGAACTAGAATTGTTCACTTTTCAAGATCCGCAAATAGGGCTAAAACTACTCACTTTCCAAACTACGCAACTAGAACTAGAGCTATAGTCGCTCTTGCAAATCCGCAACTTGCACTAGAGCTAGAACAACGCAAAAAAACAACTAATCGCTCACTCATCCGATTCTCACAGCTCCAGCCTCTCTCGTTTCTCTTCCTTCTCTTCTTTCTCGTGATTCTATTCGTCCAGTTCTTCACTATGTTGGCGCATCGCTGGTCCACCTTCGTGCATCTAATGGCAAAGACCTCGCTGTCAAAACACCACGCCAAGGTTGGTATCTTAATATGTTTTTTGCGTATATTTAAGCTGAATTGCTTCTCGAAGGTATGATAGGTAACTACATTATGCAATTGAATAGTGTATCGCTAGTGATATATACCCGAAGTCAGGTAATCGTAAGCAGCTGGTACAATTGATGGTATACAATGTTTATTCTAAGACTCTAGAAGTTGCTGTCGATTATACCTGAAATGTGTCAGCCGAAAATTGTCGGCTTCAATAAATTATGAATGCACCATTCGCTTATTTAACCATAAAGGAAATAATTAGCGACATATTTGGATCCGCTTAATTATGACACCGGATGACACGGACACTTTATATAAAATGATCGAGATCGATAAAGATTGCACCTAATAAATCCCCCGTTCATTTGGACTATTCTCCGCTTAATTCGGACACTGGTTCCGCCACCGCTATACTTGAACAGATACCGATAAAACCGATATCTATCACCGATAACCCCGATATAGCCTACTCATACGATTAAAAAAATACTGCATCTAGCTTATGCGCGTTTACAACACGCATGAGTCATTCTGTGAGTACTCAAGTAGTTTTTGACGACTTGCCCTAACCTGTAGGCACACGAAAAATTAGCGACATATTCAGTCCTGAGCAGTGGAGTAATCATAATCGTAGTGTCCCGCCCCCGTACATTTGTAAATACTGTAGTTGTTTCGCAAGTGCGTACGTTTGCCACCGGAAATCCCCACCGTCTAGGAACCACCGCTGTAACGCTTTTCAAATAATTGCTGGCTGCGTAATTTTAGAAGTGCGAAGCTATTTACCAGGTGCTTTTGATTACTTACCAAATAGATCAGTACTATCGGTATTGGCTCAAAATTCCGATGAAACATTTAAATGGAGTCATATAGATTTGGAGGACGGAACGCGATTTCAATCCTTTCTCTTCATGATTAGACTGCTCCGATAAAAGTTTCATCGCCTGAAGAGAAACTGGGGAGACCTCAATATCCTGGGATGGAGAATTTCGTGATACAAGAGTAAGATATTGTTTTGTTATTTTCCGGGAAGAAACATTCTCTGTAGCGGGTGTTTGCCGAATAATCGGTTATTCCGATTGCGTGAGACAGTCGTCGAATTTATTTGTACAGTAATAGTTTCGAGATTTCTTCTGTGGTTATAATCTCATGCGTTTTAGTTAGACATCATGATCGTAACTTTTTTGGCGCCGAGCTAAAATCAACAATTGTCGAAATGCCGTGATTTTCGCAAAGTACCCCGAATCCTAACTTATGGTAACGGCGTAGCTACCGCAATCGAGAGATATCTGATTGTAAGATTTCCAAGCTACGCAGGTTAATATTCTAGCGTAGGTTAAGTATTGATATCACCTGGATTAGGTGCGCACCAATCCGTGCTCATGAGGCTATTTATGTTCGTAGCTCAACACTAGATTATCGCGATGCGTATTTAGCACTATTTAGCACACAAGTACAAGTAGATATTTCAGAATAAGTAAGTGGTTATGTTCGTAGACTAACCCCACTTGTACGCAACGATTTTTCAGTAAGTAGTTATGTTTGTAGGCTACGTTTACTTCTATTTACTGTTTTCCATACAAATCTGCTTACTTTTATAACTTTAGATTTTGTGAAGTAAAGAGTAGTTCAAGGTTATGTTTGTATAACCTTGACGAGTGCGCGAAATTGAGATTATCATCGTTAATATAAGCCTATCTCAATGAAGTAGACTGAATTTACAGCTACAGAACGCGCTTATTAGCCCTTATCGTTATAACGCTGGGGGTCGCGTACATGCAGCGAAAGTGTTAGTATAATTATAGCCATGAGAATCGCGCGCCTGCGGCTACAGTTCGTTCGATTATTTTCGCCTTGGGATTCAAGTATATGCTACCAAGCTGTTACGACTTCGGAACGCGCACATGCGACTGATTTGGTGCCATATCTCCGAGCTTGAGAATCGCTTGCCAACGTCTAATGAAAATAAGTCGTAAAATGTGGACAATGCAGAAACCGTAACTTGGATCCCTCTACTGAATCGTGTGAAGGTGACTACGGGAATCGAACCTATAACCGAGAGCGAGATAGTCGCCTAATTCCTCTGCGATGACGTCATGAAACCTGGTTCAACGTTAAGTGAAATATGCGAGAATTCATATTCTCAAAAACTCGATAGTCATGATGATCCTACAACCTATCATTCAACGTTGATGAGTGTATTGCTCTAGTGCAGGGGTGGGCGAACTATTGCTCGCGGGCCGCATGCGGCCCGCAAGAGTCTAAAGAATCTTATTAAAATATTGATAAAATGCGTACCAAAAGTCGAATTATTGCAGGGACTTGTTAAACTTTTTCTTAGTATATTTCACCATGATAATTTTAAGGCACTGGTTCTCAAACTGAGGGGCGTGAAAGCATCTGAAGGGAGGCGCGAAGCTGATCTCAATTGAATTTTTTTCGCGCATTGCGCGATTTACATCCAATTGATGATTATTGCTCTGTATTTAGTCTGAATTTCATATCTAAAACAGTCGTAACCTTCCATGCCATCAAACTATTCGTTAGGCTTGCTAGCTTCCGGGTTGCGTATTGTGATATGGCGATAAGGGGGAACAACGGGACAACTGACAATCATCTCTATAGTTTTGACAAATTGGTTATTGTGCTACACCAGCCTATGAAATCTCGCCACTGTTTTTGACGCGTGTACGATATCATCAATAGCAATGTTTGTTTTGTTTTGAATAGGCATATTTTTTATCTCCATGTCGTCACTATATAGTCAAATATCAATATTTAGTTTGGTTTATAATCCCAATTTTATATGTAGTGGAATGGATTCAGATATTGAATGCGGCTCAAAAGTTTGCCCATCCCTGCTGTAGTGTTATCTGAGAGCTTATATTATCCACGAACATAGAGCGTTTAACTACGTTATTAGGGATTAATATTATCAAGTCGCATTCCGGTAATTAATTAGTGATGATGCATATATCTATGCGATATCGCAGTCTTCGTGAACATACATAGTCTGAAATACAAAAAAATCGTGTTTATCACGTGAAACTTGCGCAGAATCTGAATGATACCAACGTCCTTGTTTCTCGAAAGTGTACGCATTAATATTACCAAGTCGCATTAGTCCTAAATACACATAATAGAATATATAAAAAAAGTATTATCTAACGCAGGGGTGGGCAATTATTTTCCTCCGCGGGCCAAACGAGAAGTAGAAAATGCGTTCGCGGCCGAGTGAAAAAAAATTAGCTATATTTTCTAGCGTTTTTTAATTTTATCTCAAAATTGCATCGTTATTAATGCTGCTCTGTGAATGTGTTGATGTTTGGTAATGAGAGACGAGTGGCGGTAAATTATAAAATGATATATTTGTCGTCATGACTCGAAACAATGTTAAACATGATACATTTTTACCTCTATTTAGACCCCTATCCACGTTCTTCTATTAAGACACTAAAACAGTGGGTCTCAAAGTTTTTTAGGCACGCTTCCTTTTATGATAGTGAAAAAAATCGACCCCCTATCACGATATCACAAACAGTAAAAAGAGCAACAAGAATCATAGCAATCCCAACGGATGGTTTGATGGCAAGTAAGGTTATGGCTGATGATGAGAGAATTCTGAAATATCAATGGCGGACAATACACAGAGCCATAACTATAACACCGTTATCTTTGGGTAAATCGCGCGGAGCGCGAAAAAAATCTCGTTTAATTTCGGCTTTGTGCCCCTCTTCCGATGCTTTCACGCCCACAGTTCGAGAACCACTGCAATGTATATGGCATAATGCCATAATGTATATGGCATGGTACAGAGTTTATTGTCTCGATCGCTGTCTTCCGAGCAGTGCGCAGCACAAATAGCCTTGATGCGGCCCTATACGTAGGCCCCGCCTTGTTGTTACGCAAACCTTGTAGTTTTTCCGAAATTAGCCCTCCCTTGACCGAGTGTTTCGTGTTTTTGCCATAATTGAAATCCTTAATCTCTATGACATGCTCGGCAAAAACTAAAAAGGACGGGTTTACCCCTAACTCCAGTATACGAATATTCAGCGCTCTAACCTTCTTTGAATTTCAGCTCTCGGCTTTCTTTTTTTGACATGCCCAATTGCCCATGCATCCTTTATGCGTATTATATGATTAGGCATATAGTAATCGCGAGAACTGATTGAACAGACTTCAAAGTCAACGTATTTCCTGTTTAGTTGATTCAGCCTATGGTTTTAGTATACTCGTCAACATTCAAAAAGTAGTTTTAATGTTATAAATTCCAAGCAACGTCGCGCGGGCCGCACAGAATGGCTTCGCGGGCCGCATTTGGCCCGCGGGCCGCACTTTGCCCAGGTCTGATCTAACGTATAATGAATGTTATTTATTTCTCGGAAGCAAATTATTATCAATAGATAGTGCAAAATACGCATCGCGATAATCTAGTGTAAAGCGACGAACATAAATAGCAGCAGGGGCGGGGATTGGTGCGCACCAAATCCTGGTGATATCACTTCTAGGTTAGCAATCTATATTCTAATGATGCTATCCAACTTACCTTCATTGATGGGATGCTGTCGTGTCGATACAAAATACGACCTGAAGTTTAACGATTTCAGACGCGCTGCAGCCAAGGTATGCCTGTGGCTGGTGTTTCCATGATACTCAAAGGTTGACTGTGGCGTTGTAAGTTTCACATGTGATTCATATGAGGTCATAAATGAGTTTGGGTAGTCATTGTGACGTTAATGGCTCGTAATTCTGACTAGTACTCGTACCGGCCGGTACTCAAATTCAGTATTTGGGCGCAGTCATATACCGATAAAGCCCGTTTGTGTTCGAATACAAGCCTCAATATGAACATAAACATCATCATTTGACACCATTGAATCCCTGTCAATTTCTGATGCCATTTTACGCCTGAAAAACTTGAAATTACCCAATTTAATAACTTAATACTCACATATTGGCGTGAAGTCTGAGTTGTCGCAGTATGTGCACTGTCGCGGATTGTGCATCGTCATCGCTCTTACTCTATTGATGATAATCGTTTAACTACACGACAATATAAGCTACTGTTCCACACAGGTAGGCTAATCAAAGTAAATTGCTTACCTAGTCTTGATTTTGCAATTCATTACCACATGCCCCTTCTGAAATGAGCTTTAAATAGCATGGCAGATATCCCATATAGAAATACATTTTCTCGATTTCGCGAACATATAATGAGGATTCTGAGCATCGAAAGAGTTGGAACAAATCACCTGCACCAGTATATACCGTAACGCAGACAGCTACAAACTAATATATTCGAGTTTAGGATCTCACCATCGTCGAAATCAGCCAAATGTGATTTTGATGCCCTTTCCAGAGAACCTTCACGAAATGGGGGCGCGACATTTTCAAAATCACATCAAGATCGAGTCCAGTACGCGACCTCTGGTCCTGATGACTTCGATTTTTGATGTATGACGACACACTGGACATGGACGAACGATGAAGACCAAAATTGTCAGCATTTTGGAAGCCTGCGAAACCCTCGACATCTTATATTGTGTTTTATCACCAAGTTTACTGTGAATAGAAAGTTTACCCGATTTTATCCCAAGTGCTTCGTAGCAGTATGTTGTTGAATATTTATTATATTTCGTTTCTGCATAAGATTTTGTATTGAACTCGAGCTGTCCTAGATTAAGAAGAAACGTTGTAACAAGACTTTGAAGACCACATGATTTTCAGGACGGTTATAAAGTTGTTGTTTGTGGTATACATGATGCTTGTCGACTACTATGGTCATTTACACCAGGCCAATTCTCTTCATTTTTATTCTGTATCTGCCGACTTCTAGCAAGTCCTACTTGTAGGCTTTTTATAAGACACCGCTTAAACGGATGAAATGGCGAGAAGGAGCTTAGATAAACGTCCAACACTTAGGTTGCAATTCTGAAGTCTACTTCGGTCGTAATCGAACCCGCAGCCCGTAGATGTTGCAGCTGTTGAATATGCCACTACGCTATCTCGCCAGTCAAAAGGGGCAATTAGAAGTAGAAGTAGAACTAGAACTAACGCTACAATATATCTGAAACACAACAAACTGGATAAAATTCTGAAGCAACTAATACGAATTACTGTATTGCGAATTATCTGTGGAATATTGAATATAAATTCGACATTTCAAAAGAACGGGGTTACGTGAACGCAATGAGACGAATTCCGGCCCCTTCCAAAAACAACACCCAAGGCTACACCGCTGTTCAGGGTTGTAATCAAGTCTCAAGGTTCTGGGCCAATCTTACTTTTATAGTTTTCATTCGAGTCAAGTCGACGTTATTGACAAATAAAAGTATTGAACTGTAGTTGCTACTTATAGGACTTCAATAATATACGTAATGGATTTGTTTATACGTCTCTCGAGCGTCATACTTCGGTTCAAGTAGCATTTGAGTTTCCCGACCACGCTATCATTTTATTGAAAACAGGATTGCTATACAATGAAAAGATGGGACGGTGCAACACTTGGAGTAGGCCAAGTCTTTAAATGAAACGCTCACCTTGACTTACAGCCGGCGATTGAAATGAACGAGGCTTGTTTGGTAGTCCAGGTCGATATGTCAGATTAGTGGAGTCCTGAACATTTTATACTGCGACCCAAATATCAGTATTATTGGCATTTCACGACTCAATCCTCACACATTGAAATGAATGCTTTTTTGTCTATTAGTATGCTACATTTTACGGGCATGTATGAAATACATAATGTGCGGAAAACCAGTTGAATGCATCTCAATTGTATGGAACATGTGTGACGCAGTTGATGCCAAATCGGGTGGATTATTTTTCTTTGTGGGTAGCATGGGCAAATTTGCACTCATATTTCAAGGAGAGGACTTTTTGGTGCGGACCATTTCGATAACCTGACATATATAAATATCGAGCGACCAGTGATGGCCATTATGTGTCAATTAGGTTTTATCGCCGCCGATTTTTTTGGCACCGACCCGGCTCTAGTTTGGACAAATGTTGATGTCTCCGGATGACCCACCACGGAAAGGGTCGACCATTAAACTCCAGACACATCAATGCTAGACAAATTTAATGACATCAGAGGAATTTTTTCAAGACAAAAGCTCGGTGCCGAATTTTATCACGAAAATTTCAAAAATTATCAGCTTCAGATTCGTGTAATGATCGTACCAACTACGAAATAACTAGCGCGGACATCTGTAATAACCAGCTATGATTCGTATCTCAAAAAAGTATATTTTGTTTGTAAGCGAGAAGGCAAACTATAGCACGACAACGAATTCGTACGTTTCACTGGCATGAATATCTTCAATAGCCCATCGACTTGCGGTGATTGGTATCTCAAGAGTAAAGTATAGTCTAGTCTAGTTGGCAGCGAGAAGGCATCAATTCTCTCAGAGCTGGCAAAGGTATGAACAAATTTTCAGGCGAATCACAGCCTATTTTTTGTTTGATGCGGCTTACTCATTTTCAGTAAACGTTTATAGTTATAGTATACATTACACTTGTCAAGGCATATTCTAAGGCACACGCGGTAATTCGGGAATACGAGTGTAAGCTATTAAGTATAGACAAGTATAAATACTGGTAGCAGATGATTACAATCGAGAATGCGCGTATAAAGTTATAGTTAATCGCCTTTTACATCGAGCACGAATGGGGTTATGAGCAGTGTAGGGATGACTCGAGTCAACTTTTCCATATGACTTGACTTGAGTTACTTTGAAAAAAGGACTTGACTCTTCTCGACGTTTCAAAAAATGCGGATTGACTCGTGACTAGGGCTGGGCACAATGATTCGCTTGTGCGCTCGATGAGAGATCGTCGGCGATGAAACATTTGCACAAAATAAAGAGCTATGTTCAGCGAAACCGTCGATATTGCTACGTCTAAAACGCCAAATTATCAGGTCCTTGCCAAATGATCCCATTGTTATACAGAGGCGACAGCGGCCTCGTATTTTGAAAATTCATCTTGACTTTACTAATAAAGCTCGCCAAGGGATATACAAATATTTAGGGGAAACATGGCGTGCATTTTCAAATGATGCAGTT
This sequence comes from Botryllus schlosseri, assembly GCF_051294905.1. NCBI lineage: Eukaryota > Metazoa > Chordata > Ascidiacea > Stolidobranchia > Styelidae > Botryllus > Botryllus schlosseri. The sequence continues at coordinate 22,950,170 of NC_137247.1, read as the reverse complement.
ACCCATTTTCAGTATACGGTTAAAGTTATACTGGCCTAGGGTTACCACACGTCCGGAATTTCCCAGACATGTCCGGAATTTCACTGTTAAAGCTGCGCCCAGGAGGAATTTTTAGAATATGCCTAAATGTCCGGAATTTTGAAGACTTGAAGTAATAAGCTAATTTTATTTTCGTAAATCTACATAAACAATATTATTTTAGGGCAGATTTATGCTGCATGAAATTTTTCTTTGCGCTGCACGCGATTTAGTATATATTGGTTTTAATATGGGGACTACTACCCTCTCAAAAGATGCGATCAAGAATAAATAAAAATAACATTCATTTACAAAAATAAGTCTAATTGTGATCGCAATTACAAGATAACGCTATATTCATAGAGTCGGTTTACACCGTTTGGATGCTTTATTCAAAGATAGTGCATCGTTCTAAACCGGGAGGCATTTTGCCTATATTCTGGAGTTCGCGAATATGTTTGAACGTAATCAGCTTCAAAAATAGGCCGTGAGTAGGGCAATGTGCCGACCTCAAATTAGTAATCATCTCATCAAATTTTGAGCCGGGCCACGGACCAGATGCATATATAGTAGGCCGTGGAAGTTGCATCGATGACCGTACGGTGGGCCCAAGATCAGTGTTTATTTGAGCGGAAGGGGGCTGAAAAAATGCTGCTTCCGCGCCAGTTACAACTTATAACACAAAACCACATACTCCTGAACCGGATCGTGACCACTTCGAGTCGATAGAAAAAGCTTTGCTTGTGTGACATCATATTGATCGACAATGTGATCATACCTCATTTTAAAATCCGCTAGTGAGAGCTAAAGAGCGTCCGGAATTTGTCCCACTAAAATATGGTAACCCTATACTAGCCTACATATTATCGTTAATATCCTGCCAGTAATGTTCCCGGTATTGTCTATTTTCGGTAATGTCCATTCTCGGTGGTGTCCATTCTCGGTAATGTCCATTTTTGGCGGTGTCAATTCTCTGTATTGTCAATTCTCTCGAGTCAATTCTCACTGCCGTGGATATAACTACCAGGGCTGTGGAGTCGGAGTCGGAGTCGGTGGAGTCGGGGTAATTTTCGCTTGATGGAGTCGGAGTCGGAGTCGTGAAAACTATAATAGCTGAAGTCGGAGTCGGAGTCGGTGAAAAAATACTGACTGGAGTCGGAGTCGGAGTTTGTGAGAATGACTATGACTTCGACTCCGACTCCAACTTCGCTATCATGAAAACATTTGCTTTCAAAGAATTTTCAATAGAATTTTAATGTACCACCAATCACTGTTAATATTAACCATACAGACCAGGTGCGGCCAGCCCGTGGCACGCAGGCCAAATTTGGCACACGAGAAGGTTAGGTGTGGCCTGCGAGGTAATTCTCGAAATTATTCATGACATCAGGTACAATTGCAAGGCCAACCAAAATTTGATTAGCATGACCGCGAAATTTGATGATGACGACTAAAACAACAGTTCTGACGCATTGGCGTATATCCAGGGGTCAGCCCCATTCATCCCAGATCTTCGTATATGACCATGAAGTAGAATATTTCATAGCAGATTTATTGACTTGAAATTTTTCTCGGTACTTCGCATGATTCATTGTCACTAGATTTCTTGCATTTAGTATTGGAGCCCCTTTTGAAAATTATAAATACATATTGTTCACAGAATTGAGTCTAACTATATTCGCAATTAGGAGATACGGCTTCGCTTGTGCACTCGCAGCGAGATCGTCGACAAAACATTTGCACAAAATGATAGAGACATGTTCACTGATACCGTCGATTTTGCTATGTCTAAACGTCGAATAATCCTGTCCTCGCCAAATGAGCCCAGTGGTATACAGATGCGACCCCCAATGTATGTAAGCGACATATTTATTGATATAGCTATAGCCGAATTCAGTCGTTATCTTGCAAAAAAATTTTGCGCCTCGCGCGACCAGGGCGTGATTGCGCAATGCACAGTTGCATGACATATTGGTATCAATTTTAGAGCGTATTAATATAAGTCCTCTTTGCAATGTTACCTAATTCGGTTCGCTCCTATCAACGACTAAAAAAAGGTTATCAAAATTCCAGTTGCCCGCGCAATGGTTCGTAAATCACAGGTGTCTCTTTTGCTGAAAAAGTTGCCCATCCCTGATATAGATTAAATTAGACATTACTTGCAAATTATAACTCAGTTGCAGAGGGGAAGGAAATCGCAAGATGCGTTTTCGCGATGCAGTCAAAATTGATGCAATTTTTGGAATTATACCATGATACTGTGTGACAAAGAAAATGCATCGGCTGGTTTGGTAAAATTGTAAAAATGATGTAAATATGACCAAACGGTGCTTCCCACTTGACAAAATTAAAAATATTTGTAGTGTAGCTTAGCTGTTTGGGTCGAACAAATGATTAAGAAAGACTGCAAGTCCCAATCCTTGAATACTTGATTAAGTACATGTAGACTAGACATAGGCTATGGTCTTTGACTACTTAACTAAATTCCATTTATGACCAATGTCAATTATTAGTAGTAAGAGTGTTTTAATCAGGATAGTGTGCAATTACAAAATTAGTAAGTTCAGTTTCTTTATTAGTTGCTGAGTCATACACAAGAGCTACACTTGGATTTCTTATCTACATTTTTATTATACAGGATTGGATATCTGCCATATTTGAATGATTCATACATTTCAGGATACTAGAGAGTCCATGTTATAAAAACTTGAATAAGGAAGGATATTTAGCAAATCTTTATTTCATGTTAATTGCATAGTGGATAATTCGAGCTGTGCCACAATGAAACAATTTAGCATGCCACAGTTAATCATATGATTGCATATGTTTAATGGTTGTATGATAGTCATTCAACCGACAATGTGGCATATAATTTTCGAAGTAAATTGGTAATAATGCTGGAGTCGGAGTCGGGAGTCGGAGTCGGAGTCGGTACGTTTAAAGACCCAGGAGTCGGAGTCGGAGTCGGAGTCGGAGTCAGTACATTTAAAGACTCAGGAGTCGGAGTCGGTATATTGAAAATGTGTGGAGTCGGAGTCGGAGCCGGAGCCGGTGGTAAAATTTACCGACTCCACAGCCCTGATAACTACTAGTCTATGTAACGTTAGCTCTAATCCCGGGTTCGAGGCTTTTTTTCGCCGAACAAACCATATTAGCGCTATACTTTAAATTGTAATTCCCATAGAGACACACAATATTGCCGATCAAATGATGAAGTTTTGCAAAGTTACTCGACTCAACGTGAGAAAATCCTGTTTATATGCGTCAATACAGTTACGACGTCGCGGTATTATGAAAAATAAAATAACATTGTCACGGTGGATATTATTTTCTTTATGGCTCACTCGCCACTTATACTGCTTCGGAGCGCACGTGTGTTCATTTACGTGAGCGACGTGGTGAGAGTAGCCAGCTTTGTTTTGCTGTTGTTGATCTGTTCATTTATTGTTTTATTTACTGGAGTATTTGGTCTTACCAGGATATTACCAGCAATTTTTCAACGGTATTTTAATAAGATATTCGTCCATTTGGAGTTCTTGTTTCGTACCAGTTGGGGAGGAGATCCAGAGTCAGCCTACTCCAATCACATTCTTCATAAGTCTCTACTTGGAGACGACAAAGGTTGAAAAATTGAGTGTATTCCATCAACTTCGTTATGGATCCTCCATCTACAGTCAAAGACTTCGATGCGCAAGTCAATGATATTACTTTTGGTCCAAGAAGAGACCCTAATGCCTATAAGGAGATTACAGTCAAAGGCTTCGATATGCAAGTCACTGACAATATTTTGGCCGGTCTAGCAAGAGACTTCCATGCTGCCGATGCCTACTTTACTAAATGTTTGAGTGGAGCTACTCCTCGAACTGTTCTGGCTGCAAAAGACAGTCTTGACGAGGTATTCCATCGAGTCAATACCCAGTTGAACAATCTTACTACCGGTATCAAGGAAAAGATAACCGAGGGCAGCGTCTATGCCGAATCAATATTGGAAAGAATTTCGTCATTTCATGACCTTTGTCTATATACAAAGAATATTGCTGATGGCACATTCCGTAAACTTATTACTGCTGAAAGGGTAAGTACGCCACTTGACGACTTACGGACATTGTGGATGCATGCAGAAGACAATTTGAAAAGGTTGGAATGGGAACTTTTCAATGCTCAGTCGAAACTTGAACGGTATAAAGCAATTGTTTCGTCACAATTTGGATCATTAGCTTCTGTAACCAGTCATAAAGGTTGCTGCGGCTTGGATAGTAATGACACCCACAACAAAGGACTGCCAGTTGGCAATGCTATTAATGATAAACCTATCACAGAAGACTTTCTCGATACTCGGGCCATTACCACTCAATGTCAAACTTTCGCGACTTGCCCTACTCCACCTGTTGTAGGATGTTTGTTGTCAGAGAAGATATCCAATTACCAGTTCTCAGCCCGACGTAATGGGTCGGCCGTGAAACCAGTTATTTCATCCGACTACCTATTCTCAGTCCCCTGTAATGGGCCGGCTGTGAAACCAGTTATTTCATCCGACTACCTATTCTCAGTCCCCTGTAATGGGCCGGCTGTGCAACCAGATTTGATATTCAGTTGCCGTTACTCAGAAGCCTATAATGGGCCGGCTGGGCAACCTAAAATATCCTCTAATTGTCAATACTCAGCCACCCGTAGTGCGGCGGCTGATGCGACCAACTTCAATCAAGGCTTTCACACTTGTGAAATGTTCATTGATAGTTCTACGCACCCCGCAACAGATAATACTCACAATTGTGAGCTGCTGCAGTCTGCTCAACATCCTGTTATTCCATCTTCATCTCCTGTAAGTCAACAGGATGAAGCCAATGTTGATCCAAATTCCAACGATTTCGTTGAATTTGTCGAGAAGGAAATAGCATTGACTCGGTCACCATTTGGTCCGGTCAACAATGAATTTGATTTTTCACTTGAACCCGAAGACATCGATCCAAAGATACCTCACAAGATGTACTCGAAGAATCCGCGCAAAACTGCAATAGAGGTAAATTCTACATCTATGGATTCCGGCTCGATGCGTCGATGTACCTCTGAAAAGGAGCTACGTTCGCCATGTATCCTCTGTCAAGATCTTCATCTTCTCTTCAACTTTGAAGAAATCCAAAAGATGCAAGTTCGGCAACGTCATGGACTTGTAGAAGAGAGTCTGGTACGCCGTAATCGTTCATTCTGTGATCATGATCACAATTATTACCCATCCACATGTCATTGCAAAATTCATGGATGTGGCTGTGCTCAAAGCACTTTATTACATGACGCATATAAATGTTCGTTATATCCTAAATCGATTGTTGTTGCCAGCAACAACACAGTTACAGCTCTATCTCCTGCAATTGCCGAGATAAGTTGTCCTGTACATCTGTCCACACCTTTGGTGATGATCACCTGCCTGGTAGCTTCTACCGGTTTTATTACATGTGCATTCCTTATTTCTGGGGCTACCAACTGCCTGTGTACTTTCTTTTTCCTAAACCAATTGGTTATCAGTGGTGAAACGCTGACTTGTTTAATTAATACCGCTGCCATCCTTCCCCGCCAGCCTAAATTTGTGCCCATATCCGTTGAAGGAATCGGGTAAAGCACAGGCATCAACTTGAATGATGTATTAGCTATTTGTCACTTTCCTGTTATTGAAAATCTACCCCCAAGCGCAGACATTGTTGCACAATGCACATGCACAATGATACCTGAAGGACGCGTCCAATGTCCACCCAATTATTGATGTAAATGATTTTTACTGTATTATTGGTAACAAGTTCTTATGCGTTACCTGGATTACGAAGTCAGCAGTTACTTCATGATAACTTGGCCACTCTTCTATGGGTTGTGACAAAACCCTTCGAACAAATTAGGTGTATTCCACTGAGGTTAATTTCCTTAATTGCAATCACAAGACTTCTGTTATTGCTGAAAGTTTCATGAGACTTTAATTTTCTGCATTTAATGCCAATTTTCCTAATCTTAATTGTCAATTCATATCTAATTCATCGGTCATTGGAGCGTTATGTCGATTTTCGACTACTTAGATGTCCGTCCATGGGCAGCAGATCTGACTTCAGATGACTTCTCACATCTTTGGAGACACTTGTACTCCTGATATTGCACAATTTTGTGTTCGCAAAATAATTGCCTGCGACGTACTTATGTCGATAAGGCAACCCTTTATTGTATCCTAATCATGCTACCTGACTGTAATGTCTTGGTCAGGAGAGTGAGGTTTGTACTGTAAGTAGAACCTACGAACATAATATTCGTAAGTTCATATTCGTACAAGCACCCTGTGTAGTTTTACATTTTGTTAACTGTCATTACCACCGCTCATCAGTTATTGTGACTCTATGTATTTGCTTTGGCAGTTCACAGTTCGTCACAGGGCCGGCTATGTCACGGTGGATATTATTTTCTTTATGGCTCACTCGCCACTTATACTGCTTCGGAGCGCACGTGTGTTCATTTACGTGAGCGACGTGGTGAGAGTAGCCAGCTTTGTTTTGCTGTTGTTGATCTGTTCATTTATTGTTTTATTTACTGGAGTATTTGGTCTTACCAGGATATTACCAGCAATTTTTCAACGGTATTTTAATAAGATATTCGTCCATTTGGAGTTCTTGTTTCGTACCAGTTGAGAGAGGAGATCCAGAGTCAGCCTACTCCAATCACATTCTTCATAAGTCTCTACTTGGAGACGACAAACATAATAGACCATAAACAAAAATCATTCCATGTGTCAGATTTATTCAGCTCCACAAAGTTATTCACAAACAATTTTGTCAGAATATGGTATTGTGATGATCTAATTATGGCTATTATTACTCGCATAACAGTATGAAATGTTTTAATTTCACATAACGACTGCTATCATGTCTTGGCCTTGAATCATAGTAAGTGTAGCATCGGAAATGCGGCTATACCCGCTGCCAATATCACTAGCAATGCAGTCAAAAGACGAAATTCCTTTTCTATTTGGATGAATAGTGGTAGATCGGATAATGTTTTGGACAAAGCTCCTTTTTGGTTCTCGTGAGGAAATGGAGTGTCTGGAATATCCTTCGCTAAAAATTCGCAGATTGGCTTCCATCCGTCAGATAGGTTGAACACCAGTGTCTGGTCTTTAGGGGATCAATGAAAACACGGAAGTTATGGCGGCTGTACTCGGGGAACTCACTGATGATCATATCGGGCGACGTGGGAATTTCGAGAAATATGTATGTTTATAACAACACCATTTGCTTCACATGGATTTTGTTTTACTAATAAATGGATAGGAAGTAATACCAGACAATTTTTTTATCGCAGCCACGCAAGATAAAATTTTTCAGTTCATTATGGCACGCTAAATGATTTATCACGCAAGTTGTAAATTTGCTCCGTAAAATGGCATAAAGTTTGAAAATTCAAAATAACTTTTTAAAAGTAATCTCGAGGAAACATTAAAGCGGAATGGAAGAAACTGCCCTTTCCAGCTTACACAAAAATCAAGAAGTCTCGCATGATGTGGCACTAGACTTATTCGAGTCACTAGAATGCATGGAAAACTTGTCAATTATTTTTTAAATAAATAGCAATTTATGTTATATTCGAGTAGAAGTTTACGACCTTACTTCTTGTGTAACTTGAATTACTACTTTTATCACCTCTGAGTACTTCATACGATATTTTTACCCATATAGGGAACTATAAATTAGTCAATGTAGATCATGGCAAGCGTAAGATGTGGAATAACTGAAGCGAATCGAAGTCTTCGTGCCCCGGGACACAACCCAACATATGGATTCGAATCAATGCGAAACATATACGAGAATATTTTGTGATCGGACTGCTGTTATTTTACAGTTGGCACTCCGCATACGAAAGATTGCGTACCGGCGCCTAATTCTATCGGCGTAGGTCTAACCACATAGTTGAAATGATCACATACCTTTAACACTCCGTCATTATGCTCTCTGTAACGACGCTTCTGAATTTGCACATTTGGATTTTGTAGGAACTTTGGAAAGGGTTGTGGTGGGCATGAATAAACAACATAACCTGTCAGCAAATTGTGACGGTTGTTAAAATGTAGTAAATTGCATCTCAAAAAGCTTAGCATTTACGGCATAAAGTAGTGGCAAATCCTCAGTGTCATAGCGTTTATGTGAGCATGTCGTGTATTTTGTTATGTTCACAGCATTTTAAGGCGACGTACAAACAGAAAAGGTATTTGAAAAGTGTCCAATATTCTTTGGTTAATTTCGCATCATGTTTAAGATACATTTAGCGACTAACTACGTTCCAGCTTCTCATATAATGAATATATTTTAGAGGTTAAAGGTATGAAATAAATATTTGTGTGGGATATCTATAACTCACTAATGGCAGGTGAATGTGACCAGCTGGATCAGCTAATATGGTGGAGGAACGAATTCATCAGCACTTACCCAACTGCGTTATAACCTCCCGTGCTTTTCGGCCGGTAGGCGTGAACGCGTGGTAAGCAAGAAATCGATTCGAACTGTGTAGCGCGTCGACTTGATATTTGTAACTGTCGTACCATTCGTCTTCGCTTGATCGCATGGTAAGGATAACCTGAATATGCATACCGACATTGCACGAGTCACCAACATGCGGTACGCGCTCTGATTTGAGATTTCGGAAAAACGATAAGTAACACATTTGGAAATGCCAAGACCAAGACGCTCAGAAAACTGCTTAGGACTTATCCACACGATCAAGCTGTAGAAGAAGACAGTATTTCAGCTATAGTAACGTGTCTCGCCAGCACCAATATTGATTCCTTGGCGCTTAGACGATGAAAAGCGTTGCGAGGAATCGTGCGCAACTCACACTTCAAAATAGAATGAAATTGATTATCATGACATTTCTTGTTGTATAAATATTTGTAATACTTTTACAGAGTATTGCTTCTTTTGGTATATCTACGATAGTCGCTAACGTTAGATAGCACAGTGTTGTAGTGGCGTGAAGTGTGAAAAACGTGGTAATTAGACTGTGTGGCATTTTGTCTCAATATTGCATTATTGCGGCCCGCGGCCTCTACGAAATTTGAAAAGTGGCTTGCGACGAGTTTTGAGTGGCGACCCCCTGGCCTAATGCGTATGTATGGAATAGGACAGTGCTTTTCAACCTTTTTGAGCTACATTCGCATTTTTTGAAAATTTCATTCGCACCTGCCAGCCGGAATTTATTACACAAAAAATATGAAGAAACTTATCACTATTGTATTCGATGAGCTTCTTGGAGTTACAGAGCTTCATTATTTTACATTCAACGTATCGTATATTATTGATTAATCAAGTACTACAATCACTGCAGTAGAAAAATCACAGATAAAGCACTCCCGTTGTTCTCAAGGTGTCCGTTACTTATCCCGGGGGTATCGTGCAGTGATCTCCTTCGAAGCTTAAAGGACGAAACCAAGAACAATATTCACTGGCAACAATATCACTTTTCCACTGAATCCGCATGTTACGTCATCGAGATGTGAATGGGTTCGCATTTAGAACGCACAAAAAAGCGAAACTGCACTTGAATCATAGGATAACACTAGCACCTTTGGTTCATTTTCAGACAACATTCGCAAAGATGTTTCACCGTACTAATGTACGCGTTAGCCGATTGGATAGTACGGTGGGTGTTGAAACAGGAATGCTATACGAACCCACACAATCCGAGTAATTGATGTCGGTTATTGCATAGGCTTAGGCTTCATTCACTCCTTATCTATGCAATGCGCAAATCTACATATCTTTCAGAACAGCGTGTGGTATCCTTGTGGTTGTCAAAGCAAACACTTACACCTTCTTCACTATTTATTACTTTTATAAGATTCATGATTAACGCATAGTTATATCGGTCGGGGATGCCAACTGCGGGGTAGGTCTTAGGACAGTGGTTCTCAACCTTTTTCGCTTCGCGGACCCCTTTTGACCGTCACGGACTCTCGCGGACCCCCTCAAGTTTTAGTTCAATTTTAGCTCTATTATGGTGCAACCTTCATATCTGTCTTGTGCAAATACGAACTGTAGGCTTGTGATAAACAGCAAAATAATGACTTTTCTTGAAAATAACATCATACTATTTATGTAGAAATTGGTAGACTTTTATTATTTCAAAGCTAATTTTGCTGCTGTATTTCTTGAATTACGTGGTCGTGTCTTGAAAATCCGTGTCTTCGTTCTGATAGAAACGAGGAGTGCCAAAAACCATTTCCGCAAAGATAGATGGAGGCTAATGCAATATTAACGCATAACGCTTTCGACGATACTTTTGGTGTGATCGCAAGATTTATGGCACCAAAATGAAGAAACATATATTTTACGAAAATATCACGTCCAGCATCTAGCGCAGGGACGGGCAATATACTCGGCTCGCGACGGCATTTCGATCAGCCCGCGGAGAGTTTCTACCGTCAAAGTAAAATCGTAATCTAATAGTATAGACAAATTTTATGCGCCAAAGAATGGATCCAAGTTTTCCAACCTGAGAAAGACTGTCATGAAACTACTTGTTCTGTTCGGGTTTACATATATATTTACGAGCAAACATTTTCGACCATGAACAATCGAATATTAACAAGACAAGGCTGCATACCAATATAACTCGTGATATGAATTTCAGGGTTGAAGCGTAATGCTTTGATAGCAACGAAACACTACTTGTTCATCAAAAAAGCAGCCTTGTCAATAGGGCATCCGCAATAAGAATGCGCCAAATCTGATAGACGCGCTTTAAGAGCAGGTATATCATTGTCCGATTTATGACGGGTGTCAGCCGAAAATATTCGGGTACATTTCAACATGAATATACTATTCAATTGTATATTGAAGTTCTGTACCTCAAAGAAGCTGTTCAAATAGTGGTTATGTATATCACTGGATAAAATGGATTTCATGGCGATGTTTCAATCCCTGCATTGGGACAAATTAGGGATATACTTCGGAATTTTTTTTCAAACGACTGTACACTACTTTGATGAGAGAGACAAGTTCAAATCGAGAAGGTTTCGCAGACAAATCGAAGTCACCCTGATTGACGTTACTATCTCTATAATTTTATTTTTTCAACAAACCCCAACAAAACGTCTCATAACACCAATATGTTTGTATCAGCAGGTTAATGGAAAATTGGCAATGAAAATGAATTTCCACACTACGATAGTTCATGTTAGACGATTATTATGATGATATGAGTCATGAGGTTTTAGCAGTTGTGGTGCGAAACTGCCTCATGATTTCTCAAATTATAAAATAAAGTAAAAATTCAAATATCACCAATACTAAAATTTAGAGGTCTCGCGGACCCCCTGAAATTGCTTCGCGGACCCCGCGGACCCCGTTTGAGAACCGCTGTCTTAGGACATTCTTACAATATTGCCAAAGTGACTGAAATAATGCGAAATTATTGTTAATATCCCAAATATCCTTATACATAAAGACGAATAAGTTTCAGTCTAATTAAGCCTAAATTAGGCTGCAGAAGGAATATCATAAGACATACGTCTCGCTGACTCTGAAGAGGGTACTCAAGTTTGTATTGCAAACAAAGGCGATACGAATAAGAAATAGACAAATTTTCCCTATGGTTCAGTAAGCTTAGTGGCATCACCAATTTTTGTCAGACACCGGTTACGCGGATGAGATAGCGAGGAGGATTCATAGTAGTGCGATGCTTGTGTGATGATCTGCCGTGACTAAAAGCTCTCCAATCTACGGTGCCATCCATCCGTGAAGCAATGGGACTTCAACGACTTTTGGATGGCGAAACATTCTTGTTTTTTTTAAACGGTTTTTGTTACATCTTCATGCAGATAGATATGCTGTTAAAACATTTCAGTCGCGTGTTGCCGATACGCGTATGGCCGATAAGCGTATGGCGCAATAGTGGATTGCTAGTTTTTAAAACACAATTTCGCATATTCCCGCAAATGTACAAATAGACGGTGACATTGCCCTTTTCCGTCGCTCGATAAGTGTGAAGAGTCTGCTAAATGCGGCTTGCGAATGCTGCGATATACTGGTGTCCCCAATTCAAGATCATCAAATAATGGCACTTTGTTTCCTTCGCCCCGTTAATTCCAAGATAAATTGATCGCATATGCTACATTCATGCTCCCTTGAATACGAATCAAACCCAGCGAACATGAGAATGAGCGTTATTCATGTAACTCCGATTTTGCTTGGAAATTGATTCGTTGATTCGTTGATTCAGAGGTTATCAAATTTTCCTCAATCGCGTACCACTAATTTGTTGTTTGTACTACACTCATGACCAATCATGTACCTGACTCCTGAATGACTTGGAACATATGTAGTTATCACTATTACATTACATTAATAACTAGCGGAAATGAAATTTAATGTGATGGATTCAACTGTTTCTTCTACAAAATGTAGGCTACTCTATCCGGGATATAATATCACTGATAAAATATCGGAGATCACGCTCATATAGGCTCAATTGGAAAATTCCGGCTCGCATTACATCGAGATACGGATCTCAGTTCTTCGTTTCTACATGGTTTCAATCAGGGTGTCGTGTTGAACAGCTTCCCTTTATGGGAACATTTGAGAAGGTTTTTCACCAGCGACACACATAATACCTATATTCGTGGTGGAGATCTATCTTTGCTTCTAATCGACATGTGAATCGCATAAGCGGTGTCTTACAAAAGCTTAGAACGAATGTGGGCCTTACCAAAAGTCGGCAGTGGTTCTTAAATTCTTTGACCGCGACTAAAATCTGAGTGCTATTGCCATATCGCGACCCAAGTGTCATTTTTTTTTCTTCTTATTCATTCCATAGTATGCTACGCCTTCACGGACAGTCGGTCATGCATGACATAAAGAACACGCGGACAATAATTGTACGCGACGGAGCTTTATGAAACATTAGGTGCAATATTTTCGTGTGGGGTTCTCATTTGTACTGCCATTGTGCAACTGTCTACTCGGATTGCAATGATGGACCTATTCTGTGCAGAACATTTCCACGACCGGACATAGCAATATCGAAGGTTTTGGCCAACCAGTTACGGTCAATTTTAACGCCGCCGATCATTTTGGCACTTCACTGCTCTCTGCTCCTCAATTTAACTCTTCCCTCTTCTCTTACGAAACGCTTACGTTTCAGAATAGAAGAGAGAAGAGAAACAGTCGGACGCGTGTACGCATCGTGCATTCACGGCTTAACGCATCCCAATGGTTTCCATGGTGATTTCCGTGGAAGCCAATGTCGGGCAAATCTTACCATGAATTCAAACAAATTTCTGCGATACAAAGGTAGGATGATTTTCATATTCAAGCCATATTGTAGTAACGACTTGTCTACGTGTCTCGCTTATTGGCTACAGTACCCAACACGGTGACCCCGGATAGGAATCAAGCATACACAGGGTATCGCGCCAAGCGCGACGAAAATTCATTGTTTCAATAATTTCAGCAAATATTACATACATGTTAGAAGATTGCTTTGGAGTCATCGCGACCATAGATTATACCCTTCTTTATACTTTACACCCTTCCTATACTTCAAGAACCCATGATATAAGGAATAGCGGCCTGGTGTAAATGACCAAAGTTGCAGTCGATAAATACTGAACACCGAAAACAACAGCTCTAGCGCCGTACTGTGGCAATCACTATTCTCCGTATTCGATTGCGATGAATTAATACTGTCGGTATTCTTGATTATACTTTCGACAAGTGTAGCCGTTCGGTCGTAGTCCTCGCTATCTAACTGAATGCGGCTATATTACTTCAGGTTCGACTGGATCCAGAGACACATTGCAGATTCGACGGATATATTACAACGAAGGCAGGCACAATAAACACATCAATACTTCCAATCCAATCCAAGACTTAACACAGTAACAACTCCACACAAAGATACTCCAAGTCCAACTCCATACAAAACCCAATATCCAACTACAATCACATACCAAAGACTAACTCCAATCAATCACTTCCTCTTTCCCAATACCGCATGCTACCCTACGCATGACTGGTCTTGCAACCAGATAGTCCGGAGTCATTATGGCTCCGTAACCGAGCGGTTACACATCCCCGTTCCCAAGTTGAGTGATCTAGTAGCAAAGATCACTCACAAGCGACAAGAGGGAGCAGAAATAAAACAAACAGAAAATAAGTATAAAAATGCAAAAAGTATAAAAAATGGCAACAATATGTACAAAGAAATAGAATCACGTAAGGCTTGTTACAGCATCCTACAACCACCAATAATACAATACATTAGTGAGATCCACCAACAACACAAAGAAGGCCACCACAATATCTCCAAAAGTTCTCTCAACTGTCAACAATACCAAATAACAGACACAAAAATCCAACAACAATTACGAAAAAGCAACCATTTGCCACAGATCTCCACAACATAAGAACCTGCACTAAACCAAGTCAACATCAGAATTCAAACACGAGGTATCAATACCCATAAACAATAGCAGGTCACTATCGAATCAAGATCACAGTTCTAACATCTCATTATAAGGGGCGTAGTACAAGTCCGGTGTCAAATCCCAATGACCCATCATATCGCTCAAATATCTCTCGAAGTAAAAGCTTTACGGTGCGACGGCTCCTTTATATTCACAGTGATACACTCAATGGCCAGCTTACAGATCACCAACGGCTTTAAAGTTCCAAGTATATCAGATACGTTTACTTCTCTACCAACCAAGCCCTTGTTTCCAATTGACGAAGCCACTGTAGCACTTTCACCTCCCCAATCTTCAGCCGATTGTTCCTCCATCTTACTTCTTTCTTCACCATGACTGTCATCATCATCTGTCTCGTCACACGACTTCAATGGTACCATGACTACCATCTCAGATCCAATATCATCAACAGGAGCATGAACAGTCTCTTCAGACACTGAATCCATTTTACTCTCATATTCAAGCGGTTTGTCATCAACGAATACATGCTGTTTCTCAAATTCCGCCTCTTCAACGTTCACAACAGCAACATATTTTCCAGCAGACGAGCATACCGATCCATGTACCAAGTCACCACGTGTCACATTATCCATTTTCCCAACAGCACGAGTGTCCAATAACTTCACAATTTGTCGTGCTTCCTTCCCAAGCATTCCTTTTGCTAACTTCTTTAAAAACCGTGCAAGTGCAACTTCTTCTTTCCTCTTTAATAACTGCCTTGCTTCAAGTCCACCGCATCTGTCTCCTACTGCAAGCGGCATCTCTCTACCGGATCCAGCATCAGGGTGCGTGCTCGCCATTTGTAGCCGTTCGGTCGTAGTCCTCGCTATCTAACTGAATGCGGCTATATTACTTCAGGTTCGACTGGATCCAGAGACACATTGCAGATTCGACGGATATATTACAACGAAGGCAGGCACAATAAACACATCAATACTTCCAATCCAATCCAAGACTTAACACAGTAACAACTCCACACAAAGATACTCCAAGTCCAACTCCATACAAAACCCAATATCCAACTACAATCACATACCAAAGACTAACTCCAATCAATCACTTCCTCTTTCCCAATACCGCATGCTACCCTACGCATGACTGGTCTTGCAACCAGATAGTCCGGAGTCATTATGGCTCCGTAACCGAGCGGTTACACAAGGTTATTATGAATCCTGCAGAGTGTTCTGAATTATAATTTTGTCCGCGTAACCCAGTTAGTCAGTTGCTTGAGAGCCTCGTCTAAAGGAAACATCTACTTACCCCCACCCAATAGCAACCTAACTAAGAGATCTATCGACTACTCGGGACCTATCATTTGGAATGCATTACCACCACATATCCGTGAATTGCCTTATAATAGATTCAAAAAAGCCCTACTTGATCACCTCTTGTCGTTACACTAACACTGTTGCCCTACCTCGCCCAGACATTGCTTCATTGATCATTTGCTACCATTGTTTAATTTTTTTTTCTATTTTCCTAAACATTTTTTACAGCCAGACTGTTCAGAGTCAAGTGTACCTGTTTGATGCTGGTGTGATCAGACTAGATGACCTTCACGGTCTTATCGATCATTCCTATCTAATACCGAATACTGTAGGCTTACCATACGTCCTCTTTTAATAGGATTTGTCCTCTTTTTTGACTTTTTTGAAAGTGTCCTCGGAGGACGCCCTTTTGTCCTCTTTTTTGAGATTTTGTCCTCTTTTTTGAAAATTTAGGTCAGATATAGAGGAAATTGCGAGTGATATGCCGCAAATTAGCGCAGAAGTGAAGCTCCGGCGGGTATTTCGGAGGGAAAAGCGGTGATTTCAGGTTTGAGCGAAATGAAGACCTTTTTTTTTTAGTCATCCACCTGGCAATGTGGAGTGAAAAACGTGTTTTTGAGCTCTGAGCGGGCGGAAGTGATGACCTTTTTTTTTTTTTTTTTTTAGTCAACCGATCATGAAGTGGGAAAAATTTACCGGTTTTTGAGAATTCTTCTCCAGTTTTGCATGTTTGAAATTTCTGAAAAAGTGTCCTCTTTTTTCATTTCCGAAATATGGTAAGCCTAGAATACTGTGCAGTGCACGCATATTTTCTGTACCACCATCACTGCCGTTTGTTATGTATTTTGGTTTAATGAAAATAAAGACTCTCTCTCTCTCTCTCTCTCTCTCTCTTGGTTTTCTTTATGAATTTGAAATGTCGCATTATACTAGCGGGAAATTGTTGCTCTGCTTCAGTAACTCTCACATCGTTTATTAATTTCCAGTATTTTAGCAATTGCAACGGTCAGTCAATTGTCTACAAAATACAATTTTAAACCATCAAACCTTTTGAGTGATTTTTATTCAAGTATGTACATAAAATATCAATAATTTCATAAAGAAAATCTTTCCCTTTCATCGGGTCATCTCGTCTCAGCCGTCGCCGAATTTGGATTTGTAGTCGAGGTCGTAGCCGCTCGGTTCATCTCATCTCGCTGTAGTCGATGTAAATTTGTAGTCATGGTCGTAGTAGGAGCCGCCGGTATCTGGCGCTCGTTTGCGTTTGTGGATTGGGTTGGGTGCTGGGTATTCGGTGCGGAGTGGTGGTGGGGTTTGGGAGGTGGGGGGGGGGGGGGGGTTAGATGGGCTGGGGAAGGGTTTAGGGGGTGGGGTAGAGTGGGATTGGATGGGAGGTTAGAGTGGTTGGGATATGTTGTGGGTGGATTGGTCGGGTTTTGTGGGTCTATAAATACGATACAATTTATCTCGTTTTATCGGTGCGTTCATTGGGCTCACTTAAATTTTTCGGGTGTAGCGTCGATAGTCGTTTGCAGGTCGTTCTCGAGATCCTGTATTACAAGAGAGAACAGTTTTTTGTAAGTTGCACATTCGGCGAAGGTATGGCGCATAGTATCTTCTGCATGTTGGCAGAATTTGCATTTGTTTTTCAAGTAGGCGTCTTTTCTTCGTATCCATCCCGCGTTGGTTTTTCTGGAGCCTGTAAAGTAGCTCTCAGTGTTGATGCGATACGAGATCTCGCGTTGCTTGTTGTCAATGTGATCTTTGATATTGGGTTGGTATAGCCATATCTGTTTCCAGTCCGACATTCGGTTTCCTTCTTTTTTTTTTTTTTTTTTTTTTTTTTTTCGATCCAGAAAGAATTTTATTTATTAGTAGTACTCTGGAAATTCGAAAGTGACCTCCTTCCCTGTCAGCTTCTTGTAGACGGCGCTGTAGGTGTCCAGCTTATGCTCTACATTGTTCTGCTGATTCTTGTCCAAATGCACTTTGATGAGCCTCGAGCAATCGAGCTTGACTCGGATGCGCTTTCCGACAATTTCAGCTGGAAAAACGAGATCGTCCAAGATACTGTCGTGCACCGAGGTCAAGGTTCGGCTTTGCGGCCGCTTCTGCTTGCTCTTGGTCTGAGTTTTCCTGGTCGGATTGGGGAGAATTCGTCGCTGGGCAATGAACACAATGTGCTTCCCACTGAATTTCTTCTCCAATTCGCGCACAAGTCGCACTTGGATCTTTTGGAAGAGTCTCAGCTGCGGGACTGGTACAAAGATGACGATGGCACGTCTGCCACTGCCAATATCGACTTCCCTGGCAGCAGTGATGTATAACTCCCTCAGTTGAGCCTTTAAGTCACTGTTGCTCTCCAGCTCCATTAGAGCTTGGGAGATGGAAGTCTCGAACGCATCGGGCCTTTCATTTTTGGCCTTTACAATCTTGGATCCTGACCTAATCATGGTTCCAGCGCCTCAGATGCCAGGTACCTGCCAGCTAGCGTTGGGACCCCGGGAAATCCCGATCCCGGGATTAATCCAACTGAAATCCCGGGATTTGTGAACAGCATCTACCAAGGCTTACGTAGCGCCATATCTCTTATTTTGGTAATACAACAGTGTCACAAACTTGGCTGATTGTCTAGAACAATTCACCATTATGTGATATTAAAACCAGATATGGCATAACAATGGACTACACAATCACTTCAGACGTAGTCTATGGATCGTAGCAGCGTACCTGAGTATCAGATCGTTGCAAACTTATAGGTCAGAATAATGGTGAATTTCGAAGATATCAGTGCAAAGAAAAAATAAGATGCGTGTCAAAACTTTTTGTTTTATATATCTACATAAAAAGTCAAATGCAACTTGTGCCAGGACGTTTTGAAAGATTCATGGTCTAGCACAGTGGTTCTCACACGTTTTCAGACACGCCCCCTGCATGATCGAAAAAAATTTCGCGCCTCTGTAATCGTCATAACACAAAACGCAATCAGAATGTTAGCAATCTCAACGGATAGTTTGATTGCATGGAAGGTTATGACTGTTAATGAGAGAATTCTGAAATATGAAATTGGGACTGTACAGTGTACAGAGATCAATAAATACAAAAGGGAGTTGGTAAACCGCGCACGATGCTAAAATATTTTCAGTTGACCGCAACTTTGCGCCCCCTCAGTTTGAACTACTGGTCTAGCACAAAGGGCGTGATAACGAGGATAGGGTCCGTACACAAGTTAGTAATTAAATCATACATGACTCAATTGGACACCTCAAAGAAAGATCAGCCAAAAGGAAGATGAGGAAGATCGATTCCTTTTATAAATCACACGAGTCTCCCCTCGATGACCTTCTTAGCCAGTTTGCTGCTTTGGACGAGAGGACAACATTTAGACCTAATCAAATTGTCCAAAGTGAGCGAATTCATCTGGCCTTCTTGGCTGACGGCTATGACTTGCCAAGACCACACAAATGTGTTCGGGACTTGGTGATCGGGCACTGAAAATATAATCGCAAGAGTGTGAAGAAGAGCATTCAGCTCGTGGATATTTCGCCAACAAAATACGAAACCGTCTAATCGATGATACTCTTGATCAATGTTTCCTCTAATTTTTCACGAGTCTGCGCGCACTCACCAACTCACTGCGCGGTCCCTTGGACAACGGGGCGCATCGATCAAAAAAGATAACTTCGGCTTTCTTGGGCGCAGCTTAGATTTTCTGTGCACAGAGACCGTGTCAGCACTGCGCAATTGTGTACGAGCGCAGCTTAGAGGAAACAGTGCTCCTGGTGCTCTCATCTTTTGAGCCAATATTACAAGGAATAAATGTTGTTTGAGTAGCTTGTGTGTGTATTTTACTACTTTGCTAATCCCGGGAAATCCCGGGATTGAGAAGCGATAATCCCGGGAAATCCCGATACCGGGATTTTAAATTTGATCCCGAAGTCCCAACCCTAGTCCCAGCACCAGATAGAGTCGTGAAAACGAAAGCCACGAGAAAAATGTTTTTGAATTTACTGAACGACGTCATGCTGTAAATGTTTTTCGGGATCGAATATTCGCAAAAGTGTCGAAAATAATATTACAATAATAATGCAATTGAGCGGCATCACACACGATGGACGCAATGACTTATATGAACCCACAATTATTTTGACATATGCCAAAAATAACTTCTTTGTGGCATTTGTAAGATTTTATTTTTGGCAGTTTTGGCATCGCCATGCATTCATATTTCTATACCCAAATAAACCACGCCAAACGCTCTAATTTTGCCTTTCATAACAAATGAAATTCACGTGCGGTATCCACTCCGTGCAATCAAATAGCGAGAATAAAAACTGAAATAAAAACGGTGTTGGGGAGCGAATTCAGCTAATGCAAAACGACTGTTTCTGATCTATCTAATGTGAATAGTACAAAATTACCATTTACATAGATCACAATACCTCGGGTTACCATATTTTGGAATTCTGGAAAGAGGATACTTTATCAGAATTTTCAGACTTGCAAAACCAGAGGAAAACCCCGAAAATATGGTAAATTTTTCACACTTCGTGGGCAGTTGACTAAAAAAAGTTCAACTTTCTCGCTCAGGGACCAAAATACAGTTTTTCTTTCACATTATCAAGCGGTTAACTATAAAAAAGGTCAACTTTCCGGCCCAGCTTCTAAAATACCCGCCATAGCGTTATTTCAGTGCTGATTTAATGTATCCAAGTCTATTTCGCCATATATTTAACCAACATTCTCGAAACAGAGGAAAAAATTTCAAAAAAGAGGACATTTGGGCGTCCTCCGACGACAATTTTAAAATAGTCAAAAAAGAGGACAAATCTTCTTATAAGAGGACGTATGGTAACCCTATAATACCACTTGTGATAACAATTAAAAGCGCTTGCTGACACGTTTGGATCACAGCCTCACTACCTAACCGAAAATTAGAAATAATGAATGGCTTCAATATTCAATAAAACATGAAAAATATCCACCCGGGAAATAAAAATCGAGAAAGAACTAAATGTATTATGTATATATGGTACGCATTGATGGATGGTTTCTTGCTTATTGGAGACTGGGGCCTTCTGAAACGTGACGCAGTCTATCGGTGATTGAGCTGTGGAGACATTTTTGAACAGCCAGCTCAAAGTGAATGGAATTACCTATACGCCTTGAGCTAAATACAGCCTTGGTCGCGCTTGGTGTCAACATGATGTAACAAAATGCACGATCGGTGACAACATGACTGGTCATTAAGCGTAGCTACAATTTATGGCTCTCAATAGCGGCCATACGAATTCCTCGTGGCCGGCCACGACTTCATGACCAGTTCGTGATTTTGGCGCATCTAGTTGTATCAAAATCCTCCCTTTGCATCCAATTTGACTATACTCAAGTAGATCTTCTCCATTTGCACTACGAACTTGCTGGCGGATTGGTTCGTAGGCGACTTCCACTAACACTGCACGTTCTTAAGTTACATTACCACTTTATTGAGTAGTTCGGGGATGGGTTCAAAATTACCACGGCTTTACACACGTTTACCTTCTGTGTTCGCTGTAGAAATGAATCGAATTCCCTCGACTATTGAAAAATTACTCTGGGGTGGTGCTCTGTAAACTAAACCGAAACATGTGTTCCGTCAACTTCCTAGATAGGTGATAGAGTAATTTTAGAGCGTGCATGGTATTGCTCGATCAGATAAACCACTTTACATTAAAACTGGTCTCCACGGCTTCCACACCAGCAGCCACTCAACGCACTGGGATTGCGTGGAGCGAAAACACCGTGGTGCAGACTCGATAGCCTTGCAGTTTCTTCGCATCTCCATCGCCCAAGCCCATTAGTGATGCAAACGTAGATAGTCTGACTCCCAGCGTCTTCTTCCTTATCTACAGAAAGAAACCGTCATATTTTGCTTCAAAAAGTTCGTTTATTCCGTTGCCAATTTCACAAAATCGAAAGCCATTGAAGATATGATTATAAATTACATTCATATACTACAAGTAGTTAAATGCAATGTGTCGAATACATGATATTCACAGAAAACATCCAGGGGCACGAGATATCAGATGCACTTAACACGGCGATAAGTATTTGCACTGCATTCAGATGTTGTGGAATGTTTCCCCCAATCAATGTTCAGGGAACAATCTTGATGACACAGACCAGTTCCAATCGTTCACCAACCACAAATATATCATGAGTTGGGCGTTTTTTTAACATGTCAATAGTTGTCAAAATTTGGTCAAAATTGTAGCGTTAGGTCAAAATTTGTCAAAATTGTTCATTGAGTCAACATTTTTTTGGCGTCTGCATTTCGTTTGTATCGTAGATTTTGCACTGTCGGTGAACGTATCGTTTGATATTTCGCAGCTTTCAGCCTACTTTATAGGCCTATCGTTGTAAACGGCAAATTGTCTGCTCATTGTGAATCATAAACGGTCAAATAAAACAAATCGGTAGGCATGGTATTATGGTCAATAGGGATGGTGTGAACGTGAGGTTCACGTTCGCGTTCTGTGTGTGAACCTCGGAAATTTTGAGGTTCGCATTCACAACAGAACCTTGGTAGGTTCTGCATTGTGAACCTTTTTCATATATTACAATTTTCACGTCATCATAACATCTTTGGTTCAAATTTATTGCATTTCAACTGCGGGCCACTTTATATGCATGGTGCTGGCAGCATAAACAATCAACACTAAACGACCATGCACCTTGACAATCTCAAAAGTTTGCTCGAAATATCCAGCTTTCCGTTTGTGAATAATTATTAGTGACTCTGCTGTAGGCTTGACCTGCAATCACACAACACCAAGAGCGAAGTACACTACATGATGCTTATTCAACCAATCAATGAGATTGATATCGTTTTCTGATGTAAAAATCTAGCAGGCGTACGGGGTCAATCTTGACTTCATTTGTTTACTTATCATAAAAGCCAAATCCGTGCGATTGCGGTGTTGGCTACACCTGTATAACTTGATAATGGGGTAATATCGGTAGCAAGTATAGTAACCCGTTTTGCACTCTGCTCAATATCCATGTAGCAATACCCAGACGCCGAATACACTGTCCGGTCTGGACTAGACAGTGAAGGCGTAAGCTTATATTCCCTGGCAAGTCCTCATCGAAATTGTTGGCAAAGCGACGGAAGATATTGATTTTATGGGATCATTTGATTGCCTCAGTTGATACATTTAGCGACGATTAAAACGGCAATATGTTCTTCAGCATGGTGGAATTTTTGCTGCCCGATTCGTCGCTAGGTATCGTGTACGTACAAGTACATTAATAAAGGCTATCACTTCATCGAAATATATGGTTGAAATTATCAATATGACGTCACGTGACGTCATGAGGTTCACGTTCGCGTTCACACAGAACCTTTCAAAAAGGTTCGCGTTCACACGAACCTGAACCTTTCAGAGGTTCACACCATCCCTAATGGTCAACGTACTGCAATATCCTAAATCCTAACTGAAGAAAGACTTCTGGGGTATTTCATCATTCTTATATTGAAGAGGGCATGACGAAAAATTGTGATGTAGACAACATTGTCAGAATGAAGCAACATGGTGTGTCACCGACAGTGTACGCACAACTTGAGTGTTGTCAGTCAAAAACTGCTGCTGTTGAACGTCCTTGGTAAGTTTCTTAGTAAGGACATGCACTTTCTACCCAAGAATGTTGGAAAGTATCTCTCGTCATACTACAAAAATTTGATAATTTCTACCATAATACTTATTGTAACCACTGGAATTCTTCATAAGGCCAGATTTCGTCAAAATATTGTTTTTTTTTTCATGTAAAAAGTTGCCTGTTACTAAGTCAAAACGTTTTTTTCAGGCCAAACTATACTTCGTTAGGACAGCCAGTTCCAACCAGAAATGAAGATAAGTGGTACAATTTTAACATTATGCGGGAAAACACCTAATTTGCATACGTCAGGTCAAAATTCAGTTTGTTTAGGTCAAAAAAAGTCAAAATTTTAATTTTTAGGTCGGAATTTACCTTTTTTAGGTAAAAAAAAAACGCCCTAATCATGAGTTTGGTCAATACGCAGGCTTGGCATAGGCATTTTTCATCAAGCGATGGTGCTGCATTAAATGACGCAAATTATCCGGAGTCATCTATTATTATAACAGTAATTCGATTATATAGTAGGAACATTTACGTCCTTATGCCTACCACACCGGTTATAGCAGCTTGACCTAACACGACATGCCATACAAACCGGTCCTTGCACCAAAGTAATCAAGTATCCTCTGGCATACAATACACGACATCGATAGTGACTGCGGCATCCATTTTATTCGTACATAATTTGTTTCAACCTGGAAGAACGGCAACTCGATGGATATATATATATAAACAAATTATAAAACGTGATCAAAATCGAATTTCTAGGAACAAAGCCCCACACTTTACCAATAGTACCAGGAGGTTATGCTACATCGTTGCCTTTTTTCACATATGCAGCAAAATTTCAGTGTGTCAAGTTCAAGTGCTGCTACAGCATGGAAATATTCATAGATTTATCGACACAATTCTCATCGTCCAGCAATAAGTGTAAGCCGCATTGATGTTGAGGATAGCGAATGTCGTATATAGCGGTACGATAATCGAATATCTATATAACGGTATATCGAGGACTTGTCATAGACCTGATACAGAAAAGAAGGATTTTATCAACCGGGCAATATTCAATTCACAGCTATTCAGCTATACGAAAGATAACAAACTGTTGATTGTTTGTTTGCAACTCCATATCCTATCTATACCGTTGAAAAGAGATATCAGGTCGGGGGAAGTACCGGCCACAGCGAGCTGCTCTGTGGCCGGCCACAGAAGGTTATGTGGATTTCACAGCTTTTCTGGAACTTAAAGAGTATATTTCACACATTATTGTTTCTTTGATTCCCTGATTGTTTCGTTTGGGTACTGTGATTACGGTATTTAGTAAGTGAACGAGAAAACAGGTAAAATGACCAAATATTGACCGATCAAGTATCTCCAGGAAACATACATATGCATTTAAAGAGGTATTGTCGAGTCTACTTAAGCGTAAATCGAACAAATTTGCACTGAATTAAGACAAATTTCCAGTACAGTGTCGTATTATTTATAAATTATCCAGGGAAATTCACGAAAGATTTTAAACTGCCCCCACATCCTTAAACTGCATGATCAAATATATATGTAGACTATAACCTCGCATCGCAGACTTATCATAAACGATAAACATGGTTGAAAATGATGGATATTATCAGCCTCATATTATTTAAATCGCAGGTATGCATATTTACAAAATATAACCAACAATACAATAATTTGCAACTGCACAATTCACATCTTCCGTATAAAATTATTATCAGAACGGGGAAGCCCCGGCCACAACGAGCTCCGAACTGTTCTGTGGCCGGTCACAGAATGACATGTGAATTTCACAGCTTTTGGGGAACTTATAGAGATTTTCGGATATATATTTGGTGCACATTGTTCTTTCCAATTTTATACAGTTGCTGACGAGTGTCAGCCGAATATCCGGGTCTATTTCTATATCAAAAACATCCAAATCAACACTTACCAGTTACCAGTTTTGATAGTCTTCATTGCTTCTAGCTTTCTATACCATTATTTCCTGTTTCATTTAGAGGGTATATAATGGGTTCTTTACATCATTTTTGTGTCTTTAATTGATATTATAGCGACTCTGCCAGATCGTTTCGACTTCTCTCTATCGTTTCATTGTATCGCTATATTCTTCTAGTATTTCGGGTGAAAATGCTAATAAACTGAGCTAAACTCTTGCTCTCAACTAGTTCTATTGACTGCAAGCCCATAATACAGGGGTCGCCAACTAAAAATGGGTCACGGGCCACTTTTCCGAATTCCTAGAGGTCGCGGGCCGTGGACATCAATATCGATATAAAAGTAGGCAACACAGTTCAATAACCACATCTGATAACTCTACGTTAATACAATGCTGTGCTCTCTAACATGGGCGACGGTTATAGTCACCACAAAAGAAATAATATTTTATTGAACAAACTCAAATACAACGAAAAGTATCATGATCATCAATTTCGTTATATTTTGAACTGTGAGCTATACACGATACCCGACAACACTCTGTAGCCGCTAAAACAGGGGTGACCAACATTTTTGCTATTCATGGCCGCATTTCGAGTACTCATGTAGCCTGCGGCCGCATACCGGTGGTTAGTCGTGATAAACTAGCTGAGGCCAAATACCCATGTTATACTGTCCATGTCCATTGCCGGTACACTCCGAACTAATGAATTTATGCATATTGGCTTACTATGCGCACCGAAATCGTTAGTAGTTATGTTGTAAAGAGCCACCGGAAACCGCGGTCTGTAGTCGTGCGAAGCGCGAAAAATTTTTCATGTTCATTAGTGAATTTCGGCAATAAATATTCGTATAGTTTCACATATTACTATAATATATTTATCCTTTCTCGGCCAATGCGATCAGATTCACCGATAGAGCTGATGCAGGGGGTATCTTAGAAAACGTAGGGTTGTTATCAAAAGTGTCGACAGCCGCATAATTTCCCTTCTACTGCCGCAGATTGGCCACCCCTTGATTAAAGAATCAATATTTGGGTTAGCTAGACACGGTAGGCCTACTTGCTAGACAACTATCTCCTCGTAAAGCATGGTCTTTTGGAGATTCCGAAGTCGGTTTTCACGCGTCTTCCGAAGTCGGTTTTCACGCGTCTCGGTCTTGGCAGTGGTGGGCCATTGCACGTCAAGGCAATATTATGCCCATTCGTACCAGCAAATTCTTCATCCATGGATTGATATTACCATGCCGAAGCCGTATCAACTAGTAAGGAATAGTGATATTGGGCACAGTATAATGGCTTACTTTGAACAACGACAACATTGTGTTTCAATTGAAATCAATTTCAGCGTTTCAAAATGATTTACTAAGCGTTTTTCTGAATTTTTTTCAAATCAGGTCGCGGGCCGCAAAATAGGACCTCGTGGGCCGCGTGTTGGTGACCCCTGCCATAATAGAACATAATTGATCATACATCTGGCAACGATTGGGTCATGGACAGTACTGATATTTAATGTTAAGTTGGTATATTACGGCCGGCCATGAAATTTCGTTGTGGCCGGCCATGAAATTCATTCAGTGAGCAAGAAATCGAGAACTGTTGAAGAAAAAGATGGATCAGCATATGTCCAAGACAGTTTTCGTCTACACTCGAAGTTTTAAATCGTAGTGAAACTTGTATGACGATCGCTGCCGGCTCGTCAAACCACATTGATTATAAAGAGTGGTAAGATAATTTTCACGTCCTCCATTTATTTTGTGATACTTCATGGGACGTTTATTTAAAGCAGCGTTGCTGACGATCTTGCTTCTGCGCCTTTGCTTCTGTTTACTTCAACCCATTTTTTTAAAACTGCCTTTTAATATCAACAGACCATTGTGCCCTGCCAAATTGGCCCAATGTGCCCCAACCGCTTCTTCCGAACGTACACCTTGCCAAAATTATAAATCGCAATCCTGTGTCCAAAATAGCATGCTATAGCTAAGCTGTGTACTAATTTTAAGCAGTAAAAACGAGATATATTCACCTAAAACACGATCGAAAGGTAACGATGTAATTTTGCGAGGGTCAGCAAAATTAAGTAACTCGTCATTTCATCATAAAAACTGCGACCGGTGGGTAACCAAATCGCATCAGGATCACGTCAGATAGAACCCTAGTGAATCATCGAAGCGACGTATATTCTTTCTGTCTGGTTGTATTAATATTCACGATGTACTCTTGTGCCCCTGAATTCATTGTGCCCCACTTTCCCTAATCTCTAAGATCCTCTTGTCCGTTTGCTGCTAAAGCCACATTCTATAGGTAGACGTAGCGGAGTTCGCTACATAATAAGCATGATGTCCAAAGTGACCATAACAGGCGGAATAATATGAGAACCAACCTTGGCGTCAGGAAAAGCTTCCAATAATTCCTCCCAGTAAAATGCAGCGGGCATGTCACAAACGACGTCAATGTCATCGTACATCTTCTTCAACACTTCTCTTTTGCTTCCATGCTTTAAAATATCAAGCCATTCTTCTGGGAATTGGTACAAGTGATCGTCGAAGTCGTGAACTTTGTATCCAAGCATCTCCAACGCGACATGTAGTGTCTTAGTTCCACACTTCGGAAAACTAGCTACTACAACCTTCATTGCTGCGGTATGTCAATTCTAGAGATTCCAATACACTATTGGCGTAACAAACAATATTAATCGTATATCCACCTGTACATCAATTAACGTATTTCACGAAATGAATGAACCATTTCCGTATACTGATATGTCATATCAATTTTTTTACCAAAATTGATATATAGCTGAACGAGTTAGTGCTGGACGTGCCTTGTTATGATTAGGAATTCAGTTGAAACTATATCTACGCAGAGCCAGAGTCATTATATTAAATAATAATTATCCAGCTATTGGTTCGCCGTAGTTGGTTTCTGTATAAATACGCCAATCCACATTGTATATAATATGTAATGGCCGTTGGAGGCTATTCCAGTGTTGGGAACAAGTCACTATATTTTCGATTCACATGTCATTCAGTCATATCACATTTTGACTTCAAGTCAGATCAATTGATTTTGGAATTCGCGTATTTTGTTCCTTGTCAGATCTGAAACGCCGATCAAGGCAAATCAAGTCAAGTTACAACCACGAATTGTACTTCATTGATGGAGTTAGGTTGCATTAATAGGACAGTAGGCAAGGCTATACTTCAAACGTACTTGGCGCCAGTTGGCATCCGTCGCATTTACCGCCATCCAAGTTACTATATCATGTGACATATGAACCCGAGAATAATAATCCGTCATAGTTTGGTCCAGTTAGAACCAAATTACTGACATATCCGTTAACTATGGATTGTTCCCGACCGTGTGACTCCTGATTGCTTAAACTCACAGCGACAAAATTCCTTATATTTTCATTCAGCTCAAGCGAATTTCCTGACGCAAATTTTTTGACTGTGGCAATAAGAAATAATTTGTGAATATGAACAGATCATTGCTTGCTTGAACAATAAATAGGGCCAACGAATCCTTTCGACAATATCGTAAATTTCTAAATAGTTGCGTGGCGAAACCTCAAAATGCTAACTTTGTCTAGCGCTTAAGAAACACCGGTGTAGACTATACGAATGATCAAAATCATGGTCATACAACTTCTGAAACTAAATATTTTTGTTCAAAACATGTCTTGAACTAAGTGTTTTACAAACCTCCTGTTTTGAGCTGGTATACTATCTATGTTGATCCAAGCAACAAGAAGCAGTTACGGAAATTTATCGTATGTTGTATTCATGGTGTTTGTCGACTACAATTATCAGTCACACCAGGCCGATTTTCTGCATTTTTTCATTCCATATCAGCCAACAGCCCACTTCTAGGCTTATTTAGGACACCGCTTACGCGGATGAGATGGCGAGGAGGAGCCTAAACCCCCAGCACGTGTGTAGGAATCCTGGAGTTGACCTCGGTCGGACTCGAATCCGCAACCCATTGCAGCCGTGGATTATACCCAGGGTTGCCATACCGTCCTTATTTCTAAGATTTGTCCTTGTTTTGAAGGGCCCGGTCCTAGAAAACTCGACTGTCCTTATTTCTAAGAAATGTCCTTATTTTCGACTTGCGTCCTTGTTTTGTCTTATTTTCAACAACTATACAGAACTTCGATCGTTTTCCTCTGATTTCTGTGTTGCATAATTTTCTAAAATTATGCTTTTGCGTCGAAATTTTATGACATTATAAATGAAAGGATCTCCCGTGGCGTCTATTGGTGAGATAGTTAGGGCATAGTGGGTGGCATAGCAGTTTCGGCTGTACCAAGCTATCGCAGCGGACGTCATTTTAGCAGTCAACTGCAGTACCTTAGGTTTCTGCTGTATTGTCAACAGCAGAATAGGCTGTGGGGGAAGCAGCATTTATTGCATAGTGAAAATGGGCGCAGTGCAGACGACACTTAGGTTAAAAAGTCGGAAAGCTATAAGCCATTGATAAATTTATCTAAATTATATCGCACATAACAGTCGTAGCTAATAATAACGCTAAATCTGATTTTTTTAAATGAGCAAGCGTAAAAACGTTTCTCGTGACGAATATGAGATAGAATTGAAAGGCATCAAACGAAGCTTGAAGGGCGCGAGTATTTCGCACAATGCAATATCTGTAATTATGACATAACCCGGAGGCCATAGGAAAGACCGCTAATTCAACTCCCATTGATACCCAAAAACACAAGAAGTGTGTCATAATGATTAATTCGAGCAGGTCGATGAATATTTTTTTCACAAGTCGACTACAAGGCATCAGCTGCTGCTGAGGGTATCTGGGGATTCCATACTGTCAAACACCAGCAATCATTCCTCACCAACGATTGCACATCACAATACTTATTCAACAATAATATTCCCCGATTCCAACATCGAAAAGAAGTTTTGCTTCGACCAGGACCAAGACTACAAGCATTGTTACTGGAGTTCTTGCTCCATATGCTCAAAAATGATTTTGACTGAACTTGGTGTACAGCCTTTTTCCATCTCTGTTGATGCCTCTCATCACAACGAGGTGAAAAAGTTTGGTTTATCACTCTATGAGGGTCCAGGACCAATGGTTCTTTTATTTTTTTTTGGGGGGGGGGGGGACTGACGAAGTGCCCTGAGTAAAGGTAAACCTAGACGTAAGCTGTCGTGAGATCCATGAAGCACTTTCTAATAAAAAGGTGTTGCTAGAGTAGATTATTTCTGGCGAAAAGTATGGAATGTGATGGGCCACGGCTCGTATAACTATGTAGAAAAACGCTTTTTAATGGTAATCTAATTTTTCGACTGTCCTTATTTTGGGGTCTATGTCGATGGCAACCCTGATTATACCACTACGCCATCTCCTCACATAGATCTTTGGCATGGGATACAGTTACATTTTTGATAACTTCTTTCCACCAACTCTTGGCAACATAAAAATCCATCGCTGACCCATTCACGAGCCTATTCTAGCTAGTGTTTATTAGACAGACGGACGCTATGTGCAGGCAATAGCCATGTGCAATTATGTTCGATACAAAACGGCCGGCTATGTACGCAGTTCTCTCTAAACTGTGCGTTAATACGGAATGATCTTCGTACATGATTTGACGGTCATTCGAATGACTGATCTGATAGTGATAGGCAAATATTTGAGCTTGATCGACCATGTCTGTAGTATCTCTTGATACCCAACATGATTGCAGTAAACGTGATCGAATACCATTAGGTTACTTCAAACGATGTTCCTGTAAAGTCAGTATAATTGACTGCACATCGTTATACGGTTGTACTGTATGGTCGAACTATACAGAATCGTTATGGGAATTGAAAAAAATTAGAAATTGGTCTACAATCTTGGATGTCTTATACCTTATTATGAGCCTACAAACGGACGATTTGCACCCAATATAGTCGACGTATACGATATGGAGTGGCAGGAACCCTCGCAATCTACCGTAAAAACGCTGCATAACAATGTATTCTTGATAAAAGCTATTTCCGGTCTATTAATGAGAGTGGTCAGAAGTCTTTTTCGTCGCAGCATCGCATTACATCGCAATTACATAATGTGGTATATGAAGAGTATCCGAATATCGTATTAGGGATGGTGTGGACCCCTGAAAGGTTAGGGTTCGTGTGAAATCGAGCCGCCGTAACAGCGTTGCCAGACTGCTCTTGAGAAAAAGAAGCATGCAATGTCGAAAAAAGAGCCAAACTGTGTTAAAAAGAGCCAAATTACTCCATAACGTTGTTAATAATACATAATAATGTTAACAACGTCAACAACGTTGTAACATTACCCATAGGCCGTTTGTCAGTCACCATAAATTCCAGAATTTTTATTGTTGATAATATTGTAGGACACAGAAACCAACTACATCAGGAGTGGGCAATTGATTTTCTCCGCGGGACAAATGAGAAGCAGAAAATACGTTGGCGGACCGAGTCGAAAATTTTAGCTATATCCTCCAGCGTATTAATTTCATTTCTGAATAGAAAGCATGCTGCAGTGAATTACATTGTTAACAAATGCTGTCCAGTGGATATGTCGATGTTGGGTAAGGATAAAGTGACAGTTACATGTTTGCAATGTCGGCGATCTTATCCATGACCGTAACAGCACTTTGTCACCCCCTTAAAAAACGTTGGTGTTGCCCCCCCCCCCCATACGGTGATTAACCAAACCGCCTAAACCCGCCTAGCAGGAAAATTTCAACAATTCATGATTGAATCGGTTAATATGATCGGATATATTTTGCTATCAATTTTTGTCCTCCCTGTGCTCACGTAATCAGAATTACCGGTTGAGCTGAATGATGTGTCCTGGAAACTGTAGGGCCCGTAAATAAAAACACTGTCCTGCGTCTATTTTGAGGTTACTAAAGTATTGACGGTTCCAAGTGTACTTTAAGATGCTGAATCCAAAACTGTGTTCCGTTTTCTTCAATCAGGTCTAGTTTTTTTAGCAAATCGCATTTAAATTTTCGAAAACTGCAGTTTTCAGCGTTATGCGATTAGGATTTGCGACGTCATAAATAGGATTTCGCAATGAAGTTATGATGAAAAGTTTAGAAAATACTTCAATTATGACGAAGACCATTCCCAATAGCAGTGGTTCCCAACCGGGGGGGAATTCCCCCCTTGGGGGGAATTTTGAAGCTTTTAGGGGGGGATCTGGCTTAATTTTTTGGGGGGAAATCTGGCTTTGGCATTGTATCGGAAGATACACAAGGTTTTTAGATTTTTATGGTATAGAACTGTTAAGTAGAATTAGTTCTTTACAATTGCATGTTTCTTTCGCGGATTTCAAGCTAGGTGTCTTCCGTAGATATTACACCCCCTGATAAAGTGAGGCTCACGAGACGATTACGTTGGGTGCGCGACAGCCTCTTGACGTAATTGCTGCTAAGCAGGAAAACGTCAAGCCGAATTCAGCACAAGGCCGCTAGTGAAATTGTTTAACTTTTTAAGCCAACATATGAGCCAACGTGAAAAACATACCGTTCCAAATTTATCGATTCAACTCAAGCCCATAGCAACCGGACTTGGTAATTTATTTTTCGTCAGCGGCTACCCGACCGGTCAAAAACAGGTCAAATTTGACTGTACTTTACCAAAGTTTAGTGCGCATTCGCCATAGTTCGGACATATCTGAATATGTTTGGCCATTAATTGCTCAGTCAACAAATGGTTACAAGTTAAAGAGAACATTTTTTTAGTCACAGGCAACTTTTTCAAATGGGAAATTTTAGCTCAAATTTCGGCCAAGGGGGGCACGAGACGAAAAAGGTTGGGAACCACTGCCCTATAGTATACTGTAAAGATGTTTTAGGAATAATATCAGATTTGGACATAGTCTACAGATCGGCAGAACGGCGATTGTTTTTGGACTCACCTATAAAGAGTTTGAAGGCAGTATTACCACATAATAACATAATAGTTTTGTTGCTGACAGACAATAGGACATTCAGTGAAGCTTACTGAATGCTATGAAGACATGAAATAACTTTTGAAACCTCTCAAGTATAGCTAACACAAAAGTCAAAATATTTGGTAACTTAAAAATGATTTCGATACTTCTTCACAGGGTCACAGTCCGGTTACACTAAACATCCATTTTGTGTGTCTGTGGAACTTGCGGGCTGATGGACACCACTACACACAAAATAGCAGGCCGCACAGAACAAATCTGCTTACTTAGTTGATCCATAAAACATTCTTTTGCCACCTGTCCACATTAAACATGGTCTCATAAAAAAACTATACCTGGACACTTGACAAAGATGGCCCAACCTTCAAGTTCTTGCGAATTGAATTTACCTGTATCTCTGACGTGAAGCTGCGGTCAGAGGAGTCTTTGATAGGCCACAGATCTGTAAACTGATCAAAGACGAAGGTTTCACTGCACAAATGGGTGCAGTAGAAAAAAGACCACGGACACTGGGCAGCTTTTCGATTATTATTAATTTAAACTTTCCTGGATGCCCTGATTATGAAGCACAGGTCAAAGAGCTGCTTGAAAGATTTCACTCCGTTGGAGCCCTGATATCTGTGAAAATGCACTTTCTGAGTTACTTTCCAGTCAACTGGGGTGATTACAGCGAACAAGGAGAGAGATTCCACCAAGACCTTCGCCAGATAGAAGAAATGTATCAAGGATATACGGACGTAAACATGTTTGCAGATTGCCGTTGGTGCTTAAACAGAGATGCGCACATAACTCCAAACACGGAAGAAAGTCTTTGAAGCAACATTTACTCTCAGCATTAATCATTTGTATCTTATATTGTTTACATATCAGTAGTGTAACATATTAACTTCTACCTTCTTCTGTTAGGTTGAGTGCAATTGAACAATATTATGATTTCTTGGTCAGTTGTAAGTGCTTTATTTCAAGTGTGTTAATATATTTTAGTAGTATTTAAAACGATTACCATCGCATTTCTTTGTGTACAACAATGATCAAAAGCTAGCATAATTGAATATGTCATGAAGAAAAAACTTAACCTGATTGAAAAAAAAAACAGGTTGCATTTTTGAGTTCAGCGCAAAAAATTGATCCGAAATCAGTTAAAACATCTTGGACTTTTGAAAATTATTTTTCAAACGCAGCACAGTGCAATTAAAAATATTCTGGCAGTATAATAACTTCATTACCTGATGTTGTTTCGTGACTTCCCTTCCGCTACGTCAAAAGATATTTAAATTGCCCAAACGTACTAAACTAAAAGACGCACACGATTTCAAATTGGTATTTATTCACTGGCGATTAAATTTTTCTTGAGGGTTGTCTTGTGGGGTTCATATTGCTAGGACAGGAACATTCGGCGCCAGCCATTTAGGCGCCTATTGACCAGTGTTGGGATAACTCGAGTCAACTTTTTCCGCATGACTTGACTCGAGTCACTTTGCAAAAATGACTTGACTTGACTCGGCACTTCAGAAATGAGGATTGACCCGTGACTCGGAACCAAGTTCACGATTCAATTTCAAGTCATTTTGTAAACGGTGCCAATTAAATCACGGTATCTTGGATAAGTGTGGATTGTTCGCGATACGCCTATGTCACTTGTGAGAGGGACCAGTCAGTCACTGATTGTACATTCCACTGATCCCCCATTGCTACATCACAAATAAATTGACCGCAAACGAAATGATCACAGCTTTCGTTGACGTAGTAGTAGATTAATGTAATAGCGACGTATCTCTGTGCTTACATTGCGCAGCCTGCACCTTACTAACCCTCTTGTATGATTTAAACCAGTTTTTCCCAAACTTTTTTGAGCTGCCGCCCCCTGGACAACGAATAATTTGACAGCGCTCCCCGACACCCCGCACCAAGCCTAAATCATAAAACGAGATATCGTACAGCTAATAATGAGACGGATGAAGTTGGTGTATTATCATCATCATCCTCGACATATTGGGTTTGTGTTTTGAACAATCTCATTCTAAATTTTAGAATCTAAAATCTCCAGTGTCCACGTCCCGTACAGTCATGTCGGCTTCTGCTGTGAGTCAGAAACTTTGTCACGGCACTGAAAACACGTTTTATCACATATAAGCGGAGAAGCGCAACGACGAAAAACTCATCCCGTTTTCAGTGAGAATATTTCTAATTGATTCAATTGTGTATCCAGAACGATTTATCAAAGGTATTGAACTTTGGGTTGAACTCAAAATTGTTCTACACTTCAATGCAAGGACGGGCAACATACGGCCCGCGAAAGGATTTTAATGGCCCGCAGAGAGTTTCCGGTCTTACATGGTAATGCGCCCCGCGACCGGAGAAAGGTGACCATGAAATTACTTGTTCTGCTCGTGCATACAATTGCGAGCAAATATTTTCGACTGTATAAATGAGCTTAAAAATCTGTTTTCCAATCTAACAGATGCTCACTTGCAGTCGTTACTAAGGGTTTCCATATGCAACCAGAGTTCAAAGAACTTGTCGAAAACTTTGATCGTTCACAGATCTCATTGACTTCAATAGCCATCGAAGTATATTATGTTAACAAATTTTTCGGCCGCTATGCTTTGAACTTTAAATTCAAATTATATACGATTCATTCCTCGTATATGTGGTTAAATACGTGATTACTGCATCGATTTATGAATCCGGCCCGCCAAGTACTTCATTTTCCTTTATCCGGTTCGCCGACCAGAGAAGTTGCCCGTCCCTGCTACAATGTAATCAGCTCCTCAATCATTTCATGCTCCGATACTTCACAGAATGGCTTGGTTATCCAGTGAGGAATTTCCAATTTGAATATATATTCGAATCAAATCACCATATCCTCTTACAATTTCCTGAGATGATTGATTTATGTCTCGCCGTCAAAATCAGGTATTCGAGATGGACCAATAGCTCATACAAGCTTGAGAATCGGGACAGTTCACGTGTCGCAAAATTTCGGTGAAATATCACGGGCTTATTATTATTGAATCCGGACAGTGCCATTTTCAGTTTTATCAGTTTTCATCATTACTTAGAACGGATATACTCTACTAATGAATTTTGGGAAATATGCCCGTCAAGTAGAAGCGATATCGTTTCTCGCAACAAGAATCGCCGTGTCGAAGTCGAAGGCCACGATCGCAGCAATGTGGAGAATCCACGATCATTTGAAACAGAAAGTAAAATCACGGAAGGGCAGTTTCTCTTAAAATCAATCACACCTTGCAGTGGGCAATAACTGCTCATATACTTCGTAGGTCTCACAGCACATAATGAACCCCGCCTTTCAGGATCCTGCCGATTGCTACATTAGTCCATTGCTGGACAGGATCAACATTGTCAAGTAACAGTGGACTTCTCTGGTACAACTGAATAAATAGACGGAAGACCCTAAATTGCCCTGACTGAATCGATTCTGCATTTTACAGCGAATATTAGCTGCTTAATTTATCGATCGTTTCAACACTGCGCAGCAGTTGCCTTCTAAACCTACACCGCTATAACATAATATATCTTGGTAAGGATCTTGGCAAATATATTGATCATATAAATTAAATCTCATTTATTAGCTTGAAACGATGTAAAGGAAGTGAGACCCCGATAGGACAAGGTGGCGTGATATGCTATGTGTGTCGTGTGAAATAACGATAGGAAGTAATACATGTAAGATACAACGGGTACGACCTCGTATTTACGCGATATATGTGTGCATGGGGATACAATGATATTCAGTTCATTCAATTGATTGATTCGATTAACACAGTGCGAATGTCTTTGTGTTGTTAACTTGCGTAGTCTGACTCCGAAGGTTACTTGTGACAATTCGCTGTGTCTATTTTACTTTCGACGGACCGGCAATGAACGGCTTTGAACGGCACGTCCAATTGATGACAGGACACCGTAATTTTGTTACTGTCTTCCTGACTTGCAGTTTATTGAATCGTTCCAACGTACGTCGAATCAAAATAGAATCAATCAATTGAATGAACTTGATATCATTGTATCACCATGCACATATATATCACATAAATACGAGGCCGTATACCCGATGTATCTAACATGTATTACTTCCTGTCGTTATTTCACACAACACACATAGCATATCACGCCACCTTGTCCTATCGGGGTCTCGCTTCTTATATATCATTTCAAGCTAATATATGAGATTTAATTTATATGATCAATATATTCGCCAAGATCTTTACCAAGATATATTACGTTATAACCGCCCTCATTCACTCTCAGCGCCCCCTACTGCCCACGTTCATAGCCAGCGCCCCCTATCGCCCATTTTATGGCCATTTTATGTGATTTAAATCGAGCAAATAAAGTTCATGCGTTTATATTCTCACGGATGTGGAGATGGGTGGGTAGGCTACTTGGTAGTGTATTGTATCATATCAATTCATTGCAACTTCTAGAGCAGTGGTTCCCCACCTTTTTGTCTTCATTCCCCACTTTAGATTTATTCCGAGCCTCAATTCCCCACCGAGACCGTAACAGCACTTCGTCAGCCCCTCAAAAAACATTGGTATTGGGCCCCCACATGGTGATAAACCAAACAAAGCGCCCAGCCCCCCTAAGCCTGTATGCTTTCTCATGTTGCTTATGAGCTATATTCGGTCTACTGTTTAGTGCGTCGCCTTATTTCGACTAAACGCGCGAAGTGCGAAAAATTTATATTATTCATGTTTGAATCGGTCAATACGATCGGGAATGGCATATATTCTGCTATCAATTTTTTATATCCTCTCTGCTCACGTAATCAGATTTACCGGTAGAGCTGAGTGACGTATGTTGGAAAAGGTAAGACCCCTAAATAAGTATTAAACATCTTCGGGCGGGCCCGTTGGTATATTGACTTCGTTACATTATGCTATTTCGTGACCTCCTATATCTGCTACGTCAAAAGATATGGAAATCGCCCAAACTAAAAGACACACACAATTTCAAATTGGCATTGCTTTACTGGCAAATAATTTTTCCCTGCGGGATAGCATTTGTCCTGTGGGGTTTAGATCACCAGGACAGGAACATTCGGCGCCAGCCATTTAGCAGCCTATGGAGAATTAAACATATATGTATATCGTATATATATCTATCGAAGTTTTCGGTCAGCACAAGGGAATTCCTTCTCGGCCAATCTCATCTCGCTGCTGATCGTTCTGGCACACTTCTCGGAGTCGCATGTTACATGGCCTCTAACGTCATATGTCTTGCTACGTCGAGGCGCAATAATGGCCGACGCCGAAGTCTCTATTTCTATAAAATTTACGTATTTCCGTGGAAGGAAGGGTAGCCAATAATCAACATATTCGGCAATATTAAATCGCGCCCTCAGCGCGAAATTTTTTTTGGAAAAGTGGCATAATTTTCCAAAAAATACTTTTTAATTTATGTTGATTCACGAAATAATTTTGGGCCCTTTCGAGCTCGCACCCCCCAAAGGGAGGTTTTGGGTGCGGAAGCTACGGTCCTGTTCCCCACTACCCAACACTTTTTTCATCACAGAGCAGCCATTTGCTGGTTTTACCACACAAGACACCCTGCCACACCAGTACGCAAGCCTATAAATGCAACATTAAACGTATTTTGAACCGATACCAGTAACGGTCAAAATTTCGCAAAGGCGGTATTTCACGTCAAACTAGTCGTGCTGGATGCGTTTGTGACGCCATTATTGGCCATTCAGAGTTAAAAATGAAGTTTTTTGAACAACACGCGATATAATTTTCGATACATACATTCCAGAGCAGTTACCTGGTAACGGTAATTGCTCATGTGTCTCCGTGAATATGTAGACTGTCCCGTATATAATTTTGAACAAATGCGTCCATTCCCCACCTGAAACCATTGAATTCCCCACTTGTGGGGAATTCCCCACCGTTCGGGAACAACTGTTCTAGAGGCTTCGTAATGGATCTTCAATTTTGGATGACAATTTTAGACTGTAGCATGTAGATATGCAGTTACTCACGTAATTCACGCAGTTCTACGTGTACGTAAGTGATACAACGCCTTTTTGCAAGTATTTAACTTCATATTCGTTATTTGATTCGAGATAAATGACCAATTATGCTGTCTTTCAAGCAGCGAGCAAAATGTAATGTCTTTGAATTATCACTCATACTTTGAAAATTTAATTCGACCAGAATTCTTACTTGACTCGTTGCTTGACTTGACTTGACTCGAGTCATCTTCAAAAAATGTGTGACTTGACTTGACTCGTGTCAAAATGTGCAATGACTCTAGATGACGCGTGACTCGAAGGTAGTGACTTGATCCCAACATTGCTATTGACAACTATATCGAAGTTTTCGGTCAGCATAAGGGCAGAGCTTTTCGGCTCAGGTTTTCTCGCCACCGATCGTTCTGGCACACTTCTTCGAGTCGCATGTGTCATGGCCTAAACTGTATATCTCTCTGTGCGTCGTGGCGCGGTAATGGCCGACGCCTAAATGCCCATTTGCTTGAATCATGCGTATTTTTTCATTTTCTGAGGGCGGAGAATGTGCAATAACCCAAATACTTGGCAACAATAAATCGCGAAATGCGCGACACTTTTTTTAAGGATGCATAAATTTCCAAAAAGACTTCATAGTCTATGCTAATTTACAAAATAATTTCGGGCCTATTTCGAGCTCAAAATTGGGGGTTTGGGGTGTGGCAGTTACAGTTCTGATCTTGTCATTTGGCGTTTTACAGCTTGTAGCCCACTTAATAGGCCCGCCGTTGTATAGACGGCTAAATGCGAATCATAAACGGTCAAATGAAACAGATAGGTCGACATGTCGTTATGTTAAACTTGCCGGTTCTTGTATCAAAAAGCACATGATGAAAATTTGTGATGTAGACAACATTGTCAGAATGAAGCAACACGATGTGTTACTAGCAGTGTACGCAAAAATTCAGTGTTGGCAGCCAATAACTACTATTGTCGAACGTTCTTTCTCCATTCTTTGCAGGCCACTTAGTAGGACAGGCACTTTCTTGATGAGAATGCATGATAGTATCCTTCGTTGTACTATAACAAATTTTTATTATTTGTACTATAATGTGTGGTGTAACTACTGGAATTCTTCTTAAGTCCAGATTTCGTTAAAACAAAGTTTTTTTTCATGTGAAAGTTTGTCAGCATTTTAGTCAAAACATTTGTATCAGATCAAAATACTTCGTAAAAACAGACAGTTTAAACCAGAAGTGAAGATAGCTAGTGCAATTCTAACATTATGGGCGAAAACACCTAATTTACATACATGCGGTCAAAATGAAGTCGAGTTTCTTAAGGAAAGGAAAGGACGTAGTTTATTTTTGTTTTTGCGGCATATACACCGACTCATGATACACATACACACGATCTGCGCATACGCATACCATGAGTGCATGATGTGCAATATGCCGCTGGACAAGGAAGTGCAGATATAGCCTTTACGGCTTTCTAAGTCATGCACCACCCCTCCATGCTGTCCCAGTAATGCATGAGCGCCAAGCAGGGAAGCCATGGATACCAGTGTTACTAATCAGGTCTTTGGTCTGACCCGGCCGGGAATCGAACCCACGACTTACCGATCAAGAAGCCGGACGCTTAACCATTACGCTATGTTGTCGGTAAGGTCAAAAAGGTCAACATTTTGATTTTTTTGGTCAAATTTTTTCGTTTATTAGGTAAAAAAACTCGCCCCGGTAATACCACTTCAGGGGTGGAAAACAGACATGGAGTAATTACTTTATGAATGTAATCGATTGCGATTACGATTACTTCTGAATCACGCGATTACGATTACAATTACGATTATAGCAAAATCAGGAAGTAGTCGATTATGATTACGATTACATTGGAAAGTAATCACGATTACTCACGATTACATTCATTTCGCTTCGTAGAACTAGTCTTAGAATATATATTGAAGACAATAAGGATGCGATGAAAATGCCTAATGAGAGATGAAAACTTTCTTTATAAATGATACGTCATTTGCTTGTCACGTCATAATGTATCTATCCATTGCCCAGCTTTATAGTGCTGGACGATTCATCGCACCCAACGATATGAATTCTAGCCATGTTCGTAATTGCCGCACCCCAAACTCCCCAATGAGCTACAGAGCGAGGTCGTAGTAGACTTGAAGGTATTTCGTAAATCAACATTAATTACATAGAGTATTTCGAGAGATTTAATTAACTTTAAAATGTTCTTCCAGCTTCGCGATTTAATGTATCTAGATAGCTTGATTTCGAAATGCATACCTCTCCCCTTAAGACAAAATGGGTATAATTTATAGGTATTTCGGTGCCGGTCACTAACGCACCAGGACAAAAAGTCCAAAAGTTATATGCAGTTTCGGCCAACTTGCGACCTCACGAAGTGCACTACCAAAGAAAGAACTTTACCGACATGTTGGGTACGCCTGTGTGTCCATTATCAATAGCCGCGCAGGGTGGGCGTGGCGAATATATAGTGTTGCCCTTGCAATCTGAGCGCCACATTACAAATGTCACCCGGGACACCCACATATGAATTGGGACATGACAATTTGTGTGTGCGACGCACATTGTTCGCCTCTCGTTTCAGGAAAGTTTTTCATTAGTCTGCTACGTTTGGACGACTACAATATCTTATGATTATATTACAGACGTGAGGTCACGAATTAACAACATATAATAAATTGTAGTTATAACAATACCAGATATTATAGCTATGAATTACGTGCCGCCAGCTCTACCAGTAAATCTGACCGTCGGGGATGAGAGAGGATTACTAATGAATATTCCAAGACAAACGTTAGGAGTGGGGGGGGGGGGCAAATTGCCGTTTTGGTCCTGATCCTAGCTACAACCCACGCTAACATGGCGTATAAGCGTATATCTATGGTGACAGGTCGAAATGTTGAGTAAAAAATTGCGAAATAACGATGACGCCCGTTTCAGGCAGAGTCATATGAGAATAAGATAAAGTGAACATAAAATTTGGTGTTTCACTTAATATAGATGCTGCAAGCTGCCGTTACGAGAAACGGCAAAGAACGGCTCGGTTATGATAAATATCAGCAGCTGTTAATTTTTATTGCTTCGTTGTGGAAATCGTAATGCCTCATTTGACGAATACAAAATTTCACATCTTTGTTCGATGTACGTACCTAAGTATGCCAAGTTAGATAGGCGATGCCTACTGCTCGCCAAGCAGCAACGGTCAAACTTCGTTCAAATAGGCATAACCAAACATAAATACATAAGTTAGTATTTGAAAAAATAGGCAGAATGGTGATTATTATGCTGCTGCGAGGTAGTGGTGTGTGGAGTGTATTGATATCCTGATATACAGCGTGGCGGGTGTTCTTACAATACAGGTGGACAAATCGCAGGTGGACGTTAAATAGGATGTGAAAGCTACCAAGGTCTTAGGTTTATATATATCGTCTGCTATCGGCGCAACAAAGCATTCATTCTATTTTATGCGTGTAGGTAGATACTTCTTACGCAATGACGAGCAAAGCTAATGCTTCTGACGTAATAATGACCAGTGACGATTGGAAGTCAGACGTTTGTGCTATCACTAACCTCAACCTGGTATAATATCTCTTCCTTGTTCACGAATGTTCAGTTTATGTCATAGTTCTTATACGTACAGAAAAAAAGTTATCGTACTTCCTCTAAGAAAGCAATTAAATATAGGAAGTAGTCGATTACGATTACGATTACTTCGGATTTTTCTCGAACGTAATCGATTGCGATTACGATTACTTGAAAATGCTGTAATCGTCGTAATCGATTACGATTACTAATCGCGATTACCCCATGTCTGGTGTAAAACTCAACTTGCGTCGCGTACCGGATTCAAGGCTTCAAATCACCCGCGGGCCGGACCAGTTGACCGATTCCAAAATGTTACCTCGTGCCTTTGCTCTTCACTTGAATACTTTATTGTCAAGCATATATGGATAATATGCGGCTCATAGGGATTCTATTCTAGCAAGTTGCAATACCATTTTTCGTGAGTAATGTAATTGGAAAAAATACGATGATTGCCCTGTTGAATACAGTTAGGAACTGATAAAACACTAACGCTAACGACGATATATGTTGGTATGGCTCTATGCTCCCTTCGCTGTAGTTGTAATCTGGCGTTATCCAAACGTAATCGGTGTGAGGAATACAAATATTTAACTATAACGCGGACGTTGGAATTAGGATTAATATTATTAAATCACAAATCGGGTTTATCATAAGTCCAGGAACCTATCCGGTGAGAAGTGACACAGCAGTGCAATCGTAGATATTTGAAATATACATTGGCATTTTCGCTTCTGTAAATAACTATTTATCATGCCATTTTTATTAAAACTATAAACTCAGTGTGCGCTTTTTACCTTCTCTAATTAATTAGAGAAAGAGTGATATCACAACGCCGTAGTCGGGTGGTTTTAATGTGGTCTATGATCATGCTCGACATCTACTGTCTATGGGATTAATCAATGAATGAATTTCCTAGAAAAAAACCCAACATTTGTTAAAAATGTGCTGGATAATATAAGAATTTTTCAATCCATTCAGAATTGCTTCGCGGGCCGGATGAAATCATTAGTCCGGCCGGATGCGACCCGCTGGCCGTATGTTTGACACCCCTGCCCTATACAGTCTTTATTTTCGAAAGACATTTAAATGGATAGCTAGTGCTATCTGCTTCAGAAAATAGCCAAATATTTTAAAAAAATAGTCAAGGAGCCACACAATTTATTTTGGGAGTCAACTTCCTCTAACAAGAGCTAATCTGGCAACTCTGCGTTGTGAAAGATTCTTTGTGAACGTGAACGTGAACCTGTGACGTAACGTGACGTCATAGTGTTAATTTCTAACCTAGATTTGAGTGAATCGATATATTAATGTACACGATACCTATAGCGACGACTAAGGCAACATTCTACCACAATGCTGAAGTACATCAACTAGAGCAGGCACGTACTATATTAAATGAAATATTAAATAAAATCACCATCTTCCGTCGCTTTGCAAACAATCTCGACGTTTACTTGCATAGGAATATAAGCTTACGTCTTAACGGTCTAGGCCAGGCCGGACAATGTATTCGGCATCTGACTATTGATACATTGATATTGAGCTGAGTGAAAAACGGGTTTCTATACTTGCTACCGATATTACCACATAAACAAGTTAGCCAACACCCTAATCGCACGGATTTGCCTTTTAGAATACAATAAACATGTCATATTAAAACGGATCCCGTACGCCCGCTATAACTTTTACGTTGGACAACGATGTGTTCTTCATACAAATTTCATTGATGTATTGAATAAGCATCATTCACGGACTAGCTACATGTAATGTATTTGGTGATAGCAGCTCAGCAGTGATATTTCTGTGATAGCAGCTCAAGTTAGCAGCAAAGAGTCACTAAATATTAACAAACGGAAAGCTGAATATT
The DNA here is from genome assembly GCF_051294905.1 of Botryllus schlosseri. Classification (NCBI taxonomy): domain Eukaryota; kingdom Metazoa; phylum Chordata; class Ascidiacea; order Stolidobranchia; family Styelidae; genus Botryllus; species Botryllus schlosseri. The sequence continues at coordinate 22,905,402 of NC_137247.1, read as the reverse complement.
TTCAGCAAACTTTTGTAACAAAACAAGTAGAATTTTCGAGATTGTCTAAGAGCATGCTTGTTTATTGTTTATTTTTTTAATACTCCCAGCGCCATGCATAGAGTTGTCCGAAATTAAAATGAAAGAATTTCGATCAAAGATGTTTTAATGACGTGGTAGATTGTACTAAAACAAAAAGAACCATACTGCAGAACCTACTAATGCTCGTTTGTGAACGTGAGCCTCTAAATTTCCAAGGTTCACTCGCAGAACGGTAACTTGAACTTAATGTTCACACCAACGTCAAATCGCGTGTTTTTTGGTGCATTGGTGAATGAGTTCAAATTTACGGTGTAGTACATTGCATTGCACATTGCGTGTCCTGCGTAAATAAAAATGCCAGAGACGCAAGATATTCAAAGCAGTTTTGCAAATAATTACCAGTATTTAGTCGACTTATTTGCCCTGACTGTTGCCAGTCGACATTTACGGACACAATTACACAATGATTATAAATTATTCATACCAACTCAAACATCACGTCGATTCCCACTTTTCACCTATTACTATCTCCTTGTTTAAATGCGTTTGCGGTATTGAGCTTGTGAAAAATTATGATGACATACACGTATTATAATATCTCGTCCAACCACAACCAATAAAATCTCATTTTACTGTCCCAAGTCTATAAGTGGTCGACGTGTCGCTCTATTCCTGGTAACCTCCCATCGTTATACGGATATCAAGGCTATTGAATTACGATAAGATTGCTGGTTTCATTTCGTGCTTGGATAAGATTTGGATGATTATAAATAATAGCAAGCAATGAACTTAAAATTTCAAACTCCGCAGAAGGTTTCGAGATGCTAATCGAATAACGTCTGTCACGCCGGATAATTTAGCATAATATATCACACAGTTAAAGTCGTTGAAGCCGACAAGATAGCTGAATGGGGGAGCGTTCCGCTCCTTGATCGATAGCTTCAATACAGACCATAAGACCCCCCTCTCTCTCTCTCTCTCTCTCTCTCTCTCTCTCTCTCTTGTGGTAATAATGGTGTTTGTTGGCTACCATGGTCATTTATACCATGCCGATATTCCTTAATTTAGATTCCATATCTGCCGACTTGTAGCACGGCCCACTTCTAGGCTTTTGTATGACACCACTTGCACGGATGAGATGGTGGGGAGGAGTCTAGATGAACCTCCATCACTTAGGTAGAATTTCTGGAGTCGACCTCGGTCGGACTCGAGCCCACAACCCATTGGGGTTGTGGCTGTGGATTATACCACTACGCTATATCGCCCCTCTTCATAAGACTTGATTATTATCAACACTGGTATCCATGGCTTCCCTGCTTGGCGTTCTGCAAAATCTGGTTAGCATGGAGAGATCGTCCAAGACTTATAAATCCTGAACCTTTCTTGTCCAGCGGTACGTATCCATCATATAGTCCTACTCATGATATGCAAACGTACACATTGTGTGTACGTAGATCATAAGTTGGTTTATATGCCGCAGAAGCAACAAAGACAATATACACAACGTCCTATGTCCTATTCCTATCTTTGCATTCGCGTGAGAAACTGTAACAGTGTAACTGATGTATCTGGATTCGTGATTCCAATGATGTCCAGTAGTTGAAGTTACTTATAAAGGATTCAACAACAAATTTATTGATTCATTCATTACAACAGATTCCCCTACTGGGAATGTTCGACTATTTTAATTACTGAAACAATAATATTTATGGATTTCCAACTAATTTAAATATTGCATCTTTTGCTCGGTCTCTGTCATCAAGGTACACATTGATTCGATCAATCGTGTTCAACTTGCTCCATTTGACGAGTCGGTGTTGATGTGTTCGTTGATGCACTCCGACTTCTTAACAATTATGTCATTTAGTGCATCACCCATGGTATTTTTTCAGGCGCGACTTGACTTCGAGTCTCAGTTTTATCGATGTCAGGATGCATCAGGTACTTTTTTATGAATCCATACCGCTCTTGTGATCCAAACGGATGCTCGCAGAACATTAGTTGCATCTGTCATTTCATTACCGTTATATTCCCGCGTTTGATGTTATCAGGATACTTGGTTAAATCGCGAGTCAACCTGACAACTGTATTGGTTGTTCTCCCTTCTGTTGTCGACCACGGGTCTCGCATGGTTGTTGCTATCGGTTTCATTAAGTAGCGTGCGGGTAATATTACGCCGCCAAAGGCTATTATGCCATGATATACGTTTGACGAAGTCCTATAATTGCGACGGTGGAACGAGTTGCAGTTGATCAATGGCAAAGTTCAAGATGTTGGATGGAGATTGTCGTATATTGTCCATTACATCGCCCGCTCTATTCAACCGGTTGTCCGGCGATCGACCGTGCAACGGACTGAAAAACGAAAAATTCCATCACAACATTCATTGTAGTAAAACATTTATTAAATTCGAAAACTTTTTGGGTGCCTGTTTTCAAAAGGTCGGCACACTAAGTGGATTCAAACAGATTCAAAAGCATAACCAATCATACAGAGTATGACGTAACCATCAGAATTATGACAGTTGAGCTTCGGACAAATGAGTTTAGCTAGTCATACTCCCTACTCATACATGTTTCGCCATGTCTGCTATTGTATATTTTTATCGCTAGTCCTTGACATTGCAATCTAGCCGGCGCCAGACTTGCAGTATGCAGTGTTGGGATCAAGGAACTACCTTCGAGTCACAAGGCAGGTCGATTCATTTTGACTCGAATCAAGTCAAGTCAATAGGTTTCGAAAAACACTCGAATTAGGTCAAGTCACACAAGTAAAGTAAAGTCAACTCACGAGTCAAGTCACTAGTAAAATTACAACTCAATTCAAGTAGAATGTTCCAAGTAGGCCTACGAGCCATAATTCAGAATCATTGCATTTTGGATCGGGGAACAAGTAGTGAGTTGAATATACACACAAAAAGGATTGTACTGTTCATACGTAGGACTCCTAAGCTACGCAAGTAATGGCATAACCCCAGTCTTTAATTATCAGTCAAATTACAGAATAAGAATCATAAGAAATTCACTACCCAACTACACCTCCATGGTATACAATATAAACCTCCTCCAATTATTGAGGAGTGATATAAGCGTATACAAGCGATATTCGTTCGATTTGACTCATACATGAGCATGGTGACATGGTGCAAAAGCATTCGCAGTTGTAAGCACCATTTTCAATTAAATATACATACATACACGATGGTTGGTCACAGTGAGCAGTTTATAGAACAGAGATACATTGCTATTATATTACTTTACCACTATAATTTACGACGACGTTAGGTATAAGCTCTGATCACTGCGTTTCGGTCAATAAAATGTGATATAACAAGGCATCGAATGATTGGTTGCGCTCACAGATCACACCAGCGTTTCGGTACCAAACCGAACCTATACCAGATGCAGCTATATTTAAACGACCTCGATCACTTGATAAGTTGAAATTGATTCCTATATTTTCCTTCGAGTCACGAGTCAAACCGCATTTCTGAAACGTCAAGTCAAGTCAATCATTATTGGAATGTGACTCGAGTCAAGGAAAGTCATTCGAAAAAGTTGACACGAGTCTGACTCGACTTAAGTCGTGATTCGACTCATGTCAAGACTATCAGTATATTATTTTTCATTGTTATGTATGGCATATAGACCGATGTCAATAAAATAATAAATTTACCACACACTTCTTCCTGTAAGGCCCATGCAAATAGTCTGTTTGCCATTAAGCAGAAGGAAAACAAAGTACTTTCATTGAATTCCTGGCGAGGGTGATTTCCATGAAAAAGGTAACTCTCGAAAAAGGCGAATGACAGCCTACTCCTAGGCACATGATGGTTATAATCCAAGACAACTATCCTAAATCATTCAGCTTCTAAGGAATTCGATCGTTTACGGTGCGAAAAAATTAGGAATCAGGATAGTCATATACAGTTTATCAGTTGGTCCTGAATCGCAATAGGATAAAACTAACAGGCGCTTGCAATGGCAATAGCGTTAATACTTGCTTCAAGTTTGGTCTTCATGACAACGAAAATAGCTCAGTGCCAGATTATAGATGGTACGTTCCGAGACTTGTATTGCCAACAATGCCAAAGTTTATGTCCCATGCAACAAAGTAGTGGTCAAACTGAATTAACACGAGTCGGCAAAGCTGGACCACCTGGGCCATCTGGACCGCCCGGTCCAGTCGGAACTGTGGACTTGACCAGTGTGGAGAGGATGGTGGACCGGAAATTAAACGAGAGTAAAAGTGATTGAATTCGTTCTCGCGAGCTCCTTCGATCTTTTTCGTTATTTTAGAGGTTGGATTCTTGTTTGCGCCGAGAAATTGCGATAATTTCTTCGAAGAGCCGGCAAAATCGGTTAACGATACCGGAGGACTGGTCGATATATTTATTCCGTCATATTTTGACACTAGACAAGTATACTGCGATGCCACAACCGACGGAGGAAGTTGGATTGTGGGTACCAGTTGGATAGCATATTGAATTTCTAGAGACTGCCTGATGAAAACATTATTGCTAGGTATCTATTGTACTGTTCAGGTGTTTCAAAGAAGAATGAACGGTCAAGTTGACTTTTACCGAGATTGGACCGATTACGTCACCGGATTTGGGACGCCTAATCGAGAATTCTGGCTAGGTAATGGTTTCTAGTGCAGCAATAAATTTCCTGCTATGAATTTATTCGAGGGACCATCCCGCTGATTCTTCTTTCCTTCAAGCACTTCAAGCAATAGGTTTGTTATCTGATGTAAGAATGTTGTTTGAAATATACATCATTATAGATTTTCGTTTGCTCATATACTGCATGTACCCGTGAAAGAGTTTGTGACTTTACAGCTGTTTGGGAAATATGCAGACGTGAGCTAGTACCTAATCTGTAACGTAACGCGAATGCAACCAATACTTCACTTGTGGTACTCTTGACCGAAATAAGATTGCTTCGCACCCATATTATAATCCACTATACATAATTAGGTACGCGATCAAACCTCAGGTCACATGCAAGTGATTGCGTGGCAATTCAATGCGTAACAAATCTGTTTTTATTGCTTTTGATTATACATGCAAATTAGTCACATGTATATTTATTATTTATTTACAGCGTTAAAAGATGATTCAGTCACTTTTCAGGTGAACAATTAGAGTAAAACTATGAACGCGTAATCATACTTCGTTGACAATCAGGTATGTCGAAAATATCGTCATCACGGTATGCTGGTGTCCGAATATGGTAGCCACGTCACCATCTACCAGTGTTGGGATCAAGTCACTACCTTCGAGTCACGAGTAATTTAGATTCATTGCATATTTTGACTCGAGTGAAGTCAAGTCAATCGATTTTCGAAGGTGATTCGAGTCAAGTCAAGTCACTCGATGTTTGGAGGTGACTCGAGTCAAGTCGAGTCAAGTCAAGTCGATTCACGAGTCAAGTCAAAATTCAAGTCAAGTGGCCTTTTCGAAGTATGAAGCATAGTTACCGTATTACATTTCGCCAGTTATCTGACTTGCAGATTGATTAGTCATTGATTCTGAACCGACGAAGGAATATCGAGGTAAATATACATGCAATAAGGGGCTGTATCGCTTACACATATACGTAGAACTGTTAAACTGCGTAAGTAATAGCATAGCCTCAGTTTATAGTTATCAGCCAAAATAAAGGATAAAGAAACGCATTAATAAGATACAATACATTACCCATTTATACATATTGATATGATAAAATTCGAGTCTACACCAACGGTTGAGGAGTATATAAACCAGGGGTTCTCAACTTCGCATGTACAACGGGCCGCATTTTACCCGCAAAAGACGCTGCGGGCCGCAAAACATTGTTACCATGCATTTGTGAGCTTCCATCAAATTTAGGCTACTGGGGCCTATTTATTAGTCGTATACGGTCGTCTAGACCATTTTTATGCATTTCAAATCAAGTAAATCGCTTCAATCGTCGCAAGTAAATCGCTTCATGGAGCGTGCATGCGCGCATGCGGCCCGCGGACCGCGGGTTGAGAACCCCTGATATAAACTATATTCGATTTCAGTTTCAAAATAAAACAAAAGGTTCGGTTAAGGTAAGAACAGAGAACAGAAAGAGATATTTTGATATTAAACTACTTTACTACTAATTTACGACAACGTAAGCAGTAAGCTTCGATCGCTTCGTTTGTGGTCAATATATTTGTGAGAGAATAATGTAGGCTCAGTAAAACGCACGATCATTGAGTGATTGGTCGCTCTCACGGGTTACGCCATCGTTTGACGAACAATCTGAACATGCAAGATACAGTGATTTTCATCGACACCGATTACTTGATGACCTGAAATTGATTCGTGAAATTTGCTCCGAGTCACGAGTCAATCCACATTTCTGATACGCCGAGTCAAGTCAAGTCAAGTCAAGCAAAGTGACTCGAGTCAAGTCAAGTCCTACGAAAAAGGTGACTCGAGTCTGACTCGAGTCAAGTCATGACTCGACCAGTCACCCGGCCTGATACGGAATTCAGCATTCGGTGTACCGGTCAAGTCATTCTAGCCCATGATAGTTGAAAAAATGTTTGCAAAAAGAGTCATATGCAATCCACGATCGCAATAAGCAGAATGTATTAATCCCGTCTGTTGTTGTTATTTGGGTACTCATGGTGCATCGACGTGTAGCACGGAGTATTTTTAACACATTCCTTAAGTTTTGATATCTGTTTTTATGGACGTCGCGGTATATATCGTCGTGATATGCCGAAATATTATGACAGATATTTCATCTTTAGGCTCCAAATGTCGCGCACGTTCTGGAGTCAAATATGAAGCATAAAAGAACATTCCGATGACAGGGTCTTGCATTACAGGATTAGAAACGATTCATCAGTTGACGAAAACCGGAAACACAGAACTCAGAATTGATATGATTGACAGAAAAGGCATACAATACTACGCAAAATACAGGTATACTTCAATATTGCAGCAAACAATACGTTCATACTGGCGATTTATTCCACTCGAAGCTTTTCGACTGGCCCTCTTCAGGAGTGACCGCCAGTAAACGAGGTTAACCAAGTTCAAAATATGGCGGTCACTCCAGAAGACGGACAGTCGAAAAGCTTCGAGTGGAATAAATCGGCAATATGAACGTATTGTTTGCTGCAATATTGAAGTTCTGTACTCCGAAAAGCCTATACAGGTATACTAGTATACTTGAATAGCATGTATCCCCATACATATAACTGGGCAATCCTTGAAGGTAATGATTTGAAGGACCCCCAAGATTTTATTGAACTTCAGTGACATGTCTTCGGCGCAATTGAGTGTAGCAAAGCGGCGCAGTAGCGAGAAGGGTTGTAATGACTCGAGTCATTAAAAAAACGCTAGGGGGTGCTATAGAGTGTCCAGAATTTGAGCCACAAAAATACGGTAACCCAAATATAATCCTCGAAGCAATGATTGTTTTATTGTATACTTGCGCCCAATGTTCTACCCAGGCATGCATCTTTTGACTTTTGGCAACGAATGAGAGCAATTTCTTAACTTGAGTATTAATCTGAACAATTATCAAATAGACTTTGCCAACCGATTGATCAGTTCTATCTACTGTCAGCTCCTTCTACGTTGGACCATCGTCGGACAAATACAGACTGCATGTCAGCGGTTATTCAGGAAACGCCACGGATTCTTTTGCGCAACCGCCGCATCCGGCAACCAGACATGATAACCAACGATTTTCCACGAGAGATGCAGACCATGACCGAGCATCCAGTAGGAATTGTGCGATAATTAGGAAAGGAGGATGGTGGTACAACGATTGCCAGTGGTCGAATCTAAATGGCAAATATGACATAATCAACGACTGGCCAGGTGTCGTATGGTATCATGGAACACTGGGTCGACGATTGTACATGAAGTATACGGAAATGAAGTTTAGGAGAAAGCCATGATAATATTTGGTCAATAAACGAAGTACCATCAAAAGCACCTCAACATGAAGTGGCGACGAATGTCAAACAATTTATGTAGACTGTGCTGAAAAGAATAGTTGGCAAACTTGACAGAAAATAAGTATATACCAATACTGAGCCTATTCTATATTTGTATCTTGTATCATCAAACTGATAACGACATCTATGTGACGATCTATGTGACGATCTGACAGATTGAGTGATTACTACGAAACCAAAAAATACTACTGGATGTAAACAAAATATTGAATTAATTCGACTCTGTCCAAGGATACTATGCATAGTGATTCCGACGCCTGATTACATTATGTCGCCAGAAAGGTTTCGCTGGAACTAGGAACGCCCACAACCGACTAGCCAGGGTTGTTACTTACAGTTATATATAAAAGAACTATGAGGTTTTCGAGGTCTCGAAATGATGTGCCATATATTGTACAGATCCGACCTCAGACAGGATCGGACATTTACCTGAATATGTTGCATGTAAAGCATGTCAAGTATGGGCTGCGACGTCATGGAGAAACCTGCATGCATATTGTATACGAAGGGACTTTATCTAACCACAATTGCGAATGAACTAATGCATATATATCACAATATTCTCGAAGTAGTTCCGTAGGAAATATTCAACACCGCCACCCGCACCCGGCACTCAGCCCGCTGGATGATTTCTTTCGGCCTGCAATAATGTCACGAAAATTTCTACCAAAAGCTGAGATTTTAGCAAGAAATAATTCGACGTAAATAATCCCGTGAGACAGCAAATGTACATGGGGCGGTGTTGACTTCTAATTCACCATTAGGAACTAGTCGTTGACATTGAAACTACATTCTATTAAGGCCAAAGAGTTCAAACTCAATTTAAAGTTTTCCGGAAAGGTCGACCAAAATATTTATTCACAGAGGCGACAAAGCCATGCGAAACCGTTGTATGTACAATTGTGCGTATGGTATACATTGGGTAGTATACATGGATTGTACATGGCGATTATAATTCTTTACATTCATGAGGAATAAAGTTCAAACACCGCCTTATTTTGATCCAATAGTTCCCATTTTCGGCCCCAAGAGAAACCCGAATGGCGATATAGCCTGAAGATAATGAAAAGTATTCCAACTTTGCGTTTACAGTCAAATCTCGTGTAGACATATCGCTCAAAACGAAGACGCAGAGCCTATATGCGCAACCACGGCTAAAACAAAGGCCGCATAGAAGTATGTTAACTTATATCGTCGTTAGAGCCACCGTTTTTTTGTAGCTTATAACTGTGTACAATCGCCTATTCATTTTTTTTTCGATTTCATTGTTTGCGAAAAAGATCGTTGCTAAAAAATAACCCCATGATCCGTTATATAATGTATAAGACTATTGTGTAGGCCAGTGGTTCTCAGCCTTTTTGACCTCGCGGCACCATCTGAAATGAAAAATAGTTCGCGGCACACCATCATAGTGGTTCTAAACGTTTTTGGCTTACGGCACCAGAAAACTACCAGGATACTTATTAGCTCCCAATGGCAACGCCGACTAATGTGACCACCTCTGCGGTCAATCCAAAATGTTTCTGTAGTTCCGTTTTTTAAAAATAAACTTCTCCATTCCAAAAGTAAACTTTTGCACGTAAAGCTTCCCCTATATAGCTTACTAGGCCGTGATGGAAAGTCGTCGTGTTCCTCGGGCCAGAATATTGTTTCTTCGTGATTACCACAAACAGGGCGTATTCATACGAAGGTAAAAGAGGAGATTTTGATATAAGACTTCATAGAAACTTTGGGCTGCCCTTAGATACGATTTCATAAGATTTGTTTGGCAATAAATCTGCCCACTGCCGCATTGGGTCGAAGAGATCAAACGTCGTCGCCGCTAAAGAATACTGAGGCGTAGAGGTGTAGGGAATACAATGCATTTTCACGCAGATCGTGTACCACGCGGGAGGATATCCATACCTCAATAGATTTAATGGCAGCCAGCACACGCTGTTCAATTATACTCCCAACAAACCTATAATGTAACTTATACGGCAAAGAGGTTTGTTAACTGATATAATTTGAACTACCTTACTTCTCAATTCTCATATTCGTCGACAGTAACACAGCGTTGTGCTACAAGCCTGCATTTTAACGGAAGTGCCGGCACGACACCTAGCAATCATAATGTGGAATGCCATGTTTGATATTCGAATTTGTAAACGCGAACGTCAATCCCAAATAAGTTAGTTTATTGCTGATGATTGGGGAGATAGTGAGGATTGGAAAACTGCATTTACATTAAATATCGTTTGCTATAGACTAGAATTATTTTGCGCATAATTTTAAAATTCTGAAGGATTCGCTCGCGGCACACTTGCGAGAACTAAATGGCACACTAGTGTGCCGCGGCACACCGGTTGAGAACCACTGGTGTAGGCTATATATAGCCTTTATAATAAAGCATTCGAGTGCAAAAAATAAAGGTATGGTTTGGAAGTTAACATATTAGAATCATTTGACTGGTGCGGCCCACGAGCGATCAAAACATTTGAATCCGGCCCGCGATCCAAGTTGAGTTTGAAACCCCTGTCATACTATAGATAACTAACCTACGGATAGATACGCAACCTCCGTCGTCATGCTTGCTTGCCCGGAGGCAATCACTGCTCAGCAATCTGAACGCAACATAATTGCTCATCCCATAGCTGACGACCAGCGTGCCTAAATTCAATAAAGTTGATCTTATTTGAAAGCTACTGCCGGACTGATTCCGAAAATATACATTAAAATCTAATCAGGGCGATGGAACTCCCATGAAATACACCTCAAACTTTAATAATCGGCAATGTTCTGAACAATTGCAACCACGCAAGGGCCATTGACACACTCAAGCAAATAAACTTGTAGCTTAGTCAACAAGAAGTGCGATACCAGGAAGATCGACGGCGACGGAACATATACTGAAGATCACCTTGGCGTGTTGCGCAAAACCGTCGATATCTATGTCCAGTCCAAAAAAACTGGCGCCGGATGATCATGACGTTGAATCCCGAGTCTCGCGTTACAAATCCGACCAGCAGAGGAGAAAGTATGGCGGCCCGTGTAGAATTACTAATAGGAAATCGCACGTGTTTCAACAAATAAATATTTTTTTCAGTTTGTTGTGGTACGTGTGAGTGATTACATAGAATTTTGAGTGACGACAATTTTGCCCTGAGGTCACAAAACAAGAGTATGATTTGACAACGTAATTTAATAAAAATTTGCCCGTCCGTCGCAAACTCGCGAGGATGTAATGAGTAGTCTTATCGTATGATACAAATATATCGCTAAAGAATTTTGTCACGAATCTCGGATAAGGACTGTACAACAAATGAACGCAACTAAATCTGCCTTAATCATGCCACGGGTGGGCGAGCATTTTCAAACAGTCTTTCAATAATCCACGATCATTCGGACCCGATTATCTTTGTATATAGTCGGAGTCATTCATTGCCAAACATAGGATGTGGCTTATGAAAATCGTATGCGAAATCATAATATCTGATGTTTTGGATTATTATATTCAGATGTCTTCTATATAGTGAATAAATATCTCGATCACCCCCGAGTTATCTACAATATACAAGGAAAACCAAGTAACCGGAGAGATTGACTGACTAGTATATCAGCGCTAACAGACTAATTTGAGAGAAAACATAGCATTGGTTACTTGTTCCTGATAGGTATTACAAATTAGAATGTAATTTTTTTCGGTGTTTCTTGCTCGAATTTGCACTACGAGCATGTCATGTGCGCTGAAAGAGCTCTCCAGTGGTCAATTTGTCATGTGAACTTTGGTTTACGGAACAGGGAACACAGATGTGATGAATTCACGGCCAGATTTCTCAACCAACACCAGAGTTGAAAACAGGCCACAAGGTCCCGAATCACAGAAGGGCTCTGGAGTCGGAGTCGTGTAGCCAGATTCGGAGTTTCGTTAAATTTTCTCTGGATGGAATCGCAGTCGGAGTTTGTATGACTCTTTGGACTCCGAGTTGTGAAACCACTTACTGGTTGGAGTGAATGTCGGAGTTAGTGAAAATGCTGTGATTCCGACTGCTTTGAAATTGAACCAACTGTTCTCAAATGTTACTAAACAGCGCCATCGCAGCTACGGAAGTAATATATTTTTCACGTATAGGGGATTTTTCACACATTTAATTTTTGCTAAATATCGAAAAAAGGATGATTCGCTGGATATAATTATTAACTAAACTCTATGGCAGAGGTGTCAAACTCAACTTGCGTCGCGGGCCGGATTCAAACTTTCCGATCGCTCGTAGTCAAATTATTTCAAATTGTTATCTCAAAATCCGTGCCCCAGTTTTCATATGAATACATTATTATCAGGCCTTTGGGTGTGATAGTAGATTACATTATATTTCAGGTCATCGGGTTCATATTCTAGTTGAACTTTATTCACAAACAATTAAGTTAGCAAAACTAATATGCTTGGTCGATTGAATACAGTTATAAACCGCTAAAATAATGGCGTTAACAACGATTTAGGCTGGCATATTACTATGCTGCGTTTGTTGTAGCCTAATCGTAACCTGGCGGCAACCATTGGTTAGGACAGGTAATAGGTATGCGGTACAAAAACGCGCACGTTGGAATTTGGTTCATCAGTATCAATTTGCGATTCGGGTTTGTGTAGAGGCCTGGGACCTTTTGAGTCAGAACAGTGGTGCGACGACATATATCTCAATTATAATTGTGTGACCATTTTATTCTCCATGTATAGCTTGCATATAACGGTTTCGCGAATACGTTTTCGCTTATCAGAAGAACCACTTTTCGGAACTGGATGTCAATGTCAGCAATTTGTTTCCAAATAGTGATTAGAGTGAAATCATATTACCGCTGTCGGACGGCTATAATGCGGCCTAAAACCAGAACTAAACCGGAACTAAAACCAGAACTCGGCGGATTATTTACTGGAAGTATCTCATATACTAAAAACTTGAACTTTTGTCAAAAATGTACCGTATCATACAAGTATTATTCAATCAACTTAGAATTGCCTCGCAGACGGATGAAATCGTCTGCTTAACCGGATGCGGTCCGCGGGCCATATTTTGAGATCCAAAAAGAACGCCACATTTTACAGGTCATCAGGTCACAAAAGGAAGCTGTGGCAGACTATAAATCGACAATTTTACGAAAAAAAATTGGATGATATTATTGTGTTGATTAAAAAGGTAATTTTTCCGACTCAACTCCCGAAAAACCCGTTTACAACCTATTTTAGGCCAGTTGACTAAATGAAGGTAATTTCTCGAACTCGACTCTAGAAATACCCGTCTCTGGTCAATTTTGCCCTCATCTCGTGGAATTCGTGGTCCGTTTTAGTATTTGAAGCTCACAAAGAGGACGCATTGCCAAAAAGAGGACATATGGGTGGAGGGAGTACATTTCTTGAAAAAGTAGGACGATTCCTCCTAAAGGAAGACATTGGTAACCCCACTAAGATGTAATGAAGGGGTAATTTCCTGGGCTGATTTACAGGAATTATGGATTCGGAGTTGTGTGAAGAAAATATTAGGATTCGGTGTGTTATGAGTTGTCAGAGTCGGTATATGTTATGATTGTGGGAGATTGCTGACTCTACAAACAAGAATGAACATCAATTTACCCGCCAGCTAAACCTACGTGGACTGGAGCAACACCATTCAGGACACTACCTTGATGTGCCCATCACTCGCGAAGGACCAAAGATCTTGCGCGACTCAACAATTGTATTCGATGCATGCGTAGCTGATGCAAATATAAACAGCTCGTGTGATCATTTCGCAGTGAAAGCTCTGCCAAACAGCAACAAATATCGTGCCGGAGACTGGACTGAAACAGCAACGTGTTAGGTGTTCAAAATGACATTGCTTCCGCCCTCGATAACGGGAACATGGTCGCCTTGATCACGCTGGATCTGTCCGGTGCTTTCGATGCAATCGACCACGTTCTATTGGTGGAACGGCTCCATCATGTCCTCGGAATTTCCGGAGTGGCATGGGAACGGATAAAATCTTATTTGACAGATAAAATGATGTGTGTATCTGTGAAGGGCGTCCGTTCGTCAGAAATTCAAATCGGATCATGAGTAGCTCAAGGTTCTGTTCTCGACCCACTGCTCTACCTCATGTACACGAAGCTAGTCGGAGATATTTGCCGTCGCCACGGTGCCCACCATTGTTACACTGATGATGCACAAGTCTATACGATGTTATGAGAAATAGCAATTATCGGGAGAGCGCGTCATCCAAGTTACAAATATGTCTTAACGATATTGAGCTCTGGATGGCACAAAATCGTCTCAAATTAAACAAAGAGAAGACGGAACTCATCATTTCCCATCAACCAGACGCCCCATCGACCACAATCAATTCACCATCATATTCGTAACAGGCACTATCCAAAGTACTCATCCAACTTGGGGACTTCACTTGGCGACATGCTCTCAATGGAAAAACATATCGGCTATACATAAAAGATCTGTTTCGTGTATATGCACAAGGTCAGTCGAATCACTGTACAGACGTTAATATTAAAAACGTGGTTGGCCTACTGCGAGTCCTACTTTGTCTCGATATTGCATTCTTGCGGCCTGCGACCAACGGAGAATGTGGATGGAAAACTGTTTTTTTTTAGTCAACCAACCAAAATGTGGTCTTTTACTGCAACTTTTGTGAAAAATAAATATATATCTTTCCACGGATTTGACTGCAACAAAACTTGCCCTAATGATCAGTGTTACCCAATCGCGGTCAAACGTATGATGATTATGTACTGTTATGGGCCAGGAATCGATAGCAATAGGCGAAAGCGAGAACGTTTCGGTCCTATTCACTGTTCTCCACCATTTTTGCGCCAGGATTACTTTGGTTCAAACGTACCTTAAAATGGGTCGTCGAACACGAATCTGGCGTTATTTTCGTTTTATCACGTCTCGTTTGGAAGATAGTATCGATGTGGATTTTATTAGTTTTGGAGGGTTATAAGGTAGATTTTTTTCTACTTGCAGCACTTACTGGAGTTGATATGATTTCAGACTACTTCTACTTCGTACTGAACAGTATTTAAGATAAACTATCTAATTTTGCAATTTGGATTCTGAAAAGTAGAAAGTAGTTTAAGGAAAAAAATGCACCACTCTCATGAGGTATATACATGATCAATAGAACTGCGTGACACAGCCCCTAAAGCCCGGTAACTGAATATATTTTCGAATATTCTACCAATGGGAAACGTCATTATAGACATTTTGTGTTAGCCGAGAATATAGATCTTGCGATTTCGTATGTAACCACCTCCGACTAACTGTTGAAAGAATGCGACCACCCTCTCCCCGACCAAATATCCTTAGATATTTGCGGAATTTAAGAAATTTTCATACCTTTCATTCCGTCTTTAAATCGAAGTAGTTTTCACATCTAACATAAATTACTACTTCTACTTGTAATTGATCAGAAATGTAAGTCGTTACTTGCGCTACTAAAGTTGCGACGCCGATCACTTCGACCATGCAACTCTAGGCCATAGTGAAATATCACGGCAAATCAAAACCCGCCAAAATGTGAAGCTTTTTGTATTTAGAACTGGCGTTTAATCATGCAAAACACTAACAAAAAGCCTTGAAACCATTTGAAAACATCATTAGAAATTACCCAATGCTCATCTCTAGCTCTGTTCTAGCGTGGAAAACATGGTATTTGATTGAGACCACAAAACGTCCTATGTCGAGACGGATCAACTGTCCTAGAACCGATGCATACTTATTTCTATTTATGTGAATTCAAAACCAAACGTATGACGCAATACTGTCGAACAGTAATGCTAGAGTCATTGACAGTTGATACAATTACCAATAGCAATTGTAATATTACACAGGATCAAGAAAACAGTATTAGATAGCAGGATGCACACAGGGCCGTAGCAGCACTTCGTCAGCCCCCCCAAAAAAAACGTTGGTCCTGGGCCCCCATAGGGTGATAAACCTATTTTCTGGGGGCTTCGCCCCCCAGACCCACCTCAAGCTGTACGTTGTTTACCGCTGCTTATCATCTATATTGGGTGTCCGTTTAGTGAGTGAGTTTGTATCGCCTAAACGCGCGAAGCGCGAAAAATTTCTATAATTCATGACTGAATCGGGCAATATGATCAGGGATTGCATATATATTGCTATCAATTTTTATCCTTTCTCTGCTCACGTAATGAGATTTACCGGTAGAGCAGAGTCAGGTGTGTTTGAAAGGGTAGGACCCCTCAATAATAAATAAACATCTCCGGATGTATTGTATACCCGTTGGCAGGAACGAAACAGCACTTCGTCAGGCCCAAAAAAACTGGAGTCTTTGGCTCCAATAGGGTGATAAACCGACCCTCCAGGCCGCCACCACGTTGCTCACTTTGCCACGAAAGTATAGATGTACTGCGTAGTAGCCTAAGCCAGCGCCAAGCGCGAAAATTTTCGATGATTCAAGATAAAATCGGTCAATAAGATCGGGAATTGCATATATATTGCTATCAATTTCTTGTCCTCTACACTCAGTTGCTCACGTAATCAGATTTACCGGTAGAGCTGAGTCAGGTGTTGTCTTGGAAAATGTAAAGCCCGTAAATAATAATTAAACATCTTGGGGCAGGTGGACCCGTTGGTATGACTTCGTTACATGATGTTATTTCGTGACCTCCTGTCTGCTATATCAAAAATATACAATCGCCGAAACGTACTAAACCAAGGGTCACCAACCTTTTTGCAACCGAGGGCTACTTTTGCGTAATGATTGAAGCGGCGGGCTACTATTTACTCCCGCCGTTTACCCATATCACACTGAATTTCCGCTTTGATATTCATAGCACTGGGCAGGACTGGACATCATGATATCTGTTTCTATAGCAGTCAGTGGGAAGCCTGGCATTATATGATATCAACTAGTGCGCTATACTCTGGTATTTAACTTGACACTGCAATTCTGCGTGAGTGTTCCAGATGTGCATTAATTACGCGTGTTTTGTGTTTGTTTTTGATGAAGTTCATGTATGAAAAGGCTGATTCACAGCGATAAGTTAAACCATAGACGCTTGCAACCTTCATAGCTGCTGCGCATACACCACTGTACTTTTTCGTATCAACAGTGCACCAAACGCTTGCTGCAGACTGAGGTGGGGGTCATTTTGCAGTGTTACAATTTCAATCTCCAACTGTTCAGCATCCAGAAATGACAAGATTTCATTATACCGGACAGAAGCAACGATTACAGAAAGTTAGAAACATGGTATATTAAACTGCGTTGAGTGAAACAGAAACAAGCTGTGCCAAAAGATGCAATATGTAATGGGTATACAGATATTGAAAATCTGCTAGTACTTCACGGCTATCTGACTCCGAATAGTAATATTGGTTATTACTTTGGCATTGTCCTGGTCGTTGAGCTATCGTAACGGAGCCCCCACCATTTCAAGAAGATCGTGCACGGCATTACGTCATGTCGCCTGTATTGGCAATGCGACGTATCTTGAAAATTTCTGGTGATTCTATCACATACATCTATATATTACTAACTGTAATTGAAGATATTTTCAAGTGTTTGTATATGTAAGTTACATGTTAGTGTGTCTTAAACAAGAATAGCTGAATCAATCAATCTATATATTTAAAAGCTCACTGGTAATAATCTGACGACTATTGGTGAATGATGCTATTCCACCTAATTTTAGAATGGGCTCGCCGGCTACTCATCTAATCCTCGCGGGCTACCTGGTGCCCGCGGGCACCGGGTTGGTGACCCCTGTACTAAACTAAAAGATCCCACGATTTCAAATTGGTATTTCTTCACTGGTATATAATTTTTCCCTGCAGGGTGGTATTTGTCTTGTGAGGTTCAGATTGTCCAGACAGTAACATTTAGGTGCCAGTCATTTAGGCGCCTATGGACTACTCACATGTATTTTGTATATATAACGAAGTTTTCGGTCAGCATAAGGGCAGTCCTTTTCGGCCAAAATTTTCTCGCTGCCAATCGTTCTGGCACACTTCTTGCAGTCGCATGTAACATGCCCTAAAACTTCACACGTCTTGGTGTGTTGTGGCGAGGTAATGGCCGATGCTGATATGCCCATTTCTATAAATCTTGCGTATTTTTTCTTGTGGGAAGAGTACCCAATATTCAAGATACTTGGCAACTTGAAATCGCGCGTAGCGCGAAAAATTTTTGATAAAGTTGCCTAAATTTTCAAAAAATACTCTATAATTTATGCTAATTCACGAAATAATTTTGGGCCCCTTCGAGCTCGCCCCCCCCCCTAATTGGGGGGTTTGGGGTGCGGCAGTTACGGCCCTGGACGCACAATAACTTCACAACGGCAACTAGTTTCAGTAAACTCTTATTATGAACGTACTTTTGCAAGCGGAATTCAAATGTTTACGCAATCACATTACCCGATTAACTCTGGCATGGTGCCATGGTACTGACCCATCAGCACTGTTGAAGTACTGTACAAGTGATATACGTACACCTCGTGCATTTTGGCTACTTGGTCTACCCAATCTACCCATTGCCTGAAGAGCAGCATCCTCGGATAGTGGATCAATCTTAATGTCTTGCACATATAAAGGGGGGTTCATCTCGCAAAAAAATTATGTAACCCAGTGCATTCTTTAACTACGAGGTCCACTTTCTCTGAGTGAAAAGCTATCGTCCGTTGAAAGACGTGAAATAAAGAAGTTAGGATTCCAAATGAGTTTCGAACAACTCTTCGGGCATGGGACAATCGATAATTGTATACTCGTTTTAAGTCGTCGAGAGCAGTGCTCTTCAACCTTTTTCGTCCTGGTACACCTTTTTAACATTTACTCAAAACTCGTACACCCCTGACCACATATAATACCGGTTCCGTCGTAAGCCTAAACCAGGGGTGGGTGTTCTACTGTCCCACCTTTTTGTTATACTGGGCCGCATTTAGATACACTCACGTCGATGCGGAGAGTCTTCATGGCCCCTCTGGACGACAAATGCGCATGTTAAATAGACTGCCTTAGAACTTTACATTGCGGAAAGCCCTCGTGGCGTCCTGCGATGACTGATTTCTTGAGATGTAGGCTACCTTGCGTACAAGATTTTCTAATTGTAGAAGCATAACATCCCCTAAGGCTTACCAGATATGCCCCAAAATCGCTACTACTAGGGTTTGGTTTTAATCCCGTCCTGCGCGAAAATAAGTCAGGGGCGGGCAACTTCTCCGGTCGGCGGGCCAGCCATATGAAAATTAAGTACATGGCGGGCCGTATTGCCGAATCGATACATTATTCGCACATTTATCCACATAAACAACGAAAAAATCGTATTTACTGTATTTTAACGACAGTAATGTCAATTCAAAGCCATTTCTCGTCGATTATGACGACGAAAATGTGGATTTGAGAACAGCATTGTCGTACAGACGCCGACATGTCTGCTTCTCTCTGGTCAATGAACCCACGGTGCAATCCTTAATTAAGATTTCAAGTCGTTCGATAAGCCCGGTAATCCAAATTTACCAAGATATCAATTCATTAGGGTTGAGTATATCGTAAATACCGATAATGCAAGTCTTCTCGCTTCGAGGAACTTACAGTTTACACGTATGCTTAGGGTTATCATATTTTGTAAATCTCAAAAGAGGACACTTTTTCAAAATTTCAGACTTGCAATACCGCAGCCAAATCTTTAAAAAATGGTGATTTTCCCCACTTCGTGGTCGGTTGACACAAAATAAAATCAGATTGCCGGGTCAGCTCCTGCAATAGCCGTCGGAGCGTTACTTCGGTGCTGTTCTACTGTATCTCAGTCGAATTTTGCCCTATATTTAACCAAAATTATCAAAAACAGGACAAAATCTCGAAAAAGAGGACATTTGGGCGTCCTCCGAAGAAACTTTCGAAAAAGCCAAAAAAGAGGACAAATCCTCCTAATAGAGGACGTATGGTAACCCTACGTAAGTTCCACTCTCGCACGCTGCGCACACACGTATATAATACCATACTGTCAATAAATTTTGTCGTTTAAGCAAGTAGTGGGGAATGTCGGCAGACTGGGGCTGCGGGCCACCTTATCATGTAAGACGGGGAACTGTCCGCGGGCCGGACAAAATCCCGTTGCGCGCCAGATCCAGCCCGCGGGACGGATGTTGCCCCCCCCCTGTCATAAGTCATCGGATGCTATTTACCACTGCACATTTAATTTTAAATATTATCCCGTACGACCGGCGAATTGTATTTCCGTGATTATAGCGATGGAAGGGGACATTAATGAATTTTTTCGTTGAGATAAGTTGAGTATGCGATAGTTCGGCTATTGATGAAAATTTTTTTGTCACAATAGCGTTTTCCAACGTAAAAATGTAACTTTATGATGGTCACATGAATTTCCCGACGACAGTGATTTTATCGAACGTAGGTGCCGCGAGAGGTTTGCCGGTGAGCCGTTACTTGAAGTGTGGTAACAAATATTTAATTCATTTTTATTTTAATCAAAGGATTATTTTACAAATTATACGTGAACTAAGAATCGTCCCTATGCCACGAATCAATTATCAGGTCATCCTTAGTAGCATGCGTTATGATTTCATGGTAGAGTTAGAGATTACGCAAATCGATAGGCCCTAATTTTTCTAAGCCCGTCCGAAAGTGTTTCGTACACCATCCTCGGTGTGTTACGACCACTGAGCTGGTGGTTACGGCTAGGGCTGGGCAGTGGGCACAATGATTCGAGTACTCGAATCTGAATCGAGTAGTAATTTTATTGATTCGAGTCGAGTAGTAAATGTCGATTTTTTTGAGTACTGAAATTATACGCTCCTCACCACTGAAAGTTGATTCATCAACGAGGAGTATATCAACGATCAACGAGTTTATGCTAATTTCACTGTTGAAGCCTTGAAACCTTGATTGGCCGTATCGTAGCATACGAAACATGAAGTACAAAGCTACGAACGTTACTGGAAATAGCACATTTCCGAAGTCATGATCATCCCCCAATATTGTCACCAAGTGCAATGAAATCGGTATGGTCGAAAAAAATAACAAAGTATCCTCAATATGATGGATAACAGGCATTATATTCTTTGTGGTCGCTTAAAAGGTACATATTTGAACTTTGACAAATAATATTCTGCTATGACGTCATAATGAGTGATACTCGATTACTCGACTCGACGCATTTTACGTGATTCAGAATCGAATCACTCAGGTACTCGATTTTGCCCAGCCCTAGTTACGACCAGGTGATAGGCAACCAAAGCGGAGGTACCCGGCGTACGATTGGATCAATGAACTGGACAATTTCTAGACCTCTAATTTTCGCTCTAAAGGCAACTGCGTACGGAGCAAAGATTCAATACG
Source organism: Botryllus schlosseri (assembly GCF_051294905.1). NCBI lineage: Eukaryota > Metazoa > Chordata > Ascidiacea > Stolidobranchia > Styelidae > Botryllus > Botryllus schlosseri. The sequence goes on along the minus strand of NC_137247.1, from coordinate 22,884,044 downwards.
ATTCATGTTCGCACTTGACTTGACCAGACTAATTCCATCCAATGACTAGAACTCGAGAGATTGCGTAAGCCTAACTGCAAAGGTCAACGAGTTCGGACACATACGCAATTGTTATCTCATGGATTGGGCCTGTCATATTGAATCCAGAACATCAATTTGAATGGTCTTTGAAGAACTAAGGACAGCAGCCTCGGAACTTCGGTCTCGGAACAACATATCACATTTTGGCCTTGAAACTGGAGATGATGACACAACACATACGGCTTACACTCTATAAGTCTGCTGCGAAATCGCCATTGGAAAATATATTAATCAATAAATACGTGAATGAAAGCCGTAAACTTAGTATACTGTTACATGAAATCATCGAGAAGTAGCATTCGCAATTTCATAACCCATTCCGGCATGGTACACTGTCAAAATCAATACAAACATACGAACACCGAAGTTTGAGTAAAATTTGAAGGCCACAATTTCACAGTGAAATGGACATTGGCGAACATAAAATTATGTGAATATTTGAATGCAAACCGAGAATCTTAGTTAGCTGTTTCATGCGATCATCGAGATATACCATTGGAAATATCATCACCGATCTCGTTATGGAACGCAGACTAGATTAGCACAGACAGACACCGGCTTTTGCGTGAGATCCGCAATGATGTAGGTAGGCTAAGTATCAGATCAGCGCGCATCTCTACCATACTCGACCTCGAAAACGGAATAACTGCCTCAATCCTTGAGTGTCAACTTTAAGACTTGGCACCGCGCTCGATACTAAAATCAAGACATAACGTGCAAAAGCTCATGACAGATCTAGGTATGAAACATCGTTAAAATCAATAGAGACCGATAACGACTTTTGCCTAAATCTGTTAGCGATAAATGAACAGTCAGCGCTCACTCGACTTTGGAAACGAAATTACCACCCACATAGTTCAGTGACAACCTTCAAACATGTTACAGCGATCGATACTAACATTAAGACTTACCGTGCCAAATGTCATGACCGATCTCGGTATGGAACATCGTCAAAATCAATGGAGACCAATACCGGCTTTTGAGTAAAATCTGCTTGCTGTACAATGTACATGATAGATCAGCACACACTGAACTTCGGAAACAAAATAACTACCCTTATCTTTAAGTAGCAAGCCTGAAACTTGGAGCAGTGCTAAATACTACCTTCACGACATATCATACCAAGTTTCAAGAATTATCATGGTGCGAAACACCGTCAAAATCGACCTATACCAGCAAAGGTCGACTCAACGCATATTGCGGTAACCGAGTTCAGATATAGATACGATTGTTACAATGTTACATCACACCTTAGGCGCAAACAGGCATAGTTGCCCCACTTGCTCGGCCATTTTACGAATAGGGGAGAGTAAATCACCGTTTCTTTATTGTGCGCGGCTTTGAGAGAATAGATAGTGAACGCATGTTATGAGCGCTACCGGGGCAAGCCCCGGCTAGGCATTCACAAAGCGAAAACACAGAAGAGAATTTGATTTTCGCAGAGACTTCGCTATGAATGGGCATTTGCAAGCGAAAGCACAAAAAGAACGCGGGTTCCGCTGTGATCTCGGTGTATATTGATCGCTGTGCGTCTATAAATGGTTAAATTGTTATTGAACAGAATTTTAGGTGGGGCAATGCCCCAGTTGCCCTATAGGACGAGCCGCCACTGCATCTCACGAATGTGAGAACAGTGGAATTACCAAGATATCAGAGATCACACCAATCCTAAACTTGGAAGAAATCGTTCACAATTGGGCCGTGAATAAAGTTAGCGTGCCACACAGTAAGTTGGCTGCGGATGGTAGCTCTGCATTGCCTTGATCCTTTTCTTCCCCTCAAGGCACATACTTGTTTGATGAACCAGATTTTGCCTATATACCAATTCAAAAGAGGAGATATGCTCGCTCATTTCAAGAACTGAAATAGTTGTATCAAACTTGTCCCTGTAAGAAGATCTCTCTGTATTTCGACTGATATCAGTGTGCTGTTTTAAGCATTTTCTACGGCTGTCTGTCGAATTATTTGACGTTTTTTTGTATCCATGCTAGTGGTGGAATTTATTATAACTGTCACGATAACGAAAATATATTGCCAAATTGTGGTGTCTTGCAACATAAGTGGTGATATGTCTGCCAGAAAGCATGATTCAGGTAGCGATAGGGTTATTAGTGGTTGTAAGCTGCAGAAACGATAGTAATAATGCGAGGCAATAAGAGGATTAGTTAGTTTGCAGCTGAAGTGCAAAACTTGTATCTTCTGAAGCATCCTTTTGCCATCGAATGGGGCAATCGCTTCCCATTTTGTTGACTGGGCAACAAAAGACTTTTCCTACTGGTTATTATTCAATGAATAAAAAGGTCAGGTTATTCACCAACGCCTATTCACGGACTTTTCAAGAAGCTGACTAAAAAAACAAGTTGGTCTGCACGTTCGCGGCCCCGAGAAATTTGTCACGCGAATCCCAATTTCACCACGACTGCTTCAGTGTCACAGGTATGTGATGCGTCTTTTCATGCCTTTTTAACTGAGTCCACGCATGTATGTTTTCGTGTCCTCTGGGGTTCAGCCAGATTTCAGAGATTTGATCTAAGCCAGTGGTTCCCAACCTTTTTGACATCGAGGACCGGTAAAACTCTCACAATAGCTGATGCGGACCGTTTAACATTCAAAAAATCTATTTACAATAGATGTAGGCCACTCAAAAGTATTATTGGAAACTTCATTTATTTCCTGCCTTTTTATGGTCGACATTCATACGTGGTTCTATTGAAGTTTCTGCAAGGCGAGGCTCGCGAAGTCCTGTCAAAGACAACTATCTTGCATTTGATTGTTCGATGATGTCTTTTGAAAGAAATGCGACATTGCTGTCTACTAGAGTATCAATTATACTGCCAAGTGTCGCTAATACTTGCACTGTCAGAATTTAACAAAGTGTATTTAGAAGTTTCCGTATAGCTTTCACATACATCCCATCCGCGACCAGTTACAGTCTACTCATAAACAGTGTTGTACAGCACTTGCACATATATTCAGTTCGTTCAGGACGTTGAGGTGATCGGACGTCTGAGAAAAGCGACGTAGTAATTCGGCGCTCTGTGTATTTGGACGGACACTATATTGGAAAGGAGCGTAACTGACTGATACGTTTCGTCTCTGACTCTCGCAAGGCGAGATGTCAGAGCAGGATAGTAATATTGCTATGGATTTGATTTCAAAGAAGATATCCAATAAGCGAAAATCTACTGGATCGTCACCGGATGAAGTTACGCAAAGTCCCCCTGCAAAATCGAGATCAAGTAGTAATGTTATGGAAAGAGGTTCTCATCGTGGATTAAAGGTGGTTATCCAAGGTACAGATCGTCGTATGATATTATATCACCCAACCAAGGTGCAGAAATGTATATGTGATACGGTCGGCAATGTGGAGAACATTAAAAGGTTAGCATCTGGCAGTCTCCTCATCACTTGTCATAACGCCAAGCAAGCTCAGAATCTTCTACTATTGAACACGTTATCGGATTGTACCAGAAAGATATCAATTCCGATCAAAGTTATCCAATACGAAAACGTTGATAGACCATACGTCGTCAGATCTGTTATTCATGGAGTGCCATCTGAGGTTACTGTCGAAGAAATGTTAGAGATATTGAAAGAACAAAATGTTACATTCGCCAAACGACTCAAGAGGAAAACGGAAAAGGGGTATGAAAATAGTCTTTGTGTGTTACTTGGATTTGATACACCAAATCCTCCCGAACATGTGTCGATGGGGTATTTGAGATTTGCTGTTAAACAATACAATCCACCACCAATGCGGTGCTATCAATGTAACAGGTTTGGCCATACTGCTAAACACTGTGGTGGCAGACTCAGATGTGTACGATGTGGCGGTAGTGATCACGATTACTCGACGTGCACTGTTACTGAACGTAAATGTGTCAATTGTGGAGGAATACACAGTGCAGCTTACGCAGGATGTCCGATATACAAACAAGAAGCAAAGATTCAAGTCATTAAAGAGAGAGAGAATGTGGAATACAAAGAGGCCAAATCCCGCTTTCTATCATATGCCGAGACCTGTGCGAAAAACATTCCTGCGAATGGAAAGAAATCAAATCCGAAAACTACTATACCAAAACCTAAAGAGAATGACTGCGATATTTCGCATATAAGAAGTACTCCCGTGCTTCGTAATCCAAATACTTCGTGCGATGATGTTACCCAAAGTGAAGAATATGACGTCGGTAATTTGAATAAGATTCTTTCCAATACCCACCCGTTGCTCTTTTTCACCTGTATGGCGGAGATTATCAACCGAATTATTGTGGCGTGTCGACAGAACGAAGAACTAGATGTCCCTACATTGATATCGTCAGCGTTTCGAAAGTGGTTGAGTTTATCGTTCGATTCTACAGCCATAAAAGATATGCTAGATACGATACCGGACAATCTTCAATCATGATGGCTTGTTAATATTACAATGGAACTGTCGCGGTATATACCGAAAGCTGCCTGAATTTAAAAGATATATAACGGAATTATCAACACAACCTGACATCATACTTCTCCAGGAAACGCATCTAATTGCGAATTATAAGCCGGTATTTCACGGATATAGCACACTACGACTTGATAAAACTGTACGCAGTGGTGGACTGGCAGTAATCATCAAACAGGAACTGAAGTTTACGCAATGTCATGTCACCAAACCCCCCGCTATCGATGTTCTTTGCATTGATGTATGTGGAACTAAAATATGCAATGTATATATTGCGCCAGATTCGCCAGTAGACCGCAACACGTTTTCGTTCATGGAGAACTTATCAAGAAAGACTTTGATCTTCGGCGATTTCAATGCGCACCACTGGGCGTGGAGTGGGGACGTAACAAACAGACGAGGTACATACTTATACGATGCTTTAGATAGATATACGATCGTCTCTCTCAATCTCCAGTCACCGACTCATTTGAATACAGCGTGCAATGCGGTACGCAGATGGTCGCTTATTGACCTATCATTAGCATCAGCGGATATCGCAAACAAATGCTCGACGCACGTAACTACCGATATTCTGGATAGTGATCACCTTATAGTGCTCACCACGTATATGTGCAGAACCCAGAGAGCGAAAATAAAGCCACCCAGCTGGTCACTCGGTAAAGCAGATTGGGAAACATTCAGAAATAATGTAGGTACCAATAGTCATTTAGAATCGAATGCTAGTATTGATGCCGTTGTAAATGAATTCACGGAAAGCATTCTCCATGCTGCTAGTATATCAATTCCTATGACTCGCAACCATCGGAAATCTCCGAATCCTTGGTGGAATGAAGAGTGCTCTAGGGCTGTAAGAAAGAAGAAAGCAGCATTTATGAAAATGAAAAGAACCTTTAATCAGCATGACATTCTTCAATTCAAAAGGGAACGTGCTCGATGTAAGAGGGTAATATTGACGTCAAAGCGAGATTCTTGGAGGGCTTTCTGTGGAACCCTTGAAGCACGCGCTAATCTACAAAAGGTATGGAAAGTAGTTCATTCAATTTCCAATAAACATAATCACCGTGGGGTACCTTCATTGAAAGTAAATGGTAATTTAACTACAGCCGACCATGAAATCGCTAATGAGATTGCTTCAACGTTCAAAAATGTAAGCAGTGATTCGAATTTCCCGCCGAATTTTATTGCAACAAGACAAAGTCTTCTTTTGACTGATGGTTACAGTGGCCCCGGTAATGATCAACTTAATATCGCCTTTTCATTGACGGAACTGGCCATGGCTTTAAGAACCAAGAAAAATACGTCACCTGGGGGCGACCAATTATGCTATGCTATGTTCAAAAATCTTCCGCACCAAGGTTTACTGAGATTGCTTGAGATAATGAATTACTCTTGGTCAACGGGTAATATTCCGAAACATTGGAGTCATGCGGTGATAATCCCTATCTTGAAGCCGGGTAAAGATCCTACCTCTGCCAACTCTTATCGTCCTATTTCCCTGACCAGCCATATGTGCAAAGTAATGGAAACTATGGTGGCGAATAGACTTTCATGGTACTTGGAAAAGAATGGATTACTACATACATCACAGTCCGGGTTTAGAAGAGGGAGACGAGCCCTCGATCACGTTCTTCGATTGCATGACACAGTTTATCGAGCAATTAACAATGGACGGGTTGTATTAGCGGTTTTCCTTGACATTAAGCGGGCTTATGACATGGTATGGCGTGATGGATTAATTTTGAAACTGAAACGACTCGGAATTTGTGGGGAAATGTTAAATTGGATAAAATGCTTTTTATCAAACCGAACATTTCAAGTAAGGATTGGATGCACTCTCTCAGGAATCCATGAATTGGAAAATGGTATCCCACAAGGAAGTGTACTATCACCTTTATTTTTTGCAATTATGATTAATGACCTTCCTCAAGTTATATGTTCCCAGCTTGGACTATATGCTGACGACTGTGCAATCTGGCAATCTGGGCTCAATATTATTGAGCCGATGCAAAGTATTCAATCTAGCCTAACTGCGATCTCCAACTGGTGTGCTAAATGGGGTTTTGTTATATCGAAGGAGAAGACGGTCGCCATGCTCTTTACAAGAAGGCGTAAAGTCACGATCCCTGAATTACGCATTGATAATCATATTATCAATTTTGTGGACAATTTCAAGTATCTGGGAATTATTTTTGACAAGAAACTGAACTACAAGGGGCACATCGACTACATAGCGATGAAATGTGCGGGCCGCATAAATTTACTCAGAATGCTTTCAGGTACCACATGGGGAGCATCCAATAATCTTCTAGTTGTGCTCTACAGAACTCTCATCAGGTCAGTAATCGAATACGGTATGGAAGCATACTTCTTCGCTCCGAAGACATATCTGAAGAAAGTCGAGACTATTCGCAATCAAGCTCTTCGTATATGTTGCGGAGCGATGGTCAGTACACCAATTTCTGTAATTGAAATTGAATGCAATGATATGCCTCTATCCCTACGGCACTTGTATCTGTGTTTAAAATATAGATATTGTCTCAGCACCCAACAAACTCACCCAACTAATTCGATATTGGAAGAATCATGGGAAGATATATACAGCTTAATAAATGAGAGATTTTCAACCTTTCGATCCTTAACCAGTGGTGCTGACATTCGCGATTTGCACGCATCTGGGCAAGTCATATTAAAAACCCCTCCGTGGATTGCTCAGGAACCTGATGTAGACTCATCATTGACAAAATCATTTGGCAGAAATTCCCCTGCAGAAATTGTTAAGGTGGTATTCCGGGACCATATTTTCTCGAACTACAGTGATCATACACTTGTATATACGGATGGTTCGAAGACATCGTCAGGATGTGGTTATGCCGTATACATTCCTCGGTTGAATGTGAAATTGTCTGCGACGCTTCCTAAATGTTTTTCAATATTTTATGTAGAGTTGCATGCCATCAAAGATGCATTATCGTGGGTTGAAAGAAACACGCATAGTAAAATTGCTGTAGTAAGTGACAGTTTGAGTGCCCTAACCGCCATCGCCAATCATGGATCGGTCAATGACTACGTTGTGAACGATATATTAGAATATATTGCAGAACTTCAAAATAACAATAAATCAATCACGTTCATCTGGATACCTGGGCATGCTGGTATTCGTGGTAACGAAATCGCCGATCAATTAGCGAAAGACGCTGCGTCAAGAAGGGATGAAGGGAACAATCACTTATTACCTCTGCGTGATGCACTGTCCGTCTTAAGACACCATTGCAGATGTGAATGGGATCAGATATACCGAAGCACTGAAACCGGAAGAGCGTATAAGAATCTGAGACCATCAATTACCGACGATATAGCTCAAATTGGAACACGGCAAAGAGACGTAATTCTACTGAGATTAAGAAGCGGCCATTGCAGACTGAATCAACATCTGTATAAGATCCGTTGTTCTGAGACTCCACTATGTCAGCAATGCAATGCAGAGGAATCTGTAGAGCACTTTTTGTTACATTGTGTGAGATATCAACATCAAAGGAGACAACTACATCATGCTGCACGAATGAGCCGAATAAATTGGGAGTTGAAAGATGTTTTAACAGATCCAACGATATTGGATAATGTTGTACAGTTCGCGATATCTTCGGGAAGACTTATCTAGTATAGCTAATACATGTTGTTCATTCATTATTTGTATAACCAAATCTCGTGTTTGTATATTGTCGGCTATAGCTCCTTATATTGAATGTGCATGTTGGTGATGTATATATTTGGATAATGCTAATCCATTGTAAAAACAAGTACAGAAGTGGCGCACAAAACCTGTGCCGTGATAAGCGCCACTATCACGATTTTTACTTATAATAATAATAATAATACAGCACTTGCAACATTGTGACGTATACGCCAAGTCTATACTAAGCCATGAACTCCACATTACGAAATCATGTAGAAAATTTAAAAGTCAATAAAAAATTCGATGTTTTATTGTACTAATTATTGTTCAAGCGTACGACTTCTGAACTGAGATATTACATTTCAATGTATTGGCGGACCGGCAGGAAAGTTGACACGGATCGGAGGTTTAGAACCAGCGGTGGTTAGTAACGGAGTACTTCTACTTTTTCGAAGTACTCAAGTAGTTTTCATCTACTTCTGGAACTTACTCAAGTAGATCTGATTTTCACTACTTCTACTTTGTAATATTTTGTGATCTACATACTTACTTTTCGCTATTTTTAGTTTGTCAAGTAGAAGTAGTTTAATCCTCTTATGAGGAAGATAGCCTGAGGAATTACGGTGCTGTTTTCACAAAGTATCAACATTTAATATTCATAAAAGTTGAGTAAAGCCCATAATTTTCGTCACGCTTTGCGCTTAGTGGATACGGATTAACCAGTATGATTTCGCGAAAGTATCGGTGAATATAATTTAGGTACCGGGTTGGCGTGGTTCCATTCACACCGATTGTCGCCCTTCGCCCATATGAAATATTTCATCATAGTGTATATGACTCATCATAACGTTTGAAACTGATGTTTCGCAATCTACCATTTACTTATCATATCGCAACCCAGCAGTCAACGACGTGTCCTAATCAGGAAAGTGGACTCTGACTTTTTTAGTTTCAGAGCTGTTTTAGCACACCACCTTTGAAACTTTCTGGACTAAAGGCATGAAATACATTCCGCGCTTGTAGAAGTAGCATTTATATTTCATTTTCAATTCCGAGTATCATATACTCTGAGTTCTAATTCGCATCATTTATATTGTCTGGATAACAAACATACATGTTGACGTATTAAAGCAAGTGTAGTAATGCCTTTAATTTTCGGAAATAAAGCTACACAAAATGATATTTTTACGATCCACCGTATTTTTTATCAACGTTTACTAATCGCGCAAAGTGTTCACATCGTATTATATACAATTTCTCCGTATTGCTATTCGACTAAACCAGTGGTTCCCAACCTTTTTGTCTTCATTCCCCACTTCAGGTTAATTCCGAGTCTTCATTCCCCACTACCCTAAACTATCGTCGTATTTCCTTTTAACTTTTGTCGTTACGGAGCAGCTATTTACTTGTTTGAGTACAGAAGACACACAACACACACCAGTACGCAAGTCAATCGCCTATAACGGCAACATAAAACGTAATGTGAACCGATTACCTATTACCGCTAACCCTCAAATATTAGCGAAAACGATATTTCACGTGGTACTGGTCGTGATGGCAGCGATTGGTTATCTACAGTTAAAAATGAGTTTTTGTGAACAACACGCAATATAATTTTCGTTACATAAATTAGAGAGCAGTTAACTGGTAACGGTAATCGCGCATGTCTCTCCGTAAATGTGTAGACTATCCTGTATATAATGTTTAACAAATGCGTCTATTCCCCACCAGAAACTATTGAATTCCCCACCAGTGGGGAATTCCCCACCATTTGGGAACCACTGGACTAAACTATAGGCCCTAATATCGGGGATTGCGTCATACCATGATATTTTCTAAAACTGGCTGTTCGAGAAAACAGAAGACTATTAGTATCGCATTTCCATATCAATACTATCATTTTCATCCCATGATTGGAACGAATGCTTATGCTGCCGAAAATTGGATACCTCCTGGTATGCATCGATATGAATCAAGCTCGGACCTTCCGCATAGCTCGATTTACACCTCTTGACAATCCATGCGAACCAATTACGATCGTTTTCACAACTACTTACTTACTTGAGTAGATTTGAAGTCATTCAATTCTACTTCTACTTCAAGTAGTTTTAGCTTGCTTATGAAAAAAGTAATTCTACTCGTAAAGTAGATTTTTTCGTAGCTACTTCTACTTCTACTTGAGTAGCTTCCTTGAGTACTTTGACCACCTCTGTTTAGAACCACTGATCTAAACCAGTGCTTCTCAACCGGTGGGTCGCGAAACTATTTCAGGTGAGTCGCGAAGACGTTCTAAATGTTACACTGTCGTATTCAATTTTCCAAATATTCCAAACACTTTATATTCTCTAGATTAGAAGAGTAAATGGACAATCTCCTCCTTTAAATTGAATTGTTTTGCGCCCCTAAGCGCCGCTAGTCACGTTGCCGTGCTCTATAAACTCGTAGGCCATATTTTCGTCACAGTCATATTGATTGGAGCGTGAAATCCGACAGTGCGTTATTGTGTATTCGGAGACTCAAATTCATTATTTCCTCCAAAGGCTTTGCGAACGTTGATCGGGAAATGCAGCAATCCAGTCCAATTAGTCGTTATAATCTGCAAATATTTGCCGCATCGCGAGCTACTCATAACCCCTTCATGTTCGACGTAATATAGACAAATTACTGATTGGATACGCGCTTTCTCGTCTGTTGTTGTCTGTGGCATTCATAGTGATATTCTTATACCTTGATCAATGGCCATTTACACCAAGCCGATATTCCTTATTATGACTTCGCATCTGACGACTTGGAGCACTTTTAGACTTTTTTAAAACACCGCATAAGCAAATCCGATAACGAGGAGTCTAGATAAGCCTGTCACGTCTGTAATCATCGGTTACATGCAGGACCCTAATTGCCGCACCCCAAACCCCCAATTGGTGCTTCGAGATTGAAAAATGGCCAAAATTGTTTCATGAATTAAAATAAATTATGGATTACTCTATCAATTTTTCTTCACACCAAGCGCGATTTGATACCGTTAGATGTGTGGGTTTTAATAAGGGTCTCTCTAATAAAATAAAACGCATAATTTACAGAAATAGGCCTTTTGATTTCGGCCATCACGGCAGCACGACATACCAAGACATATGAAGTTTCGGCCGACATGCGACTCTGCGAAACGTGCTACCAAAAAGATCGACAGCGAGAAAATCTCTGCCGAAAAGGATCACAACCTACGGTATATATATGCCGAATTATTGTCCATTGACTATAGGCGGCTGTCTCCTAATATTGCCGGCACCAACGATTCAGAGTAATTGCCAATATCATTGACCGAATGCCATCATGAATTCCTGAATATATTCATGCTAGGCGCGACCAGATAACTGTAATTCACTGAAAACATAAAACCGGCGCCTGTACGAGCAGTGGTTCGAACAATAGTCGCGAAAAGGGAGTCTGGTGGGTCGCGCAATGAAATTTTGAGGAAAAGTGGGTCGCGAACTGAAAATGGTTGAGAATCACTGATCTAAACGACCCTTGCCGTCGCGTGCGGTGTGACCTCGAAAATAAGGCACTTCAAATGTGTCCCTACAATAAATGAAGCTGCATGTTGGTATCGCACGCGTCAGTCCAAGTATATTTTGCGTGAACAAATATATTTGCAAAGCAACATTTTTCACCCGTGGTAATCGCGTCATTTCCCAGGCACTGCTTTTGTGAGCTCGTCAAATCCAGGGTTGCTGTATTGATAGCATTTTCCACTGGGATCGTCATTGGTACAAAAGCATCCATCAAAAAATTGACTCGATTACCAGCGACTATTGTCAAAAGCATATCATTCTAACAGCACTGACAAATACACGAACTAACAATTATACAGGTGAAGATCGGACTACAATAGGCGAGGGGATAAAATTTTCAGAATGGCAATTTGTGAATTTCTGATTCCACTATTTTATGAATGCTTCGCCAAAATATCCTCCAGGCAGGTCACCATCTCGTCGACGTCAAAGCCGGCAGGTCCTATTTGGGAGCTGGTATATTTTATTTTATCTCCAAGTATGATGATCATCTTGTCGGGAAAAGCCTTGTAAACCTTTGCGGCTTCGTCATCGAGGGCGTCCATGTAGATGGGACATGGGAGAATATCTGTCAGCAAGTTCGCGGCCTCATTTCTGTCTTCCAGAGATTTGTGGTCGTTCACATGGAATCTGCAATTAGCAGAAGAAGTATCAAACCTGTATGGAATTTCTAATTTGTTCGTAGTGAAACAACAGATTTTGTATAATTAATTAACATCAATGCTATGGTCCTATGGCTGTGGGTCACTAGCTAGTTGAACATCGGAGTTGGTGAGTAATTTCTTTTTTTCTCAATTCGTTCTCTAGCTGTCAAGTGGGAAGATCCGTTCGCGGCATATTGAACCTAGCAAGGGGAAGTAATTTTGTATTGCGCCAACCGTTAATCAAATTACAACACTTCTGAAATATCCACAAAGTCGCAGGACATATTCCGTTGCTATTCAATTGACTTTTCTTCGCAACATCAAAAACACATTGTTCTTTCCATACACCAAACTGACCTTTCGGCAGTGAGATGGTCACGAATAACGCCACAACGAACATTTGAGACGGTGATGATGAAAGGATTTATTCCTTTCAATTTACTTGCATCTTATCACATTACTATTTGCCAATCACCTGTCTAATGGCAAATTTGCCCAAGCCCCGTCATCAGCATGCGCTTCCTTGATGTAAACTGTAAGAAAATCAGCCTCTTCGCTGAACCTCCTCATGACGCTTTCAAGCGCTTCCAATGAGGAGGAAAATGGACCTCAAGTACACGAACCAAAAATCACTACCAGGGGTTTGAGATTTGTTGAAAAGTCCAAGATTCTGGAATATAGCATGTAAAGGTTTTATTTTTGAAATTCCGTCGTAGCGATGATAATGCTCACTTCTTTTTGTCGTACTTATCCAACCCATATATGGTTGGATTAGGGGCTTCGTCTCCAACGGCTACCGTTTTCCTGAATCCTCGCAACACGAATTCGTCAAGGACGAGGCGAATAAATTCCCTCGAACTAGAATAGAAAATGTGTGAATTCTGCACATGAGAATTTTTTTTTAAATTATAAATCGAATCTAGTGAAATTAGAATGCAGTAGAACATCAAAGTTGGCATGAGGATGTTGACTTTGTTAAGTCTCGAAAAATGTCGACAAGAAAAGTTTCGCCGATTCGTTACATGCAAGCTTCCTGATTGGTAAATTAATCCACTACCATTAAATTGCCGTCATGGGAGGCTAGAAATACAGTGTCTCAACTATCGTCAGCTCAAGTAAGAAATATTGTGTCAACTTTTAATTGATGTTGGTATTTTTTGAATGAATATTTTTTTAAACATTTTCTTACACAAAATAACGCAATTTGCGTATTTATTGTTAAAAATATAACGGTTGGGAGACCGGTGGGGTCAATAACACGAGCCATGAGTCAGCTGCAATAGTGAAATTCATCATGAACAGTTCAGTATTTACAATTACTTGTATTAATCGAATGGTATTTTCGCACTGATTCCGACAATCCCCAAGTAATGTGAAATTCAGTTTTGGTACATACAATGACGTCGTTGAACAACCGGGTGCATGAGTCACAGGTTAATTTTGTCCCGCGGAATGCAGGCTAGGATTCCGACTATAGCAGCGCAGTGAAGCGATACGCAATAAGCAGGGTTACAAATACATTTTCTGACTGCTGTAGCTGTTATATATGTTCCTTCCATATAAAGGCTACCTTCAATATAGAGCAGGGGTGGGCAGAATTGCTTCATGCGCGAACCACACTTCAAAAATCTTGGTTTTAAAAAAGCCACAACGCTGAATTAAAATTTATTCGAATTTATTACGTCACAATGGAATGTAAGCTGGCGCATGAGGTTGTGCGGTCATTCGGTGCGTCTCCCACCGGGCTGCAAGTAGTTTGAAATCAGGCTGATATGACGTTAAAGCACTGCGATGTTGCTGAGCATTTAAGAAATATTTCAGCTCTGTAATCTTATCACTCCGTATGTCGGTCTTCGTTGGGTAACTCAGGGCAAAATTTCGGTGCTTGGTTTCGGAATGAATTTTCAAGTTACAAATATTGTAATAATTGAGCGAATCTTGACAGATAAAGCACACAGGCTTGCCCCATATATCTCTAAATGCAAACTCTTCCTCTCATTATGTTCTATATTCCCATTCATAATTTCTTTTCTTGCAATTATCGCTTAACGGTATTTGCTAGGCCAAATCCTGCGGTTATACTATTAATTACAATACAAACGGAAGAGCCGTATACAGCATTGTCAGTACGGAAATGGTCGTGACCTGCGCAATCGTTTTTAATTATCAGGTTCATTGGTCAACACAATAATTAATCATAGATTGATGTCCACGCCCAATTGCTGCGGGTAAAACGTTCAAGTGGATGAAATTACAGAGTTCAATTGCGAAGTTCTCAGCCTGTTGTCCCATCCACCCCTAAATCTTACAAGTCTCACGTAAATTATAATCAAAACAAATAATCGAAAACAATGGGATGGAATGCTTCAATTTATAACCAGAATGAACCTCTGTAGCAAAATGGCCGAACCCATGTGCGATTATTAAAGAGCTGCGATCAAAGCTTTATGGAGCCGCATGCTGCTCGTTAGCCGCGGTTTGCCCACACCTGTTCTATACAGAAGCACATAATGAAAATTTCTAATGTAGACAACATTGTCATAGAATGAAGCGACACGATGTATATCACCAGTGTAGCCAGCCAACAACTGCCGCAGTTGATAGTCCTTTCTCCATTCTTGGCAAGCTACTGAGTAAGGACAGATATTTTCTACGCGAGAATGTAGGAAAGCATCTTTCGTTGTACTACAACAAATTTAAATTATTTCTACCATAATTGGTTATGTAGCTACCATAGTTCTTCATATATCTAGATTCCGTCAAAAAAAAGTTTTTTTTATTTAAAATATTGTTTGTTTTTTAGGCAAAAAAGTTTTTTTCAGGTCAAACTACAATATAAGGACAGTCAGTTTCATCCAGAAATGACAATAAGTAGTACAATTCTTAGAATATGTGTGATAACACTTGATTGACATACATGAGACCAAATTTTTGTCAGAATTCAGTTCAGTTAAGTTCAAAAATGTCAACATTTTGATTTCCTTATCTCAAACCAGCGGTTTTTAGGTGGAAAATATCACTCTAGTTATTAGATATACAATTTATGTCATGGTTGAGCATGATTTTGCTGTGACCATGTCTTCATTCCTGGTTTAGTGGTGGCGGTAAAAGACTAAACTCGAGATTGCGGTTGCTGACTTAGTTATAATAAATTAAACTTTTTTGTGGTACGGTAAATTAAATTTGCAGATGATAAAGTACAACAACTTTGCCATGGGTCACGTGAAAATACTCAACTTCCGCAGGTTGAGAATCCCTAGCATACATAATCTATTATATTTAATGGAGCATATGCACTTACATAGATGGGGTGAAGTGAAGTCTTCCTGGAAGTCCTAAGACAAGGTTAAAAATTCACATTAAAACTTGCGACTGACAATAAACTCGAAAGTAATCTTACTTTCAGTCGGAAATCCCACAAGTCTCAAAGTTGTGGCGATCAGAGAAACCGTGACAAGCAAAGCAGGAAAAATAATATTTTGAAGCAGGAACGAAGTCAATAAATAGTTTCTGGTTCGTTTGTAAATACGACGAATCCACGTGAAGACCATCTCCCTCGCTGATTTGCATTAAATTATTCTGACAACAATAACATGTAGATGGTGTTATTATTAAATGACTCAATGGAAACCTAGATCGATGATAGTGTCAAAACACGTCGAGCACGCAATGGATTTAATGACTGTCTTTATTTGAAATATGAATAAATAAGTATTGGCCTGATAAGCTGTTTGCATGGCTTCGGTCATGTGACATGCATAGAAATGAGCGACTGATTGGTTAGGAAACAACGTTCTGCATTTTTGGTTTTGGTCCAGTTTTCATTTTAAATCTTCGTTGTGGAGTTGTAAACTAGGGATGGTGTGAAACGCCGAAAGGTTCAGGTTTGGGTGAACGCGCACCTTTTCGAAAGGTTCTGTGTGAACCTGATGACGTCACGTGACGTCATACATATTGCTAATTCCGACCCTACATTGCGGTGTAGTGACAACCTATATTAATGTACGTACACGATACCTAGCGACGACTCGGCCACACAGCGCAACAATGCTGAATTACATATTGACGTTTTAAACGACGCCAAATGAATCAACTGGGGCAATCAAATTATATCATTATCATCTAAAATCAATATCTTCCGTCACTTTGTCGACAATTTCGACGAGGACTTGTAAGGGAATATAAGCTTACGTCTTAACGGTCTTGGCCAGAACGGACAATGTATTCGGCGTCTGAGTATTGCTGCTACGTTGCTACGTAGCAGAGTGTTTCTATACTTGCTACCGATATTACCCCATTAACAAGTTATACAGCAGTAGGCAACACCCCAATTTGGTTTTTATGATACAATAAACAAATGAAATCGAGATTGGCCCGTACGCCAGCGCGACTTTTTACATCAGACAACGATATCAATTTCAATGATTGGTTGAATAAGCATCATTCGCTGACTACCTACATGTAGTGTATTTCGCTCTTGATGTTATGTGATGACGGGTAAAGCTTACAGCAGAGAGTCACTGAATATACGGGCAAAATTTTGTAACAAAGCATGTAAAATTTTATAGATTGTCAAAGTGCATGCTCGTTAAGTGTTGATTTTTTTATGCTACTAGCGACATGCATAGAGTGGCCCGCAGTTGAAATGCAATAAATTGCAACCAAAGATGTTATAATGAATTGAAAATTGTGATGTATGAAAAAGCTTCACAGTGCAGAACCTACCAAGATTAGTTTGTGAACGTGAACCTCTAAATTTCTGAGGTTCACACATAGAACACGAACGTGAACCTCACGTTCACACCATCCATATTGTAAACGTATCATATAGGTTAATACGGCGAATTTCATTTGACACTTAGCTATGTCTGTTCTGTAAGTTTATGGTACGCTTTTCCATTGCAACACTCCGAACTAGCCTATTTGGCTACGGTTAGGCATATGGTATGGCATCCATCAGACAGATCACCTTTATTGTACCGTAACAGCTGTCAATCAGCCGCCGTCATCTCCTAATGTTCGAAGACAATGAATGCTCTCTTCAATATAACACATGATACCTATTTATTATTTTACATCCTTGGATTGTTTTGCGCTTCAGCGCTTCACTGTCACGTACAATGTTTATTCCGATGGTATGTACAACAATCTATGTGCTTCTGTGGCCTCAAACCTTCCGAAAGCACCCTGCGACCATCGCATATTCCTCTCCATCATCGGTTTGAACTAACCCACCCAGCAATACTCGAATTATAAACCACCGGTATTATCGAATGAAATCAGGCTGGAAACCCTGGAGATATGATTTATAGCGACTGATATTAACAAGAGAAATCGGAAATGGACTATAGGCCAAGGGTTACGGACGATAAACAATCGTGAAACACTGCGGTGGATGTCAAGATGAGTAATCCTTAACATTCATCGATTTCGAACTTGAATTTTTTGTTCGTTGCATAAGGAAGATATGTTAGCAGCAAGCCGAATTCTACTCACAGCCAGACGCGTCACTAGATGAGTCTCGAGCAATGATCGGAGTTCATGGATGGCGAACAAATTCATATTCTTTCATCACGAAATATAATCCTTGTTAATCAGGGATATTTCATTCAATGAGGAATTTCTTCTTTGATAAAGCGACAGTTCGTAGTATTCGCTCACTGAGTACGTCTCTAATAGTCTAATATTGCTAACCACAAATGTGGCGCGTAATTCTCTCTTGTAGAAACTCATACCTCCCATAGTCGATCAAGACGTTCACTAAGCTACGTTATAACACATCGATACGTAGAATAAAGCCTAATGAGAAGCTATCACATTACTCTTATATAGTTTTTCTTCTTATCATTGAAATTAAGGTTTTCAAAAGTACTTCGTCATTCCTGCAAACGTGGTACACATTGGCGATCAACTTTCACCTACTTTTCCATCGAAGGAGTTCGTCGCGTCATTCTATTCTGTTGTTGACCTTTCACCTACTTTTAGTGATCTTAAATCAAAGTGTGATGGTGTTGCATTTACCAAGCAAGGTATACCGTAAAACTTAGTTGAACTGTATGCGTATTATAAATATTTACTCTGCGATACGACCATACTTCATATTTTCGGAGTGCGATATAGTCTAACACTGCCTACTAGGGATGGTGCGAACCCCTGAAAGGTTCGGGTTCGTGGGAAAGCGAACTTTTTTGAAAGGTTCTGTGTGGACGCCAACGCGAACCTATGACATTAAGTGACGTCATATCGCTAATTCTAACCCTAAATTTCAGTGAAGTGATATATTAATGTACACGATACCTAGCGACGACTCAGACAACATTATGCCTCAATGCTGAAGCACGAATGTATAAACTGTAGCAATCAAATGCCACAATATTCCCATAGAGCCAATATCTTCCGTCGCTTGGCCAATAGTTTCGACGAGGACTTGCAAGGGAATATAAGCTTACGCCTTAAGGGTCTAGGTCAGACCGGACAATGTATATACGGCGTCTGAGTATTGCGACGTTGATATTGAGCAAAGTGTAAAACGGGTTTCTATACTTGCTACCGATATTACCTCATTAACAAGTTATACAGCAGTAACCAACACCCCCGATCGCACGGATTTGGTTTTTATGATACAATACACATACGAAGTCGTGACTTACCCCGTACAACTGCTAGATTTTGTACATCAGACAACTACATCAATTTCATTGATTGGGCGAATAAGCACCATTCGCTGACTATACATGTAGTGTATGTCGGTCTTGATGGTGTGTGTCATTGCGGGTCATCTCACAGCTGAGAGTCACTAAATATTGACAAACGGAAAGCTCATGATTTCGAGAAGACGTTTGTAACAAAGCAAGTAAAATTTTTGAGATAGTCAGGGTGCAGGCATGTTTGTTTAGTGTTGATTTTTTTACGCTGCCAGCGCCATGCATAGAGTGACCCGTAGTTGCAATGCAATAAATTTCGACCAAAGATGTTATAATGCAGTGACAATTGTAATATATAAAACGGTTCACAGTTCATAACTTATCAAGGTTCGTTTGTGAACGTAAACCTTTAAATTTCTGAGGTTCACACACAGAGCGCGAACGTGGACCTCACGTTCACACCATCCCTACCATCTATCCTGCAGTGGTTCCCAACCATTTTAGTTGTCGGAGCCGCATTTCAAATTTCAGAGTTCATTTAGCACAGCATTTAGCAACAGCAACAAGAAAAATAATACATAAATCAATTTAATGTCCAACTTGGCATTGGCTTGGAGGTTTTGAGTCAAAGCGAGGCGTAGCCTATTTGCCGAAAATGCAGTACGAAGTAACTGCTTGATGAGGTCCTCGGTCAATCGATTGCGATATTGATTTTCGATTATGACCATTTTGCTAAAAAGTTCTTCTCAGACATAAGTTTATCACGATAGAAAACCTTTTTCTGGGCATTAGTTGTCAAGTTTGGATACTTTCCCTCTGGAACTTGACTCCAAAATTCAAGTAAGTCATCACTTTTAAATAATTGCTCGAGCTCGATATCTGACGGCATGTCTAGCAACTCAAGTTCATAATTACTAGAGGCAGTGGTCACATTACCTGAAATAGGATTTGAAATTATTTCCATCACGGACTAGAAAGCATTCATTCCGTTAGTGCGGCGGTTGAACTCATCAATAAAGTTGCTGATAAGCCTATTGTATGCATCAAATGATCCATTCGTCTGATGGTCAGATACCTCTGGAAAATGGGGCGGAAAACACCGCCTGCACTTAAGTCTGGTGGTGAGCTGACTTAAATTTGAGTGCCGATCCGAGCGCATTTGAGTGTGAGTAGACTTTTTTGCGTGAGTTGAGTGACGAAATCGTTGCTGCGTAGAGAATCGCCACTCTACAGCAGGGGAATTAGTGTCCACTGTCCACCCTCAATCTTTTTAATGGGGGAGTGCAATGGTGCACAAACTTTGAGGTCATCTCCTAATTTCTTCTATGTTATGAGTCGCAGAGGACTTTGTTCGGTTGCAATGCAACGCTAGCGATCTTCTGATTCATATTATACCGAACTTGTAGGTAGCCTATTCGCCACTTAAGTGTTCGATTGCCGACGATCTTGGTTTAGTAGTTCGGACGAAAATAATCGTATCTCAAATTCAGCACTACACAAATAAACGCCGAAACTAGATCTGTCATTTGATACATCCGTCTCTACACCTCTTAGACAGGTGAATCAAGTTTCAATTTAAAGCCAGCTATTTTTTGATTCATATGATAGCAAAGTGGTAGGTATAAGTCATAAAAGTTTTGGATTTTCGACGATCTTACAAGAAGAGCTCGTCTCAATTTTAGGTACCCAATGCATTCACGCGGACACGTTCGTAGACAAGTGTATTTGGTTTGCGCTGCATCACCGTAGGTATCATAGGATTATATCATCGCTAATAAATCGTTCGTGACATTGGAGTTGCGTGAGCCAAAGTATCATAAGATTGCACCATCGCTTAATCGTTCATGACATTGGAGATGCGTCAGCCAAAGAATCATAGGATTGCATCATCGCTGAATCGCTCGTGCTGTCATTGGAGTTGCGTCAGCCAAAGTATCATAAGACTGCATCATCACTGAACCGTTCATGACATTGGCCTGGGATCAGCCAAAATATTGCTGTGTAAATTGTGAGATATATCATACTACATCATTTGCGAGAAAGGGGTTGAGGGGAATGGAACATCAAAGATAATCACCCATGGAAGAACTATTGGAATTGATTTTAGGCGTTGATGTAGTAGATCAGGGCTGGCCAACCTTTTCAGCCAAAGGGCCACATTCGATTGACGAACTGTTGCGCGGGCCACTAGGCGCGCGAAGCGCGAAATTTTTTTGAAGTTCACAGGTCAATAATATTGTCACCTGACTATATTGCGGGCCTGCTTATATCGCTGGACTCAGTTTGCTAGGACTGGGCCATTCGCTATTGGCGTCTGGACATATGGATATCGAAAGTTTCGGCCAACATGCGCCAATATGTTGTGCCTAGGTTCCATAGTCGACGGTCTTTCTGCGAGTGCAAACGCAAATTGCATATGTTGAACGACACTCTGTCTCGTAATCGCGAATACATTAGGCGTTCTTTCATTTTCACAAAGGGGCAACAATATTAAAAGCAAGGAATCGAGTGATAACATGTTGCGCGAAGCGTGTAGAAAAGTTTTACTTTTAATAAATCTATCACAAATTATTCTGCTTTATTTAACTGTACGAAGATCTATCAATATGTGACTGGCTCATGGATCTGCCAATGCGTCGGAACAGATATTTTAGTCATCACATCTCAAGTGTTGCGGCCAGACTAATCAAATTTTTGGTTGGCCTCACAAGCTCACAATCTGTGCAATTCATTTTTGATATTAGAAATTTCGGAAATTTCCTCGCGGGCCACTCAAAACCTTCTCGCGGGCCACATATGGCCCGCGGGCCATGGGTTGGCCGGCCCTGTAGTAGATGGTATTGGATCAGACGAAGAAGCGTAGGAACAAGATATCACAATCGGGGCTGGTGAGAATTTACCATCAGATAATACCAATATCTTGAAATGCTTACAGAATTTTACTTTAGTGGCATTGAGACGAGCAGATTTGGAACTCGATGACTCAGATGAAGAATAAAACCCATCCACAAGTGTGCAGGCTACGGTGTCTCCGGATCTAGGTAATGTCACGCAATTGCTATAATTAATAAAGCACAACTAATATCGATGGACTTTTTTAGAACCTCCAAGAAAGGCGAGGAAAAGAAAGAAATCGGACTGAGTACATCATTGGACCAACAATATTCAAGATGAAATGCCCTATATGGAATTTGTCAATCCACCCAGCGCACCGGGACGAAAAACTCATTACGCAATACGCCACTCATTGCTTTCCTGGATTATTTCTCGACGGCGATTCTTCAATTGATTGTCAATATGACAAACAAACATCACCGACGCAAGCAGGCTCTTCGCGATGAGGCCAGATCCAAGGAGTCAAGCAATACGAATTCGCATAAATCTCCATGAAAAGATACAACCCTTCCCGAAATTTAAGATTTTCATCGGAGTCCTCATTGCGATGGGAATGGATCGCAGAGCAGAAGTACAAATCCATTGAATAAATACGTGTGGCGTTCTACGTTCTAAGATTTCCCGCGTTTCGCAGCGCTGATGCGGTAGATCGATTTCTGTTACTTCATCGTCACCTACAGTTTTCCCAGCCCGAAGAAGGACCGTCGAATAATACTTCTACTGCAGAAACGCCTGTACCCGACAAATTGTTGAAAATCCGCACATTTTTGAATATAGTGCGGGCACGATTGCTGACGGGGGTATAACGTGCAAGGGGAGCTGGCAATCGATAATTCCTGTTCAGGGCAGGATATCGTTTTGGCAATCCACCCCGTCCAAACGCACTACATTCGGAATGAAAGTATGTGCGTTTTTAGCCTACAATCGAGAACTTCGTATCTGGCAAATTTCCAGATCTATGGGAGATGTGGTACCGATGGATCAAAAATTGCAAAATGATCTCTGGCCCGCAAATCTTCAGCCGAGAATAGCAGATCTTTTGCTGTCTCAACACTTCGATACAAGCTCTACCTATCGCGGACATTAACATGAATATCCGTTTTTTTCAAAAAATATTTATAAACGTTTAAAGTTTGTTGCTCGAACGTGTCATCGGTCCCCACCCAATGGATCCAAAGGGACACGACCATGGGACCTATGAGACATACGCGCAAAAACTCAAATTTGTTAACTTGTTTTGTTGTGTACTATAAGCTAAGCTACAGCAAGCCAATGAATAATTTTTCTTCGCGACCTTCAAGAATAAAATAGATTATATCAAATGTTGGCATAAAATCATGTTTCTATTTACGCCTAAACTTACAAAATTAATGCCACATACATATTACCCGCAAATCGACATTTTGACTTTCAAATACCTCGTAATAGCGATAAAACACCACAGGTAAATATGATTTACAGCCTATATATATGTAGGCGAGTGTCTGTTGTTAAGTGATTAGTTGGTCTATCTATTTTGCTTGATTTCGCTATGGTACCGTAGGTCCCCCACCCCTTAAATATTGTAATGAATTAAAAATAGTCCACTCGAGGATGGTATTGATTCAAAAAATATGTGTCATTATATACCCTAATACAAGCCCTATACTTCGCATCAAAGATTATGGCGGGTTTGTTAGTCTGAAAGGTGATATAGAAAAATGCAAATGTCGATCCAAATTTACTTTACACTCCCTAAAACGTAAATCATTCGTCACAGACCCCATAACTCACACAGGTCGACTTTTTTCGCATGTGAGGAAAGATGCTGTCAGCATGTAATTGTAGACAAATTCATGGAGTGTAATCATGGAATTATCATGGAGAATTTTTCAAGTATTTTCGGTCCCAGAGATCCATCGGTACCACATCTCCCCTATATGGGGAGCGAGCCGAAACCACTAAACGAAGAGTGCACTTACGGCCTGTCGACCATAGGGTGTATGGTAGGAAAAACTTTTATGTTCGTGCAAGAAAAATTCTCGCTCAAATAGACAATGAATCACTAAAGAAGTTATAAGGCACTTATTCGTGTCGATGTCGCACTGCGAAAAACTTATCAAATATTCAGGATAAACTGAAATAGACTGAAAGCAAATGTATGACAACACTGAAACAAAGTCCAAAACTAATCGAAGCTGTTCTGTTCAGTTTATTTGCAATTTTTATCAGTTCAATACACCACAAAAATTGCGATTCGATGAAAAGATAAGAAGGTGTCGAAACGGCTTTGAGGAGGCATGAACATTGAATGAAAAGTAAAAGAAGATAGTATAGGAAAAGCAAGCGACAAAAATCGGGTGGCATGTCATGGAAGGCGAGGCCGATAAATCATGCCGTGCTATATAATCTTGAGGACGGACTATGACAGGGCTGGGCAAAGTGCGGCCCGCGGGCCAAATTCGGCCCGCGGGGCTATTTTGTGCGGCCCGTGAACAGTTGCTTGAAATTGAAAATATAAAACCTACTTTTTAATGCTACCACGTGGACTAAAACCATAGGATTATAAACTGAACTGTGTTCATTAACATGCAGTGATTATGCACTTACGCTGCCTATTCGTACCTCACATGCCTAATACAGATTCAAAGTAAAGTTAATGTAGCAAATTATGCAATTACAATTAAATTCACCCGAAGTCACCAAACCTTCTTTGCTGCCATTGTCACATTACGCATCACGCAGTCTGTGTTTCAAATTGTTACGTGATACGTTTCCAAATCCTTCGTCAATTCGTAGAACAAGTCATCCCGTGCCCGGGATTTCTATCAGTATATCACCACCCATAAAGGATTTCAAAAAAAGTTGAAATTCAAAGATGGTTCGGAGGACTAAATATTTGTTTTTTAGTATCCGTCATTTTAGTAGTTAGTGCCGAGCACGTCGCCGCGTTTAAGGAGTATAATTTCAATTGGTTCTATGACAAAAACGCGAGGACATACAACCGATCAAGGGGCGCTGAATTTCGGAATAACTACAAGCTTGGCTCGAAAACAAGGCCTATTCGGCAAGCTACATCCTTCTCGGAAACCAGCTACCACGACAATAAGCTATAGTATTCCCAGGACAATATAACTGCCGCACTCCAAACCCCCAATTGGGAGGCGAGCTCGAAGGGCCCCCAAAATTATTTCGTGAATGAACATAAATTACAGAGCATTTAATTTTTGAAAATTTATGTACCTTCTTTCAAATTCTTCTGGCGCTATGCGCCATTTAGTGAGCTATGGTTTGTGGATTTCGGCGTCGGCCAATACCGCGCCACGACACACCAAGATAGATGACGTTTGGCCAACACGGGATTACGAGAAGGCACTGCAATTGTTACTGCTGATCAAATTAACTAAGTAAAGGGGAATAGCTCGACAGCGAGAAAACCTTGGCCGAAAAGTACCGCCCTTATGTTGACCGAATACCACAATGTTCAATTGTCCAGAGCCAATATTTGTTAGTGAAGAAAGAGCAATTGGAATTGTATGTGTCTTTTAGTTTAGTACGCTTTGGCAATTTCAATATCTTTTCACATAGGTGATGGAAGGTCACGAATCAACAACATGTAACGAAGTTAATGTACCAGCAGGCCCTCTCGAATATATCCAAGACAGCACCTCACTCAGCTATAGCGGTAAAACTGAGTACGTGGGCTGAGATAGGTTAAAATTATGGCAACATATATGGAATTACCAACATTATTGACCGATTGAATCATGAATCATGGAAAAATTCTGCTCTTGGCGCGATTAGGGCGTGAAACGTTGCCAGTTGGTGTATACAAGAAATCTCGCTCAGATCTCGTTCATCCCGTAGGGGTCTGGTCTTTGGCGGATCCCCCAGGAGTTTGGTTTATAAGTCTATAGGAGAGAGGGGTGCTAGACCAACGTTTGGGGAGGACTGACGACGGCCTGATTCTGCCATCCTAGATACATCTTAATGTATTGAAAGAAAAAAGCGGGTAGGGCTGTAAAGAGAGTTCAAATTGTATCATGTTTAACATTGTTTCAAAATATGACGGCAAATAAATATTTAATTTTGGTAACTAACCATCACTTTCTCATTCCCCAATATCAACACATCCACTAAGCACCATCCAGTGAAATTCTCTGCTTTCAATTTAGAAATAACATCAATGCGCTGGAGCTGAAATTTCTGACTCGGCCCGCCAACATATTTTCTGCATCTGAATTGGCCCGCGGAGAAAAATAATTGCCCACCCCTGGACTGTAAGTATTTATTCAGTAGAAATTCCTTGTATTTCGACTTGAAAGTCGCAGATTTATGGGTAGTATTATAAATTCAAAAAATGTATTTGTCTCTGCCACAGGGCATACCAAATACATCTATAATACGCCCAATATTACAAGTATTTGTTATTTCCCTTTCAAGGTATAATACAGCAATGTTGGTAAGTCGTGCCTGCCGCCTAGTCGATCTGAGATGTCTGTAGCCTTCTCGACTCTGAAAAGGAGCTTTCAGCAATGCAAGATATCGCAGGAATGGTAGCGAATATCTGTGCGGCCCTTGAGAAATGGGGAAGGGTTTTGGCAAAGCCACTAGAAACCAGAAGTTTCGTACATTCTCCCGCACTTTGTATCGTTCCTTTTGGATTGAGGTTTTGGAACAGAATACACTCAGATTCCAACAATACCTGATCTATTGAATAAAAGGATGACATTTCCTTAAAGTCTTCAAAATTCAAACGTGTCGAAATGGACTGGCATATGTGTGGAGACTGGCGATGCATTGTGTTATGCCTGGTATGATAACAAGCCAGTGTACCTCACTCCGAAAACCACCGTCAAACGAAGAAAACCCAAAGATCTTCCTTAACCCTTTGTGGACTAGCGTAACAAATTCGGTACATACCGAATTACATCATTTTGTACTGACTTCACGCATACTTGGCATGGCCACGACGGCCGTCGCAGAAAGTACACATTCCGAACATCCCTTTGGCGGCTTTTAAAATTGAGTGTTTGGAGTGAATGGTGGGTGTCCCGGACGTTCTTTGTTGCATTGGCATGTCTGAGTGAAGTCAGTGGACCCACGTTCTTTGTTGCTTCGCGGTCGAAGGATTTGGTGAGTATATTCGTTTATAAAAATATGTATAGGATTCTTTACACCATAAATCACATAACCAGAAGTGTTTTGGATCAATAATGTGTTACACTTCTTGGCAAAGTTGAAAATGGGGAGTGATGCGAATTTGCGTCATTAGCCCTTTGTTGGTAAATTCTGACAACATTCCTACTACTGAAATATTTCCATATGGAATAGTTATTTACGTGAGAAAAGAGGGGAATAGATTCACCAACTTCACGAGTTAAGAAAGTGCCTTGATACATCACATAATGACAATAAATATGTATACTAACTACTAGAGTAGTGCTAAAAAGTAACAAATATTGTCAATAATTTCAATCAGAAATTGCTGTTGCGGAAATGGATACCAGATGTGTTTATGGGGAAAAATCACTCATCAAGTGACGGTAAACTGGAAAGGCAGTAAATCTGGTGGCAGTGATTCTGACGATGAAGAACGTTCTACTGCAGCAAATTCTGCTGCTATGTGATAAATGAGCTCGGATGAATCCTCTTGTACCGATGAATCTGATGAAGATTCCTCAATCGTGTTTTCAAAAGTAGGGAAAGGGAAAACACCGGGTCATAGCATGTGCACCGCATGAACCGAAACGAAAACTAGTATGGAAAACAATTCAAGGTGAAAAGATCCCTGGCTACTATTTTCCTTATTGAAGGCAGAATTGCTCGACAGTGATTCTATTTCTTCTCCGCACGCATATATCGAATATTTTGTCGGAGCGGAATTGCTGGACTGGATTTTTTATGAAAGCAATTTATTTGCCGTTCAAACTTATTCAACGAAGGCAATGTAGATGACTGGAGACGGTATTGAAAAAGACTTGGGAAGTTGCATGCATATGTCTATCGTGAAAATGCCAAGATCCTATTTGTAATGGGCTAATGATACTAGATATGATAAAGTTTCTGATATCATGTCCCGAGATCGATGGAAGCAGATCAAATCTTTCTTGCGCATAGTTCATCTCGCATGTGATTTTTTACAGTAGGATTAAACGTGCGATCAAACATACTGAGTGGCGGTCAAATCAGTAATGGCACAGACTTCAGGACAAGGAGAGTGAGATTTGTAATAAAGGAGGTTTCTCTGGACGGCGTTAGTATTTGGGCAGTAAAGTGGTATGACAATCGCAGTGTGATACTGGCCAGTACCTTTGTCGAAGCTAATCCCGTTAGTAAAATTGAAATTTGGTTGATATTGCTGTCGTCAATAGTTAATTGCTGTACTGACGAGACTGTTTTTGTGCAATTTCCGAAACAGATGCAAAAATATCTGCTTGCACCAAATTATATGCAGAATACCTGGTAAAGTATGGAAAACTAGTGACAAGGGAAAAAGACCGAGGTCATCTCTCTGTATCCAGCAGGAGTATCATAAGAAAATGAAAAGAGGACCAACAAAGCCCACCACAACGTGAACAAGTGGGTCACACGCCTTCCATGGACACCAGGCAGAGATGCAAGAGACATACCCATGACGAACAACCTGTTATAAAATGTGTCAAATGTCATGTACATCTGTGCCTGAACAAAAACTATAACTGTTTCGCTCATTTTGACCAATAATTTCAATTGTCAAATTGACCTGTTTTGTTTCGATTTTTGTCGCGAAAGCCTGATGTCGCAAATTTGCGACAAACATTTAAAATATTTAATAATAAAAGGAAAATTTAAATTTTGTGGACCAATGTCTAAGTTGAGGCAAAACAATTAAATTTACGCATAAAAATAATTTTTCCAACCATAGAGAATATATTCAGTCCACAAAGGGTTAAGGTGAAGTGTTATGTCCATCCCTAATGAAGGATTACAACAAATCCTTGAAGGGAGTCGACAGTAACGATCAAAAGCGAAAATACCATCACGTCATGCGGAAATTCAAGGTGGGGTATAGAAAAATCTTCTCGTATCTTCTCGAAATTGCCGTGCACAATGCGTGCGTGCTTTATGAAAGCTCCACGAATGTGAAGATCTTATCCATTAATTATTCGGCGAGGAACCGCTGACGCCAAGAACAAGCCGTAAACGGAAATATGATGACAGCCGACTCGACGTCTCATTGCCTCATCAACCGCCAAACGATCTTGATGGATCGCGGCAACGTTGTGCGTACTGTTTAGCACAGAAGGCGGCTGCAAGGTCAAACAACGCAGCATTCGTCGTCCTCCAGTCATACACCATGTGTAGCACTTCTGAAGTTCATCTGTACCAAAACAGGACCCGCGAATGTTTGAGGTCAGTGCCTCTCAACCTTTCTCAGTTCGCGACCCACTTTTCATCCAAATTTCAATTTGCTACCCACCAGACGCTCTTTCGCGACTGTAACGTTGAAACCACCGCTCGTGGGCGCCACTGCTGGGCGCCAGTTTTTATGTTTTCAGTGCATTACAGTTTTCTGGTGAATAGCGTGAATATTTTACCGAAGTCATGATGACATTCGGTCAATGATATCAGCAATTGCATATACTGCTATGAATTTTTCGCTACAGCAATACTTGGAGACAGCCTTTTAGGCGCCTATATAGTCAATGGAAAATTCGGTCAACGGTTTCGATCCTTTTCAGCAGAGGTTTTCTCACAGTCGATCATCTTTTTAGCAGAACATTTCGCGGAGTCGCATGTTGACAGAAACTACACATGTCTTGGTACGTCGTGGCCCGACACCAATAGAGTTATTTCTATAAATTATGCATTTTATTTTATTAGGGAGATGGGTACCCCCATTAAAACCGAGACATCGGCCGATATCAAATCACGGGCGGTGAAAATTGAAAGAACTTCAATAATTCTCCAAACAAATACCCTATGGTTTATGTTGATATATGAGATAAGTTTGGTCCCTCCTCGAGGCCGATGTACCAATTGGAAGGTTGGGGTTCTGCAGTTAAGGCCCTGCATGATGTAACAAATGATTACGGACATGAAAGGCTTATCTAGGCTCCTCGCTGTCTGATTTGCTTAAGCGGTGTTTTAAAAATTCTGATAGTGGGCCGTGCTCCAAGTCGGCAGATGTGCAATCATAATAAAGAATATCGACCTGGTGTAAATGAATATTCTAGTAGAAAAACACCATGGACACCACAAACAACAACAGACGAGAAAGCGCGTACCCGATCAGCAATTCGTCTATTTCGTTGAACACGAAGAGTTTATGAGCTTACGATGTGGCATTTTCTTTGCTGATTATAACGAAAAATGGGACTAGACTGCTGATTTCCCGATCAAAGTTCGAAATTACTATGAAGGAAAGAATAAATTTCAATTTCACGCATGCGCAATAACGCAATGTCGGATTTCACGTGTCAATCAATATGACTGTGACGAAAATTCGGATCACTAATTATTGGAGCACGGCAACATGTTTTGTGGCGTTTGTGGGAGCAAAACAATTTAATTCGGCGGAGGAGAATGTGTATTTATTCTTCTAAGCTTGAGAATATGAAGTGCTTGGAATATTTAGAAAATTGAATAAGAAATTCCAACATTTAAGACGTCTTCGTGACCCACCTGAAACAGCTTCGCGACGCACTGGTTGAGAAGCACAGCTTCAGTTTTTATCACGAAATAGAATCATTTGTGTCTTGAACAAATTACATCGCTGATTTTGTTTTGACGCAAACAAAGTTTCCTTATCACGTACATCGGTTTTTCATATTAGTTCCTATCTATTCTTTCAAATATAAATGCATTCGTTCCTAATTGCTGCATGAAAGTCAGTAGCCTTCGCCAAAGTTAGTTAGATAAGACACCATAGACTGGGGTTTTAGGCCCTCACGCTTGTTAGCCACAAACAGCGACCACGATTGACAGCTGTAATCATGTAGCCGTGGCGCGCGTGTTTACACTCATCTCAGATTGTCGCTCTTTGCTGTGGTATATGTAATGTTAGCGCATTCACCGATGTCTAAGGTGATTTTTTGACATGTCAAAATTTGTCAAAATATTGTCAAAATTGTAGCGTTAGGTCAAAATTTGACAAAATTGTTTACAATGTCAAAAAAATTTTGCCGTCTGCATTTCGTTTGTATCGGAGATTTTGCACTGTCGGTGAACTTATCATTTGATATTTTGCAGCTTGTGACACACTTTTTAGGCCTACCTTTGTAAACAGTCAATTGTCTGCTCATTGTGAATCATAATCGGTCAAATAAAACAAATAGGTAGACATGGTGTTACGGTCAACGTACCGCAAAATCTGAACTAAAGAAAGACTTCTTGGGCATTGCATCGTTCTTATATTAAGAAGCGCATAATAAAAAAATGTGATATAGACAACATTGTCAGAATTAAGCAACACGTTGTGTCACCAGCACTGAACGCACATCTTGAGTGTCGTCAGCAAACAACTGCTGCTGTTGAACGTTCTTTCTCCATTCTGGGCAAAGCTACTTAGTAAGAACATACACTTTCTACCCAAAAATCTAGGAAAGTATGTCTCACTGTACTACAGCAAATTTTAATCATTTCCACCATATTACGTATTGTTACTACTGAAATTCCTCATGGGGCCAGATTTCGTTCAAATACTAGTTTTTTTCGTGTAAAAAATTGTTTGTTTCGAAGCCAAAAATGCTTTATCAGGTCAAACTACTTCGTTAGGACAGCCAGTTCCAACCAGAAATGAAGATAAGTGGTACAATTTCAACACTATGTGGGAACACACCTAATTTGCATATGTTAGGTCAAAATTTAGAGACAATTCAGTTTGTTCAAGTAAACAAAAGTCAAAATTCTTATTTTTTAGGTCAAATTTTCTGTTTTTTAAGTTTGAAAAATCGCCCTGGAAAGAAGAGATCACTGCCTATTGAATACGCACGTCTTCTGACACCTGTGAATCCAATATCATTGTTCTCGTTGCATTGCAAAATAAATTTCCCCTAACATAAAACTATTCCTCGCATTCAGTCGACCAAACGCATATGTGCCCCCGTGCGTTTACCGTTTTTAATGGCGCAATGCGCTAGGGGACGATATCCTCTTTGCAACGATACCATAGATGTCACGCGAATGGTTAGAAGTTTATGTAACTTTTTTCACGGGTGTAAAATTACACGAATAACACCCCCATTAAGAGGGTTGATTATAAACTACAGACTCCAAGCAGAGCAAGGGTAATTTTTAAATATGAATTCAATTTTGTTGTTATAAATTTATATTTAATATTTTTATGAGATTTTCAAACGTTAATGGGAGACGCAAGAAGGCTAGCTGGGAGCCGCGGTTGGGAATCACTGATCTACAGCCTAGACCAGAGGTCTGAAACTCAAATGTGCTCGCGGGCCAGTTTTCCAGTTTTGACGACGCTGCGGGCCGCAGCATTTATAGGGGTATTCTATGTCTTTCCAAATAGGCCTTATTTTGCGGGAATGAATTGTCCTATTGAAAGTGAGCCGATCCAGCAGACTGTCAGTAAACACACATCGTCAAAATGTGACTTACTCTTGTATCAATTTAGGCCTGGCACGAAAAGAATCATCACATTTATATCTATTTGAATAGAGTTGTTGTTGTACTTGATATATATTAATTATAAGATATAGACACCATATGGGCGGACAAATGTATGATGTCATCATAAAAGACATCGGGTTATTATTTTTCAGCTACTATGAATATTTTGAATTTAACAGATAGATAATAGAGACTGATCGGATATCAAAACATTTTCAAGTTGAACATTATAATTCCAATCCAGGATTCGGGTATACTTCTGATAAGTAGGCTATTAATCTCATGGCCAAATATCTTCAAATATAGGAGCAGAAAAAAATATAAATATAATATAAACATATTAATGAATGTGTCCTATGATTGAAATGTGGGAACGCCGAACGGCACATTGCTGTTACATCGTTGGAACGTACCACTACGGTACTCGGTGCCTTTAAGTGGCCTTAATAACATGGTTTAGCGACCAAAGAAGTAACTAACAGATTGCCAATGGTTGCCATAACAACTTGCTTAGTTAGCGAAACACGAAGCTGCGACCTTCTGATCTATTACTATTCCCCTGATACGCGATTAGTTTGTTGCGTCCATGGTTCTAACAAATTCACGGCATTCCGAGTCACTCCAAGTCCACTCGAGTCATTTTCATTTTGTCATCGAGTTAGCCCGAGTCTGAGTAATTCTAAGAAAGGTCGCGTCTATGTCCAACTCACAAATTTCAGTCACGAATCGTCTGAAGGTCAGGTTTTGTCATCATGAATTGGAAATGTGGCGAAATAGTGAATCTTCCACTGCAAGGTATATAGTGTTTGCAATTGATGGGATAGTGAAGTTTGATGAATAGTTTAAGACTTTCGGAGCAATTTAGGAGGGAATTTTAACCATATAACCTGAAATGATATGTGACACTTATACATTGTCAAATTATTAAAAATCTAAAATGTCGTCGCGGGCCGCAAAATATGCTCTGACGGGCCGCGTGTTTGAGACCTCTGGCCTAGACCAGTGGTTCTCAACCTGGGGTTGCGCCCCCCTTAGGGGGCGTGAAAGCACCTGAAGGGGAGCGCGAAGAAGCAGTCAGCTGAAAATTTTTTTTCTCCATGTGCGATTTACCTCCAATTCACGCGTGTTTCTCACTATATAGACCTAATTTCATATTTTTGAATTCTCTCATCAACAGTCATAACCTTCAATGCCATTCAACAATCTGTTGGGGTTGCTAGCATCCCAGTTGTTATTTGTGATATGAAGATAAGGGAGGCGCGAAATTTTTCACCATCATAAATTAGGGCGTGTCTGGAAAAAGGTTGAAAACCACTGGGCTAGACGTAGTGTATTTACTTCTTGTGGTTGGCTGGTTGCAGTCACGCTCACAGCAGAGAGTCACTAAATATTCACAAATTGAAAGCCGAATATTTCGTGCAAACTTTTGTAAGAAAGAAAGTCAAATTTTTGAGATTGGCAAAGGGCATATTCGTTCAGTGTTGATTTTTGTTATGCTGACAACGCCAAGCATAGAGTGGTTCGAAATCAAACTGCCAAGAATTTCAACCACAGATGTTATAATGACGTGACAAATTGTAAAATATGAAAAAATTTCCGAGGTTCACACACAGAATTCGAAAGTGAACCTCGCGTTCACACCATCCCTACTGCCTACCAGAAATCTCGCGCGTAATTGTTACTTGTAGAAAATCATACCTCACATAGTCAATCAAGATTTTAATAAACCTGCGTTATAACCAGGGCTATGGAGTCGAAGTCGGAGTCGGAGTTTCATTTTCTCCCTAATGGAGTCGGAGTCGAAGTCGTCAAAAAATTGTTGGATTGAGCCGCGGTCGGAGTTTGTGAAAATGTTCCTGATTCTGACTTCTGTAATGTGACAAGTGATTTCAAGGGCCTCTTAAAACCATGAATAATAAATAAAATAGGATTTCTATGTAAAAACAATCACTGTTATTGGTAACGATATTAATAACATTGTACCATCCAACTATATTTGCAAATTACAATTCATTTGCACGGAGAGAAAAAATGCAAAGTGTAACTTCTCGGCGACCAACTCAAAATTACTGATGCAGTCACAAATTGGTCAAATTTTTGGAATTATATCATGATACTGTGAAAGAGTAAATAAATCGTATGGTTTTGTAAGAGACAACGTGACTTGCAACACTGATGCAAATATATCCAAGCGCTGCTTGACAGTAGACAAAATCAAAATATTTCTTGTAAGTTGCTCAGTCGATTCGAACGAACAATTTTTTTAGAAAGTGTGCTAATATAGTCCTACTCAATGAATACTTGATTAAGTGCATGTGGACATATGTCATTTGAATACGCCCTAAATGTCGCTTCTGTTCACCGTTTATCACTAGTAATCAGTATCGTATGTAGTGAGAAAATTTGTACATTTTTGCATTACTTGCTGACTCATAGACAAGCGCTACACTTCTATTGTTTTAATACACATTTTAATTTTACACAATAGGATATGTCACGTTTAAATGATTCATTCATATTAGAGCAGGGTTCGCCAACTCAAAACGGGTCGCGGGCCACTTTTCAATTTTCGTAGAGGCTGCGGGCCGCATGAATTCGATATCGAGGAAAAATAGGCAACGACGTTCTAAAACTCTACGTCAGTACACCGGTGTGCTACCTAACCTAGGCATATTGACCACAAAAGAAATAATATTTTAGTAAAGGAATACAAATACAACAAAAAATCATTATCATCAACATTATTTTATTTTGAACTGTGAGCTGTGCACGATACCTGGATACGATTTTCAGCGACTAAGGAATCGATATTGGGACTAGCGAGATACGTGACTAGCTGAAAGGAAATCTCCAAGTAAAGCTTGATCTTGTGAGGAAGCCCTAAGCCAGGGGCTCTCCAACTTTTTTAGACACGGCCCCCTTTATGATACTGAAAAATCGTCATCTCACGAAATGCAACCAGAATGCTAGCAATCCAAACGGCTAGTTTGATGGCATGGAAGGTTATGACTGTTGATAAGAGAATTTTATAAGATGAATTCCGGACTATACACAGAGCAATAACTACGAATTAAAGGTAAATCGCGCGGAGCGCGAAACATTTTACAGTTGAGCGCATCCCCGCCTCCCCATCAGATGCTTTCGCGCCCCCACAAGTCGCGCGCGCTCCCCAGTTGGGGAACCACTGTCCTAACCCGCTTTCTAAGCGTCTCGGTCTTGGCAGTGTTTGGGCCATTGCAAGTCAAGACAATATGCCCATTCCTATCAGCTGATTCTCCCTCGATGGAATGTTGTTGCCATCACCACAGCTGTTTTAGCTAGTGACGAATAGTGATATTGGGCACATGAGAATAGCATATTTTGAAACAACAACAACGACATGTTGAAACTGTAGTCAATTTCAGTATTTCAAATTGGATTTCTTAGCTTTCCTCCGAAATCTCAAATCAGGTCGCGGGCCGCAGAATAAAACTTGGCGAGCCGCATGCCGCCCGCGGGCCGCGTGTTGGTGACCCGTGTATTAAAGTATCCTTGGCTTGTCTATATTTTAAAAACCTATAGCAGATAAAAAAAAGTATGATATGTCGAAACTAATACTTCCATGTCAATTGCACAGTGAACAGTGCCACAAATAAACCATTTTGCATGCTATCGTGAATAATATGATCGCATATGTTTAATGGGTTTACAAAGGTCATTTAACCGCCACTGTGGCATATAACTTGGAAGTAAATTTGTAGTACTGTTTGAGTCGAAGTTCTGTGAGGAACATAGTCGGAGTCGGTTCGTTCAAAGACTATGCTGCCGGAGTTGGAGTCGGTATATTGATGTCTGGAGCTGGAGTCGGAGTTGGAGTTGGCGGTAAAATAATCCACTTCACAGCCCTGGTTATAATACCCTGACACGCAGAATAAAGCCTAATGAGAAGCTACCACACTACTCTTATATAGTTTTCCTCCTTATTTTCGAAATTAAGGTTTCCAAAAAGTGCTTCGTCATTCCTACACGCGTGGTACACATTGGCGGTCAACTATCACATAATTTTTCATCGGAGGAGTTCGTCACGTCATTCTATTCTGTTGTTGACATTTCACCTACTTGCGTGGATCTCAAATCAAAGTGTGATGGTGTTCCATTTTCGAATCAAGGTATATCGTAAAACGTAGATGAACTGCACGCGTATTATGAATAAATAATCATGCTTCATATTTTCGGAGTGCGTTACAGTCTAATATTGCCAACCACGAATGTCACGTGTAATTATCTCTGGAGCAGTTAACAAAAGTGTGCATATTTAATGCCGAACCAGTCGAAGATAGCGAAGGAGAGAAGCGATCGGAGCTGTTTTATCACTATGCTCGAATTTAAAAGATCGCTTGTTCTTCTTTCCGCCACAGCCAGAGGGATTCGTGGTAGCGGTATTAACCAATAAAATTGCACATAATTATCACGCGGCTTGACCGTGACGTTGTTACTACCTTGCTTTGCCAGGTTTTTGAGCACTTGAGCGTGGAGTGATTGTGATGTCACAAGTAGGACGACTTTATTTACCTACAAAAATAAATTTTGACCTAAAAAATAAAATTTTGACTTGTAGTTTCTATAAATGCTCACTTTACTTTATCCGTGGCCTGAAAAGTCAGATTGGCGGCAGTGAACAGTGTGATACATTTGTGATACATTTGAGCTCTGAACGTAATGCGTACTACCGGTCCGTTGATATTTTAATCTAAACCGCGGAAGAGTGTCTTTACCCCTCACCGAATCTTGACCTGTTGTGGTTATGGCTTTAACATAACTTGTTAGTGCAATGAATTGGTAAAGAAACACGGGATATGCTCAAACCATTTAGTGCAGGGGTCGCCAACTCAAAACGGGTCGTTTCAAATTTCGTAGCGTCCGTTGTCCGCATGAATTCAATATCGATATAAAATAGGTAACCATGTTTTAAAACTCTACGTCAGTACAACGCTGTGCTGCCTAACATAGGCGATAGGCATAGTCATCACAAAAGAAGTAATATTTTATTAAAGGAATACAACGACTGTCGGTCACTAATAATGCTATCTGACTGACAGTACATCGCACGAACATGAGGCCAGTGAAATTACCCAGATATCGGATATTACACCAAGCCTAAACAGTGGCGAGATAGCGCAGTGGTATAATCCGCGGCTGCAACACCAATGGGTGCGTGTTCGAGTCCGACTGAGGTCGACTTCCGAATTCCGATACCTAAGTCTTGGAGGTGTATACCTAGGCACCTCCTCGCCACCTCATCCGCAGCAGCGATGTCTTACAAAAGCCGTGGGCCGTGCTATAAGTCGGCAGTTACGGAGAATAAGAAGAATATCGGCCTGGTTTAAACGACCATAGTAGTCGACAAACACCATGAATACCCCAAAACCAACAAGCAAACCAAGCCTAAACCTGGCAGAAATCATTCACAATTGAACTATGAATAAAGTTAGCGTACCACACAGTTGCTGATGGCAATAGTTCTGCGTTGCATTGATCCTATTTTGTCCGCCAACGCACGGATTCGTTTGATATACCCGATTTTGTCCATATTTCTATTCGAGGGAGAAGATATGCTCCATTGCTCATCTCAAGAACTATCCAACTTGTGTCGGAAAGGTCTCTATGTCCGAAATAAATCAATGTGTCGTTCCATGCATTTCATATGACTGTTTGTATTTGACCGGTATTTTGTACGTATGATCGTCGTAGATTTTATAGGTCTTATATCTAACACTACAATGAAAACGTGTTGCCAAATTGTGATGTTTAGCACCATAGGGGTCAATATGTCTGCCAGAAGGCAACAATGATTGCGGTAGCGATAGGGTTAATAGGGGTTGCAAGCTGCAATAGCGCGAAGGTTAAAGCGCGACAATGAGAGGGTTAATGACTCTGCAGCTGCAGTGCGAAAAGTGAATCTTTTGAAGCATCATTTTGGCATCGAAAGCGTATAATACGCCGGGCAATCGCATCCCATTTTGTTGACTGGGTGTAGAAAGTCAAACCGTACGTAGTCATTCAAGACGTACACCAAGCTTCGATATAACACCTCGATAGAGCCTAACGAGAAGCTATCATGCTACACCTATACAGTTTTTTATCTTATTTTTTAAATTAAGGATTCCCAAAAGTACTTCGTCATTCCTACACACGTGGTATACATTGGCGGTCAACTTTCACCCACTTTTCCATCGAAGGAGTTCGTCGCGTCATTCCATTCTATTATTTACATTTCACCTATATTCGTGGATCCCTAATCAAAGTGTGATGGTGATGCATTTACAAAGCGAGGTATACTGTATGACCTAGATCAGGGGTCACCAACTCGAAACGGGTCGAGGGCCACTTTTCAAATTTCGCAGCGGCCGCGGGCCTCATAAATTTCACATCGATATAAAGTAGGCATCAACGTTTCAAAACTCTACTGTACTATAACGCTGTGCTGCCTAAGATAGGCGATGGATATAGTCGCCACAAAAGAAGTAATATTTTATTAAAGGAATACAAATGCAACAAAAAATCATTATCATCAATTTCATTTTATTTGAACTTCGAGCTGTACGTGTACACCATCTGGAATCGCTTTCCAGCGACTAAGGAATCGATATTGGAGCTAGCGAGATACGTTACTAGTTGAAAGACCTTCCCCATGTAACACTAATTCCTGTGGGGAAGTCCTAAGCCAACAGTTCTCAAACTATTTTAGACACGCGCCCCTTTATGATACGGAAAAATTTATCGCCCCCCTTATCGTCAGGTCACAAAATGCAACCGGAATGCTGGCAATCTCCACTGATAATTGGATGGTGCGGAAGCTTATAGCTGTTGAGAGAGACTGAATTCAGGTCTACACACAGAGCAATAACAATAAAAATGAGGTCAATCGCACGGAGCGCGAAAAACTTTCAGTTGACCGCAGCTTCGCGTACCCTTCATATGCTTTCACGTCCTCACAAGGGGGCGTGCCGCCCAGTTTGAGAGCCACAGCCTTAAGCAGTTTTCTTAGCGTCTCGGTCTTGGTAGTGTTTGGGCTCTTGCACGTCAAGGCAATATGCCCATTGCCCATTCATATCAGCCGATTCACCTCTATGGAATGCTATCTATCACCATCGCTGAAGCAGTTTTGCTAGTGACGAATAGTGATGTTGGGCCCATAAGAATAGCTTATTTTGAAAAAAAAAATGTGTTGAAACTGTAGTCAATTTCAGCATTTCAAAATGGTTTTTCTAGCTTTCTTCCGACATTTGAAATCAAGTCGCGGACCGCGTGTTGGTGACCCCTGACCTAGATGAACTGCGTGCGTATTATAAACAATCACTCTGCGATACAACCATGCGTTACATTAATATACTCCTAAATATTTGCATGATGTTTGATTGTAGTTATGAATAAGCGATCTATATACAGTTTGCCATCATTTCGCATGTAATTTCAAAACCACTCAAATAGGCTGCGATACTGCCAATACGATAACGATTTGAATACCTGCGCTCCACGAAATTCTTGGCAAGGCGACTGAAGATATCGATTTTATGGGAATATTAGAGCATTTGCTTGCTCCAGTGGATACAGTTGGTGACGCTTCAAAAGTCAGCACTTACTTCAACTTTGTGGCATACTGTGGCCTGCGTCCCCGCTAGGTATCGACTACACTGAAATGTAGGGTTGGAATCAGCAATATGACGTTACATGATGTCATAGGTGCACGATCGCGTTCACAATAACCTTTCAAAAAGGTTAGCGTTCAAACGAACCTGAGCCTTTCAGATGGCTCTTTAGGAGTTACAATCGAAAATGTAGGGTCAATATGGCTCTCCAGACGAAGGAGATCCCCGATCCCTGGTTTAAGATCATGGTTGACCGTTTTTCTGAAATCAGGAAACGGTGGCTACACACTAAAGCCGTGGTTCCCAACGTGGGCGAATTTGAGAAAAAAAGGGGGTGAAATACCAAAGGGGGCGACTGGGGGCGAAAATGTCACTGAGATATTTTCAATTACCACGGCCACAAATACACGTGAAGGTGGCTTATTCTGCATATGACGCGAAAAAAGTCAACTCAACGGAAAGTAAACGCGGAAAACGGCTTTCCGAGCACCAGCGATCAAAGTTAGGTGAATGAATTTCCCATTTATATGTCGTCTATTTCGAATCCGTAAATATCTGTGGGCGGAAAGTCGTGTCGAGCTTGATAAGGGGGCGATGAGTCGAAAAAAGGTTGGGAACCACTGCACTAAAGCATCGTTTTCGACTTTCTGCCGACAACCTAGAGGTCGGTCTTAAAAGTTTGAAAGAAACTAAAGCATCATAACGGTCTCCGATGGTGTTAAGCGATGCCAGGAATATATCATTCTGTCCCTATTGCGAATACGGCTCTGTAAATTATGCACATTAAAATTTCAATGGGGAGCCACAGTTATGGCCCCTTCCTCCCTCTCCCATATCAGAGTACTACCCGCGCAAGTTGGAGCTTTTCAGGGAAACCAATGTCAGATAAATCATATTATGACATCAAACAATTTTGTAATACAAAGGTCCGCCTATATTTAAGATCAGGCAATTTTCTCCGTGCGCCTCATCGCTGACCTCTCTGCCGTATCAGTATTTCCAAAGCCCAGAGTGAAGGTGGGCCGAGCGGTAAGTCGGCAGCCAAGTTCAAGCTATGGGTGCATGGAAGAAGTGAGAAGCCGATGATGAATGAGAGCGAACATGGAAGTCGTCCAAAACATTACAAAGCCCTGATGGACTGAAATTAACGTCGTGGCCCAAAGGACAATGTAACCTATGGCTCGCGAGCCATATATGGCTCTTTTTGGTATAAGATACGGCTCTTTGCCAAATATTAATTTTTGTACTGAATTGATCAATATTGCAGCGACTTGTTGGTAACGGTTAGAATAATTATTCTCGTGGCGGTACAAACATGTCTTTGACAGGTAAAGATAATGCCGTCTT
Source organism: Botryllus schlosseri (assembly GCF_051294905.1). Lineage (NCBI taxonomy): Eukaryota > Metazoa > Chordata > Ascidiacea > Stolidobranchia > Styelidae > Botryllus > Botryllus schlosseri. The sequence goes on along the minus strand of NC_137247.1, from coordinate 22,842,529 downwards.
CAGGTTTAGCGGCTCGGACCCCTCTTTTCAAAATCATCAAATTCAAGTTACTGTCACGCCAGCGGCCAATATCACTCGCGAATTCTATTTACCCGACTCGAAATCTTGAATTGTGCGATACGTTGATTAATCAAAGAGCATAGCATACATGGCGACGCCCATTTCGAAACGCAGTTTTCAAATACACATTGTCTCCCTGATCTAAGGCGCGAAATGAACTGTTGTGGATGTCACATTCACAATTACAAACTCGAAGTACAAACAACGCCATAGCTATCCACGTTCTTGATTGGTAAGTATAGCTCTGTGTAGTACCGGCGATAAAATGTAAGCTATGCGTGTAGCGCAACGTTATGCTACCGCCGAATACTTTGAAAATTGAGAAGTCGATAAGTATTTAGATTTTAGGAATCAGTGTGACAGTCACATTCGATTAATATCAGTTATAATAAATTCTACGCTACTTACGATGAATTGCGTTATCAATGGCTTGGCCCGTCTGGGCCTTATCTCTCATTTCGAGCTTTATTTTCGAACAATAAATACCAGTTTTTACAAAGAAAATTTGGCGCCCACGAGGAATCACATGTAGTGAGTTCGAATTAGTGCTACCATGACGTCACGAATTTTAAATTGTGACATAACAGTTGATTGACATGTATGACTCTTTGGGAGTTGAGATGGAAAAAATAGGCCCAATATGGCTCTTCGGACAAAAAAGGTTCCCGACCACTGAAGTAGGCGATAAGGCGACTCGAGAATAAGTTTTTTGGTTGCGGGAAATTCAACAAGTTTTACATGCATATTGAATATTGCTCTAGTGCGGTCGCGACCAAAATTTATACCCTTCGCGATCCAGGTATGGGTTGCGAGTTGCGACCCATACTTCAAGAACCCCTGATATACAGGCACCATGCCAGCGCACATTTACCTGAAAGGGTCAACATGCCGGCGCGGGTATTCACGGCACCATGCCACCGCACCCATCCGAAGACATGGCATGATGCCACCGATAATACTTGCTACTGACGAGTCTCAGTGTGATTTCTACCTTAACGAATCAAGTGAACTTTACCACCCTCCACAACTCAATGAAGGACTTTTCCTGCAATTGTATTTTTTCAAGTCTGATAAGAAACAATAGTTACGGTAAGCTAGCTAGGTTGTATCCCGCGAACTGCAATTGTGGCATAATCGAGACTCTATAAATCAATAAAACGATAGCGAAACATATTATAATCGAAAAGACAGACTTCTTCGGTATTATGCTGTGGTTCTTAACCTTGATTCCAGCGGTTACCATTGGGCGATTTGAATTTCGAAGGGGCGAAAACATTCAGATTTGATATGGGAACGATTGACTCCAAGGGGCGTCATAGAGAGCGCTGATGAAAAGTGGCGTCTCAGTAGATCATGTGTTAGCTGTAAAATAAATATTTCATTATATAGTAGAACGATCGTTATATATACCTGTGGTCTCGTTGCAAATTTATATTCGACAAAATCCATGAAATCGTGAAATTTTTAGTCGCGTTTGCAATATACTTCGATAATTTTGGTGTAACTTAAATGTGCTTACCTTTAGATCACAAATTCCGCCTTGACGCACCTCTATCACGCTAGAAAGCGGTTAATATCAACGAAATATTCCGAATTAGGTATCGCATCTTGTAATGCGCAAAGTTTCGAAATCAGAGAAAGAGGCACTGTACCACTTCAGAGTAAGGGATCTATGTACATTAGGGACGCTTTGCAGCTTCTTGGCCAAATTGAATAACTTGAAATCTTTATATTTGAGAGCTACAAAATTAAATCATCAGAATATATGTTCAACGTACTAAAAAACGTTTCAGTGTAGTATCGTTGTCAGCCACCACCTCACATGCTTTGTTTGAAGCACAGTCATGTTGTAGCGAAGAACAGGGTGCAGTAATTAATATATTTGAGCCAACTAAATTCAATGGCAATGAACTCCGTCACATTTGTAGTGCATTTACTATTCGCAAAATGCAATGAACCAAAACTCAATGCAATTACCTTCCGCGTATTGCCAAACGCAGACGCGGATTCGCTTTGGGCTCGTGCACGATAATTATGAGCCTGTACCAGCTGGTTGTTTTACAAATTTGATTTCATCCCGAATATAGTACATAGAATTATTAGATGCATAATTATTTCAGTGTTCATCGGGCGCGATTCAAGCACGAGATATTTTCACTAGAAAAGTCCCAACCCGAGAAGAACGTCCGGATTTCGATCAACTCTCCGTTGATTTTAGTACAGACGTTGAAATATGAGGGGGTCACCAGACCATGATTTTTATGGAAATGGGGCGCTCGATAGAAGAGGTTAGGAACCACTGATATGATACATTGGCTCTTTATCTGGCAAATCAGCGGCTTAGAATAGCAAATACATGAAGTGGAATCAATCATGCAATCCACTCCGTAATGCAAATTAATTAGGTAAAACAAGGTAAAATTTTGAGTGGATTTCTATATCTAATCATTACAGTTCATCTTTGTATATAGACGTTCAATGAAATATCTTAACGTGTATAATTGCTTCCACTTAAGCGCTTAGATAATTGGTTCACGGCGTTCGAGAAATGAATTAATGCATACGTCGTACATGCCCTTAGGGTTCATATGCCATTTCACGTTATGACATTGAGCCATTTAGAATCTCGGTTCACTCAATGGAGTTTAGCAGTTGACTGTGTCCTAACTCCAACAGCAGGTATATCTGCATTGTGAATGTCATTGTGAGGTGTCAAGCAACATCTATTTATCAAGGTGCACTAGATTCTCATTGTGCTGGACGCATCATGGATTGAGTAAGTCTTTGGTCTTAAAATAGATGATCCGATTCAAATTAGGGTCGTGAGATCTCCCAGTTTACGTCGCGAAATAAGTCAAATGAAATCTGTATGGTCGAAAAAAGACTGAACCAACTCCAATATGATGTATAACAGGCAATATATTCTTTGTGGTGGCATAAAAGATACATATTTCAACTTCGACTTGTTACATTCTGTAATGACGCATAATAAGTAGGGCTGGGCAAAATGATTCGAGTAGCCTTCTCGAATCTGAATCGAGTATTAATTCTAACGATTCGAGTCGAGTATTGAAATGCGATTTTTTCGAGTAGTGATAATATGCGCATCACGCCACTGAAAGTTCATTTATCAACGACTATTATAGTTTCGTTACTAGTTTCCACCGTGGATGCCTTGCAACCTTGATTGGTCGTATCGCAGCATATGAAACACATAGCACAAAGCTACTAACGGTACTGGGAATAACATACTTCTGAAGTCATGATCAACCAACAAAATGTCACTGAGCGCAATGAAATCGGTGTGGTCGAAAATATATCAATGTATCTCCAATGTGTGAAGAACAGACATTATATTCTTTGTGGGCGCATAAAAGGTAGCCTACTAATTTGAACATGGACATCTTACATATTGTTATTACGTCATAATGAGTGATATTCGAATACTCTACTCGACTCGAAGCATTATGCGTGATTCAGAATCGAATATTTCAGGTACTCGTTTTGCCCAGCCCTAATAATAAGTGATAGTCGAATATTCGACTCGAAGCATATTACGTGATTTAGAATCGAATCACTCAAGTAATCGATTTTGTCCAGCCCTACTGAAGAGCCAACTCTCCATATTATAACCAAAGTGACTTAAGGTTGATCAGCAGGTCGAGTTTGAATCTTAAAAAGCGACGACAGCAAGCAATTTTAGGCCAGCAAAATCACAAGAACAGCGTTTTGATATCGATCTTTGAAAATATAATAAATTGCATTTATAACACGATAAATGTGCGAGAGTTGCAGTAAAAAGTTAAAATTATAATTTTAGTTAAATTATTAGGGTATGAAATACACGAAAGGCTCCATTGCATGGCCTAGTTCCTGCAAAGCTGTCAAATTTGTTACTTCGGCATTTACCGAACGGTCTGGTGACACATTCTTTCCCGGCACACAGGATGAAAATTACGCAAGGCGGGACTAATTTCCCGCCAAAAGCCAAACAGCATTGCGATAAAACCTCCCCGAAAACAAGTCAAATTACACACCCGAAATCCCTAGGTCTGCAAACTTGACCCAAGGCATTACAAAAAACTCAATCTGAGCGACTTTAACAGAATCAATAGCCTGGAAAAGGTGATCCAGTGAATATGTAATTTCGGCGGTCTCGCCTGGGCGTTCGTGAAATGGGGAACTATCTCAAATTTAAACGACAGAATTATTAAAGCGATCTATTTACATATTGTTCGGGCACGGTCGTGCTTGGCAGGGGTAGTTGAACTTCTTGATTGCAAGTCATTGTGCCATAGATAAGAGTGAGATGCAGCTAACCCATCATATAGCTCTTTGTTATGCAAATCAAAGAGAACAGAACCATACTAGTACACTATAGCATGTTTTCCAATCAATCCTTTACATTTTCACGCAATATTCGATAAATAGTAGCAAGATGTTGCACTATAAAATCCCTCGAAACACTTTAAAACATCACTGTAAATATATTCGGAGTATCTATAGGAAGCTGTGAAAAAAGTCTAAAAAGTTGCAAAAACTCGACCTTGTTATGACGTTCTTTAGTTACTAAATCCAATCGATATCAGAATATTCAGTATCATTCACAGTAGGGATGGTGTGAACGTGAGGTTCACGTTCGCGTTTTGTGCGTAAACCTAGGGAATTTAGAGGTTCACGGTAACAAACGAACTTTGGCAGGTTCTGCACCGTAAACCTTTTTCATATAATACAATTTTCTCTTCAATATAACATCTTTGGTTGAAATTTATTCAATTTCAACTCCGGGCCACTATATGCAGCATAAAAAATCAACTCTAAACGAGCAGGCACCTTGGCAATTTCCAAATATTACTTGCTTTGTTGCAAAAGTTTGCTCGAATATTTAGTGAATCACTGCTGTGAGCTTGACCCACAATCGAACAACATCAAGAGCGAAATACAGTACATGCAGGCAGTCAGAGAATGATGCTTATTCAACCAATCAATGAAATTGATATCCCGTCGTCTGGTGTAAGATATCTAGCTGGCCTACGGGTCAATCTTGATGTCATATGTTTATTGTTTCATAAAAACCAAATCCGTACGATCGGGGTTTTGGCTATACTGCTGTACAACCTGTTAATGGGGTAATGTCGTTAGCAAGTATGGAAACCTGTTTTACACTGCTCAATATCAACGTAGCAATACTCGGACGCGTAGACCGTTAAGGCGTAAGCTTATACTCCCCTGCTAGTCCTCGACAAAATTGTTGGCGAAGTGACGGAAGATATTGATTTTGTGGGATTATTATATTATTTGATTGCCTAAGTTGATGCATTTGGCGACCTTTAAAACGTCGATATGTACTTCAGCATTGCGGCATTATGTGGCCCGAGTAGTCGATAGATATCGCGTACGATGTACATCAGTAGTTCCTAACCTTTTTTTCTTCAGCGCTCCTTTTAAACATTGCGTGGGTCTGGCGCACCCCTATTTTAAGGAATGTAGTAAAAACAATTGGTAAGAGGTTGAAGTCCGGTTTCGGGGTGGCACTTGACTATTAGACCACCCGACTAATTACTGGTATAATAGTATGTGCTATTTTCGGGATCAAATCCAGGTTGTTATAACAACCATCGGGTAAGGCCTACGGGCTCATAGCATTTGGTTCGAGATCGACGTACACATCCCGAATAATCCACGGCGATTGGTACTACGGGGAAGTTCCCGTGATCGTATAGGGTTTTGTTTTATTGCTTTGTGTAACTACTAAATCAACTGAGAATGTGGTAGAGATTTGCTCTCAATAAATTTACTATTGCATCAAGCTCTTAACTTCAACATGAATAGGAGTAACAATCGTAAGCAGTATCATCCTTTATAATACGATAAAGAAATATTAAGACGATTTAGTTAATTTGTAGCTGTCAAATACAAGTATATTTAGTTAATAGTTTTTGTCAAAAAGCTTTAAAACATCTTTATGTACAAAAGGAATCACTCTCAAAAGTTGTACAGTACAGTGCCTTTTTAGTTTCGGAACGCAGTGCGCTGCAGGATACAATACCTATATACTTCAAAACATTTAGCGGAAAGTAACCCGAGCTATCAGTATAAGTATCATTATCACAATAGTCATTTCAAAACACCACAAAACTGCGATACAATGAAGAGATTGGAAGGTGTATAAACGACATGGAATAGCTAACGCGACGGAAGTGTTTAAAGGGGCATTGGCAATGCAAAAGTACCCCAAATTCATTTTACACGAATTAAAATAAATTACCGCATTCACGGGAACATCGTCAATGGATATTTCGCGATGAGGACAATGAAAAACATTGTGATTTGACAGATTTTGTCGAATGTTGGTTTGCAATGAGAACTCAGGGATAAATAGAACCATTGTTCTACTATATAATCATATGTCCTTATACACTATCTACTGCGAGGCCATTCTTCAGCACCCCCATATCGCCCCCTGAGCGTTTCCACCCCTTCAAAACTGAAATCGCCCCCCTGCATTTATTACAGCTAATGATGAGACGGATCAAGCTGATGTAATATTATTATCATCCTCGTTATATTGGGTTTGAGTTTTGATAAGAAAAATCTCATTCTAAAATCTGCAGTCTCCACATCTCGTACTATCATGTCGGTTTCTGCTGTGTGTCAGAAACCTTGTCATGGCACTGAAAACACGTAATATCAAATATGAGCGGGGACGGGCAACGACACAAATGTCAACATGACTCTATAGTGATAGTATTTCTATTTGATCCTATTGTGCATCCAGAACGATTGATTGGAGATGTTGAACTTCATTTTGAGCTCAAAATTGTTTTACCTGCACCAAAATATTATCTGCTCGTCAATCATTTTACGCTTGGAAGCTTTACAAAATAAGTTGGTAATCCAGTAAGGAATTTCTAATTGGAATATATCCTGGAATCAAAACACGATATCCTTGTGTAGTTTTCCAAAATGATTGATTTATGCTTTTCGATCAAAATCGGGTATTCACGCTGAAGCGGTATCTCATGCAAGCTTAAGAATTGTAACAGTTCACGTCTAGACAAAATTCGAGGAAATATCTCGGGCTTATCACCAATGTTCTCTCTAAGCTGCGCACGTGCGCAAATGCTCAGTGCTGACACGGTCTCCGCGCACAGGAAATCTAAGTGAGTGTGCGCGACAGTAGTGAAGGTTGAATCGTTTGGCGCCGGCCAATCAGAGAGCGCCACGTCATCATAATTGCCACGCCCATTTTCATACCCTAAGGGTACATTCATCTGCTACGTCATCTGTGCCACATCATCAAGCGCCACGCTATAGTGCCACATCATCCATCCATTGCTATATCATCGCTGCATTGATTGCCGCATCTTGATACTTTTCTCAGATATTGTATTATGTGTATTTAGGACTAATATCATCCGTCCATATTTTTTAAACTTGATTTTATGTGTATAAGTTACGGTTTCTGCAGTTTCCACATTTTACGACTCCTGATTGCCGCATCAAAACTTACCTTGGCTAGAATCGACAGATTTTCTATTATGTGTAAATTAATTACTTAAATGCGATATTACTCTATTGGTCGGAGATAACTCATCCGTCCATATTTTTAAACTTGATTTTATGTGTACAAGGTACGGTTTCTGCGGTCTCCACATTTACGACTTATTTTGATTAGACGCAGGTAAGCGATTCTCAAGTTCAGAGCTATGGAAACAAATCAGTCGCATGTGCTCGTTCCGAAGTCGCAACAGCTTACTGAGCTTAGTAGCATATACGCGAATCCCAAGGCGAAAATAATCGAACGAACTATAGCCGCAGGCGCGCGATTCTCAGGGCTGTAATTATACAAACACTTTATCTGCATATACGCGAACCCCAGCGTTATAACGACAGGGACTAATTAACGTGTTCTGAAGCCGTAAATTTAATCAACTTCAATGATATGGCCATGATTTAAAGATGGTAATATCTCTTAATGACTTTATTACTCTGAATTTTAAATTATCCACACCTATTGGTTGAAATGTTGTTAAGTAACTAATGTTTTCAACATGACCTAAACGCAAAGTGCACGAATTTCCATGTTGATCAAATACCACAAACTTTGCTTGCTTTCAGAGTCAGTAACTGAGCGCATAACAGAATTTACCCAAAATAGTCGGTACTCCGAAAATTTTGTATAGTAGAACTTTTTAAATTCATTTTACACTCGCGGTTTTATTGTTATATATTAAAATTAAACAATCACCTTCGCTGCAGGTACGCGATCCCTAACGTTATAATGATAGGGACAAATTAGCCGCATGAAAGCGAGTCTAATGAATATAACGACAGACAACAAGTTAGTTGAAAAGTAAAACTAATCGTGACCGATGCATTAATGACTTCAATACTCTGTATTTTAAATTATCCACACCTATGAGTCGAAACGTTGTTAAGTAAGTCATGTTTTCAACACAACCTAAATGCAGTGCACGAATTTCCATACCGATCAAATACCACGAATTTTGCTTGCTTTCAGAGTTAGTAACTAAGCGCGTAACATAATTTAATCGTAAGCTTTACTTGAATTTTAAGTTTCCGATTTCAAACTGAACGGTGGGATATGTATTGACCAATAAAGAGTGACACAATATAGTAAACATGTGTGAGAAAACTCACAAGTAACCCGACATGTCAAATTTTGTTACGCATTTCATGATTGAACAACTTTAAAACTAACACAGTTCCCCCCCGCACAATTATGAAGCCCGATTTTCTCGTTGTTATAATTAAACGAACACCTTCGCCGCAGGTACGCGATCACCGACGTTATAATGATAAGGACAAATTAGCCGCATGAAAGCGAGTCTAATGAATATAACGACAGACAACAAGTTAGTTGAAAAGTAAAACTAATCGTGACCGATGCAAGACGACGTGAAACAGCGCTTTCGCTCGATTCTTGTAGTGACCACATTTCATACGATTCAGTCCTTTTCATGTCACTAGAATAAGGATGATTAAACCGACAGTGAAACGCCGCCGGCGTCTTATAACGTAATAATGTAAGCTGTGTCGGGTGCTGCTATAATGTTCGGAGCGAATATAGTAGAAATATAACCAGTAGCTTACTTTGAAATCTCTACTTGTAGTTGTATTGGAGCAGAATTGTGACCGATACATTAATGATTTTAATACTCTGTATTTTAAATTACCCACACCTATGAGTCGAGATGTTCTTAAGTAACTCATGTTTTCAATATCACCTAAACGCAAAGCTCCAAAATTTCCATGTTGATCAAATACCACAAACTTTGCTTGCTTTCAGACTTAGTAACAAAGCGCATAACAGATTTCACCTAAATAAGTCGGTACTCCGAAATTTTTGTAAATTAGAGCTTTTTGGTGATGGACTTAAGTTCCAATGAACAAGTGTTCACGTAGGTTCGAATGGAGCAGAATTGTGACCGATGCATTAATGATTTTAATACGTACGTATTTTAAATTACCCACACCTATGAGTCGAAATTTTCTTAAGTAACTCATGTTTCCAATATCACCTAAACGCAAAGTTCCAATATTTCCATGTTGATCAAATACCACAAATTTTGCTTGCTTTCAGACTTGGTAACAAAGCGCATAACAGAATTCACCTAAAAAAGTCGGTACTCCGAAAATTTTGTAAATTAGAGCTTTTTGGTGATGGACTTAAGTTCCAATGAACAAGTGTTCACGTAGGTTCGAATCCCACACCCAGTACGTTTTACGAGAATTAACATTTTTAGATTCAAATAGAGCATATTGAGTACTTTTTCAGCGCATTAGAGACGTTTACACTATGAAGCTCGTAAGCTTTGCTTGAGTTTTTTAAATTAAGGTAGAAGTAGCCATTTCCGAGTAAGTAAAACGTTAGTATTTTAGGTCCATTTCTGCTTAATGCAATAATTATCGTGGTGTTGAAGCAGTCCAATATCATAAACACTTGAAAGAATTTGTTGCATGCAGCTAAAAACCTAATTGAGTACTCGGAAGAAGTACAAGTAGCACAGTTTGTGGTGTTTGTATGACATCAAAATTTACGTACTTTTCGCTTACCTTATGTTAATAGTGTTCCTCGTCTATCTACTTTATAAGATTCAGTGTAGAAATTCAGTAGAAATGTAAACACGCTTGAATATGACTAAAACTCGCATAAGCATTACACTATGATTGATTATTTCAATTAGCAAGCATAATAGATCATCACCTAATGAATGCAAGGACGAGTTCGCAAGTGGAAAATAAGTCAGATCGCTCGAAATAATAGTCCCGAGTTGCGTAAAGCTAAAATTTTGCTGGCTTTCAGAGTTAGTAACTAAGCGCGTAACAGAATTTACCTAAAAAAGTCAGTACTCCAGAAATTTTGTAAAGTTTAGCTTTTTGGCATTGGACTTAAGTTCCAATGAACAAGTGTTCACATAGGTTCGAATCCCACACCCACTACGTTTTACGAGAATTAATATTTTTAGATTCAAATTTAGCGTATTGAGTACTTTTTCTGCCTTTTTCAGCGCATTAGAGACGTTTACACTATGGATTTCGTGAGCTTTACTTGAGTTTTATAAATTAACGTAAAAGTAGTCATTTCCGAGTAAGTAAAACGTTCGTATTGTAGGTTCATTTCTGCTTAATACTATAATTATCATGGAGTTGGAGCAGTCCAATATCAAAAACACCCGAAAGTATTTGTTGCATATAGCTAAAAACCTAATTGAGTACTCTGAAGAAGTGCAAGTAGCACAGTTTGTGGTATTTCTATGACATCGAAATTTAGCTAACCAGAACTTATACTTGAGTACTCCGAAATGTACAAGTACTTTACCTTTACACGACGTTTCTGTAAAATGAATACTGATTTTATTAAAAAATAAAAAAGCACGAAAAATTACATTTTATCCCAAACCATCAGATTACTAAAGTAGCTTATTGCGTATATGGACCTAATACTAAAGTGTGTGACACAGGAGTGATTCATTAAGTATAGCGCAAACAGGCCAAACCTATAATTGAGTGCTCCAAAATGTACAAGTACTTCGCTATGTACTCCCTCCACGTAAAAAGTGACAGATTTAGACAAAAGTTGCTATAGAACTGCGTTAGTTTTAAAGTTGTTCCATCATGCAATGTGTGATGAAATTTGGTATGCTGCATAATCACAATGCCCTGGAGCTCATTTAGATACGTTTTTTTAATGTAGTTACACATTCTAGTTGTTTTGATGTAAGGAAAAAATCATTCGATAACTCGATAGTTAACACGCGTTGATGTAACTTTCCTCATTTGTATGCATAGCCTACACGAAATTACTATTAGCATCTTCGAAACTTTTGGTCTAGTTCATCCGCTTGCATTTCGAAACAGACCATCACGACAAGACTCTAACCCACCACATCCAAGGTTTCAGTTGATCATATCGAAGAATATCATGTCCATTCGTGTTACCACCCGCAGATTGCGCCACTGCCTCATCAATAATTGTTACGTCATCATCATCACTAGCTTCCGGCTCTTTACTATACATAACGTGCTGTTCACCGTATCGATAGCACCAACGAATATCCGTGAAAGGGTTGTAATCTCGGTGAAATAGTGTGCGACACATTTTTCCACAATTCGAATGCATGTCGGTTCATACTAAGACCATGTTACGGTCAAATATGTGTGTTTTTCTGTCTCCAAGTCAGCTACCCCCACATTGAATGTACAGAGTCGGTGTCAAATTTCTACAGCTACGTAAAGGAATTTTTAGGGTTACCCAGAATGACGATTTTTTCAATATATTTGAGAAATGACATAACGCACCTTTAGGGCTGTGCAATCTGTTCCATCATTATACGCTTGTAAGTCGCCCCGAGCATTCGTGTGTCAACGAGTATGCAGTAATCATTTTCTTCGCTACCTGAAATGGAACGATTTAGCTTCAAACTCAACGCATTAGCATAGCGAATTTAAGTATAGACGATAAATAATATACAGTATAGCTCTACCTAATTAATTCATAATATTGTAACCACAGCGAGATTCGAGTAATAAGCGGGGCTAGATAGTCTACCCTAAACAGAGAACTTGCATATACATTCGAATTTATGCGACTTCGGCTATATTGCCGGTTAACATTATAGCCGCGCACAGGACTGATTATTACGTTATAGCTATTTAAATGGTACGATATAGGAGAAATCTCGGTACGCTGGCGATTTTTTCATAATAGTTGAGAAATGATATAACGCACCTTTAGGGCTGTGCAATTTGCTCCATCATCATACGCTTGTAACTCGCCCCGGGCTTGAATGTGTCCGCGAATATATGCCGTGATCATTTTCTTCGCTACATGAAATGAGACGATGTAGCTTCAAACTCAACGCATTAGCATGCTAAATTTAAAAAAATAGGTCGTAAATAATATAGCGAAGCTCTACTTAATTAAATCTTAATATTGTAATAGCACAAATTATGACGTAACGTGATCTAGGTATTACTATAGATGTAATATATGATTATTCAGCATTCGAAATGATAAAGCTTCAGCCATGAAACTCTGGTGATTTTTTCAATATAATTGAGAAATGATATAACGCACCCTTAGGACTGTGCCATCTGCTCCATCATTATACGCTTGTAAGTCGTCCTGGGCTTGCGTGTGTCAACGAGTATGCAGTAATCATTTTCTTCGCTACCTGAAATGGAGCGATTTAGCTTCAAACTCAACGCATTAGCATACCGAATTTAAATATAGACGATAAGTAATATACAGTATAGCTCCACTCAATTAATTCACAATATTGTAACCACCGCGAGATTCGAGTAATAAGCGAGGCTAGAGAGTCTACCCTTAACGGAGAACTTGCATATACATTCGAATTTATGCGACTTCGGCAATATTGCCGGTTAATATTATATCTGCGCACAGAACTAATTATTACGTTATTAGCTATTGGAGAAATCTCAACGTAATTCAATCTGCGTGCACAATCCACGTAAGCTAATACCGCATCGAGAAATTATAGCTAAATTTAGTTTAAATCGATACAAAAATACATGGATCCTACCTTACCTGTGATGCCTGCCTCGTTCGCTGTGCACATGACAATACTTGGAACAGAAATGTGAAGTTTTCAGAATGCGAATTACTTTACGTCGGAAGTAAACATTCTAATTCGTATCGCCAACGCAACTTTATTTATAATGTTCTAATTCGCATTATCGATGTGGCCCGACTTCTTGGAATCGTAATCAACTATATTCGTGGCACATTTACACGCGTCAATTTCTTGGAATAGTATTCGGCAACATGCGCGGCCCCAGCAATAATCGCGCAGACCTTAATGTTTTTGAGCTGCATAGCAATGAAATCTTTTGACTGCAAGCGCGAGTTCACAACTGACAAATATGTTAGATCGCACGAAATAATAGTCCCGAGTTGCGTAAAGTTAATGTTCTCCGCGTAGCTGAGATCGAGGTTTTTCAAGATTTCATCATCACACATCTAATGATGGAACACCTTTGAAACTATCGCAGTCGAATACCGACTTTTACGCATATCTGCTTTTCGTGAACACAGCATATACCCATACATAGTCAATTTTAATAACAGAATTAGTGTGCGAAACATCAAATTCTCATCTTGAACGTTGGTACGCAGTTGTAGGACATAATAAGAATGAACCATACCAAATTTCGTCACACATTTTATGATGTAACACCTTTAAAACCAACGCAGTTCTATACAGACTTTTGGCTAAGTCTGTTTTCCGTAGCGTAGCACGTACCTATGCATAGTCAACTTTAATAACGGAATTACCATGTTAATAATCGACTCCCAACCTTGAAACTCGCTACACCGTTGTAAGACATTATGACAATGCACCATGTCAAATTTTGTTACGCATTTCATGATTGAACAACTTTAAAACTAATCCAGTTCCATGCCGACTTTTGCGGGGGCGTAGCACGTACCTATGCATACTCAACTTTAATAACGGAATTACCGAGCTTAACATTGAATGCGCAACTTGAAGATCGGTTCACAGGTGTAGGACATTATGACAATGGAACATACCACTGCGCTAACTTTCAGAATTGTTAAGTATAGTACTCGCACTTTGTGAGAATACCCAAGTAGGGTTTTTGCCTACATGCACCAAATACTCTCAAGTCCTTATGATATTGGAGTACATCAACTTCATGATAGCTAGAGTATTGAACAGAAATGGACCTAGAGTACTAACGTTTTACTTACTCGGAAATGACTACTTCTACCTTATTTTAAAGGATACCTCGTTCGAAGCGAAATTTATGTGGTTTTGGATAATATCCAAGATGTAGGCTCACTTTGAAGGGTACTTCCTAAAACTCAAATATTGCGCAAAAAGTACAATTAGGGATCTAAAAGTAACTAATATAGATGGTTATTTCCGTAGATGACTTACCCTCTACTCAAGAGGTTTTTCAGGTGGAACTACCTACTTTTAGGACTGTGTATGTCAAAGTAGTTTGAGCTTACGTTTATATCACCTTGACAAGTGACATTATCAGACATGAAAATGATATTATCACGTAATACCAGAAGTTAACACACGTCAATGTGTTTCGGAATTCACGAGAAATTGCTTACTAAGAGAAGTATATTCTTGTGTACACAATAGCGGAGAGAATATTTAAAATGTAGTAAGCAGGCCGATGGGTATTCATTGAGTTGTATAAGCATAAAAAACATTCCCGCGCGCGCGCGTCTTAGGATTAGGTGGTAGGGTTAGGCAGGGTTTAGGGGCGCGCGGGAATGTTTTTTATGCTTATACAACTCAATGAATACCCATCGGCCTGCTTACTACATTTTAAATATTCTCTCCGCTATTGTGTACACAAGAATATACTTCTCTTAGTAAGCAATTTCTCGTGAATTCCGAAACACATTGACGTGTGTTAACTTCTGGTATTACGTGATAATATCATTTTCATGTCTGATAATGTCACTTGTCAAGGTGATATAAACGTAAGCTCAAACTACTTTGACATACACAGTCCTAAAAGTAGGTAGTTCCACCTGAAAAACCTCTTGAGTAGAGGGTAAGTCATCTACGGAAATAACCATCTATATTAGTTACTTTTAGATCCCTAATTGTACTTTTTGCGCAATATTTGAGTTTTAGGAAGTACCCTTCAAAGTGAGCCTACATCTTGGATATTATCCAAAACCACATAAATTTCGCTTCGAACGAGGTATCCTTTAAAATAAGGTAGAAGTAGTCATTTCCGAGTAAGTAAAACGTTAGTACTCTAGGTCCATTTCTGTTCAATACTCTAGCTATCATGAAGTTGATGTACTCCAATATCATAAGGACTTGAGAGTATTTGGTGCATGTAGGCAAAAACCCTACTTGGGTATTCTCACAAAGTGCGAGTACTATACTTAACAATTCTGAAAGTTAGCGCAGTGGTATGTTCCATTGTCATAATGTCCTACACCTGTGAACCGATCTTCAAGTTGCGCATTCAATGTTAAGCTCGGTAATTCCGTTATTAAAGTTGAGTATGCATAGGTACGTGCTACGCCCCCGCAAAAGTCGGCATGGAACTGGATTAGTTTTAAAGTTGTTCAATCATGAAATGCGTAACAAAATTTGACATGGTGCATTGTCATAATGTCTTACAACGGTGTAGCGAGTTTCAAGGTTGGGAGTCGATTATTAACATGGTAATTCCGTTATTAAAGTTGACTATGCATAGGTACGTGCTACGCTACGGAAAACAGACTTAGCCAAAAGTCTGTATAGAACTGCGTTGGTTTTAAAGGTGTTACATCATAAAATGTGTGACGAAATTTGGTATGGTTCATTCTTATTATGTCCTACAACTGCGTACCAACGTTCAAGGTGAGAATTTGATGTTTCGCACACTAATTCTGTTATTAAAATTGACTATGTATGGGTATATGCTGTGTTCACGAAAAGCAGATATGCGTAAAAGTCGGTATTCGACTGCGATAGTTTCAAAGGTGTTCCATCATTAGATGTGTGATGATGAAATCTTGAAAAACCTCGATCTCAGCTACGCGGAGAACATTAACTTTACGCAACTCGGGACTATTATTTCGTGCGATCTAACATATTTGTCAGTTGTGAACTCGCGCTTGCAGTCAAAAGATTTCATTGCTATGCAGCTCAAAAACATTAAGGTCTGCGCGATTATTGCTGGGGCCGCGCATGTTGCCGAATACTATTCCAAGAAATTGACGCGTGTAAATGTGCCACGAATATAGTTGATTACGATTCCAAGAAGTCGGGCCACATCGATAATGCGAATTAGAACATTATAAATAAAGTTGCGTTGGCGATACGAATTAGAATGTTTACTTCCGACGTAAAGTAATTCGCATTCTGAAAACTTCACATTTCTGTTCCAAGTATTGTCATGTGCACAGCGAACGAGGCAGGCATCACAGGTAAGGTAGGATCCATGTATTTTTGTATCGATTTAAACTAAATTTAGCTATAATTTCTCGATGCGGTATTAGCTTACGTGGATTGTGCACGCAGATTGAATTACGTTGAGATTTCTCCAATAGCTAATAACGTAATAATTAGTTCTGTGCGCAGATATAATATTAACCGGCAATATTGCCGAAGTCGCATAAATTCGAATGTATATGCAAGTTCTCCGTTAAGGGTAGACTCTCTAGCCTCGCTTATTACTCGAATCTCGCGGTGGTTACAATATTGTGAATTAATTGAGTGGAGCTATACTGCATATTACTTATCGTCTATATTTAAATTCGGTATGCTAATGCGTTGAGTTTGAAGCTAAATCGCTCCATTTCAGGTAGCGAAGAAAATGATTACTGCATACTCGTTGACACACGCAAGCCCAGGACGACTTACAAGCGTATAATGATGGAGCAGATGGCACAGTCCTAAGGGTGCGTTATATCATTTCTCAATTATATTGAAAAAATCACCAGAGTTTCATGGCTGAAGCTTTATCATTTCGAATGCTGAATAATCATATATTACATCTATAGTAATACCTAGATCACGTTACGTCATAATTTGTGCTATTACAATATTAAGATTTAATTAAGTAGAGCTTCGCTATATTATTTACGACCTATTTTTTTAAATTTAGCATGCTAATGCGTTGAGTTTGAAGCTACATCGTCTCATTTCATGTAGCGAAGAAAATGATCACGGCATATATTCGCGGACACATTCAAGCCCGGGGCGAGTTACAAGCGTATGATGATGGAGCAAATTGCACAGCCCTAAAGGTGCGTTATATCATTTCTCAACTATTATGAAAAAATCGCCAGCGTACCGAGATTTCTCCTATATCGTACCATTTAAATAGCTATAACGTAATAATCAGTCCTGTGCGCGGCTATAATGTTAACCGGCAATATAGCCGAAGTCGCATAAATTCGAATGTATATGCAAGTTCTCTGTTTAGGGTAGACTATCTAGCCCCGCTTATTACTCGAATCTCGCTGTGGTTACAATATTATGAATTAATTAGGTAGAGCTATACTGTATATTATTTATCGTCTATACTTAAATTCGCTATGCTAATGCGTTGAGTTTGAAGCTAAATCGTTCCATTTCAGGTAGCGAAGAAAATGATTACTGCATACTCGTTGACACACGAATGCTCGGGGCGACTTACAAGCGTATAATGATGGAACAGATTGCACAGCCCTAAAGGTGCGTTATGTCATTTCTCAAATATATTGAAAAAATCGTCATTCTGGGTAACCCTAAAAATTCCCTTACGTAGCTGTAGAAATTTGACACCGACTCTGTACATTCAATGTGGGGGTAGCTGACTTGGAGACAGAAAAACACACATATTTGACCGTAACATGGTCTTAGTATGAACCGACATGCATTCGAATTGTGGAAAAATGTGTCGCACACTATTTCACCGAGATTACAACCCTTTCACGGATATTCGTTGGTGCTATCGATACGGTGAACAGCACGTTATGTATAGTAAAGAGCCGGAAGCTAGTGATGATGATGACGTAACAATTATTGATGAGGCAGTGGCGCAATCTGCGGGTGGTAACACGAATGGACATGATATTCTTCGATATGATCAACTGAAACCTTGGATGTGGTGGGTTAGAGTCTTGTCGTGATGGTCTGTTTCGAAATGCAAGCGGATGAACTAGACCAAAAGTTTCGAAGATGCTAATAGTAATTTCGTGTAGGCTATGCATACAAATGAGGAAAGTTACATCAACGCGTGTTAACTATCGAGTTATCGAATGATTTTTTCCTTACATCAAAACAACTAGAATGTGTAACTACATTAAAAAAACGTATCTAAATGAGCTCCAGGGCATTGTGATTATGCAGCATACCAAATTTCATCACACATTGCATGATGGAACAACTTTAAAACTAACGCAGTTCTATAGCAACTTTTGTCTAAATCTGTCACTTTTTACGTGGAGGGAGTACATAGCGAAGTACTTGTACATTTTGGAGCACTCAATTATAGGTTTGGCCTGTTTGCGCTATACTTAATGAATCACTCCTGTGTCACACACTTTAGTATTAGGTCCATATACGCAATAAGCTACTTTAGTAATCTGATGGTTTGGGATAAAATGTAATTTTTCGTGCTTTTTTATTTTTTAATAAAATCAGTATTCATTTTACAGAAACGTCGTGTAAAGGTAAAGTACTTGTACATTTCGGAGTACTCAAGTATAAGTTCTGGTTAGCTAAATTTCGATGTCATAGAAATACCACAAACTGTGCTACTTGCACTTCTTCAGAGTACTCAATTAGGTTTTTAGCTATATGCAACAAATACTTTCGGGTGTTTTTGATATTGGACTGCTCCAACTCCATGATAATTATAGTATTAAGCAGAAATGAACCTACAATACGAACGTTTTACTTACTCGGAAATGACTACTTTTACGTTAATTTATAAAACTCAAGTAAAGCTCACGAAATCCATAGTGTAAACGTCTCTAATGCGCTGAAAAAGGCAGAAAAAGTACTCAATACGCTAAATTTGAATCTAAAAATATTAATTCTCGTAAAACGTAGTGGGTGTGGGATTCGAACCTATGTGAACACTTGTTCATTGGAACTTAAGTCCAATGCCAAAAAGCTAAACTTTACAAAATTTCTGGAGTACTGACTTTTTTAGGTAAATTCTGTTACGCGCTTAGTTACTAACTCTGAAAGCCAGCAAAATTTTAGCTTTACGCAACTCGGGACTATTATTTCGAGCGATCTGACTTATTTTCCACTTGCGAACTCGTCCTTGCATTCATTAGGTGATGATCTATTATGCTTGCTAATTGAAATAATCAATCATAGTGTAATGCTTATGCGAGTTTTAGTCATATTCAAGCGTGTTTACATTTCTACTGAATTTCTACACTGAATCTTATAAAGTAGATAGACGAGGAACACTATTAACATAAGGTAAGCGAAAAGTACGTAAATTTTGATGTCATACAAACACCACAAACTGTGCTACTTGTACTTCTTCCGAGTACTCAATTAGGTTTTTAGCTGCATGCAACAAATTCTTTCAAGTGTTTATGATATTGGACTGCTTCAACACCACGATAATTATTGCATTAAGCAGAAATGGACCTAAAATACTAACGTTTTACTTACTCGGAAATGGCTACTTCTACCTTAATTTAAAAAACTCAAGCAAAGCTTACGAGCTTCATAGTGTAAACGTCTCTAATGCGCTGAAAAAGTACTCAATATGCTCTATTTGAATCTAAAAATGTTAATTCTCGTAAAACGTACTGGGTGTGGGATTCGAACCTACGTGAACACTTGTTCATTGGAACTTAAGTCCATCACCAAAAAGCTCTAATTTACAAAATTTTCGGAGTACCGACTTTTTTAGGTGAATTCTGTTATGCGCTTTGTTACCAAGTCTGAAAGCAAGCAAAATTTGTGGTATTTGATCAACATGGAAATATTGGAACTTTGCGTTTAGGTGATATTGGAAACATGAGTTACTTAAGAAAATTTCGACTCATAGGTGTGGGTAATTTAAAATACGTACGTATTAAAATCATTAATGCATCGGTCACAATTCTGCTCCATTCGAACCTACGTGAACACTTGTTCATTGGAACTTAAGTCCATCACCAAAAAGCTCTAATTTACAAAAATTTCGGAGTACCGACTTATTTAGGTGAAATCTGTTATGCGCTTTGTTACTAAGTCTGAAAGCAAGCAAAGTTTGTGGTATTTGATCAACATGGAAATTTTGGAGCTTTGCGTTTAGGTGATATTGAAAACATGAGTTACTTAAGAACATCTCGACTCATAGGTGTGGGTAATTTAAAATACAGAGTATTAAAATCATTAATGTATCGGTCACAATTCTGCTCCAATACAACTACAAGTAGAGATTTCAAAGTAAGCTACTGGTTATATTTCTACTATATTCGCTCCGAACATTATAGCAGCACCCGACACAGCTTACATTATTACGTTATAAGACGCCGGCGGCGTTTCACTGTCGGTTTAATCATCCTTATTCTAGTGACATGAAAAGGACTGAATCGTATGAAATGTGGTCACTACAAGAATCGAGCGAAAGCGCTGTTTCACGTCGTCTTGCATCGGTCACGATTAGTTTTACTTTTCAACTAACTTGTTGTCTGTCGTTATATTCATTAGACTCGCTTTCATGCGGCTAATTTGTCCTTATCATTATAACGTCGGTGATCGCGTACCTGCGGCGAAGGTGTTCGTTTAATTATAACAACGAGAAAATCGGGCTTCATAATTGTGCGGGGGGGAACTGTGTTAGTTTTAAAGTTGTTCAATCATGAAATGCGTAACAAAATTTGACATGTCGGGTTACTTGTGAGTTTTCTCACACATGTTTACTATATTGTGTCACTCTTTATTGGTCAATACATATCCCACCGTTCAGTTTGAAATCGGAAACTTAAAATTCAAGTAAAGCTTACGATTAAATTATGTTACGCGCTTAGTTACTAACTCTGAAAGCAAGCAAAATTCGTGGTATTTGATCGGTATGGAAATTCGTGCACTGCATTTAGGTTGTGTTGAAAACATGACTTACTTAACAACGTTTCGACTCATAGGTGTGGATAATTTAAAATACAGAGTATTGAAGTCATTAATGCATCGGTCACGATTAGTTTTACTTTTCAACTAACTTGTTGTCTGTCGTTATATTCATTAGACTCGCTTTCATGCGGCTAATTTGTCCCTATCATTATAACGTTAGGGATCGCGTACCTGCAGCGAAGGTGATTGTTTAATTTTAATATATAACAATAAAACCGCGAGTGTAAAATGAATTTAAAAAGTTCTACTATACAAAATTTTCGGAGTACCGACTATTTTGGGTAAATTCTGTTATGCGCTCAGTTACTGACTCTGAAAGCAAGCAAAGTTTGTGGTATTTGATCAACATGGAAATTCGTGCACTTTGCGTTTAGGTCATGTTGAAAACATTAGTTACTTAACAACATTTCAACCAATAGGTGTGGATAATTTAAAATTCAGAGTAATAAAGTCATTAAGAGATATTACCATCTTTAAATCATGGCCATATCATTGAAGTTGATTAAATTTACGGCTTCAGAACACGTTAATTAGTCCCTGTCGTTATAACGCTGGGGTTCGCGTATATGCAGATAAAGTGTTTGTATAATTACAGCCCTGAGAATCGCGCGCCTGCGGCTATAGTTCGTTCGATTATTTTCGCCTTGGGATTCGCGTATATGCTACTAAGCTCAGTAAGCTGTTGCGACTTCGGAACGAGCACATGCGACTGATTTGTTTCCATAGCTCTGAACTTGAGAATCGCTTACCTGCGTCTAATCAAAATAAGTCGTAAATGTGGAGACCGCAGAAACCGTACCTTGTACACATAAAATCAAGTTTAAAAATATGGACGGATGAGTTATCTCCGACCAATAGAGTAATATCGCATTTAAGTAATTAATTTACACATAATAGAAAATCTGTCGATTCTAGCCAAGGTAAGTTTTGATGCGGCAATCAGGAGTCGTAAAATGTGGAAACTGCAGAAACCGTAACTTATACACATAAAATCAAGTTTAAAAAATATGGACGGATGATATTAGTCCTAAATACACATAATACAATATCTGAGAAAAGTATCAAGATGCGGCAATCAATGCAGCGATGATATAGCAATGGATGGATGATGTGGCACTATAGCGTGGCGCTTGATGATGTGGCACAGATGACGTAGCAGATGAATGTACCCTTAGGGTATGAAAATGGGCGTGGCAATTATGATGACGTGGCGCTCTCTGATTGGCCGGCGCCAAACGATTCAACCTTCACTACTCGCGACTCGCCAAAAATTAAAGGGAATATTGCTTGTCACTGAATCCGGACAGTGCCTATTTCGTCTTAATCGGGAACGGAAGAACGGAAATATTCTGCTAATTTTTTTTGTAAAATATGGCCGTCAAGTAGGCCTAGAAGGGATATCGTTTCCCGCAACCAAAACATCGATTCGAAGGCCTCGGTCGCAGCATTGTTGATAATCATAATCCACGATCGTCTGAAGCAGAGATCGAATTCACGCCAGACGGTTACTCTCAAAAAGCCATCACACCTTGCAGTGAGCAATAACTGCTCAAATACTTCGTAATAAATGTTTCCTCTAAGCTGCCCGCGTGCGCAAGTGCGCAGTGCTTACACGGTCTCTGCGCACAGAAAATCAAAGCTCCGCACGAAAAAGTCAAAGTGATGCCTTTTTTTTAGTCATTATGCACTGTTGTCCAAAGGACCGCGCAGTGAGTTGGAGAGTGCGCGCAGACCCATGGAAAATTATAGGGAACATTGTTCGTAGTTATCACGGCACACAATGAACCACTCGTTCTAGGGATTCTGCGGACAATCAAAATAGTCCATTGATGGGCAAGATCAAGATTGTCGTGTAACAATGGACTTTTTTGGTACAGCTGATTGAATAGACGGTCGGCCCTACATTGCCCTGAGTGAACCGACTTTCCATTTTTACAGAACATTTAGCTGTTTTTTTCTTCAATCGTTTCAACACTATACAGCAGTTGCCATACACTGCACCGCCCCCATTTGCTCTCAGCGCTCCCTTCTCGCCCAATTTTATATCCAGCGCCCCCCAGTCGTCAAACTCGTGGCCAGCGCCCCCTTCACGCTCGCGAACGCACCAAGGTGGAGGGGGGCTGGCACCTACTTTAAGAACCTTTATATTAGGATCAAAAATTAGGTCGCATCGAATCGCTCGTAGCGCGACTAAATTTCGAAGAATAATTAAAATTCCGCGAAAATTCATGAGTCCCTTCGTAAATTAAATTTGCACGTCGACGTCCGCCAGCACATAATTATTGAACTACGTGTCTACTGCCGCATGAATTTCTTTCCACGGGTGCAGTTGGCCATACCCGCCTTACGTAATCATGAGGATATTAGAAGGCTATTTGAAGAAATTCCCATTGATGTTTTAAGAACAACTAAAAAGTGAATCCCTGTCATTTAAATTACAATAATAATGAAAGATCTGCGAAATATGTATGAGAGACACTGATATCATCATACTTGAATAAATAAAGGAAACTTTCTTAGATGTGTGTCTGGGTGAATATTTATTGAAGTGCTCGAAATTTGAAAGTGAAGAATGTTGATGGACTCTGGATGATTATTGTCATCATAAACTTACTTCGTATTCGTTATTCACGAAATGGATATTTAATTTCCAGGTTGAAATTGGTCTGGTCGCGTGATTGTCGATAAAGTGCAGTGAAATAAAGAAGATGGACACAGCAACAGATGTAGCCGATATCATCACAGCCATCACAATACAAGTCACGGATTCGCAACATTCACATGCATTAAGCGAGCGAGAAATTCTCCTGATTTGGATAGTATTTGGCGTTACTTGGTCTTTTGCTTTAATTGGCAATGCATTCACGATCATAGCGCTAGGTAGAATGAAACAAAGTCCTCTGAATGTGATCATCATTGCCTTATGCTGTTCAGACATATTGTCGGCCATCGCTTCACCGTTCATTGTGGTACAACTTATAAACTCGAATAATCAGAAAGATTACCCGTGGAATACTCTGTTCTGCAAGACCATGACCCCGATAGTGTCAGTAGTAAGTGCTGTCACAATCCAACTTGTACTTGCGTTGTCGATTTGGCGATTTTATGCGATTCGACGGCCTCACAATGCTTCAGGTTTTATGACTTTATCGAGAGCTAAGCGTATCGTTGTATTTGCTTGGGTGACATCGGTGTTAATGCTCATGCCACTTGCTGCATACTTCTTAGATATTATTAATGCACTTGATGATCCTGAAAAGATGATTTGCTTCCACAGTAAGCAGACAATGCGGATTGCGTATGCTTACTATTCCGTAGAACTGGTAATAATGAATTTGATTCCGATAGTTATGATTTCTATCCTTTGCACAGCCATCGGACTTGCTCTGCTTCGACGAAAAATAAAGAGGCAAGAACTGACAGGAAACAATGATCTTCGGGAAGAGGAAAAGCAGGCCTTGTTTCAACTATCTCTTATTATGGCCTCTTTTCTGATCGGCTACCTCCCAAAGTTTACCTACTTTGCTTGGTATTTGATCGGTTTTGGAAGTCCACGCGTGAACACGATCATATATCTGCTATCACGGGGTTTTGTCAATGGAACAGAGGCCATCAATCCGATCGTATACAACCTTGGTTCGAATGAAATACGATCTTCAACGAAATGTGTTTTGCGGAGTGCATGCTGCATTTTCCGGTATTGTCTGAAGTGTAAAAGTGCAGGTAATGGGCTCAATAGAAAAAGTGCCGGAGAGCAATATGATGAGTCGAAGATTTGATTTGATAGAACTGTGCTATAAGGTTGGTTTATAGTAGAATTACATTAAAAAGCGTATGTTTTAAGCATACATTTTTAGTGCTGTTTATAGTTATGACAACCAATCAAACGCTTTCTTTAATTTGAGATCTCATTCCATGCTGGTGACGTATTTTGTGATACGATTGTTGATATTAGGGCTGGGCAAATTCGAGTACCTGAGTGATTCGATTCTGAATCACGTATTATGCTTCGAATCGAGTCGAGTATCCGAGTATCACTCATTATGACGTCATAACCGAATGTAATATGTCAAAGTTCAAATATGTACCTATTTATGCCACCACAAAGAATACAATGACTGTTATCCGTCACATTAACCATACTTCGTATTTTTTCGACCATAGTGATATCATTGCACTTTGTGACAATGTTGTGGGATGACCATGACTTCGGAAATGTGGTATTTCCAGTAACCTTCGTAGCTTTGTACTAGCACTCTATAACCTGTTTTGTATGCTGCGGTACGGCCAATCAAGGTTTCACTGCTTCCATAGTGGAAAATAGTATCGAAGCTATAATTTTCGTTGATAAACTAACGTTAAGTGGCGAGGAGCGTATAATTTCAGTACTTGGAAAAATCGTATTTTACTACTCGACTCGAATCATTAAAATTAATACTCGATTCAGATTCGAGTACTCGAATCATTGTGCCCAGCCCTAGTTGATATACAATGTTCTTTCCGATTCTCTCATAGTTGCTGATGACTACCCCTAACAAGTGTCCGCCTAAAATATTCGGGTTGATTTCATTATGAATATACTATTCAATTGCACACTGAAGTTCTGTACCTCCCGGAAGGTCTTCCAACAACCAATCTATAAATATAAAATCTACAATTCCAACATTTGGTTCATGTTATGCATCTGCGCGACATGGAATGCTCGAACGTTTTACTATACACCTGTGTTCAAGAAATCGTTTCATAAGGATGAAGTCACTAAGAGGCTTCCAGTAGTCCGTGCACAAAATTCCGATCTGCATTACCCAACAGCTTGTTGACTTTTATAAAACATTGAGCATAGGGATATTGTAGCACTGCTTAACAGACTTCGACAACTAGAAAATATTCAGCTCTTGCGAATTAAATTAAAATTAGAATCAGAGCTGCACAGTTTTCCAAATTAAATTAGAATTAGAGCTCTAATTTTGTTTGAAAAAGGAAAAAAATAGAATTAGAGCTCAGTCATGATTAGTCATCACCGCGTATGCGGACGTCTCTAATAGCGGAGAGATATGAGGTCGCGCGTATCTTATCGGAATCCTACTGTAAGACTGTTCACTAGGGCTGTTCAAAAATAACTTTTTTTTCCTGATTCCAGCCATTCACTGATTAAATTGTCAGGTTGCCACAACAAAGGCTGCACACCAAATTTGGTTCAATTCGAACATGTCTAAGCGTCCGCAGAGCCAATTGAAATTTTTAATTTACTACGTAAAATTTAAAAAAAAAAATTCAAATTTTTCTCTCAACCCCATGAAAATGTTGAGATGTCTTCAAAGACCATGCAAATGAAATTTGAGTCAATTCCAACCTGTAGAAACGGAGTTATTTGAGTTTTTCGTTGATAATTTTCGTATTATCCACCAATCAAGGATAATTGGAGAATTATCAACGAAAAACTCCAATAACTCCACTTCTACTAGTCCGAATTGAGTCAAATTTTTTTTGCATCGTCTCTGAAGACAGCTCAACAATTTCATGGGGTTGACAGAAAAATTTGAAATTTTTTTTTTTCAATTTTCCTGTATAAATTTAAAATTTTAATTGGATCCGCGGAGCCCTATACTTGTTAGAATTGAACCAAATTTGGTGTGCAGCGTAACCTGACAATTTAATCACTGAATGGCTGGAATCCGGAAAAAAAAGTTATTTTTGAACAGCCCTACTGTTCACCACTGTACATTCGGGATCCCCTTACGCTGGTAGAATAGGTAGCCTATCTATATCGGTAGGCTACTAGGTTTAGCCCTATATATTCTGCGGTTTCATAGTAGTCATGGACACTACAATAGCAGATCTTGCCGGGAAGCGTAAACCGTCAGTGGCGTTTACGTCGTCGGACAGTGAAGGATACGGTAAATAGCCGATAAGATTCCAGCTAAATTATATGCTTTATCATGGCTAAACATGCTTGTGGAATTGAATAATACTGGTAGGGAATATAACATCGTCTCTTCATCTACTGTACCAGCATCGGAAGATTCATGTAGTGCTACTCCGGTGTTACGGGAAATTGTATCATCCAAGGGGCCCGGCCGGAAAATGAAGCATTACCGTCCAGATACCACTAACAAATGACCGTATATTATTAGCCGTATGGAAAAGTATGAAATTATTAGGGCGTTGCCTTCGGGCGATGTTCTTGAATGTGAGAAAATGTGGGGATGCAAAATAAACATTATACCGATGGCAATTGGCGCTACAGGGTTCGTAAGCAAAAAACTCAGTGCCTGAAAAAAAAATTGCATGACCTCGTGAATAATATGTTTGCATATGTTTAATGGTTTTATGAATTTTAAATATTAAACCGCCATTGTGGCCTATAATTTTCGAAGTAAATTTGTAGTACTGTTGGAGTCGGAGTCGGTGCCGTAGTCGGAGTCGGTGCGTTTGATGACTCGGGTGTCGAAGTTGGAGTCGGTATATTGCTACTATCTGGAGTCGGTGGTAAAATTGAACCACTTCACAGCCCTGGTAATAACACCCCGACACATAGAATAAAGCCTAATGAGAAGCTAACACGCTACTCCTATATGGTTCTACTTATTTCTCAAGTTAATGTTTCCAAAGAGTGCTTCGTCATTCCTACACACGTGGTACACAATGGCGGTCAACTTTCACCTAGTTTTCCAGCGAAGGAGTTCGTCGCGTCATTCTGTTCTATTGTTGAGATTTCGCCTACTTACGTGGATGTCAAATCAAAGTGTGATGGCGATGCATTAACGAAGCGAGGTATACGGTAAAACTTAGAAGAACTGCCTTCGTATAATAAACAATGTCTTTGCGATACAATTATGCGTTATAATAATGTGCTCATAAATATTTGCATTATGTTTGTTGCACATATCGTAATTATGAACAAGCGATCGACAAAACAGTCTGCCATAAGTATGCAGGTAATTTCAAAACCACAAAATAGGCTGCAATACTCCCAATACGATTAGGATTTGAATGCCGACACTGGAGTACATCCACTCAGACGCGTACACGTTGAAGTTATTGGCAAGGTGACTGAGGATATTGGTTCTATGGGATTTTTAGTGCATTTGCTTGCTCCAGATGATACATTTGATGACACGTAAACACTCAGCAGATACTTCGGCATTGTGGCATCATATGGCTTGCGTCCTCGCTAGGTTTCGAGTACACTGAAATGTGGGGTTGGAATTAGCAATAAGACGTCACATGACGTCATAGGATCAAATTTGCATTCAGACAGGTCCTTTCAAAAAGGTTCGCGTTCAAACGAACCTGAACCTTTCAGATGTAGGTCTTTGGGAGTAACAATCGACAAAATGGGGTTAATATGGCTAGGCTATTCAGATGAAAAAGATTCCCGATCCATGGTCTACGATCATGGTTGACGGTTTGTTCGAAACCAGACAACGGTGGCTACGCACTAAAGCAGGGACGGGCAACATACAGCCCGCGGGCCGGATCCGGCTCGCGACGTCATTATGAGCGGTCCGTAGAGAGTTTCCAATCGTACTTGATCATGTGACCCGCGGCCTCATGCTGCCGCAATCCCTCACTAATTGCTTATAACGTCAGATTTTGCCGACTGTAGGTTATAATCTACCGTGCGTGTGTGCGTATCGTACGAGAGTGGATCTCACGCGTAATTTCGTCAACACGAAAAGTTTGCATTACCGGCATCTACGCATGGACTCATCCCTAATGAATTGAAATCTTGGTCCCTTTGAAAAAATATCCAACCCCTCGTTCATATAGAATATATTTTACCAGAGGCGCGCAACATACGGTCTGAGAAGGGATTTTGAGCGTACCACAGACAGTTTTAGGCCTGTTCACAACTTTGATCGATCACATATGTCCCGTTTACTTCAACAGCAATTGATGTTACGTTGATAAATTTTCGAATACTGTTTTTTCTCCATGCTTCAAACTTTAATTTTACAATAAAGACGAATAATCCTATAAGGCAGTGCTTTTCAATCTCTTTGAGCTTTATTCACACTTTTTTTGGAAAATAAATTTCATTCGCACAAGCCAACTGAAAATTGTTATACAAAAAGAAGATGAAGATACTTAAGAATATTCTGTTCAGATGTGCAACAAATTAGCTTTTAGGCCATGAAGTGTCTCAATAAAAAGGCAACTCTTATTTCTCGTTTTGATTTCAACTATTTCACTAAAACGCCTCTCGGCCAAAAAAAAAGGTGTTGGGTTTTGTACAATAACTTCTACCATAGAGTGCTTGGATAGCCAGGACTTGAGAACTTTTCTGCACTCCTATCCAAAATACAGCGTATTTTCCGCGAGTGAAAAACGCTTGCTGGTAGAAATCATTTTTGAGAGATGACACAAAGGTCCCGGAGGCTCCAGTTTGTCGAAAGGGTGAAACATCCACGATTCCACATGCTTGTGTTGCGGCTTGTGCCTGATGTCTTGGAATACAAGGTCCAATACCGTCAAGGATAGTAGGCACAGTGGAGCTCGCTACCTTATGATAAGTTGCTCCAACTTGTGTTCTGTTTTTTTTTTCTTTCGATTTCACATTTTCTGTCACGCGAGTAGGCTATATAGCATAGTCACGATACTGTTTGCTCGGCTCTTTAGCTCAATCTAACTTGAAAATTTATAACAGTTTAATGAACTTAAAGCAGCTTTTTAGACTACCACCAAAATCTGAATTTTATCTCGCGATGATGTGATGATTGTTTAGCGAAAGAACGCAGAAAGTTAATTTGACGCCATTTCCAGCCTGTTACGGGCTCATACGAGCTGATATACTGTATGTATAACTACACCAGCTTCCAAACCAGGCTTTTCATTAGGTAATATTTATAGTGCGAAAATAATAATTCACTACGGCTTGTGAGAGCTACGATTAGTGGTGCGTCAAGTTAAACAAGTTTTTACAATTGCGCCCTGGAATTTCCTATCAGGTTTATTTGAATTACTCCACGTCAGAAAAATTAGCAGTTATTCTCGATTATCAGTCGCACTTATCCGGATTTTTCGTTCGCACCATTCGCACCACCTTCGTCATTCGCACTGCAATTTTTTTTATTCGCATCAGTGCGAACCGTCACACAGGTTGAAAAGCACTGCTATAAGGGGATGAATAAGCGTTTGATATATCGATTCAGGGATCCGGCCCGCCAAGTACTTTATTTTTCCATATCCGGCGCGCCGACTGCGGAAGTTTCCCGCCCCGGCAATAAGGTCTCGTTTTCGACTCTCTGATGCCATCCTCGGTGCCGGTCTTAAAAGTCTTGAAGAAAACGATTTCTTTGGAGCACTACTTTGTTTATTTAAATTGAAATAAAATAGACTTGTTATAGGTTGCCGAAAGAGCGCGAGATCGGAGTGATCGGACAGCGCTATTCCCAGCTCACTATAATACTGGAACGGCCTGGGTTCAAGTTTCGGGGAGGTCACCGTATGAATTTGAAATGTGACGGTCAATGTTGCGAAAAATGTCCTCCCTTCCAAAGGGTTAAGTGAGCAAATAGCTTGACTGGACTCGACTAGACCCGAGTCACTTTAAAAAACGAATGACTTGACTCGAGTCACTTTCAAAAATCGATTGACTTGACTTGACTCGAGTTTAAATGTGCGATGACTCGAGATAACTTGTGACTCGAAGGTAATGACCTGGTACCAACACCGCTTCTCATTCCATTTGTAACATTCCCAAAGAATCAGTTTTCTTGTAACGCCTAGAAATGCTGCTTTAAATAATTGCAGTAAGGATCGTTAAAACAAGCATCGCCTAGTTTTTTTGTTATATGGCGATTGAAAGCCCGCGATATCTTGCAAAGGATCGTTATCTCTGTGAGTCATTCTGCATGGCAGACTTACTTTTGATTTTGTTTGATCGGAAATGTTCCTTTTACCTGAGTTAATTGCGATACTACCCCGCAAACTTTATTATTAATAATAAAAGCATCTTATGGTGCTTATAATAGCTTGGTCTTTTACACCACATGAAAATAAATGCCATCACTAACACAAGCTAACTTGCAAATTCAGTACATTATATTCTCAGTCGGAAGTCAAATGTCAATAATTACATACGTCGTCCCGTTGATGCTGCAAAGTCGATTACGTGTTGCAATATATCGGTTTCTGTCAATAAGTTGTCCATTAGGGCTGTTCAAAAATAACCTTTTTTCCTTAATCTTGCGGGCTACGTGATTAAATCGTTAGGTTGCCTTAAAAAACGACGCACACCAAATTTGAATTCATTCCAACCAATATTCGCGGTTTACGTAGAGTTTGAAAATTTTGAATTTGCCCAGAAACACCAAAAAAATTTTTTTTCAAAATTTTCTGCCAACCCCATGAAATGGTTGGGCTGTCTTCAAAGACTATGCAAAACAAATTTTACTCAATTCCCTGCCGTAGAAGTGGAGTGAGTATATGCTATGAAAAGTTTGACAAGAATTTCCAAAGACTGCAAGATCCATCCGGCAAACCAGATGGAGCATCGATGAATGTATTATAGCCTAGGTACATATAGCTACATATTTTGAAAGTGCATTATAGGATGTTCCTTTACAGAATGTGAGATTGCTGAATTTGTGGCTGGAAACTATAGTTGCACCTATGTTAATGAATATTTGCATCCCATTAACTTGCATATTTATTATCATATTTGTTGTAATTTTGTTTGGCGTCCACAATAACATTATCACCATTGATACTGATCGAGGCTTTCGGTGAAAATGTCAAAATGTATGGCTTTATTATTAGCTTGATGTTAGGGTATTCTAGGAACAATCATTATAGTTATCACAACTTTAACCTCAGCCTAATTTAATGATACCCCAACGCTAAACCAATTATAAACTACATGAATTTTAACATGTCCATGGGGAAGACGGGTTGTCGCAATGTCGCCGTGCAACATACTTAAAATGGTTACTTATAACTTGCAATATAACGATAACTAATAATTTACATATGGCTCATTTTTATGATATCTTGAAATCCCTGGTAAGAAATAGTTGTCGCATTTAGGTCATTGCATATCTTGCACGTTCCTCGTCATGTATTAATATGAAAGTTGAAAATGGGTGAAAGTAGATAATTATTTCATTTGAATTTTCACTTCTTCTCGGACCTTGAGTTGACATTGATCTTAATATATTTCGCCCATTACCTTCCAATAACTATATATTGCACGGCGACATTTTGCCGATATTCACAAAATATATTGCACGGCAATAACATTGCCTAGATTACAGCGACATTCACAAAGTAGATGGGCCCTATAGGGAAGACCGATTGCTGATAGTCATGTTGTCGTGAACAAGAAAACACACTATAGACCCTTTTTAACAAGGGATTCTTCATACGGATGAGGCAGGGGCATACCTTGGTCTGCGTATACAACATTGCTTCATTTTAGCAGGAGTCTAAATATTGAACAGGCAATGTTATAAAGTAATTTTCAACTTCGGAGCAACGCATCGCAGTCGTGCATTGTCCATGGATTAAGAAGTTGAATCATATAAGTTGGAGTGAGGAGTTACGATGATTTATGATTGTGCATGTTCATTAATCAGCGATTTATTAACCTGAAAAATTGTCATAAATGATGCGCAAATAGACTCTGTGACGGTGGTTCCCGATCAGGATTTCGCCAGTGGTGCTCAAAATGGCTGCATGATATTTTGATATTGTAACTCCACGACTCGATGTTTCGTTGAATCCAAGTGTGCCATTATTCACAGTGAAATCGAGCACCTAGGTGATTGATTCTGAATCTGGTGTTAGGTGTCAAGTATTCGTAATCACACATTATGATGTCATACTCATAACAGTATGTATGAGTATTGTGGAAAGTTGAAAACGTATCTTTTATGTCACCACAAAGAACACAATGATGCCATGCTCCATGAAAGTTTTACATCACACTAAATTACAGGTAATTTGGTGTATTTTAGACCGATACCGTACCTATTTCATTGCACTTTGTGACTATGCTGTGGGTTAATCATGACTTCACAGATGTCATTTCCACTAAAGTGAATAGCTTTGTACTACATATTTTGTATGCTATACTTCCGCATTGGAAAATAGTATTGAAAATATAATTTTATTGATATCTGTACTCTTGGTGGCAAAGAGCGTATAATTTCAGAAGGCCTACTTAAAAAGTCATCTACTTGGCTCGAATCAATAGAATTGATAGTGACCAGTGAACGCGGCCCATGACGAATTCAGCCCATTGAACTCGGCCTTTGGTGAACTCGGCCAATGGTGACTTTATCAATAAAACTTATTGCAAATGTCGTGAATTGTAATAATTATAGGAGACAATGGCGAATTGGTGGTGGTGGATATGTCGTGCGAATGTTATTCCCACTGGGGGCGGTATCGTATGTCGGATGTACGAAATATTATAACAGACATACGGAGCTGTATAATGTTGACGGATAGTGCAGAACGTCAAGGATGAGATCGCACATGGTGAATTCGGTGTATCCCAAGATTAGGGTTGGAGGGGTTTAGGTTTATGTTAAAGACCAATTCACCATGGGCCGAGTTCACTAGTAATCGAATTGGTACTCGATTTAGATTCGAGTACTCATCTTCCCAGCCCAACTGATTTGTTAGTAGAATGTGTGAAGAGTCCACCTCGTACAGACCATTGTTTTTGTTCTTTAACCGGATGCTATGGACACCTGGTTTGAGTTCTTTTTAAATGTCTTCACTACACCTATTCTAATTATTTAAATTTTCTAGATCGACAATGTCTTCAATTGATGGCAACAACGTGAAGCAGACTGTACGAAGAATGCCTTCTAGACTGGGGCCGACATCGTTTGGAAGAATTACTGTCACATAGAACAAGCGTTGCTTTTACTCTACAAAATCGGTGCCGGGCCATGCTCGGGAAAAAGTCAGAAAGCAATTGAAGGTAAAAAACGTTCAACACACTATATGGAAACCAGGCGTGGTCAAAGTAATCATCTTTTGTACTGAAGTTGAAGTAATGTCATGACTTTATACACGTAGACGTAGACTTTATACACGTAGATGTAACAAGTTACAAGGTGTGTCAAATCTATTTGAAATGGGAGTCTAATAACTAATACGGAGTCAGACTCAAACCCCATTCATGGCGATACTGATTAGAATACACGCTTTCTCGTTTGTCGTCATCTATATTTCTTGTTGTCTGCTCGATACATTCGTACTCAGGAATTGTCCCACAATGTCATTTTCAAAGTGCTATTTTCGTTATAAATGTGCAGTATGCCATGCCATTGCCAGATATTGATGCATCACGAGATTCTGGGTGGCACAAACTCTGAATTTATTCGATTCGTTTGAACAGGGAACCTTCTATATTCCCATAAACTTGATTGCTGGACGTACTCGTTTCGAGAACAACAATATCGAATTTTAAACTATTGATCATTTGGTGGACAGTCGATTTCTATTGATAAAATTGCGGCATGTGGATGGAGCTGGAATTAATTGTAGCCCAGGGGTGGCCAACCTGCAGTCGTGGAAATGAAATTTGCGCGGCCGTCAACACGCAATTAAATTAGTATATACTGGCGGCCGTCGATTTTGGTGCGTATAATAAGCCGATATGAAAATATATATCAGTCTGGAGTTCACCGGTCATAGGCAAGGACAGTTTAATATGAATATTTGGCGTCTAATATGCCCAGGAATGCGGCCGTAGGCTGCTCAAGTAATCGAAATGCGGCCGTGAATAGCAAAAAGGTTGGCCATCTCTGTTCTAGCCCATAGTCGGTACATTAAATACGAATAGGACGATATATATTGTTCCTAGATCTATTTGCGACATATACACCAATGTACTCCAAAAATGCTTAGCGAACGTAATAAAACGGGAAATGAACCAGTGCCGCCAAAATCGCTGTTTAAATCTGCAAACAATTACCGCGATGCGAGCTACTCAACCCGAAGCCAGAAACCGCAAGAGACAATTGTTGATTGACTGCGACGATGACGTCATCGATAGGGAACAATTATGACGTCACAAGACGTCACAAGATGAAAGTCGGTGCCTATGATCCTGACCCCATGCCCTACCCTAACCCAAGCTTAAATTCAACCCTAACCCGTCCACTGGTCCACAGACCGTTGCATACTCCATAGTTGGTGGGGTGATTAGAGTAATCATTGTTTGCACTTGAGTAGAAGTAGTAGCAACGCTGTTAACTTCCACTCCAGTATCATTAGCGATTCACAAGGCTTGTAAAAATCACTTCAAAATGAATCAGGAAAGTTCTGAAAAGTAGACCTACACAAGTATGTACGTTTAAGAAGTTTCAAAAACTGTATTTATTGGAGGTATTACATACTTTTAGCGCGTTGTCATTAGGCCTGGGCAAAATCGAGTACCCGGGTGATTCGATGCTGAATTAAGTATTTTGCTTCGATTCGATTATCTCATTATGACGTCACAACATTATGAATGATGACAAGTTGTATGCAACTTCAAAGACAAAATTAACAGTTCTACATCACATTGAAGATTGTTTGGTAAAATGTTCGATCATACCTAGCTCATTGCACTTTGTGACAACACATGTGTCATTTACACGAACGTGCGTAGCTATGTCCTACATGTTTCGTATTCTGCGATTGAATCAATCACGGTCTCAAGGCCTCACAGTGGTACATAGAATCGAAATTCCAATGCTCGGTAAAGTATTATATAGTTTCGAATACTGAAAATATATAATACTTTACTGAGAATTAGAATTTCGACTCTATATTCGTACTCGAAAGTTACTTTCACTTACTCGACTCGAATCATTGGAATTAATACTCAATTCAGATTCAAGTACTCGAATCATTGTGGCCAGCCCTAGTTTTTGTAGGTGGACACTTCCAAACAAAGATGATGTGAGTAGTCGTAGTTAGTACTCAAGTATCAATAGCGATTTACAAGACATCAAACTACCTTTCAAGTGTAAGTAGAAAGTGAAGTTCGAAAAGTAGGCTACTGGGGTGAGTAGATTCAAAAAGCGGACACAGTCGAAATGTCGAGACTTATTGCATGTAGTCGTAGCAGGTTTGTAATGACTCGAGTCATGACTCGACTCGTGTCACGATTTTCTGATGACTTGACTTGACTCGAGTCAATCTGTGTATTGACTCGACGTGGACTCGAGTCATTGCGCATGACTCGAACCAAGTCATATGACTCGAGACTCAGACGGCTGAGACCAACTTTTCATTGCAATTTCGAAGTATAGTAAAGTGACCACACTATAGGGAATTCGTCTATTGGTACTTGTATTCGAAAGTGCGACCAGAAACTGCTGAAAGTGAGGAAAATGAGTATATTATGAATGAGAACCATTCAATATCGCCAAATACAGTTATAAAAAGTTGGTTAACAAGGCGTTAACTGGAAACTGAGCGGTCAACACAATGACTTGGACTCGGACACGAGTCATAACACCATGATTCGGGCTCGACCCTCAGATCGCTGACTTGGACTCGGACTTGACTCGGTGGTGAATTGAAAATGACTCGACTTGACTCGAGTCAAAACTATAAAATTGTGATTGACTTGTGACTTGGTTACATTCATGAGTCGTAGGTGCATGCTTTTGAACAGAGATGGTCAAAAACGTTGTTTTCAGCACTCAAGTAGAAGTATTTGTTGTGTCATCAATGGAGTAGAAGTAGTAGTAACGCCATGTATTTCCACTCTGGTACAAGCAGTGATTTACAAGGCTTGTCCAAACTAATTTATGTGCAAGTATAATTTCTGAAAAGTACTCAAGTATGTACTTTAGATGTTTTCAGGGTTGTAACCAAGTCACAAGTCAATCTCACTTATATAGTTTTGACTCGAGTCAATTCGAGTCATTTTCAATTCACCACCGAGTCAAGTCCAAGTCAACGAGTATAGGGTCGAGTCCGAGTCATGGTGTTATAATAGCAATTTACAACGTAGCTGGCATGGAGACTTAATATGTGAACTTGTGGTTTATAGCTCCCCCTAGTGGGTGGGTAACCCAATACATGACATAATAGAGGATGCGTAATGACAGTGTTACTAACAATGTCAGGGGCGATGTTATGCGGATTTGCTGTAAGTTGATCAGGATATATAGAGTATCAGATATCAGTATAATCAGATTAAGTTGATTGATATGGAATTCAGCGAAGAAGAATTGCTAAGAATATTCGATGACGTGAGTAGCCTATCTCCCTCTCGAAATGCATTCGTAATTGCTTCGTAAAACGTCTATAGGCAGCGGCAGCCTCATGTGCAATAATTCTTTCTCCCAGTAGATATTAGCATAGCAATCTACAACGTAGTTACGTTGTAAATTGCTATGATATTAGCCTAGAAGCTGTCGTTCAAGTATTCGTAGCATGTCTTGACGGGAATTTATATCTTTACAGATGGATGATGATGAGGTCACTCCACAAGATTCAGCCGTAGCGGGGAGTTCCGGGACCTGTATAAGCAGCGTCAATCCGTCCCTTACAGTTAAAGTGTGTTTTGGAGACACGCAACTGTCAGAAATAAAAAAAATTCTCGAAGCCACCATTGTCGACCTGGATGCATCAATGGTTGATGACATCAAGGACGAAATAATGCAAGACTTGAGTCGAATTTTTGGATCAAAATCGACAATGTTGGTGCAGTACTCGGAAATGCTCCGCAAAGCATACTGTGGAAGTCGTACCTACTACACCATCTGAAATGACAGTAAAGCGAATAATAACAACTGCTGCCCCAAAAATAATTCAACTACGGATGAATTCAAAATATTCGAATTCTTCAAAATCTACCATTGAAGATATTTCCATTACAAGTGATGACGAGAAGGTTTTGAAATATATGGCAGGCGCGTTACTGAAGTGGGGACTGCGGAATAGCTCGGGTGAAGATGCAAATTGGATTCGGTCGCAAATATCCTCAGACAGTTCATTACCATATGAATTCTCAAGAATTGACCGAGGATATTTGCTAGCACCAAAAGAGTCCTTTTTCGCGCTGATAGTGGAGGCAGAATACTCACTTCGAAGATTGATTTCCTCCAAATCAGTCAACGAGCATCAAATAATCAACAACCTGCATAAGAAAGCCGAAAGTTGGAACTCCGTCATGCAACTACTGATCACCCGTTTTATCCGTGCACGATCGCATATGCACTGGAAGCGGGTCCTCGAATACAGCAAGCTAGCGAAGTCCAAAAGTCGCAAATCTACTTCATCCCTCCGAAAATCATTGAAGGATTTGCACAAGTCCTAGTTAAATTAAGTTGAAATGCTAATCTTTATTTGATAAAAATTTTACAATAAAAACGTAACTTAATGATATATTCATGTATCGGAATGAACCCGGATATTTTTGCTGAAACTCATTAGGGGTGACTATCAGCCAATAGTATAGAATTGGAAAGAACATTGCATATCAATAATCACAAAATATGACGTCACTGGCATGAAATTTCGAATAATTGAGCAGAAAAGATAGCTATAGGTTATAGGCCGATTATTTTTAGATGATACACGAATTCCTTCCGTTGGCACAAACTAGGTTGGCGTGAACTAGATCGGTGACATCGTATTTTGTGATACGGATTTTGATATACAAATGTTCTTTTCAAGTTACTGACGATTACCTGAGATGATTGTCAGCAGAAATATTCGGATTATTTCAATATGAATATATTATTCAATTGTATACAAAGTTCTGTGCCTCCAGTAGTTTCATCATAAAAACCTAGAAAGCTTACTACAGGGGTTGCAGTATATTAGCGCCAGATATAGGGGCAAAATGGAGCAACTCTGCAGAGCGCGAGTTTGCACTGAAGAGTGCTACCGAGGGCGAGTCTGTGCGTGAGCATCGCTGTCGCTGGTGACCAAAGTATGCTTCCAATGGATCCTGATTAATTCTGCGGGGAAGTATGTACTGGGCACCCATTAACAGACATTCCCGAATAATTGCTACCATCGACTTGGTAGCCACTCGCAACCCTTCCTCAGTAGGGCGGCTAAGGAGCATCAACGAGCGATTCACGTCACCCGGGAGAACTCGGGATTGTGCCCGTACATGCCATTGATCCAGGTAATTAATGAAGTCATTCTCTAGCCAATGTAAACGGTCGTCATCTGCGGAATAGAATGGTCGACGATCAGGTTTGAATTTTGATCCTTGAAATCCCGAATTCATCGCGTCGAACCACTTATCCATATGCAGGATAAATTTGGACAGGGCGGGTTCATTATCTCTTATGGCTGTATATACCTATGGAAACCAAATAGACATAATTGCGAACGAAGAATTTTGTTCAAATTCATACGTCACCTAATGTAAATGAAAGTGTCTGCGCTGCCAGTCGGACATTCATTTTCTCCCAAGGCGTTGGAGAAATGTGCGACTCCGTTAAATGCGGATAGAACCGTAAATCACCACGAGCGATATCTGCCTGTAACTTTAAATGCAATCATACCATCATTTCCACAACAGACTTTCACTCACCCTTACCAACTCTTTGATGGGCTCCATCACTATAAATCCATCGTTCCACATGCACCTCTTCGAGTTCAATAGGTTATTGCGTGCAGTTTTGAGCAGATGTGGAGGGTCTGGCACAAAATAGATGTACCTGAATACACAATCGAGTCAATGTTCCTGTACTTATATCATCTCACTGCAAGGTGCATCACACATGAGAATAGAGCAAACAGATTGAACAAGGTGTGAACCCATAATGATAATTGCTGTAACAGAGCCCTGTTGTCGTTCAACCATGAAATGTATATATCTCGTAACCGAGAGACATCCTGTTCTAGAGTAATTTGCCTCTAGTATAAAACTACTGATTCTCTCGGATCAGTAGACTCATTTGCTAAACCTACTTGTAACAACGTCTGAAATATATTCGTATGTCTTGCGTATATCGGCGTCTTAAGAAGATCTCACCAGGAAACAGTACAGGACTCCAGGTTAAGTAGTCAGCCAGCTAAACCTATAATACTTTGGTTAGCTATACTTCTACTCACCAGGACATCTACTCAAGTATTGTTGCATGGCGCCCCAAGTGAAATCTTGAACGCTACTACGTTGAGTACGAGGACTTTCGACGTTGCCATCGAACTATCAATTTTCCGGACATTATTCAATATACGGTACGTGCTTATATTGCATTCTGAAATAAGTATCGCGACAGCCTATAATTCCCTAGCCAATTCGTGTATTACATGTTATATATTAATATATATTGTGCGCATGTTATTATGTCTCCTTGGCTAGTAACTACACCTACCTACAGTCGTTAATTCTAACGTTGATATCCCTAACATTGTTAAGCGTAAGAGCTTTACCAGGTAAGATTA
Organism: Botryllus schlosseri; assembly: GCF_051294905.1. Taxonomy (NCBI): domain Eukaryota; kingdom Metazoa; phylum Chordata; class Ascidiacea; order Stolidobranchia; family Styelidae; genus Botryllus; species Botryllus schlosseri. Next base: position 22,801,988 of record NC_137247.1, on the reverse strand, counting down.
ACGGAATGAATGACGATGTGTCTAACAGCGATAACTTCTCAGATTTGATCTTTCCTGTGGTTATATTTGATTCAGCTTCACAGAGCGTGTCTAATATAAGTGATATTGAGGTTCATAAATTAGATATTTCCGCTTTGCGTGACGAAGTAGTTGATACTCACGCTAACGTTGAACGTTGGTTGGATAGTTTAATTTTAAATGTTAATTCAGAAATTGCCACCAACGTCGTCAAGGACAGTTTTCTTTTTGACGAGAAATCGCAGTTGAATACAAACGCGCGCGCCGCACAACTTGATGTATTGACTAGATTACGCTTGCGTCTAGTTTACGCGCTGCTAACTATGGCCCAATTTATTTCTGCTCAAATGTTAGATAGTGCTCAGCAGAGTAATGTAGCGGGCTTGGGCACTTGTGCGCAAACCGTGCGATTCATGCCTTTCAAATTGGTTCTCAGTAGAATTCGGAAAGAATTACAGCTTTTTCATTCAATCAAAAACTCGCTTAAACTTCAGCGAGAAGGCACATTATGTGCTGGCGTCACACGAATTACGATAAAAAAGCACGCCAATGTAATGATGTTCGCTCTTGGCACTGGATTGATTTTTGTAAAAAAATTGACAGAATCAGTGCAGGTTCAGGATTTTTAGTTGTGGTAGAAGCTGTTACAGCATCTGGCTCTGCCCGCTTCGGAATTGACCGTGTTATATTTTTTCTATCTTTGGATTTACAGGGTCCATTTTACATGAGACTGTTTCGTGAACATGATTTCCTTTTGGCCTTAAAAGCGCCATGTTTTATTTCACCGATTCAGCCATGGGCGTGGTGCAGTCGATACCACGTGGACGTTATACGTCAGAGACACGTTTTCCATACATGTCGCAATTTACAGACCGCGGGAAAATTCTTATTTTTTTCAGCCAGACGACCGCAATTTTCGTTTCAGAACATGATTGCTCCCACTCAAATTCGAGTTACATGAAACCGGTTCCTGTTTCCCGCGATATAGAACAGGACGTATTAGTGTCGCAAACAGGATATACTTCGCGAGATTCAGCTCTCGCAATGAATTCAAATTTAAACGTGCTCGTTTTTTTAATATACTGAATTGTCTCAGATCCTCTTACAGGCGTGACATAGTAAATTGTTCGAGCTAAATTTTGACATTAGGCAAACTTATTAAATTGGTTTTGCCTTTCACATTTCTCAGCGATACAGCGCTTATCGCAGACTCAGGACGTTGTAATTAGAATTGCACGCCGTCCATTTTTAACTGCTTCTACAGGCGTACATGTTCACGCGCCTCGATACAGGAAGTGGTTTTGAATTTGCTTTCACCTCTCACGTTAGCGTGTTCTCGCGTTAATGCGAATTATGAATTTTTTGCTAAACTTCGTTTATTTTTGAGGTACCCTACAGCGTGCAGTGCGTTCGCTTGGGTAGTTATAGAGAAGTTGGCTCAGTAACGCGCCATATTCGATTTCATACGACACTGGATTGGCCTTGAGCGCCCAGTGGACATATAGGGTTCTGCGTAATTGATTGATCATGACTTAGATATCGTTGTGACACCCTGTCCTTAGCTTTACGATCCGACCAGAGTGATATGTCAAAATGTGTCTCCATTCAAAGGACATTGCCGAAACAAATTAGCTATGGTAAATTGGGACTATGGTGCATTATCTAGATACCGTTACCCAACTGTGAGGATAAAAATAGCCAAGTTGTAATCCATTATGGACAGCGTATCCATATGCTACTTGAATTGAGATGCCGTCACTGGCAGCGTTGTAAAGTAGGAGAGAAGCGACGGTTGTCGATTGAACAGCCTGCAGCAAGTTTCAATCGTACCACTCCGAGCATACGTCTTCTACTAGCAACGATACAAGATGTCCAGATCAATCTGATTTTCGGTACCGTAGTCTTGTGTCCCAATTGAACGCATTTGAATGTAACGCTGAACATGCTATTCAAAAATCACTGCTCCCACTAAAATACGAACGCCGCATTATACTTGACACCAACCAAAGGTCGACCACGGTTTCGTCAAGCTAGCGATGTAATTCAGGCTGAACAATGTTTTAGACAGACTGTTGTAGTACAGGAAAGTTGTTCTTGCCGGAAGGGAGATTATCTGCTAAACAATAGTGCGTTTCGGGCAAAACTTATCACGAACAGCTACCCTATTAGATAACGGGACAGCTCATTCGGTCCAAATTTTCTAAATATCCGTATCCCACGGAAAATGTTCAATAATATGGCATTCTCATTTCGCAGAACGCGTCTGTAACTCAAATTCCAATCCCATTACATGATTGTAAAGTATATAGTTGAATCGACGCGCCACGTTGCTTACTTAGACGTTCTTAGATTGTCCAGTAAGGTGGATCCTTAGCCTGGAAGGTTTATGATAGCATTTTATCACACTTGTCTCTCCGCTTGTTTTTAATTCAGTAATTGCGTGAGTTGTATGCTTCTCATATCGCCAATCGTTATTACACCTTTACGGCCTTAAATGCTTTTAGGTGCAGCCTTTGTTTAATTCAATTGTAATTACCGAATTACCTGCCTTACGTCACGTCAACATAGGTGACCCGTCACGAAGTACTTCTAGATATGATTTTCTTTACTTCTACTTCTACTTCGTAATATTTTGTGATCTACTTATTTACTTTTCGCTATTCAGTTGTCAAGTAGAAGTAGTGTGTTCCTCCAATAAGGAAGATAGCCTGAGGAATTTCAGAGCTGTTTCACGGTGTACCGACATTAACATTTCATCAAAGTCAAGTGAAGCCAGGATTTTTTTCGCTTCGCGCACAGTCGTTGTAAATTGACAAATACGTTTTCCACGAAATGTCGGTGAATATAAATTAGGTTCCGTATTGTGTTGTTCCGCTCATACGGCACTGTCGCCATATCAAATTTCATCACATTAACTACGGCCATAAAACGCTAGAAACTACCGTTTTGCAATCGGGCAATTACCCTTTGTATCGTAATCTAGCAGCCTGGACATGTGCTAATAAGATAAGTGAACTCCAGTGTTGTTATTTTTAAGCTGCACCTGTTTTAGCAGACCACATTTGAAACTTTCTGGATAAATTACATGGAATATATTTTACGCTTTAAAACGTGGTATTATGTTTCTCTTTCAATTCCGAGAATCATACTTTGGTTTTAAATACTTCAGTTCTTTTGTCTACAGAACATACGGTTGATGTATACATGCAAGTACCGGTATAGTAATTCCCCATTTTCCGGAATAAGGATACACTATATGGTAAAAATTACGATCCAACATATTTTCGATTAACGCTGGCCTAAATACTCGCGCAAAGATTGACAGTCCATGCAAACGAATTGAGACTGTTTTCAAAACTACTAGTACTTTTACCACCTCAGCACGTCAAGTAGTTACCCTCCATATGGCTTGTAGTTACAGGGCTTTGGAGACATTTATTTCATTTTATTTTATTGTTAGTTGTTTATCTTGTGTCGTATTCGTGCTAAGCCTAGTTGTTAAGTCCTTTTCAAAGTGATGCTGGCTGTCGTGTGCTGTTTCAGATTGCTCGCACAATACCGCACGATACCGCGCAATCGCTTCCGGTGCATCAAGCTCTCATAGTGGAAGGGACATCGAACGTTTTCGATCGACTTGGGGGAAAAACTCTGGCATTAAATTTCGTGTTACGAAATCAAAGGTACCGATTCGCAACGAAACGAGAAATCGGGAAAACGGTTGACGCCGACAGTACACTACCAACTGCGGCAAAAAGGATGCTGACTGATGACCACATGTCCACAGCAGATTACCGACGTAATACCGCTCTCTACCTCATTCGGCCGACCGACTCAACCTCGACCGACGTAATACCGCTCTCTACATCAATCGACCGATTTGGTCGCCACGTACGACATATGCAGTTATGGTACTGCGAGAGCCCAATCCCCTGAAATCTGTTCAAGCCAGACCAGCCGGGAATACAAACAAATACTACGCAGTTTTCCACACCCGAAAAGAAAAGCCAGACCCCATCTGTAACCTGCCTTGGATATGCTACAGCAGGCAGATATGTCCCTCAGCTATGAGTAGCAGATGTGCACCGCGCGCGAGATAGACAGAGGTATACGTCGATTTATACCCAGTCTTGATTATACTGATCGAAGTATAATCAGTTTTATGTAACGGCCACATTGTATATCTCGGTGGCCACGGACTTGTTTATGAAGTTGGATAGCCTCCCAGACTTGGCAGATGTAACACACTTGATATTTGAGCCTACTGGGATGTATTGTGTTGTGTTATTCTAGCATTTTTTTGTTAGGCTAGAATTATTTCGTATTGTTAGTGTTAGATGTTGTGCTGTGTATTTCAATTGGATCGACTTGTATATTAGGAAACAATTAATAAAAACCTTACTAGTGCAACGCCACTTAAGTAAACAAAAAGATTATAGGCCTAATGCCTTTGCTATTGTTTCGATCTTGTGTTAGTCTCGTATTTTCTTAGGCAACAATTGCCTGGTATGTTGGAGGCTAAAAATTGTGTTGTGTTTTCGTTAGCTAACTTAGAAAAGCTGTAGAAAACTATATGTTCTGACATTATGAAATTGTTTAATCAAAAATTAGGCTCAATTCCTTGCCATTGTTAGATATTCTGTGTAACTTGTGTAGTCACTACAAGGGTCGTTGAATAATTGCCTAGACACTTTCATCTGCCTACTCAAGTGCCTTCTATTAGGGACGGTGGACCCTTTCCGTAAATTATTGGACTCCACATCTTGAATTTATGTGTTATTTCATGGTTGTGTAATTGGCTTTTCCACTTAATTAACTAATTAAGTTTCCTTTTCATTGAAGGGATAGTGTAACAGAGCCCTGTTGTCGTTCAACCATGAAATGTATATATCTCGTAACCGAGAGACATCCTGTTCTAGAGTAATTTGCCTCTAGTATAAAACTACTGATTCTCTCGGATCAGTAGACTCATTTGCTAAACCTACTTGTAACAACGTCTGAAATATATTCGTATGTCTTGCGTATATCGGCGTCTTAAGAAGATCTCACCAGGAAACAGTACAGGACTCCAGGTTAAGTAGTCAGCCAGCTAAACCTATAATACTTTGGTTAGCTATACTTCTACTCACCAGGACATCTACTCAAGTATTGTTGCATTGCTCAAGAATTTCCACCTGGAAGGCTCGACGGGGTTATTCATCCGATATGGTGGGCTGCCATCTTCCTCGGTATTGCATAACAGTTTCATGACTGACCGGTTAGCAGGCAAACCATCACCTTGACAAAGAAAAAAATCCAAAGTACCGCGATGGTAATACAACGAATAAGAACAGCCTCAATAATTTTGGAAAGTAACTTACAGACCACTCCTATAATTGTAGCCTGTGTGCGATAAGGAATTTCAACCAGCAAGTTGCTCAATATCATAAATAAATCTTCTGTTGATGCCCCAACCGTTGGGTAAAAGGCCACTACGCCATCTAGCTTCTGGTTTGTGATACCTGGAAACAGTATTTACATATTTTAATTCAAGGATAGAAGGTCACGATAATACCTCTGATGAACACAGCCAGCATTTGAGAAGCCACTCTTGAAGATGATGACGATAAGCAATTGATATCTTCATTTTCATAATCCACAAAACCTATCACATTACCACTTGATGATTGAAACACGAGATCCTCTACAATAAGAAGACAAAGATTGTAGTAGGCCTATACATCACATAATTGAACAATAGCCACCTTTGATGGTCATTTCGTCAAAGCATAATACAACAAACTGTTCATGAAAATTTTCTGAGGATTTAATGATAGCGGAAATTCGCTTGGCAACACCATCCTGAAATTCGGTTTACATCTATTTAAATCTTTCGATTTTTCGTGGCGAAGTGTCCTTGCTGACGGCAATACCATCACTTTCTGAACCAACCTGTAAGCGGCTGGCGATTTTGCGTATAACATCAAGCAATATCTACAATATAAGAAAAATGAGAAAATTCATAATGGTACACATGCAAGAACTGACCTAATCACTGAAGGTGGATATCGTCTGCCATGGAAGCTTTCAGACTGTTGCAAGCGTCGCTGATTATTCCACCACTCTTTCAAAAAATCATCATCTGTCGAAACATTCACCATCAATTCCTCCAGATTCTCGGACACAGTCAAACCATGCTCTTTCCACTCTTTCTCTAGATGACGGAATCTGGACGAATCGTAAGTAAACGAAACGGTACACAAATTCCATACCAATATAACTAAAACAGCATACCTAGATCTGTACTGGCAAACTGTTAATTTCAATCTATCCTTGCTACAGCTGGTTAAGGGAGCATTGCTGCTCAATGGCAAGTACTCTGTCTCTTCCTTCCTCTTCAATTTACGTTGAAGGTTTTCGGCGCATCTTACATGGAAGGCCATGCACGAGGTACAAATCGCTGTATGCCCTAGAAAAGCCACTTCACAATCTTGACTGAAGAATCTGTTCATAATACATTGTTGGCAAGGATGATAATATATATTAACTCAAGTGCCAGTACCTTTTTTGGAATACTTTACTGCCATTTTGTGCAGAGACAACATTTCTGCATGCCCAAGAGTTTTTGTCGTGAACTTCATTATAACCAGAGCACACTTTTGCGCTTAGGATTTTGCGCAGCATTTGCTCCAAAGTGTTGTTTTCAAATTTGAACGAGGTTGACAAATTACTTGCATAAACGCCACCGTATGCAATGCAAAATTTGATCATGCCGTCTACGTCATTAATAAGTATGCTTGCGGATGGTGATGCATGCAGAATATTATCGCTATAATACGATAAGTGAATTGAAGTGGATGATAACTGAAACATACGCCAACCATCAGTTGCTGATGTTTTCCACGAATTTACAATATCACCGATAGAGCAAATGGATGGTTTCGAATTGATTATAGGAGGTGAATACTTTGCAATTAATCGCCTTTCGCTGGGACATTTTGATGTGTGATATTTTTGTGGTAAATTTAACGTTGGGAGGGATCCAAATTTGTTACAACTTTTACAACTATTTTTTTGAATATCAGAGTCCTTGAAATGTCTGGAGCAGATGAAAGTCAATCCGTCTAGCACTTTCTTCTTGAACACCACGTCGTACCGGAATTTGAATATTATCTGTAAATAAAATAAATTAAAAATCATTTTGTTGGCATAATAAAAAAATTATCGTTACAGAGTATAATAAAGTCTTAATTCCTACTGACAAACGAATAATCTTTTCTACATAACTCAATACAATACAATACAATGTATGCCTGGTGAAACTTTTCAGCCCAATCTTTTGTCGGCATCCCAAACCTCATTCCTGTTGTAGTTGGAATCTTGTACAATCTGTTCTTGCCTGTACTAGAGCTGTTGCAATGTGGAAGGCAGCAATATTTACCACCTCTGCTTCTCTTGCGATCTGGAGCCATTGGCTAGCCTTCACTACCGCAATTCTGAGTTACTGAGATCAACTATATGAAAACTATATCCATAAAAAACAGATTATAAAATCTACCTGCACAAATACAGGCATTCGAGACGAAATATACCTACATCTAACATTTATTAGAACCTACAGCAACGTAATAATAGAGCTGAACAGGCTGCTTGTTACGCGAGTATGTTACCCACCCACTAGTAGTGCTGTCGGTCACAACATCGCGAGCTCTCAAAGCCTAGTCTCCATGCCAGCTACGTTGTAAATTGCTATGGTGTTATGACTCAAGTTCAAGCCATTGCATTGACTGCTCATTTTCCAGTTAAATTCTTGTTTAATCCACTTTTTATAACTCTGTTCGGTGATATCAACGGTTTTCATTTATAATATAGGCTACTGATTTCTCTCACCTTTAACAGTTTCTGGTCACATTTTCAAGTACCGCTACCATTAGACGATATACCAATAGTGTGGTTACTTTACTATTTTTCGAAATTACAATGGAATATCGGTCTTGGCTGTCTGAGTCTCGATTCATATGACTTGGTCCGAGTCATTACATAGATTGACTCGAGTCATCAGAAAATCGCAAGTCGACTCATTACAATTACAGCCCTGGGTGTTTCCACAAGTTGATTCGATTGGCTGGTTGCATACTTGGTATCGCTAGTTCAAAAGCTCTCCACACTCAAGTAGACGCAGTAGTCATAGTATCGTCATAAATTTTCACTCAAGTACAAATAGAAGTAGCGATTTTCAAGACATATTACAATTAATGCAAGTGGAAATATATATTAAAGTTCTGATACATATTTCATGTGCTATGAAGAGTGGATCTACATCAGGGTTGTAATGACTCGAGTCATGACTCGACTCGAGTCCGACTCGAGTCACGATATTCTAATGACTCGAGTCATTTTCTCCAAATACCGAAATGACTCGACTCAACTTGGACTCTAGTCATTGCGCATGACTCGAACCAAGTCATATGACTCGAGACTCAGACGGCCACGACTGACATTTCATTGTAATTTCGAAGAGTAGTAAAGTAAGTAAAGTAACCACACTTTCGGAATTTCGTCTAATGGTACTGGTTCTTGAAAATGTGACCAGGAACTGCTAAAAGAGAAGAAATTAGTGTATTATAAATTCGAACTATTCGATATCATCAAACAGAGTTATAAAAAGTGGGTTTAACAAGACTTAAACTGGAAACTGAGCAGTCAACACAATGACTTGAACTCGGACTCGACCCTCTGCTCGATGACTTGGACTCGGACTTGACTCGGTGGTGAAGTAAAAATGACTCGACTTGACTCGAGTCTAAACTATAAAAGTGAGATTGACTTGTGACTCGGAGCCTTGTGACTTAGCTACAACCCTGATCTACATACAATTTGCTGACATTGTTTCATGTGCTTCAGGCAAAACAAGGACTGAGAAGAAACCTGTTGTTGCAACCAAAGTTTATTGCCAAAGACGAATACAAGCTCGCGCTCTTAACATGATGCTGTGCAGCCGATGCATCGTTTTACGTCTTGCAATGGTAGTTTCTACTTATGATTGCTTATGTCTGTTTTTAATTGTCTTAGCAGTTGTCCTTTGTCAAATTCCTTTGACACGTTTCTTTCAAATTTCTCGTATTCACCTCAATTGGAATGTTTGTCATGTTAGTTAGTTAGAACTAGCTGATATTTCAGAATATGAAATAAATGTGTCGCATGAATTTTGGAAATATCAGCTAGTTCTAACTAACTAACATGACAAACATTCCAATTGAGGTGAATACGAGCCAAAAAAATCATGATTGGAATTAATTATTCGATTAAAATCGATTTTAATCAGAGGCAAAATGATTTAAACCGGAACCCTATGTGGACGGGTTAGGGTTGAATTTAAGCTTGGGTTAGGGTAGGGCATGGGGTCAGGATCATAGGCGCCGACTTTTATTTTTTTACAAGGTGGCAAAGTCTTGTGACGTCATAATTGTTCCCTATCGATGACGTCATCGTCGCAGCCAATCAACAATTGTCTCCTGCGGTTTCTGGCTTCGGGTTGAGTAGCTCGCCTCGCGGCAATTGTTTGCAGATTTAAACAGCGATTTTGGCGGCACTAGGGCATTTTCCGTTTTATTACGTTCGCTAAGCATTTTTGGAGTACATTGGTGTATATGTCGCAAATAGATCTAGGAACAATATATAACGTCCAATTCGTATTTAATGTACCGACTATGGGCTAGAACAGAGATGGCCAACCTTTTTGCTATTCAAGGCCGCATTTCGATTACTTGAGCAGCCTACGGCCGCATTCCTGGGCATATTAGACGCCAAATATTCATATTAAACTGTCCTTGCCCATGACCGGTGAACTCCGGACTAATATATATTTTCATATCGGCTTATTATACGCACCAAAATCGACGGCCGCCAGTATATACTAATTTAATTACGTGTTGACGGCAGCGCAAATTTCATTTCCACGACTGCAGGTTGGCCACCCCTGGGCTACAATTAATTCCAGCTCCATCCACATGCCGCGATTTCATCAATAGAAATTGACTGTCCACCAAATGATCAATAGTTTAAAATTCCATATTGTTGTTCTCGAAACGAGTACGTCCAGCAATTAAGTTTATGGGAATATAGAAGGTTCCCTGTTCAAACGAATCAAATAGATTCAGAGTTTGTGCCACCCAGAATCTCGTGATGCATCAATATCTGGTAATGGCATGGCATACGGCACGTTTATAACGAAAATAACACTTTGAAAATGACATTGTGGGACAATTCCTGAGTACGAATGTAACGAGCAGACAACAAGAAATATAGATGACGACAAACGAGAAAGCGTGTGTTCTAATCAGTATCGCCATGAATGGGTTTTGAGTCTGACTCCGTATTAGTTTAGACTCCCATTTCAAATAGATTTGACACACCTTGTAACTTGTTACATCTACGTGTATAAAGTCTACGTCTACGTGTATAAAGTCATGACATTACTTCAACTTCAGTACAAAAGATGATTACTTTGACCACGCCTGGTTTCCATATAGTGTGTTGAACGTTTTTTTACCTTCAATTGCTTTCTGACTTTTTCCCGAGCATGGCCCGGCACCGATTTTGTGGAGTAAAAGCAACGCTTGTTCTATGTGACAGTAGTTTTACCAAACGATGTCGGCCCCAGTCTAGAAGGCATTCTTCGTACAGTCTGCTTCACGTTGTTGCCATCAATTGAAGACATTGTCGATCTAGAAAATTTAAATAATTAGAATAGGTGTAGTGAAGACATTTAACAAGAACTCAAACCAGGTATCTATAGCATCCGGTTAAAGAACAAAAACAATGGTCTGTACGAGCTGGACTCTTCACACATTCTACTAACAAATCAGTTGGGCTGGGAAGATGAGTACTCGAATCTAAATCGAGTACCAATTCGATTACTAGTGAACTCGGCCCATGGTGAATTGGGCTTTAACATAAACCTAAACCCCTCCAACCCTAATCTTGGGATACACCGAATTCACCATGTGCGATCTCATCCTTGACGTTCTGCACTATTCGTCAACATTATACAGCTCCGTATGTCTGTTATAATATTTTCTACATCCGACATACGATACCGCCCCCAGTGGGAATAACATTCGCACGACATATCCACCACCACCAATTCGCCATTGTCTCCAATAATTATTACAATTCACGACATTTGCAATAAGTTTTATTGATAAAGTCACCATTGGCCGAGTTCACCAAAGGCCGAGTTCAATGGGCTGAATTCGTCATGGGCCGCGTTCACTGGTCACTATCAATTCTATTGATTCGAGCCAAGTAGATGACTTTTTAAGTAGGCCTTCTGAAATTATACGCTCTTTGCCACCAAGAGTACAGATATCAATAAAATTATATTTTCAATACTATTTTCCAATGCGGAAGTAGCATACAAAATATGTAGTACAAAGCTATTCACTTTAGTGGAAATGACATCTGTGAAGTCATGATTAACCCACAGCATAGTCACAAAGTGCAATGAAATAGGTACGGTATCGGTCTAAAATACACCAAATTACCTGTAATTCAGTGTGATGTAAAACTTTCATGGAGCATGGCATCATTGTGTTCTTTGTGGTAACATAAAAGATACGTTTTCAACTTTCCACAATACTCATACATACTGTTATGAGTATGACATCATAATGTGTGATTACGAATACTTGACACCTAACACCAGATTCAGAATCAATCACCTAGGTGCTCGATTTCACTGTGAATAATGGCACACTTGGATTCAACGATACATCGAGTCGTGGAGTTACAATATCAAAATATCATGCAGCCATTTTGAGCACCACTGGCGAAATCCTGATCGGGAACCACCGTCACAGAGTCTATTTGCGCATCATTTAAGACAATTTTTCAGGCTAATAAATCGCTGATTAATGAACATGCACAATCATAAATCATCGCAACTCCTCACTCCAACTCAGCCCAACAATTTCATGGGGTTGGCAGAAAATTTTGAAAAAAAATTTTTTTGGCGTTTCTGGGCAAATTCAAAATTTTCAAACTCTGCGTAAACCGCGAATATTGGTTGGAATGAATTCAAATTTGGTGTGCGTCGTTTTTTAAGGCAACCTAACGATTTAATCACGTAGCACGCAAGATTAGGGAAAAAAGGTTATTTTTGAACAGCCCTAATGGACAACTTATTGACAGAAACCGATATATTGCAACACGTAATCGACTTTGCAGCATCAACGGGACGACGTATGTAATTATTGATATTTGACTTCCGACTGAGAATATAATGTACTGAATTTGCAAGTTAGCTTGTGTTAGTGATGGCATTTATTTTCATGTGGTGTAAAAGACCAAGCTATTATAAGCACCATAAGATGCTTTTATTATTAATAATAAAGTTTGCGGGGTAGTATCGCAATTAACTCAGGTAAAAGGAACATTTCAGATCAAACAAAATCAAAAGTAAGTCTGCCATGCAGAACGACTCACAGAGATAACGATCCTTTGCAAGATATCGCGGGCTTTCAATCGCCATATAACAAAAAAACTAGGCGATGCTTGTTTTAACGATCCTTGCTGCAATTATTTAAAGCAGCATTTCTAGGCGTTACAAGAAAACTGATTCTTTGGGAATGTTACAAATGGAATGAGAAGCGGTGTTGGTACCAGGTCATTACCTTCGAGTCACAAGTTATCTCGAGTCATCGCACATTTAAACTCGAGTCAAGTCAAGTCAATCGATTTTTGAAAGTGACTCGAGTCAAGTCATTCGTTTTTTAAAGTGACTCGGGTCTGGTCGAGTCCAGTCAAGCTATTTGCTCACTTAACCCTTTGGAAGGGAGGACATTTTTCGCAACATTGACCGTCACATTTCAAATTCATACGGTGACCTCCCCGAAACTTGAACCCAGGTCGTTCCAGTTTTATAGTGAGCTGCGAATAGCGCTGTCCGATCCCTCCGATCTCGCGCTCTTTCGACAACCTATAACATGTCTATGTTATTTCAATTTAAATAAACAAAGTAGTGCTCCAAAGAAATCGTTTTCTTCAAGACTTTTAAGCCCGGCATCGAGGATGGCATCAGAGAGTCGAAAACGAGACCTTATTGCCGAGGCGGGTAACTTCTGCAGTCGGCGCGTCGGATATGGAAAAATAAAGTACTTGGCGGGCCGGATCCCTGAATCGATATATCAAACGCTTATTTGTCCCCTTATAGCAGTGCTTTTCAACCTGTGTGACGGTTCGCACTGATGCGAATAAAAAAAATTGCAGTGCGAATGACGAAGGTGGTGCGAATGGTGCGAACGAAAAATCCGGATAAATGCGACTGATTATCGAGAATAACTGCTAATTTTTCTGACGTGGAGTAATTCAAATAAACCTGATAGGAAATTCCAGGGCGCAATTGTAAAAACTTGTTTAACTTGACGCACCACTAATCGTAGCTCTCACAAGCCGTAGTGAATTATTATTTTCGCACTATAAATATTACGCAATGAAAAGCCTGGTTTGGAAGCTGGTGTAGTTATACATACAGTATATCAGCTCGTATGAGTTTTCACTCGTGTACAACTTCGTTTGTGTTATATATATAGAGCTATATCGATACGGAATTTTGACCCTTAGTGACTGTACTGACGTGAAACAATCATATTGGGAACAACTGCGAAGTAGGCCTACACTTTCTTACACTGCCATTATTGACTTTTTACAGATGGACGCAGAACGAAAATGGAGACAGCACTATAAATGCAGGACCATAACTGCCGCACCCCCCCCCCCCCACCGAGCTCGAAGGGGGCCCTAAATTATTTCGTGAATTAGCATCAATTATAAAGTATTTTTTGAAAATTTATGGCGCTTTTTCAAGATTTCAAGTTGTCAAATATCTTGATTATTAGGTACTCTTCACCCAAGAAAAAATACGCAAGATTGATAGAAATGGGCATATCGGCGTTGGCCATTACCGCGCCACGACGCAACAAGATGTAAAGTTTAAGGCCGTGTAACATCCGACTCCAAGAAATGTGCCAGAATGATCGGCAGCGAGAAAACTTTTGCCGAAAAGAACTGCGATTATGCTGAACCAAAAGGTTCAATTGTCCATAGGCGCCTAAATGACCGACGCCGAATATTCCTGTCTTAGCAATCTGAACCTCACAAGAGAAATACCATCCCGCAGGGAAATATTATATGCCAGTGAAGAAATACCAATTTGAAATCGTGTGCGCCTTCTAGTTTAGTACATTTATGCTGCTATATAATTTATGATATAGCGGAGGTCACGAAATAACAGCATTTAACGAAGTCATACCAACGGGTCCGTCCGCCTGAAGATGTTTAATTAACCTATTATTTACGGGCCCTACAGTTTCCAAGACACCTCACTCAGCTCTACCCGTAAATCTGATAACGCGAGCAGCGAGGACAAGAAATTGATAGCAATATATATGCAATTCCCGATCTTATTCACCGATTTTATTATGAATTATTGACTATTTTCGCGCTTGGCGCGTGCTCACTAAATAGTACAACTAATTTCGCGGTAAAAGCGAACAACGTGATGGGGGAGGGTCGGTTTATCACTATATAGGAGCCTAAGCCCCTAGATTTTTGCGGGTCCTGACGAAGTGCTGTTTCGTTCCTGCCAACCGGTATACGCCCGAAGATATTTAATTATTATTGAGTGGTCCTAACTTTTCAAACACACCTCACTCCGCTCTATCGGTAAATTTGATTACGTGATCAGAGAAAGGAAAAAAAATTGATAGCAATATATATGCAATTCTCGATCATATAGGCCAGTGGTTCTTAACCTTGCCTCCAGCGCCCCCCAGGGGGCGCTGGCGATTTTGAAAGGGGGCGGAAACGCTCAGGTGGCGATATGAGGGGCGCTGGGCTCAGGGGGGCGGTATGGGGGGCGCTGGAGAAAAATGGCTTCGCAGTAGATGATGTGGTGGTAGGACATATCCTTAATGAGTATTCAGAGAAAATGGACACCGAAAACTTCGTTATATATAGCCTACAAAAGACATATAGGTTTAATTGTCCATGGGCTGGGCGCCTAAATGACTGGCACCGAATATTCCTGTGTTGGCAATCTGAACCCCAGAAGACGAATTCCATCCGGCAGGGAAAAATTAAATGCCAGTGAAGAAATACCAATTTGAAATCGTGTTCGTCTTTTAGTTTAGTACGATTGGGCGACAGGGATATCTAAAACTAGATATTCTTGTTGGGCGATATCCCTGTTGGGCGATTCTATATTTTTTGATATAGCAGACAGGAGGTCACGAAATAACATCATGCAACGAAGTCATACCAACGGGTTCGCCCGCCCGAATATGTTCAATTATTAGTTACGGGCTCTACACTTTCCAAGACACCTAACAATGTTCGCTCTACGTTTTGATGAGTCTGCGCACACTCAATAAACTCACTGCGCAGACCCTTGGACAACAGTGCGTAACGACTAAAAAAGGGTCAAAACTTCGGATTAGTTGTACGCAATGTAGATTTTCTGTGCACAGATACCATGTCAGCACTGCGCAGGTGAGCAGCTTAGACGGAACATTGCACCTCACTCAGCTCTACCGGTAAATCTGGTAACGTGAGCAGAGAGGACAAGAAATTAATAGCAATATATATGCAATTCCCGATCTTACTGACCGATTTTATCATGAATTATCGAAAGTTTTCGCACTTCGCACTGGCTCGCTAAACAGTACAGCTGATTTCGTGGCAAAACGAACAACGTGATGGGGGCGGTCGGTTTATCGCCCTATGGGAGCTCAAGACCCAAGTTTTTTCGGGGGGCCTGACGAAGTGCCGTTTCGTTCCTGCCAACGGGTATAAGCCCGAAGATGTATAATTATTATTGAGGGGTCCTACCTTTTCAATGACACATCACTCAGCTCTACCGGTAAATTTGTTTACGTGAGCAGAGATAGGATAAAATTTGATATCAATATACATGCAATTCCCGATCATATTTACCAATTCAATCATTAATTATTGAAATTTTTCGCGCTTGGCGCGTCTAGGCGGGAATTGGTTTATCACCCGATGGGGGGGGGGCTAAGCCCAACGTTTTTGGGGGGCTGGCGAAGTGCTGTTACGGCCCTGGTAACGAATTAATTGTACCTACGGGCACGCCCGAATATGTTTATTATTAATTACGTGCCCTCCATCTTCCCATACAACAGCTCAATCAGCGCTACTGGTAAATCTGATTACGTGGGCTGAGATGATAAAAAGTTTATAGCGACTTGTATATGTAATAACCCCCTATTCATTCATGCATTATAGAAAATTTTGTTACCTAGGGCGACCATGCCACACAAACTTTGCTGACCATCGAAATCACGCCACGGGGTTCTTGGGGGCGAAGCCCTCGGAAGTTTGGTTTATCACGCTATGGGTGCGCAAGGCAATCATTTTTAGGGGGGATGACGAAGTGCTGTTACGGCCCTCCCTCTTACTCATTGTCTTTATTACATTCCTTACAATATGCGGTTGGGGGGCGCTGGAGCACGATAATTTTTGAAAGGGGGCGCTGGAGGAAAAAAGGTTAAGAACCACTGATATAGGCCGATTGAATTATGAAGTCCGGTTTATCACCCTATGACGGGCTCACAACCAACGTTTTTTTTTGGGGGGGGGAGGGGGCGGGGGTTGACGAAGTGCTGTTACGGCCCTGTACAAATGGAAGTAACAAATGAAAATGCCTGACCTGGATTTTAACCCAATTAAATACCGAATGTGAATGACAACGAAGCGTTGATATCATAGGTTATAGTACATACTCATCTTGGTCTACAGCACAACGATGGCGCCTAACATGCAAGAATAAGACAACGCATGTTACCGTCAAAATCAACAGTCAACAACATACAAACTTGCCTGACGCAGTTTCACAGAAGCGGTTTTGACTTATAACTAGGATTGTATTTTGAAGAATTGGTGTTTCACAGCACTTTCTCTAAAACATGTTTCAAACCAGAGTTTCAAAAAAAACTGCCTTCTAAAAAATCGTTCGTTTTTATAGACAGGCTGTAATTGTTGAAATACTTTCGTAAAATCACATGCAATATGAGCTTACGGACGACTTACACCTGATGTAGTCGACTTTCCCGATATGGAGTGGTGGAACCATCGAAATCGTCATCGGGTCAACAACTATATCACGTAGATGTAGATCATTAGTACGCAATGGGTGTTTTGATCAGGGCATGGTATGGTAAAAATGCAATAGGAAATTTCCATACTCCGTACTCGCCCCAGTCGTTCCATACAATACTTCACAATCTTCCATAGCATACCAACATTCTTCCATTCTATATTTGATACTTTGTTCATACTTTCGTAACTTGCCCAACCTCTCAAGCGATATTCATTTTATGATGTGTGGAAATGTTTATATTTTGAATATTTTGGATGAAATTATCCATTTGAACAGCCCTGATGCACCAATGATATCAACAGTTTCTTTAAATCATATGTCTTCAACGATGCATGTTGTTTAATCATGGAGGACGGAACGTACAATATAGACAGTATACACACGGGATTATTCCGAAATCACAACAGAATCTCATGAAATGTAGCTCCAGTGTGGTAACGCACTGCTAGCAGAAACATCATCTACAAAATTACACAAAATCAAAGTATTTTCAAATTAAAAGAGAGAGATACCCAGCGAGAGCGAGATAGTGTATAGATCTCTCAGCTCGTCGTTTCCAGATGCATCTCCATCACCCACCATTCCCGTCACCTGTTGATCAAATTTTCCCAGCCGATCCGAAGCATTTCATACTGACTCATAATTCACCTATTTCACAGCAAGCTGATTTCGCAGCAAGCCGTATTTCAATTACATACAGTATAGAGCATGTGACCGCATTTCAGCGAAGGGTTGTCATGGAACGTTCGGGCGACAAATAATCATGTGAAATTGGCTACTGGGAACTTTGCACCGTGGGGAATCAACGTGGTGTTCTGTGGCATCACTGATTTCTAGTAAAAATGTCAGGAAAATTATTGGGATAAGGTTTCTAGTCGCGCCGAACGCGAAAATTTTTTAAACCTCCTAAATGGATTATGTCGATATTGCTGATAGCTTCACCCTGTCGTTATTTTATTTATGCTCAGCCTACGTGACCAGATTAACCAGTAGAGCTGATGGAGGGCGTGTCTTCAAAAAAGTTGGGCACAAAATTAATGATGATGCATCTTCCTGTTTTTGATAATCACTTTGTTGCATTTTGTTATTTCTTTACCCCCCCCCCCCCCCATTAGGATTGTCGTTATAGTCAAAATATTTTGGAATCGCCGAGACATTCCAGAAAAAACTTCATTCGTGAGACGCACACGGTTCCAAGATGGATTTTTTA
Source organism: Botryllus schlosseri (assembly GCF_051294905.1). Lineage (NCBI taxonomy): Eukaryota > Metazoa > Chordata > Ascidiacea > Stolidobranchia > Styelidae > Botryllus > Botryllus schlosseri. The sequence goes on along the minus strand of NC_137247.1, from coordinate 22,783,605 downwards.
CGGCGTGCAACATTTTTCTCTGCAGTTCGCATTTGTATGGCTTGGTTCAGATTGCAAAGACACTATTATGATAAAAACTAAAAAAAGTCACCCTGAATCGCGCTAAACACGAAGAAAATTCCAAAATTGAATTAAAATCTCTTGAAGATTTGGGAACCAATTCGTAAGTTCAAATTACATGTTGACGGCCGCCAACACACGCTAATTTAACTATGCCCTGCATTATTGTATTCTTCCTTGTCGCATTAGTGAATGCGAATTACGATGTGCAAATGCAAAAGCCTGAAGTCTTTGACAGCAGGCTGTCCTTCACACGCGGTTCTAAGTACGTGTACGTGTGCGTGTGTGTGTGCGCGTATGTGTGATCCTCACCGTACGTCACTGGAGTAGCCTAGAGTCTACCTAATTGTACCCATCTAAATTTTCAACTTACACATAAAAACGTGGTCATATTCTTGAATGTCACAACGAAGCTGAGAAATTATTTCCCAATTAAACTGTCATGTCCTTCGCACATAGTTCATCCATTTGGATGTGTAGCGTTAGGCCAAAAAATTGTAAAATTTGTTTACAAAGTCAAAATATTTTTTATAACCTGCGTTTCGTTTTTATCGTAGATGTTAGCCATGTCGATAAACCTAGCATTTGACATTTTACAGCAGACAAATAGGTTGACATGTGTTATGCTTAACGTATCGCAATATCCGAACTGAAGCAAAGCTACGTCGGCATTGGTTCGTGTATCAAGAAGCGCATGATGAAAAATTGTGATGTAGTGTAGATAACATTGTCAGAATGAAGCAACACGGTGTGTAACCAGCAGTGTACGCACAACTTCAGTGTTGCAAGCCAACAACTGCTGCTGTTGAACGTTCTTTCTCTAGTATTGGCAAGCTACCTAGTAAGGACAGACACTTCCTGCTCGAGAATGTAGGAAAGTATCTTTCGTTGAACTGCAACAAATTATAATTATTTTCACCATATTGCGTGATGTAACTACTGAAATTTTCATAGGTCCAGATCTCGTTGGAATAAAGTTTTTTCCAGTAAATATTTGTCAGTTTTTCAGTCAAAAAAGCTTTTTCAGGCCAAACTGCTTGGTGAGGATAGACAGTTCCAGCCGGAGATGAAGGTTAGCACAATTCTAACATTATGTGCGAAAACACCTATTTTACATACACGAGAGCAAAATTAAGTTTTTTAAGGTCAAAAAATGTCAAAGTTTAGATTTTTTAGGACAAAATCTTCCGTTTTTTTATTAACAAAAAATCGCACTAAAGATGATTTAGTGGGGTGTGTTTTGTAAGGACATACGTCTACCTTTTTGTCCAAGCGGTCTGAACATTAACTTTTCATGGTCATCAAATTGCAACGCACCTCAGGAACCAACATTCCGAAAGCAGAGCTGTCAGTGCGCGCGAATACACATGGAAACTGCTCTCAGTAATCGAAGTTCCAGAGGTAACACGAATATAACGACAGTCAAGAAAGGAAAAAAGTAATAACATTTGATTACTTACGATGGGACCCTTGCCAACGTCAGCGTATAACGTTTATTATTGGTACTGTAGAGCAGTGGTTATTAACCTTTTTGACCTCACTGCACCCTTTGAAAATAACACTAAAATAGTACGCGGCACACTAGGACAGTGGTTCTCAACTTCTTTTGGCTTATGACACCTGCAAACTATCAGAATACTTAGTAGCACCCACCGTTGCACAGAGGTGGTTTCTGACGAAGTACTTCTACCTCTTTCGGGGGCTCAAACCAGTGTTGGGATCAAGTCACTACCTTCGAGTCACGAGTCATCTCGAGTCATTGCAGATTTTGACTCGAGTCAAGTCAAGTCAATCGATTTTCAAAGTTGACTCGAGTCAAGTCAAGTCACTGTTTTTCTGGAGGTGACTCGAGTCAAGTCGAGTCAAGTCAAGTCAAGTCACGAGTCAAGTCACAATTCAAGTCAAATTGAATTTTCGAAGTATGAGTGATGATTCAAAGTCATTACATTTTGCTAGCTGTGTGAAAGACAGATTAATTGATCATTTATCTTGTATCAAATAACGAAATTCTAGTTAAATATACATGCAAAAAGACGTTGTATCCCTCCCGCACACGTAGAACTGCTAATAAATTACGTGAGTAACTGTACACCTACATGCTACAGTCAGTTATTATCAGCCAAAATATAGGACCTAATACGAAGCTCCGAGAAGTTGAAACAAATTGATATGGTACAATATCCTAATACACTACCCATCTACACATCCGTGAGAATATAAACGCACAAACTATATTTGTTCGATGTAAATCATTCAAGAGGTTGGTAAATGTGAGCACTGCGCAACGTAAGCATTGGGCCATTTAAGAAACAGAGACACTTTGCTATATAGGTTAATCTTCTACTACAACGTCGACAACGTAAGCTGCATGTGATTGTTTAGTTTGCGGTCAATTTATTTGTGATCTAACAATGGAGGATAGTGTAACGTCGAATCAGTGAATGAGCGGATGTTCTCACAGGTGACACCGGCGTATCTCGAACAATCCGAACATACACAATATGCGGAGATTTATTCGAACCCATTTACTTGATGACTTGAAATTGACTCGTAAATTTTGCTCCGAGTCACGAGTCAATGGACATTTTTGAAGCTCCGAGTCAAGTCAAGTCAAGTCATTTTTCCGAAGTGACTCGAGTCAAGTCAAGTCATACGAAAAAGTTGACTCGAGTCTGACTCGAGTCAATTCATGACTCGAGTCATCCCAACACTGGCTCAAACACGCTTTGCTCTGCTTCAAAGAAGAAATTAAGGTATCTTCTGCATCTGCCTACATGTCACGAATGGAATCGTTTGACTCGGGCTCGTTTTCAATTCTCCCCTAGCTTTGGTCCCAATTATGTCTTTACAATTCTAGTGCAAGCCGGATGAATAAGTTTCTCCGCTTCTGTGTGAGGTTTTGAATTTTAACCTATTACCTCTACTGCCACCACATTTCTGGCCTGCTGCGATATCGTTGAAACTTCGGGCTACGCTTGGATACTATTTCATAAGATTTGCTTGACTATAAACTCTGTTAACTACCGCATTGTCGTTGTAATTACCATCGCATCGAAGAGGCCAATCGCTATCGCCGCTAACCAATACAGAGGCGTATAGATGGATGCCAAACGCATTTTCACGCAGATCGTGTAGCACGCGTGAGGATAGCATCACCCCAAAGACAATAGTTCTACTGGCATCCACCCGCAGTTCAATTGTAATTCCAACGAACTGGGATAATAACCTCAGCGGCGGAGAAATTTGTACACTGATATAATATGATCAAGTTCAGTTATGCCTATAACATAACTTTGCGCTCCGGGCCTTTATTTTAACGGCAGTTCCGATACGCTACCTAACAATCACAATGTGAATGGCTATGTTTGTAATTCGAATTTGTGAACGTGAACCATGAACACCACATCAAAAGGAGTTCATTTCTCACTGGTGATTAGGAAGACGACGAGGATTTGAAACGTGCATTGTCACACAGGGGCAGCCGTGTCTGCTCTTCTCGACGAACAATCAACGTATTGTGTAGAACTGAATTCAGCCTTAAAGGCGCGGGACATGTCGGGTAAAGCGAATTCGCGTGGATATTGATTGCGGCCATGACAGCAACTTTGATTTGTCAAATAAACAAACTTCACATCGCGCCCGATATACATTGCTGATAGTTTTCTCTAGACTAGAGTCAAGCTCACTTTCATAGTCTTGACTCCAATCAAGTCGAGTCATTTTCAATTCACCACCAAATCGAGGCCGAGTCCAAGCCAGTGAGTATACAGGGTCGAGTCCGCGTCAGAGTGTTCACTGTTCAGCTTCGAGCTCAATCCGATTCAAACTACTTTTGTCAAATCTGCCCGAGTGATATAGAATGACTCGCATTCATAACATACTAATTTTCCTCATTCTTAACAGTTTCTGGGCCTATTTTCCACAGGACGTATAGCCGAAATACCAATAATGTGGTAACCTCCCGTTCTTCGAAGTTAAAACGAAATCTCTGTATTGGCCGTCTAGTCTCGAGTCATATGACTTGGTTCGAGTCATGCACGATGACTCGAGCATAAGTCGAGATATCACAAAAATTGACTCGAGTCGAGTCATTTTGTGCATTTGAACAAATGACTCAAGTCGAGTCGAGTCGCCAAAAATCGTGACTCGAGTCCGACTCGAGTAGAGTCATCACTCGAGTCATTATAAAACCTGCGTTTTAACCCATATTCCAGATGCTATTATCCGGAACTGCCTTGACGTTGTGCTCAGGACCGTAACTGCTGCACCCCGAACCAACCAATTAGGGGGGCCGAGCTCGGAGAGTGCCCATAATTTATCCGTGAATGAACAAAAATTAGAGGGTATTTTTTAAACCATGTGCAACTGTTTCAATTTTTTCGCGCTATGGGTGATATAGTGTGGACGGATTTGTAGTTATAGGCATTTAGGCGTCGACCATTACCGCTCCCTGCCGCATCAAAACGTATGAAGTTTAGGCCAACACGGGACGCCGAGAATTGTGCCGAAAAGCTTATCAGCGTGAAAACCTACGGCACAAAGGCCTGCCCTTATGTGGACCGAAAACTCCGACATACATAGGTTAGGGTTGTCCAAAATTTTGAAAATCTCCAAAATGATTCGTATCCATGTCCCAATCTATAGATTATTGATTTTAAAAAAATGTCAGTAAACCTGCAATAAAACCATACGAAAGTAGTGAACATTTAGCTACATTTGCTGCCGAGGAGTGGGTGGGCCACCGACCATAGAACGACGGGAAGACTAGTAATCACGAAATCACGGCGCTGGCTAATCCACTGTGCTTCAATGATCGCTGCGGTAGCGGCTTGCTTATCAGCTGTTCGAAGAGTCTACTGACGGCGGTGATTCTGCAAGCGCATTGTAAGTTGAACCACAGATAATGATTTAGGATTAATTCAGGTCATGCTGAGTTGCAGAAAACATGATAAACAAACAGCAGGTTCTTAATAAAAACGTTTAAAACATGACTGGCTCATTGTGAAGGTAACCGTTGTAGCCTGCATGCAATATTTTCATCGAAGGAAAGCACAAAAACACGCAAAGAAATATTGCAGAGGCGCTTATGCAACTGGCGAACGAATTTCAAGTTTCAGAATGGATGTACCATCATAGAACACAAGTATAAAGCTTAGCAATGACATTACATTTTGTCTGATCTCATTAGACTCCTACTGTAGTGCTATATAATTGAAGTCTTGAATGCTCTAAGGCAGGGTTCTCAAACTCAAATGTGCTCGCGGGCCAATTTCCTACTTTTTGATGACGCCACGGGCCGCAGCATCAATATTAGGGGTATTCATCGTATAATTACCAAGTAGGCCTTACTTGACGAGTCCTTGCAGACTGGCATTCCACAAACATCGTGTTGTACTATCCATGCTTGGCAATAAAAAAACATATTTTCAAGTATTTGAATAAAATTGTTTTGTGCTGGGCATAATTTTTCAAAATAATGAGTTACAGACACCATGCGCGAAGACAAATGCATCATGACATCGTAAAAGCTGTCGCGTTATAATATTGCAGCTAGCGGAAATTTGACGTGCCACAATTACGGGTAGAATATTCTAGAATTGATTGACATTGTTTTCTGCAGATTGGGTCCATTTTTTAAGATATCACGTAATTTGGACGTTTTCAGTTTTTTTTTATTCAAACTAGGTTACATTTTATCCTAACAGCCTATATTATATGATTTATTAGGTCCGTCTATACTCAAACCACGAGAATGTGAGAAATGTAAATAAAAATTAGATCGGCGGAACCAAACTGTGCTGCAATAATCTATTCTTTTCCACATATCGAGCACAAAAGACCAAGCCCGATATTTATGTAATACCAGAAGTGAGCAGTAACGAAGTACTTCTACTTTTTCGAAGTACTCAAGTAGTTTTCCTCCACTTCTGGTACTTACTCAAGTAGATCTGATTTTCGCTACTTCTACTTCGTAATATTTTGTGATCTACTTACTTACTTTTCGCTATTTTCAGTTTGTCAAGTAGAAGTAGTTCAATCTTCCAATCAGGAAGATAGCCTGAGGAATTTCGGGCTGTTTTCACGGAGTATCAACATTTAATTTTCATAAAAGTTTAGTAAATCCCAGAATTTTCGTCGCGTTTCCCGCGCAGTGGATTCGGAGTGATCAGTATGATTTCACGAAAGTATCGGTGACTATAATCTAGGTAGAGGGTTGGCGTGGTTCCGTTCACACCACATTGTCGCCCTTCGCCCGTATCAAATAATATAATTCTTCACAGTATATGTGGTTCATCATAAAATTTGAAACTGATGTTTCGCAATCTAGCATTTACTTGTCATATCGTAATCTAGTATGTTCATGGCGTGTCCAAACCTGGAAAAGTGGACTCTGACTTATTTTTTAGTTTTAGAGCTGTTTTAGCATACCGCCTTTGAAACTTTCTGGACTAAAAACATGAAATACATGTTCTGCTTTTATAAGTAGTATTTATATTTCACTTTCAATTCCCAGCAGTATATACTTTGATTTATAATAATTATCAGTTCTTTTGTCTGGATAACATGTATGTTGAAATATAAAAGCAAGTGTGTGCCAAGTGTGTCTTAAATTTCTGGAAATAAAGCTACACAATATGGTATTTTTACGGTCTACCATATTCTTTATTAACGTTTACTAATCGCGCAAAGTGTTTACACCGTATCCTATACAACTTCTCCCTATTGTTCTTCGACTAAACTACGAGCCTTATAATATGGGGAACGGCGCCGTACCATGCTATTTTCTAAAACGTGGTGTTCGAGAACACAGAGGATTAGCATCGCATTTCCATATCAATACTATCATTTTCATCCCATGATGTGGACATGCTATCGAAAATTGGATACCTGCTGGTATGCATCAATATGAATCAAGTTCGTCACCTATCGCATAGCTCAATTTGCACCTTTTTACAATCAATGTGAACGAATTAGGATCGTTTTCATAACTACTTACGTACTTGAGTACTTTTAAAGTCAGTCAATTCTACTTCTACTTCAAGTAGTTTTAGGTTGGTTATGGAAGAAGTACTTCTACTCGTACTTGAGTAGATTTTTTTCATCGTTACTTCTACTCCTACTTGAGTAGATTTCTTGACTACTTTGACCACCTCTGTGTAATACTAAGTTAGACTTGGCAAGTGGTTTTATTTCACCAACTGTTCTACTTAACTATTGATTCCAGGATGAAAGAAGACATGGCTGACCTTTTCTATGCAACGGCATCGCCACGTGTACTAAATAGTAACTCACCGGCAGCATTAGATGCTGCTATTGAAGGAACAGTCAATGTCGGTCGGTGTAAGAAGCGAAAAAATCTTTTGACTCACTGAAATTACCAGATTTTCAGTTCTTCCTTTTTGGTAAGTTATCGAATCTTCATTTTCATATCTTGAGAACTTGCTTCTTTATGCAAGATGATCAGAAAGCCGGTGTACCCTGGTTCTTTCCCTTTCAGTCAGTGATATCAGTCCACATCTCTATGGTGAACGCAATCATTCCATATTCGTCGATAGCCTATTTCAAATCGCTTGAATTTCTTCTCTACAGCAGCAGTCCTCTTCCAACAGCATTATATGGATGACATAAGGTTATAGGATTTTTCACAGTATATGATTTGGCAGTTTCAAGTAATTGGATCTCAGCATTAGTTTGAAACGGAGCAACTGATGTTTTTGTTTCTAACAAATTATGACATCGAACATTGCCCTGGTGCTCTCTTTTTGGGTAAAAGGCATCTATCTTTAATATGGGTGCATAAATGTGATGTGCCACTGAGCGTATCTTGTTTGATTGTGCCTCCACACTGCTAACTGCTGACACAAAACACATCCAGATTAGTTACCCTCACAGGTGCGATTGAGCAAGGTAACATTGTTCCATATTCCACTTCCATTGCCCTTGATATCTCGACTTTCGGTTTCTCTTCTGCATACTGAGCTTTAATTGCTTTCTTCAATAACACTGGTCAACAAAATGAAAAAAAATTTTACACCTGACATCTGACAGTTGTTTCTGGGGTATTCGCGGTTGCTAATTACGAATATCATATTAGTTTTGTCAGTTTGGGTCTTTTTCAGGAGATCTTTATACCCCTAAAAAGCCCAAAATCACTGTATTTACCCTAAAATATTTCACTTGGTAGGGAAAAAATCGTCGTTTTTTCTAATTTTATGCTGCGCATAAATAGATAATTGACTATGAAGAACCCTCCTGTCGTTCTCAGTCATTCTATCAATATTAACATGACATGATGCGAAATATTTGTTTGTCAAAAACGCAGTTTGTGAAGCCTAAGAATTGTACTTTTGCGCAACGGAAATACATATTCTTCTGTATCAATTGGACATTCTAACAAGATTAAAGAGGAGCATAAAACTATAAAATTTGTCCTTGAAAAGCTTAACTACATTACTCGTATGCGTCTTATTTCTTTTGACTGGAAAATGGATAATTTTCTGCTGAGTCAACAAAGTGGGTATACCTATTAACCCTATCAAACGAGACATTTTAATCTGGTAGCTGGTTTATTCGAATACCGATGAAAGATTCCAATTTCACATTAGGAAGGAGTTCACTGCTTGTAATTTCTCCTAAGATGTAGCACATAAAACTTTTTCGATGATCACAAAGCACTCAACTGCAAACAGTTGGTCCGAAAATTCGTATCTGCATATCGAGAACTTGAGCACAAACATGAGCATAAAAGTTCACTTCCTGTTCAGTCATCTTGATATATTTCCCGATCATTTTGTTGATTAGTAAGGGGAGAGGCTCTCCCAAGACATCAGAACAACAAATAAAAGATATCAGGGCAGATGAGATTGAACATATTGAACAATTGAACATATTATGGCAGACAATTGCCGGAACCTTTCGATAAACTGCACTAAATAGCTTACAGGCGAAAAGCGTACAAAAAACAATTGTGCTTTAAAATAAATTATTAATAATTTATTCCAACTTATTATTTCAAATTTACAATAAGTGGTTGACGTAAAACTGATTGAATTATCGCCACGTTATTTGAGTATCTAGGTAAATACCTATATACATGACTGGAATTTATTTATGTGCATGATAGCCGTGAAAGTCTATAACTATTATAAATCTATCACCCCTAAAGATAGTGCTGTTGCTGTATTTTGATTTAAAAGAGTCTTCTGTGAGTAAAAATAATAAGTAGATTGAATTTCTAAACTTTATTGTACGACTGAGCCGATTTAATATCCATACATTACCGCGAAAATGGGAGATTTTGGTCAAAATAGCCCCATGACTTATCTCGACAACAAGAGCCAACTTGAAAAAACTAAGGTCATATTTGGAATCGGTGCCCTTCATGACCCCGGAACCACTCTTACTTTGCCTGCCTAAAAATATGTGTTGACCAGTGAATACAAGTCATTTCACTGCACAGCCAGACTAGAACATTGGAGGGAATTACTGTTTTGATGACTCTACATAAATTCTGTACGGAAGGTGGTTCCTTGAATTTATAAATATGGCTCGTTTATTTCGCACTGGCTTGGCGGTTACTGACGTGTGGTTGGTAGTTATTCATTAAAAAAAAATCATGCTTATTATTAAAGATTCTGACCGTATCAAAAAACTGGTGATCCGGCTCAGATTCGGCCAAAATTGAAAAAATCCGGCCGGATATCCAATCCGGCTCCGGTCCATGCTCCGCACTATCGTGGGCCCCCTCATAAGGCGATAAACCAAACTTCTGGGGGTCTTCGCCCCCATATCTCGCACCGAAATATACGTTTTCACCGCTACTTAGGACGAAGTTTTATAAGAGTCATTTGTGAGTCAGTATTTATCGACTCGCGCCAAATCGCGAAACTTCTCTATTTTTCATGATTTAATTGAATCGCTCAATAATATCGGGGATTGCATATATATTGCCATAATTTGTTTCCCCTCTCTGCCCACGTAATCAGATTTACCGTTGGAGTTGAGTTAGGTGTTTGGGGTGCGGCAGTTACGGTCCTGGTTCTGACCTATCTGTCATTTCCAAAAATGTCGTTGAACGGGCATGGTCTTTACGTCATATAACACGCCTAATGATTTTGCCACCGTTTTTAAGCATTAAATCTTGAATCAGCATTTGACTGTTTGACGACGATATCGCTATGAATATGGATTTTGAGAACATAAGACGACTAAAGTTGAAGTCACGAGAGAAATTCTGCTAATTTAAACAAATTATTATGGTCAATCGAATTCAGGTTGTCAGCGAACATGCACCACCTACAAAATTGAACACACATTGCCACCGTTGTGAGTATCCACATTTTATCGCAATGTTGTGGCTTAAGTTGAGCTGTATCTTAAAAACAGCTGACAAATAGTACGATCATTACGCACAATTTACTGCCCATGAAATAACCATTTTACGTAATGCAAGGTTAGATGGAGTAGATGTGTCATTTGCTTATTGACTAGTACGCACCATACTTTCTTGTATTATTTGGTCATTCTAGTCAATATACTCCAAACAGGACTACGAATGTCATTTTTTTTCTCGCTACGCCATGCTTCTTAATCAGGGGTATGGATTTTAAACAAATATGTGTAAGTAATATTGATGCAATTATTGAATGAGTGCTTTCGAGGCTTCGAGTGTTTCCCCGTCACGTGATCAAGAGAATGGTGGAAAAAGTAAGATAACTGGTTGTGTGGTTTAATCGGAACATGTGAAATACCTTGAGCAATATTACCACATGCCCATGCCTAATCTTTTACGTAAGTCAATCAACTGTTAGTGAATGCTGATGGGTACTTCGTACACGCACGACTGGACGCCGCGTATAGTGACTTCATCCCGAGAAAATATTTATTGAATACAAGTTGAATGTAACGTTCGAGCATTCAAGGTCACGTACATGCATAAAATAAACCAAATATTGTGCTGGTAGATTTTATTTGTATATATTTGCCGTCATGCCCATAAAAAGCAATAAAAAAGCATGCTTAAAACATATATTTTTAATTCTATTTCTATTATGAACACACCCTCTATAGCAGAGATCTATGATAATCATGCCTTCTACTCATCATATTGATTTCCCGCACTTTCTTTATTGTGCTCATTTCCTGGACTTTCAGACTTCAGACAATGCTGGAAAATGCAGCATACACTCCGCAAAACACATCTTGTTGAAGATCGTAACTCATTCGAACTAAGGTTGTATATGATCGGATTGATGGACTCTGTAACATTGACAAAACCACGTGATAGCAGATATATGATCGTGTTCACGCGTGGACTTTCGAAACCGATCAAATACCAAACAAAATAGGTAAACTTTGGGAGGTAGCCGATCAGAAAAGAGGCCATAATAAGAGATAGTTGAAATAATGCCTGCTTTTCTTCCACGCGAAGATCGTGGTTCCCTGTGAGTTCTTGTCTATTTATTTTCCGGCGGAGCAAAGCAAGACCGACGGCAATGCAAAGAATGGAAATCAAAACTATCGGAATCAAATTCAATATTACGAGTTCTAAGGAAAAGTAAATATATGCGATACGCATTGTCTGCTTACTATGGAAGCAAATCAATTTTCCAGGCTCATTAGGCCAATGAATAATATCCATGAAGTATGCAGGTGGAGGCATGAGTACTAACGCTGATGTCATCCAAGCAAATACAACGATACGCTTAGCCCTTGACAACGTCATAAAACCTGAAGCTTTGTGAGGCCGTCGAATCACATAAAATCGCCAAATCGACAATGCAAGTACCAGGTGGATTGTAACAGCGCTTACTACGGACACTGTCGGGGTAATGGTCTTGCAGACCAGAGCATTCCATGGATAATCTTTCTGATTATTCGAGTTTATAAGTTGTAACACAATAAACGGTGAAGCGAGGGCCGAAAATATATCAGAACAGCATAAGCCAATGATAATCACATTCAGTGGATTTTGTTTCGTTCTACCAAGCGCTATAATCGTGAATGCATTCGCAATTATGGCAAAAGACCAAGTAACGCCAAATACTATTCAAATCAGGAGAATTTCTCGCTCGCTTAATCTATGCGAATGTTGCGAATCAGTGACTTGAAGTGTAATGGTTGTGATGATATCGGCTACATCAGTTGTTGTGTTCATTTCTCCCCCGATGCGATTCATTTATTCCCCTCCATTTCTTTTCGGACAATCATGTGACCAATAACAACCTGTAAATTAAATATGCCTTAGGTGATTAACGAATATGACGCAAGTTTTGATAACATCAATCGTCGTTAGTCCATAAGCATTCTTCACGTTCAGTATTGGCTTCATTTCAAACTAGGGCTTGATATTCACTCTGACACGCTTATAAGAAAGTTTCACTTCATGGATGTGTGGTGATATCAGTGTTTCCGTTGTATTTATAATATATATTTCACAGATGTTGCAAACAACATTGTTAGCGTTATTAAAAGGACCGGGATTCATTGTTTAATTGCTCTTAACAATAACAGTGATTTCTCTGAATAGCCATCTAATGTAGTTATGATTACAACGAGCAATTAGGGGGTGTTGGATACTGAGACAAAAACGTAAGCGTCATGGACTGTACCGACCAAATCACAATATTTGTAATGCGTTATGTGCTGATGTTTCGTGGTCACATCAATTCCTCATGCGACTTGCCAGGACATTTTCGTCCACTTTATAGTTTAGCCAGCGTTTAAGATTGGGGTTTGTAACCGAGAAATTCACCACTTGCGTGAAATTCCACGAGTTGACGACTTGAGGAGGTATTTCATGAAAAACATATTTGTACTTGTATACGTACGTATTTTAGTATGGTATTCATTCATAATGTTTAACGATACTGAAGTGATAATTTCCGATTCCATGTAAATCAGTACGTACGGCTTGGGTTGCATTTAAAACAAAAATGTTTGAGAAATGTTTTAAGTGTTTTAAGCAACCATTTGTTTTTAATGCAGCTCTCCGTACGGCGCTTGAACTCATTAGATTTGAGGATATAAGTTCAGTCTTATGGTTTTTCACAGCCGAATTACAATTACTTCTATGAACTAGGGTCGTCAGTCAGGGCAGTGGTCATGAAGTGACCACGTGAGCACCAGTTCGTTACCAGTCACAGAGCTCCATACCCTTACAAATAAAAGTGAGAAGTGGTCACTAGGTGGGTTCAAACGTCCTGGACTGTCAACACATGTAATTCTGCCCATTTGTCAGATTTCAGAACAGATCTACGCAACACTATATCACAGCATTACATAAAAACAGACCGTAATGTTTCAGTTGCACGGTAGTGTAGACCAGTGCTTCTCAACCGGTGGGTCGCGAACTACCAGTGGGCCGCAAAGCTGTTTTAGGTGGGCCGCGAAGACGTTCTAACTGTTACACTTTCGTATTCAATTTTCCAACTATTCTTGACACTTTATATTCTCAAGATTAGAAGTGGGTCGCGAACTGAAAAAGGTGGAGAAGCACTGGTGTAGACTACATCAATAAGTTTCACGAATATGATGCAGCCCGTCATTTCACAGATTTAGTTAGAAACGTATAATAGTCGTCATATTAATATGATAGAAACTATCGCACGCTCGTGAACGGTATCATCAAACGATAAGTATTATAATCATAAGGAGACAATTATAACATAATTTAGCACCGTATTCCATTCAAAGAATTGTTTCAAACTTGTTCAGCAGATGTTTTCTGAACGAATTTTATTTTGGATGCAACGCTGTAGATATACGGCGGTTTTACATAGGCCTATACTGTTTGTGACATGGAGGCAAAAATTACGAATTTTTTTTAAAAATACGTTTTATAGCGTTATTGTCACAGTGTACCGTGTATAGAAGCAGAAAATCAATATCATTGGCCGTTACGACGCAGCGTCACATTCCTGTCACACTGCATAGATAACACCGAATATTTTGATATCAATTGGACTTAATAACTATAGAATGTCATGACTGTCGATCAATAAGACACGCTTAAAACGCTCAACGCTTGTAACATTTAATATGATGTAAATGCAATTGAATATCTTTTCAAAGTCCCCATTAGGACACTGTCGTTGTGGTGATATTTTTCGCGGAAAATAAAGAGTATTTTGCGATCCAAGTTGGAAAATCTCGCGTACCTAATTTGAATCGACTCGCTATTTGAAAACCGATGACTTGCTCAATCAATTTTGCATCCATTACGTATGAGACTCTCGTGCACCTTAACCAATAGTTGCTGCTTGACACCGCACAATAAAATGCACATATACCTGTCGATGGTTTTTGGACACAGTCGAATGCGAAACACCCTTGAGTGGACCGAAATCCTGATAGGCTCAATGTAATTATGCTAAATAGCATATGAACCCTAAAGGCATGTACGACACATGATTTTTCGGGTGCTGTGAACCAATTATCTCTGCGCTCAAGTCTCGGCAATCATACACATTAGTACATCTCATTTAATGGCTATATATAAAGTGGAACAGTGGTGATTAGGTATCGAACTCTACTCTTCATTTTATCTAATTTTACTCTGCTGAATTGCAAGTGCCCTCATCATGCCCACTGCGATGTTAAGTACATGATTGATTTCACTTCAAAAACTTGATCCTGTTAGCGGCAGAATTGCCGGGTGTAGGTAAAAAAAAACAAGTCTGTCTTCCCACATTTAAAGTGTTGCGTTTTCGCTTTATTCAGTTGTAGAGCCACGAATTTGCCACAATTTCATGTTTACTCGATATATATATATCTTCAAAAATGTTGGTCACAAAATAGTGATGATGCATCATCCGGTATTGTTATTCACTTAGTTACCTGTTGGTATTCCTTGACCTCCAATCAGGATTGTCGGTATAGCCAAAATATATTGGAATCGCTCAAACGCAATATAAAAGCCGTCATTCGTGAAACACACACGACTCCAACTTGATATTTCTTTATCGAGCGTATCATTTTTCTATGCGGTTCGCATTTGCACGATGGTATTCAGATTGCAAGGATAGCGTACTATTATATCAAAAACTAAAAATCCAAGTCACCCTGAATCGCACTAAGAAATAAGAAAATCTGTAACTAGAATTAAAATATCTAAGAGATTTGGGAACCAATTCAAATTCAAAATCTACGGCCGCCAGCAAACGCTAATATAAATATGTGGATACTGCCGTGTATTGATAATAGCGGTTTTACGGCTGCATGCGGCCGTGAATCCCAAGGTGGACCACCCCTGGCCTAATCGAAATAAGAATAAGCAAGGCTGCAATGTATAGGAAATGCTAAATACCGATCAGGGCTCGAGGTTCCCAAGCTACCATCTGACACAGTGGCACTCAAACTCGACCCCAAGACCCCCTGGCAACGTATCTGCTATTATGTACACTGCGCTATTTATAACCATCTGGCAGGAAGTATACCAGTTCAAGATATGCGAGTTATCTCGCGCCCGCGGTTTTAAGCACTGTAGTAAAAAACAATGGGAAAATGGCCGAAGTCCGGTTTCGGGTTCAGACTTCACTATTAGACTACTCGACTAATTAACGGTATAATTGTATGTGCTATTTTTGGGATCAAAGCCAGGTTGTTATAAAACAACCCTCGGATAACGATTAAGGCAGTGGTTCCCGACCGAGGGTAAATAAACAAGCGTTTTGAACGAATGACAGGCCTATATAACTATACCGTTCCATCTTGGGCTGCATTTAAAACAAACGCTGTTTTAACCAATGTTTCAAACAAATGCCTTTAGCAAAATTGTTTTTTTTTCAAACGTTGTATAATTGTGTAAATACTTTCGAAAGCACATGTAGCATGAGCCTATAGACGATTTGCACCCAACATAGTCGACGTAAACGATGTGGAGTGGCTGTCGGTTCAACAGTTAAAGCAAGTATATATAGATCAGAGGTACCGATTGGGTGTTCTGATGATGATGACCGCCGACCGTGAAAATGCTGCATAACGATGAAATCCTGGTTAAATATATTTTTGGTCTGTTTATGACAGCGGTCGGAAGCACTTTTCGTCAAAGGAGCCATATATACCCTATATCTTCAATTGTCAATTTCAATCCACTGTGACGTCACAATTAAAGATGCGTGGCGTCATGACTTATAAAAAAATAGCATGAATGAATGTGTTATGTGTTTACATTAGCCTGGATTAAGTCAATACACTCATTCGATGTAACTCTTGGAGTTATACAATCTGATATCAGAATTGTAGCTCTAGGACATCGGGAACACAGAGAAATCTTAGTCGAATTGGAATTTTCATACCTCCCAAAATCTCGAAGTATGCCAATATCTCCCAAACCACATTAGCCTGGATTACGTCAATACGCTCATTCGATGTAACTCTTGATGTTATGCAATCTGATAGCAGAATTGTAGCTATGGGCCCTCGGAAATATAGAGAAATCTTGGCTTAATCGGAATTTTCATACCCCCAAAAATCTCGAAGTATGCCAATGAAAACCGTTATCCCGAGGGTGGATCCTATAGGATCCATGCACAGTTTTTCACAAACACGCTTCAATCAAAAAACGACATCTTGCGTTGTAGTGGTCATAAACGGCTACAGTTATCGTCTATAAATAGATATTGTCAATACGCATACGACAAGCTATATATAATCCATTGACTTATCGCAACACCTGTTCAGAATGCAGATTGAATACTGAAAAACGTTTCCCCAAAAATACAATCTATCAGTTCACCTGAATGAACGCTGCTCATTAGTCCCTTGTGTCTTTCGTTCTACATGTCGTAAGCAGACGCAGTTGTCGTGTTAGAGTAGTTGTTGATCGCATTAGTTCATTAAAACCATAATATCGGAAATTAGTTGGATAGAACACGTTTCAAATTGGTGTGAAATGAAGCAATATTCTGTTACGTGACAAATGTCGCGCACGTGTAAGCATTGCCGCATAAGGTCATATACATTCACTTACGATTGCCTAATACAGTTGAATGTCACACACATAGTTAGATGCAGTCCATAACACTTCAACACGATCAGTATCACGGAGTTTGGTTACCCGACGCCAGTGCTAAACACTGTAGAAATGGGTGTGTAAGTTACGCGAGTATACGGTACTCGCGCCTGAAATAACAACACCATACAGACAGTTGAATCATCCGTTTTAGATGTTATACGAAGTTACTGTTGACTTTAATGAATAGATGTTGATCATATGCCCATATACCAGGGGCGGGAAACTTCTCCAGTCGGCGGGCCGGATATAGAAAAATTAGGTACTTGGCGGGCCGGATTACTGAATCGCCCATTTATCCGCGTATACCAGGAATAAATCGTATTTATTGAATGTATTCTAACGACAGCAATGTCACTTCAACGCCATTTCTCGCCGGTAATGACGAAGACAATGTGGATTTGAGAATAGCATTGTCATACAGGCGCCGTCATGTCTGCTTCCAACTGATCAATGAACACACGGTGCAATCCTTAATTAAGATTTCAAGGCATTCGATAAGCCCGGTACCTCAAATTTACCAAGATATCAATTTATTAGGGTTGAGTAGTTGACGAGATAGCGTCGTTGTTCAACTGTGCGGCCTAATTAATCTCGATATTGAATTCATGCGGCCCGCGTCCTCCACGAAATTTGAAAAGTGACCCGTGACCCGTTTTGAGTTGGCGACCCCTGGCATTAGCGGTGTCTTACGAAAGCCTAGAAGTGTGCCGTGCTACAAGTCGGTGGTTACGGGTTCAAAAATATGATATATCCGTCTGGTGTAAATAATCTTCGTAGTCGACAAACACCATGATTACCACAAACGACATTAGGGTTGAGTACATCGTAAATGCCAATAATGCAAGTCTTGTCGCTTCGACGAACTTACGCGTAAGCTCCACTCTCGCACGCTGCGGATACACGTATATAATAACATACAGTCACTAAAATTTGAACTAGTAAGCAAGAATTGGGAATCTCGGCAGACTAGGGCTGCGGGCCACATTATCATGTAAGACGGAAAACTGTCCGCGGGCCGCACAAAATCCCTTCGCGGGCCGGATCCGACCCGCGGGACGTATGTTGCCCGCCCCTGCCATATACTGACGAACCTGTATCGGACAATCGATCTGTAGAACGTGTTTCAAATTGATATGAAATGAAGCAACAAGAGAAATCGCGCGCCGATGAGAAGTGTCAGAAAAGGCAATATATATTTACTTACGGTGGCCTTGTGCAGTAGCAAATTGCACACTTTGTTAGTTATGTACGATCAATAGTATCTATAAGATCAATAACATGGATTTGGACTTCTATAACTAGACCAGGCAAAGCCGAATAAACGCGAATTACAAAGCGCGTTGTCTCTACCGCGATGACGTAATCGACGGCGGCCGTGATTCATGCTTATAACGAAAACTTCCCAGTTTCGGTGCGCTCGACTGCGTGCAGGTATTAGGGTCAGTAAAGTCTAGTTTGAATGCCGAAATCGATATGTAAGATAACCATGTGAACATTCACCATGGGAAGGATTATGTATCACGTCAGGTGAAAACGAAAAACAAATTTCTCTTTTACTTTTGAGAAATCGCGTAGACTTGTTCGAATATCACCGTCACCTCTCTCGACCGACCCTTCCCGGTAGCTCAGTTGGTTAGGCAGGTATTTTCTGAATACGGCGATACGTTGGGCGTCGGTTCAAGTCCCGTAGGTCGCATTTTATGAACATTTTGGTTGATGCAATAAAATTCGGCCTGGCGGCCGACCGCGGGAGTAGGGTTGTAAAACATGTTTTAAACAGGGGTCATTTTTTATAAATTAAATTATGTTATATGCAACACTAATTTCATCACGTATATGTTATATATAAAGCACATCAAAATAGCATCCTCATTTATATGTATTTGTTTATAAAATAAAATTTTATTCGCAGAAAAATGCCCCATAAAACCAGGTCAAGTCAAATAACACTAAATCTAGTGTAAAACACTAGGAGGGGCACCACTGTCAACTCCATCCTATTCTACCCCACAAAGATCCATTAAGTCTATTATCAACGTTTCAATGATGAGAAGCATTGCTTATGACGTCACAGAAGGAAAGTAATTTACCAGCTGCGTACAGCCGATATGAACATTGTATGATATTGCACACCCGGTCAACATGTTCTGAAGTATAAACTTGACTAATATATTGTGATAGCTAGTCATTGGTCCACTTCAATGCGGATCTGGTACACCCTAGTACATCCCATCTGAGTGCTACACCCTTTTGAAATTTTGGTACACCCCAGTGCGTATGATACACCCGGTTGAAGAGCCCTGTCTAATCGACACCGCTACGACACCATTGGTTGTTGTTTAGAGTCTCGGCTCTGCCATGTTTCTATGTCAGTGGTTCTCAACCGGGGGTCCGCGAAGCATTTCCAGGGGGTCCGCGAAGTCTCTAAATTTAAAAAATAGTTGATTACATAATTTGTATATTTTTAATTAGGAGAAATCACGAGGCAGTTTAGCTTCATGTAAAACTATAGAACTCACGTCTGACGATTGATTGATTGATTGATAGAATAGCCGTCTGAGATGAAATACCCCACTGTGCAGACTCGTTTTAATTGCTAAATTGTCAATAGCCTACTGATACAAATCTTCTGCTATTTAGAGATGTCTTGTTGGGGATAGTGGGAAAAAACTTCGATTAGTAAGGTCAATCACATTGACTTCGAAATCTTTACGAAAGTTCATTTTCTCCAGTGACATGCATAGGCCTGTAACCATTTTTCCATAATAACTCCAAGATGAGCTGCTAGATAGAAATGACCAGGTTTGACGTTATATGTTCATTAAAAAAAATTCGTTTGTTTCATTTTGGTGCCATATTTGTTGCGATCATTCCCAAATGTGCTTACGGAAGCGTTACGCGTTGTTATTACATTTGCCACCAACTTTGTGGAAATGGATTTTCGACACTCGTTAATATCAAATCGAAGGCGGCGATTTTTAAGACACGACCACGTATTTCAAGAAATGCAGTTGCGAAATTCGCTTTGAAATAATAAAAGCCAACCCCAATTTCTACATAAATAGTATGATGTTATATATTCAAGAGAAGTCATTTTGTTGCTGTTTATCACTAGCCTACAATTATCATTTGCAACAAACAGATGACGATTGCACGAAAATTGAGCTAAACCTGAACTAAAACTTTCGGGGGTCCGTGGGGGTCCGTGAAGGTTCAAAAGGGGTCCGCGAAGACAAAAAGGTTGAGAACCACTGTTCTATGTGTTTGAGGCAGGGCTGTGGAGTCGGTAAACTTTACCACCGACTCCAACTCCGACTCCGACTCCAGACATTTTCAATATACCGACTCCAACTCCGACTCCTGAGTCTTTACACGTACCGACTCCGACTATTTTCTTATGAGAACTCCAATTCCGACTCCAACCAATTTACTTCGAACATTATATGCCACAGTGACGTTTAAATGATTATCATATAACCATTAAACATATGCAAACATATGATTAACGATGTCATGCAAAATTATATTATTGTGGCACAGCTCGAATTATTCACTATACAATTAACATGGAAGAATGCCTTTCAAAATATCCTAACATGGACTCTCTAATATACTAATATGTAAGAATCATTCAAACATGACATATATCCAATCCTGTATAATTAAAACGTGGATAAAACAATCGAAACGTAGCTCTTGTAACAAAAGATGAAACTTACTAATTGTCTCATTGCACACTATACTGATGACAAGCACACACACTCTCACACTACTATTAAACATATGTCTACTCTACATGCACTTACTCCAGTATATTCAAGGACTAGGACATGCGGTCTTTCTCAATCATTTGTTCGACCCAAGCAGCTAAGCTACACTACAAATAAGTTTTATTTTGTCAGATGGAAAGCAGCGTTTGGTTATATTTCCATCAGGATTGCAACCAAGTCACTTGGCTCCGAGTCACAAGTCAATCCCACCTTTATAGTTTTGACCCGAGTAAAGTCAAGTCATTTCAGTTCGCCACCGAGTCAAGTCCGAGTCCAAGTAAGCGATCAGAGGGTCGAGTTTAAGTCATGGTATAATGACTCGAGTCCGAGCCCATGTCATTGTGTTGACTGCTGAGTTTCCAGATAAAGTCTTGCTAAACCCACTTTTTATAACGCTGTTTGGTTCGCATTTATATTATACTAATTTCCCTCACTTTTAGCAGTTTATGGCCGCATGTTCAAGTACCAGTACCAACAATAAGTGCGTGTCGGACATTTGTACAGACTACCGTTAAAGTCATAACTGTGCGAACCAGGGATTGTAATTGAAATAACACGATGGGATAGGACACCCGAGACCGGATAAAGTAATCCCTGTGTCGTGTATAGTTATGTGTAATTAACTATTACGTTATGAAGCTTTGTATACGATGCCTATGATAAATCTCTATATTTGAATACTCCATGGAGGGGCATACTAATTTGACCAAACAAAGATAACTTAGAAATTGTTCCAAGCTCTGGTGCAGGACAGTGTCGCCAAATAATTCTTTCTGCTTCCCATAGTGATCGTGTGCATGAATCTACTATTGGTGGCTTTTTAAATGGGAAAGTCGATGACGAGAACGGTATACTAAGCATGTTTTTCTCTAACAGTCGTATATATCGATGTCACAGCAATTATTTGCGCCACATTCTTGCTTGTTATGAGAGCCTTGACCATGTAGCGGTTTGCGTTCACAAAATAAATTTAGTAATTTGTACGTTGTGAACATTTTTGTGAAACAACAGAATTTTTCAGTGTTGTAACATTTTAGGTCAATGTGTAGGCCTATTCTATAACCTGTTACATTACGGTGGTAGCAAAAATTGAAAATCAACGCGTAGCTGAGATAAATCCTGTACTGCCTATTATATTACGGAATTTCGAAAGTTTTGCTTAAAATATCATCCTGTTATTTAGGTTGAGTCGGTTGACTGATTTGGTAACCAATTCTCACCTGATATGTTCAAATCAGGTTTGTATCTGTGCAACGCCTTCACATTACCAGATACCAACGAAACGTATTGGAGCTGGATATGTAAAAATCCGTAAAGTAAGATGGCAGTTGCGCTTGCATTAGTAACGATATAGAAAAAATTGGACATTTTCTGCGAATTGGAATTCAGTTGTATAGAGGAAGAACTTTGCATGATTCATCTTCGTAACTAACACACAATTGCCGATGCAATTACAAATTAGTGCAATATTTGGAATTATGCGACGATACTGTGAAAGAGTAAATAAACGGTTTGGTTTAGTAAGTGGCATCTCTTGTAAAATTTATGCAAACATAACCAAACGCTGCTTTCCACTTTACAATATCAAAATTAATGATAGTATTAAGTAGCTCAGCCGCTTGGGTCGAACAAATACTTAAGAAAGATTGTAAGTATATTCCTAGTCCATGAATACTTGACTATGTGCATGTATACATAATGCTATTTGACTACTACATAAATTTCGCGTCGGAGTATCGTTTATTAGTAGTGAGAGAGTGTGTGCTTGCCATCAGCATAGTGTGTAGTGAGAAAATTTGTACAACTCTGTATTAGTTGCTGACTCGTAGACAAGAACTACACTTTTATTGTTTTTAGCCACATTTTAATTATACAGGAAAGGATAAACATCATGTTTGAATGATTCATACATATCACAGAATATCCGTGGCGTGTCTATGTTATAAAAACTTATAAGCTATCATATGAAAAACGAAGGATTTTTCGTAATGAATACTTCCCTGTTAATTGCACGGTGAATATTTCGACATGTGCCACAATGAAACAATTTTGCATGTCTTCGAGAATAATATGTTAACATATGTTTATCGGTTATGCGAAAGTCATTTAACCGACACTGTGACGTATAATTTTCGGAGTAACTTCGTAGTACTGTTGGGGTCGAAGTTGGAGTTGGAGTTGGAGTCGGAGTTGGAGTCGGTATATTGACAATGTATGGAGTTGCAGTTGGAGTCAGTATCCACAGTATTTTCTCAAATCGCAGTGACATATTACTGCCAGCAAATCCATTATATTATAAATGAATATGAGTTTCAGGCAATAATCAATTGCATTAAGTCACAATTAGTGGTATACACTTTTCGACCAATAGCTTCAGGCTCGACATCACTCGGGTACTGTATTTTACCCAGTCCTAATCGTGCTATTTATCTGCATTATTTTATACTTGCGTCGCCCAAATTTCGCAAGAGTAAATTGTGAATGTACCTGATACTTTTAGTTTCTCAGATGAGTAATTTCGTCTATCGTAGCTGATGTTGCTGCTTATTGGAGCCATAAGTGTTATTTTCGAGATTTGGCGAATATCTGATCCGTTCACTAAAATCTCTTCACGATTTCATGTTTATCGTAGATAGATAACCTGCGCCAGCAAGAGTAAAATTCCCACGATAACGTCATGAACAAAAGTGAACGTTAGTGATAACTTTTTTCTTGGTATTTCTGCTTTCCGTCGTATCGAGGGATAAAAATTACGCAAAGGGACAAAGCGGGGTGAAAAAGTTGAAAACCACCGAACTACAGCAAATTATATGAGTAAAAAACTGAGGTGTTTGAATGTTCCAGTTAGCATTCTTAGTTACAATATTTACTATATCCTCCAAGCAGCGATTTATAGTTTCGTTCAATGCCTTACAAATGAATATATTTTCGTTCCACTACTTCTCATATAACATTTCCTTAACGCTTTGACAATTGGTAACGAGTGTGAGCAATTTTGTACATTGCCACAATAATCTACACAAGTCTCAATTAGACTTTGCCAAACGATTCATCTAATTTTAGATTCTATAAGTTGGATCAGCATCGGACCAGTACAGACTGCATGCCGGTGGTTATTCACGGAACGCCACGGATTCTCTCGCTCGAACGCCCGACTCGAGAGTCGAGATAACGACTAAATAACAAACTATTTTCCAAAAGAGACGCAGACCATGACCAATTGTCCAGCAGGAATTGCGCGGTACTAGGAAAGAAGGATGGTGGTACAATGATTGCACGTGGTAGAATATGAATGAAAAACATGACATAATCAATGATTGGCCGGGCGTCGTATGGTATCATCGAACAAAGAAACGTCACGTCGCGATTCAGAATCGGAGCCAAAAAGATCGACGTCGTCAACATCTGATTCTTCTGCACCATTCGTTTATGCTGCATCACGATATTGACCCAGAGGTTTTTTCATGCATGGAAGTCTTCCTAACTGGCTCTTGTAGGAGCAGATGTGTATGTATGTATGTATGTATGTATGTATAATTGGAAATGTGCGTATAACTGCAAATGGTATTTTGCACCATGCCATTTCAAAATCGATAGTTCTATACCAGGGGTCACAAACCTTTTTGCAACCAAGAGCTACTTCTTGGGTACTGATTGAAGCAACGGGCTACAATTTACTCTCGCTGTTTACCCATAGAATACTGAATTTTCGGTTTGATATTCATAGCACAATATACATACAGATATTGAAAATCTGCTAGTATGCTACTGAATAGTTATGTTGTTTACTACTTTGGCATTGCATGTCCTTGACGTCGAGCTACCATAACGCTACCCGCCAATTCAAGAAGACCGTGGATTGCATTCCGCCATATCGCCTGTATAGGCAGAGAGCCGTAAGTAGTTATATAGATCGGTCGCACGCGGCTATGGGGTTCTTATGGGCCCGCTGGTGACTCGCCGCGAAACTCGTGTTGGTGATTCGCCCTTTTCGACCCCCCTATCGCTGGTGAGTCGCCATGTGTTCTTATGGGTGCGGTCGTGATTCGCCCTTTCAGGTATAGGCTGCGTCGGTGACTCGCCGCGAAAACTCGTGTTGGTGACTCGCCTTTTTTGCTATAGGCGGTGGCGGTGATTCGCCTGTCGTGTATTCTTACGGGTTCTGTGGTGATTTACCATGCGTTCTTACGGGCGTGGCGGTGATTCGCACTTTCAGGCATCTCTCGCGCGGTGTTGAATATGTACGAGTCACCAACAATAACCGCGCAAACGGAAACGTGGTTTGTTGTGAGGATTAAGCAGTGCGACCTATATTTCGAATGACCTGCGCGCTGAATTATTTCCGTGCAGTCGCTACTATCGATTATTACACTAGACCGGTCAGTGTGAAATAGTTTGATCGTAAATTATGATATATGATGTCGTAGTTTAGTCGTGTCAAATGACCGCTTTCCTCGCTATTGATTGCCACCTGAATAATACTTTCGGCTTATTCGCTGTTTCGCGCCTACAGAATAGTCTGCTGTTCACAGTCACAACCTCATCGCGATAGCGCAATTTTCACACCTCGATCAGTAGAACAACACTGCACTAACCCAGTTGTCGAATCACATAGGTCATACATATTACGTGAAATATTGTATTGTGGTATACAAATATGCAAACTATTCTTTCAATTCAACAAGTCTAGTTAACGAATCGATTTTCAAGCTGCCGACACAGTTTTTAACACGAGTGAGTTGATATTTCTTCCCGGGTACGAGCGAGGCTTTGTTCCATTGATCCAAAACCACCTCGCCAGTATCATCCTTCAATGTAAAACTGTATAATTTCAACTCCTTTCCGACACCAGAATTGACCGTCTTCTCCTCTCGAGAAACACAAGTAGCAGCGATCGAGACGTATTCATCTTTATTTCCGTATACCGATTCACAGGTCAATAATGGGTATTCTTCGGTCGTATGTCTCGATTTTCCATGCAGAGTTACTGACGAAGCCCGACCAAGTAATACAGCGGGTTTTCCAGTAAATTTATCAATTTGAACCCAACCGGATTTGACCATGAGTTTTTTTCGTTTGGCGAATGCTTTCTCAATGTTCCCGAACAAATCACGATTGAAACACGTGAAAGATATCTCTTCGTTATTGCCGTCGATGAATATACCTTTGAGATATTGGCTAACGCCACCTCTTTTGGGTGATGAGACGAATTTGACGCCGACGTGAAAATTTGAAGTTGCTCCGACTCGCATAGTGTTAATGATGCTGTTCGATGCCATATCGTTTGGTAAAGTGAGAGTCATCAGCAAACCCGCCGACATTTATAGAATTAGGTGCGTGGTATTGAGTGAGTTAACAGTCTTTGTATAATCCTGATGACCCGCGTGAATAGACTTGGATTGAAATAAAATTTACAGGAGTTCTGTAAGAAAGGATGCCGTTCACAAGTGACAAACGACACGAATGAATTTTCTTCTTACCCAGTCACTTATCAATGTACTGTAGTGAGTATTCAAGACGTCTGTTGCTAAATCTCTGTACGCCGCTAGGGTGCTTATGTCACTTTTCATCGCCGCAATGCTTATGACACTAAAAACCCCATTCCAGTCGATACCGTATGATCGAATCGAGTTAACCAATGCGGTAAAATCACACTTTCGAACACGGTTCACGTTTTCTCCATGTACATAGAAATCTAGTACTCCGTGGATGAATTTTTCCGTTTCGCTCAATGTGGGGGTTGTCAAGTTATGATAATAGAGAAGGTAATTCTCAATAATCGCGCTAGTTGCCATAACGAGTATATGTAACTATCAACTGAAAAAGTAAACCATGAGAATGACACCACAATGTGTTAAAATGGTGAAATACACCGCTCAGATTTCTAAAAAACAGATGTCGGTGGGTGCGTTTGACATGTGTGACACAATAAAATATCGCCCGTTTCGCTAAACAGGAAATTCACTAAAGCGCGGTGTGCTGTGCGATTTTGAAAAAACAGATGTCCGTGGTGGCGTTTTGATCTGTGTGACACACTAAACACGTCCGGTTCTGAAATTAGGAAACGCAGTCTGTTTGCAAGAGGATTTACGCAGTGCGTGCGCGACCTATATTTCGAATGACCTGCACGCTGAATTATTTCCCGGCCAGCCGCATGCTACTATCGAAATAAATCTATAAATAGCCAACACCACGATCCGATTGTTATACTTCGCTGTCGCAGACATAAACGTTGGTTGGAGCAGTTAGATTAATTATTGTACAATGGCCGAGGTTCAGATAGACAATATTGATAAATTTGGTTATGAACCAAATGCATTCGAATTGCAATTTGAAGAGAACGCGGGTATCTTTGATACGATTAATCCTGGTGATCTGATGACACCTGATTTAAGAGTTGAATCCGCAGAACGCGACCTTACGCCAACGATCGAAATGCAGTCAAACTATACAGATATAGCGCGCCAGGCGTGGCTGAAGTCGGGCCAACTAGCTAGAGAAAGCGTGATTAACGATCTCACGAACTTGGTGACGATGCCGTGCGTACCGACCGACGAGACAGCCGTTAGCAACGAATTACCGAATCCCGAGAAACCGTCGACTTCTGGGATGACGATACCACGCCCCGCGGGGTCGCTATCGGTGACTGATACTCCTAAATCTGTATCAACCGGCAAGTCGATTCGAAAAAGAACAACAACGACGGGGGTGGGCATACCACCGGCTAAACAGCTTCGTAATGGGAAATCGAAAATTTTGAATCGTACCGAACCCAAACAGAAGGTTGGTAAGAAACCTGCGAAATCTAAAAGCGCGAGTGACGATGATTTTCGCGACGACGTGAAGGGAAAAAAGAAGCAGGAAGAAAAGTTATGCCAATACACAGTTGACAAGATGGTCACCTACCTCCAGACTATTGATGTTGTTAAGCCGCATTTAGGTTCAATACTATGCTATGTTGATTCGTTGACGGAGAAAAAAAATTTAACTGTCACAAAGCTCATGACTGACATCAAACGATTGCTTACTGTCAAGGGTCAGCGTTGGAGTCTTGATGAGATTCAGCCTGAATTAAATACCGCAACCGATGAGTACTTGCATCGACTTCTAGAAATTAGAACGAAATTGAAGTATAATTTGTGATTGTGCTGTATGATTTTCGTTGTTGTGCGTGTGTATTCTCAATTTCTGTTTACCGTTTCAGATTTTACATTAGAGCCATAAATCATAGCTTCTGAAATTCAACCACTAGTGGTGCTGGCGCTCGTGTAATCTCGAATCAGTGGTTTAGGTCTTTCTCTCCCGGTGTCGAGCGGCGAACAACGTGGCTTACTGTCTGGGTATATTCGATCGCGAATTGGTGGATAAGGAGCTAATTAGTAAGTTATTCGGTACGATTACTTTGATTTATGAACGTAATATGTTATTCGTTTATCCTACAGACAAAACAAGCGTCGGAATTGAAGTAAAGAATTACATAGGTGAGTTATTACTGTTCAGAACTAGTGAACATGATGTAATGATTTTGTTGTTGAACAGACAGAGCAACTCAAGTTGAACGCACGAGTCTACTGGTAAGTTATCTGCTATAACACAACGTTAGTGGACATAGATTGATGTGTTACTTGTTTTATTAAGCATAAAGAATCGAAGACACCAACAAAGAAACTAGAATGTAAGTAAGACTAGTTTCATGTTCCCCAAGTGCTGAATTTGACCACGTGTTATTAATTTTACAGATGAGTCGACGCAGACGGAATCGTGTTCGCGAAGAACCGAATGCACCACCAGAGATTGGCGACGAACGCCAAGAAGTTGTAAATCAGAACTGGCAAGCGATAAAATCGTATGTAGTGAAAAAGACCAGTCATGTGTATAATATTCGAGTTATCGATCGTGAGCTAACGGATGTTTACCACGATATCCAAGCGATATTTTTCTCCGAATCACATACCTTTAAAGTGAACTACGCACATGCCTTCATTTTATATCACACTGAGACTCTGAGATTTCGTTATTTTCATGCGTCGGCGAATGTCGATAGTGTATTAGAAACACCGGCGCTAATTTCAACATTACCTGAATTCGATGAGTTTGTTGAATCTATACGCTTGGAAACCTCACTTGATTTGTTACAAAACTCTCGACCAGATACAAAGTCGCTACCAGTCTGTCTGACTAATGTACAGTTTTATGTATACCCCACGGGTCATTTACTGATTGGTTGTGTTGGTGTTAAAATACCCCCAGGTCTGACACAGTCAAGATGTGTCATGACATTTACACGCCGAAAAAACGGTACGAGGTATAAGGATAATTTATGCGCTTTTCGCTGCATCGCCCACTCACTAGGAAAAGATACAAAGGAAATGGCTCAACAGTTCACTTCGGTGTACGGTGTAAATGTAGAATCTGGTGTGACTCTTGACATGTTGGACGATATCGAGGATTTGTTTAATGTTGCTATAACCGTGTACACCAAGACTGAGGGTAAAGCTAGCGCTCTCCGACGTAGTACGTTTGAAGGGAAACCTGTGTACTTACATTTAGAAGATCGCCATTTCTGTCTCATTACTGACTTGAGGCGGTATGTAGAGACCTATAAATGTGATGTTTGTCTACGATTGTTTAACGAACAGTATGAATTGACCAGACACAAATGTAAAACGGGTGTCGTTGAAGTGTTTCCGGGTGGCGTGTATACACCTCCTCTGAACATCTTTGAAAAGCTTGATCTAGAAGGGGTGTTCGTTCCTCACGAACTTCGTTATTTTAAATACCGTATCGCGTTCGACATAGAGAGCATGTTTGAGAAGTGTGATATTCCAGATTCCTCCAAAACTTCATGGGAGTGCAAACATATTCCCATTTCCGTTAGCATATCATCTAATGTGGAAGGGTTCTTGGAACCGTATGTAATTGTCTCGAACGGTGACCCAAACGACTTGTGTGCGGAAATGGTTGATCATTTTCATGATATTCAAAGTGAGTCATTTAGGTTGTTACAGACGGAATATCAACACTACTTGGACATGCTCGAATGTAAAATTACCGAAATGAAGGCGCTCGACCCAGCCGAGGGAAAAATACCTCTTGAACGTTTACAAGAGGAGTTTATGCGATATTTAAAACAAATCCCTGTTTTATCGTTCAATGGTGGTCGGTATGACTTGAACTGTCTCAAAGAGTACTTGATAGGTTTACTCGTTGATGAAAATCTGAATGTATTGAAACGAGGTAACAACTTCCTCTCGTTGACAACTAACAGACTTAAATTTTTGGACATTGTAAATTACTTGGCACCTGGGTTCTCGTACGATGCTTATTTGAAAGCCTTCAAATGTAGCGCCGCTAAAGGTCATTTTCCGTATGAGTTTCTGACTAGTTTGGAAAAGCTAGATTATACGAGTCTACCTAGCCACGACGAGTTTTACAGCTCGCTAAAAGGTCGTAATATATCCACAGCTGAATATGAAAACTGTTTGAAGGTTTGGAACGATAACAAAATGACAACTTTACGTGATTATCTCAAATGGTACAACGCAATCGACACTCATTACTTCATTGAGGGGTTAGAAAAACAATTTCAATCTTTCAAGAGTCAATTCAGTGTGGATATATTCAAAGAAGCTGTCTCCCTACCCGGGGTTGTATCAAGACATCTTTTCAATAGCATCCCACGTGATTTCACATTGTTCAATGATAAACACCAGGATCTGGTTTCGCTATTCAGAGACAATTTAGTGGGCGGACCGTCGGTCATTTTTCATCGATATCAAAAACAGGGTGAAACTCGAATCAAAGAATTTTTTTATAAGGAAAACGCTCAGATTACCCAACATGTAACAGGGCTGGACAGCAATTCGTTATACCTTTTTGCTTTGAGTGAACCTAGTCCAACTGGTTTCCCGGTACATTGGCAACCACTCGATGCCGAGTGTACTAAATTCAAACCTGTAAAGACCGCACCGAAATGGGGGGAGACAGCAGCTCAATGGCTAAACTGGTATTCGTATATCAATAATGTACATGTCCACCATGGTTTGAATGGACCTGAAATCCGCGTAGGAGCTCGTAATTATCCTGCTGATGGGTTCTATCGTAATTCAGCTGGTCAAGGGGTAATCTTGTCTTTTCTTGGATGTCATTTCCATGCACATCAGTGCAGATTTGGCTGTGATGATTTGGAACGTCGAGAACGGACTAAACGTGTTCATGATTATTACAAAAGCCTCAATTATCAAGTCATATGTAAATGGGAATGCGACTGGCGCACGGAGAAACAGGAAAATCCCGATATTGTGCGATATCTTAATGGTATTCAGCCACAATTGACTCGAACCAAGTCTGTCACCGCACAAAAATTGATGGAGATGGTAATGACTGGTACATTCTTCGGATGTTTATCAGTTGATATTTTTACGCCAAAACATTTACAAAGGAAGTTTGTCGAACTATGTCCGATATTCAAAAATACGATGGTGTCTCGCGAGCATTTGTCAGGTCACATGAAACAGTTTGCTATTGATCGTAAATTACTCACCAAACCCACGCGCATGTTGGTTGCTTCATACTGGGGTAAGAAGATCTTGTTGACCTCCGACTTGATCAAGTGGTATGTTGAACACGGGTTGATTATATCAAAAATTCACGAAGCAGTCGAATTCACCAAAAAGACATGTTTTGACAACTTTGCGAAAAATGTCTCGGATTGTCGACGGGCTGGTGACCGCGACCCTAACCTTGAGATTATTGCCCTGACACAAAAATTAGCCGGAAACAGCAGCTATGGTCGGGTCTTGATGAATCCGCGTAAATTCAAACGAACCACCTACTGCGATAAAAGTGAATTGGGTGCCCGCGTGAAGGATCGTTTTTTTGTGAAATATGATGAATTGAACGCTGATCTATTTGAAGTAACGAAGAAACCTAAAACGATCAAGTGGGGTAACTGTATTCAAGTGTGATTCTGGGTTTATAACAACGCTAAGCTCAAGATGCTCTCGTTTTTTTATGACTGCTTGTGTAAATATTTCCGTGACGAGTGCTTCATGCTATTAATGATGGACACAGACTCCCTCTATCTTTCGCATTCAGCCTCATTCGACGATATCCTTATCCCCGAGAAAAGTGATGAATTTTATGTGGAATACGAGAACTGGTTTCCGCGCTATTTTTGTGATGAACACCGAACTGAGTTTTTGGCTGATCCGGTTTCTTTTGACCGATCGAGACAGTGTTGCAAAGACACGTATGCCTATTACCTTCGTCAACCGGGTTTGATGAAAGTGGAGTATGAAGGTGGTACATCTTTCTGTGGTCTCCAATCGAAAAATTACTTTTGTGACGGTCCAAAGAAAAAATTGGCTTCCAAAGGTCTCCAGAAATCCAACCCAATCGATTTCGAAACTTTTCTGCGTGTCTTGACATCTAGGCAATCTGTCGGAGGAGTGAACAAGGGGTTTCGGTGCAGAGATGGAGGTGTCTATACGTACAAACAACAGCGTAAAACATTCTCCTATTTCTATGCCAAACGCCGAGTGCTCGAGGATGGTGTGTCAACCCTACCATTAAATGTGTAATTGTGACGTAATTGTATATTTTGTGTGCTATTGTATTTTATCTGTGTGTCTGCTATTATTATTATGATTTACTTGTACTTTTTTATGTGCTAATGTGTCATTTGTTTTCCAGATGGATAACGCTATTTCATATATTGAGTCAGTAATGGCAGAATTGGATTTAAATAGTTTGCACAAAGAGACGATTGAACTGGAACAGGAATTAACACAAATCTCGATTCACGGTACCGACGACAACTCACAAGACCGCACGATACCCGATCGATCCAAGGCGCGCCGGCAGGAACTAGACGAGAAATGGATCCGTGTCCGAAGTGTCTGCATAGAAGCGCTACTTCAAATACAATTTCCTGATCGAAAGACGCCGAGTGATAACCACATCCTATTCAACAGAGCAAAGCTGACAAATTATGTGGTCTTGGGAAAAAATTGTTCGTGGATACCGCTTTTCGGTCACGAAGAGAGACAAGCCTACTTGAGAACCCGCAAGCGACATCGAAAATTCCAATTTTTCCTTGATCAACATCGAGTCGCAAACAGTTTGAAACGAACTCGTTCTGACTCTGAAAGTAGCGATGCTACAACCGATGATTTTTGCAAACATGATTCCCTTGGTCATTGTGAACATAATCTTGTGGCGGACACTGATAGTTTTAGGTGAAACTTTGTTTACAATCTGTGGGTGTTTACGAAATGGTGTAACTAAAACATTTTAGTAATAATATTTCCTGAAATCTGTGTCTTGTTTTACAGATGGCTAGTGATTACATAATATCTGTTCTGGAACAAGCAGGTCTGACTCGGTTACACGAAAAGACACTTGTACAACGCCGCGATCATGTACACTTCGTGGAGCTGTATTTGAAACGAGAGATATCGCATGAATTATACGAACAACGCGTATCGAGACAACATAAAGATTTAAAAGAGTGTTCAAAAGGTGAGGTCTATAGTTGTTATAGAAACACTGTTAGATTTTAAAGCGCTATGAATCCTCTTATGTGATTTATTATTTTGCAGATTGGGATCAGCTGCTTGACGACTTGAATAAAGCATTCGTAACACTACAACTTCCACTGACGAAATTACGAGGGACAGATGAGGATTTCATATCCCGGGGAAAATTGTTGAATCGAACTTTACTGGGGTTATATATTCCACTAGAACAAGATGACTACAACAGTGGATATTCCCAACCTTGTTGATATATAAACAAATGCACTTTATCGAGTTTCAATAAACAACAAATGATGGAATTGATCCACCCATTCGCGTGTATTGTGAGTGGTCCTTCAAGAAGTGGGAAGACCACTTTTGTTGCCAAGCTGATCAGGCATGCGACATCGATGATTAAACCAAGTGTATCCAGGGTCGTGTATTGTTACAATAATTACCAGGAGGTTTTCAAGACGATGCATAATGTAGAATTCCACGCGGGTCTAGATATTTTAGAAGAGTTGAAGGTTTGCTCTGAAGACACCTTGATTATAGTGGATGATTTCATGACTGAGACAGCGAAAATTGCAGACTACTTTACAAGATTTTCTCATCATTCAGCCAAGTCAATTTGCTATATCACACAGAACCTGTATCACAAGGGTAAAGGAGCACGTGACTTGAGTCTCTCAAGCTCGTATATGGTGATTTTCAAGAATCCGCGCGACCAACAGCAGATCAGTTTTCTTGGTCGACAAATGTACCCAAACTCTAGATTTTTAACAGAGGCTTATCGTGACGCTGCTAGACGACCTCATGGTTATTTATTTCTTGATGTCACGCAAGAAGCGCCTGAAAATCGACGAGTTATGACCAATATATTTCCTGGTGAAACCATGGTGGTTTATAGCCCGATGGTATAAATAGCCAAGCACAGAGACGACTTTTAACTCAAAATGACGAAGGTGCCAGCTCGGACACGGCGACATATACCCACACTAGAGTTCCTACATAAAAGTAAACCCGAGATACGCAAGCAAATTATATCGGGGGCCAGCAAAGAATTGATCGAGTGTATATGCGATTGTACAAAGAACATTTTAAACGGTAACATCCCTCTTTCGAAGTATAAAAGAAAGCGACTATCAGTTCATAAATGTAGTTTACGTCGACTTGTCAGGAAAGACATCCCTATTCGACATAAAAAACGTATGGTCAATCAGAATGGGGGTATGTTTATGACTCTATTATCAAGCATCCTACCCGTCGTCACTGGTTTACTCGGTAATCTTTTCAAAAAATGACTTCTTTTAAAAAAATCTTCATAAATCCGAGCCCAATCAACGGAGCTGACGTTCAGAAATTGAATTTGGATATCGACAAATGTATGAGCGACATATTACAGATGAACATACCCCAAGAACGAAAATTAGCCTTATATAACGACGCACTAAATCGTTATCAAACAAAACACGACACACTGAATCAACCGATGAAAATCGATATATCAGAACCAAGGAATCTATTTTCGGCTAGTGAGTTGGACGCACTGCGACGCCTGATCAAGGGTGAACCATCAAGGATTCCTATACCATCACCGAGTAGCCAACGAAGCAAAGTAAAGACTCAGCATGTCCCGACGAAAAGCGGTCGTACACCCAAGACCCCGAGACGATACGGATGGGAGCCATACTAAGTATTTCACGCCAGGGCTACCCGGTAGTTATCGCGGTGCATACGTATTCTCTAGAGGGCGGAATAGAGCCAAAGTCAAGGAGTTTCTTTCGAGCAAGGACGCGTACACAAAACATTTTCCCTATCGAAAGAAATTTAAGAGACCTAGAGTGATTACGTCCGGTCTCGGTGTTCAGTATCAAACCGATCTCATGCATATGCAAAATCTTTCAAAAGAAAACGATAATTTTAAATATGTGTTGGTGACGATCGATTGTTTCAGCCGATTTTTATATCTGTATCCACTCAAAAACAAAACCTCGCAAGGTATTATTCGCGGATTCAAGGAAATATTTAAGGATCGTATACCTCATGTTATTCAAAGTGATCAAGGTTCTGAGTTTACTAATCGTGCGTTTCAGACTTTCTTGAAAGATAACAATGTGCGACATTTTCATACAAATAGTGAACTGAAAGCATCGATATGCGAGCGTGTTATTCGTACTGTGAAGCAAGTATTATACCGTTATTTCACGCATAATAAGACTTTGAATTATGTCGATGTCCTGTCCGAGATATGCCAGGGGTATAACACTACTTTTCACGTGGCTATAGGGTGTCCTCCAGCGGATGTTAATTATTCAAATCAAGAACAAATTTTCCATAGGTTATACGGTGACATGACCCCTAAAAAACCCAAACTAACTATCGACACACCGGTCAGGATTTCGAAGTCACGTGGTAATTTTGTAAAAAGTGCCTTGGCGAGTTGGACCGAAGAAATCTTTTTCGTTTGTTTGTCATTTGCATCATTCTGTCGGAATTTTAAGTCTCAGCTCATTTCTACATATTGAGACCTGAGAGTGTAATCTGGTATTTATTTTGAACTAGTGTTACAGTTTTTTTTTTTTATTTTTTTTTTACTACCACTGTTTTGCGTTTGCGTTTTGTTGTTTAATCTTTTGTTGAAGTGTTACTGACCGACAGTTGCATGATATAAATGTTCTAACGTTACGCCTTGACTACAGCTGACTTGAAGACTACACATCTTGATGTGGTCATATCGCTGTGTTTGTCTTTTTTACATATTTGTGTGAACAATCATCGTACGAATAAAGAATCTGTCTGTCTGTCTGTATCTCAATGTCGTAAAGGTGACCCTCCTACTTATCAGTTGAAAGACTACCACGGTGAAGTTATAGACGGTAGATTCCAACGTGAAGAATTACAACCAATAACTAAAAATAATAATATTTATAATATCGAGAAAATCCTGTCTACTCGCAAGAAAGGAAAGAAAACGCAATATCTTGTAAAATGGTTGGGTTACCCGTCTAAATTTAATTCCTGGGTCTCGGATTTGTATAAATAGACGCTGAAAATGTTGTTCAACCAAACTATGGATTCTGATCCCGTCTCATCTCGCATGGGTCAAGTCTCGAACAGTCTGAAAAACCAGATTGTGTTTATTGTACAGATTTGTATGTTAGTGTGTGTAATCGTGTTTTCATTATATCAAATTTCTGTCGGGGTGGATCGTGAAATATATTTAACGCTACTGTCTTCTTCACTTGGGTATTTATTACCGAATCCATCACCTCACCGTATATGTTGAAAGAAACAATAAAATGTTGTTGACTCTACCTTCGAATGCGAGTTTGGATAAATTTCCGAATACTAGCACAGATTTTCAAACTTTACAAAGAATTAGAAATGAATCGCCATGAGCTAGGATTATGTGAGCTGACCTTCCCCCATGATTTTCAACCGCGAATTGAAGTGACAGCGAAAAGTATCGGTTTTGGGTTTGTCGATGCGAATGGATACACCGATCGGTATTATATTCCCGAAGGCTCGTATTACAGCATCGGTGAAATGTTAGAATCGTACGAGAAATATTACATGGGGGACATTTTCATTTTACAAGGGTTCGGAGACTTTAGAATCACATTCAGAAGATTAGTCACGAGTAAAAAAAGACACAAGCGCGGTGTACCCATAAATACCGATACCGCAGACTCTAGCGCCAAACACATACCCCGTACCACGCATGATTCACCCAAGCCTTACGGATTGATACCACTTGGTTCTGTGTTGGATACAATAACATTTAGACGCGTTGTATCTCGTCGCCGTGGAGTGGTAGAATTTATCTTTACACCCGCGATAAAGTTGGAACGGATTGATAAGGTTTATGTGTATTGTGATCTGATACAACCAAGACCACACGGTAACAAGCTGCAACAACTTTTACGGGTGGTTACTGTAACCGCTAAACCGAATGAAAACCAAATCAACATATTCCCAAAACCATACTTCTTTGCTTTAGCGAGAAACAATTTTAGACCGATACGAATTTATCTACGTGATGCGGCTGGGAACCCTATTAAATTTCGAAAAGCACCAGTGACAGTAACCCTACGCTTCCGTCGTAGAGCTGTTGATTCAATATGAGTTACATCACGTTGTCTGGCACCCAGGGCGAATTCTCAGTGGTGTTACCGAATGAAATTATTTGTAATGAACTCGCGTTGATGGATATGAGTTTTGTCAGTGAATCTCTTGATCGAATTATAATCAATCATGATCAAGCACTCTGGGAGCTGCATAATGAGAAAGACCGAATAGTAGATGCGTACCTAACACCACTTGGGAATTATGCAAACAACCTCGAGTTGACGCGAAGAATGTTATCTGAAAGTTTCAAACACTGTTTCACCGAAAGAATCAACGATGAACTTTTCCGAATTCGTTACTCGAAACGTATCACACTCCACCCCACGGACATATTCACGAATTATTTCAGTGTAGTTGATCAAGTGTCGACACCGGTATGTAATGTCACGTCGATCAAACCTAAACCAACTCAACCCCACCTCAGATATCTTTTTGTGTATATCAATGTACTACGACATCATCCGGTGGGTGATTACATGAGTCAATTGCTTCGTGTGATCCAAGTCAATACCGAGACGTGTATGAGACAAGAAGTTGTATATGAAAAACCGTTTTATTTCCCAGTGTCGATTAACCACATCCGCGATATAAAAATCACCATCCGAGATCAATACGGTCAGTTAGTACATGATATAGAGACCACATTGACACTCCACGCACGATGAAAATAGTGACGTTAACCACCTCTATGCTTGGTGTTGGTTTTGAACACAGACTACTCACCATCAACAACATCCCAACGAGATATTGCGAATTAGCCCTCATGGAGATCGATTTCACTTTATCCGAACCGGCGATTGGTCAATATTTGTTTGTGTATTGCGATATTATTCACCCTCACTTACTTGGAGATACGTTAGCGCGTTTATTACGAGTTATACCGCTGACAACTGGTGATGTCACGCATAATTGGGTAGCGACAAATCCGTATTATTTCCCTGTTTCAAAAGATGTTGTAGACTCTGTATGTCTTTACCTCAGGGATGAGTTTGGGGAACCTATAAATATAATAAGTCGTTCATTGCAAGCTACATTTAACATTAGGAAGCGATTATGAAAGTTGTTTTCACGTGTGATCATCATTCTGTCCATCGTCATTATAACCAGACAGGCGATGGTTATGGATATTTTAGTGGTGGAGTTCAAGCCGGTTCCGGTATCGGGAGTTTGTTTAAATCACTCGGTCGTTTAGTGACACCTATTGCGAAATACGCCGGCGGTCAATTGTTACGGACTGGAGGTGAAATAGCGAGAGATCTATTACGGGGTAACTCGATCAAGTCTAGTGTTGTCAAGAGAAGTAAACAAGCGGGTGGTCGAGTGATTGATAAAATTTTAACCCCAAAAGCTATAAAAAGGAAAAAAACAAAGTCAAAGAACACTTCATCCAAACGTCGTCGTAAACAACAGGATATATTCGACTAAGAACTATGTTGATGCACGCGGGTTCCAGAGAATGTCATAACTCGGGATTAAACATATTTAGTATACCCCACACACAAACCAGTATTGAGGAATCGCAATATGTCGTCGTCAAACCCCATAGTTTAGGTAATGTCATGGAAGTACAATTACCAAGGACGGATCGATATATGGATCTACAAAACACGTTCTTGAGATTACGTTTGAAGCTCACTAAACGCGATGGAACTGATTTAGCAAACGATACACAAGTGGGTCTGGTCAATAACATGTTGGATTCTCTTTTCAAACAAATCGATGTAACTATTTCAAACGAGGTTATCACGAATTCGGATAATTGTCATGCGTACAAAGCTTATATCTCTCGGTTGTTGAATGATACACATGGTGCCTCGGAGAGTTTTGTGCAAGGACAAGGTTTTTATAAAGATGTCGCTGGATCTATGGATGTTCTTGGTGCAGCGAATACTGGATATGTTAAACGAAAAGACCTTACAAAAAACAGCACTCCGTTAGAGTTGATCGGAAAAATTCGAATGGGTCTTTTTGAACAGTCTAGATGTATGTTGGATAATGTCGACATGAAATTAAAATTTACACGTAACGAAGATAATTTCTGTCTGCTTGGTGATGCGGAAGATGTACAAATTGTTTTACTCGAAATGGAGGTGTATGTCAAACAGATGAAGATCGCTGAAAGTGTAAGCTTGGCACACAAGTCTGTATTACAGAAGAATACTGCAAAGTATCCCTGGATACGCTTACAAATGTCGACTCATACATTCGCCGCGGGCTTGTCGAAAATTGATAGAGAGTTAGTTAGCGGCACCATGCCAAAGAAGATCGTAATTGGTTTAGTTGAGACCACGACATTTAACGGTGTTCGGACCAAAAACCCATTCAACTTTAAACACTTTGATGTTCAAAATCTTTCGTTAAGTGTGGATGGGCGTCAAATTAACGGACGCGAATTTCATTTCGATTTTGATAAACATGGCGGACTCGAAGGATATATGGCACTATTCTCTCAGACAGGTCGCTGGGAATCCGAGGCACCTTTAAATATTTCACGCAAAGATTATGTCAATGGATACACTCTTTTTGTGTTTGATTTGACGCCCGATAATAGTTTGGGATGTTATCAACTTCATAAGACAGGAACTGTGCATCTGGTTTTGACTACATCGAAGCCGTTACCAACCTCCGTAACCTTGTTATGTTTGAAGGAGTTTCAACATCTTCTACAGCTGAATCAAAAAAGACAAGTCGTCGAAATATGAATACGTCTGAGATCAATGATATTCTCTATAACCATCCTGACACACAAAGTCTATATCTAGGAACTTATCCAGTAGACCAGTTACCGAAGAAACCAATTAGCGGAAAATTCGCTATCGTCATTAATTACGATGAGTCGAGTTTGCCCGGGTCCCACTGGGTGTCTATATACAGAGATGACGATACTCATTTTCATGATTCACTAGGTTTCGGACCACTAAAACCTCAGATAATCAGATTCCTGGAGCCGGATGAATTTTCTGTGACTGGGAAACAGTTACAAAGTAAAACTTCGGATGTGTGTGGAGATCATGCTATAGCATTCTTGATAAAAAGAGCTCAAGGGTTTTCAACCGAGGAATACTTGGATAATTTTGGCGATGATAAAAAAGTGAATGATACGATTGTACGTGCTTTTGTGAAGAGTTTGATTTCAGAGTAATAAACGAATGTGTAAATGTGTATACTTGTGATTCTTGTTGCGACTGTGAACAGCAGACTATTCTATAGGTGCGAAACAGCGAATAAGCCGAAAGTATTATTCAGGTGGCAATCAATAGCGAGGAAAGCGGTCATTTGACACGACTAAACTACGACATCATATATCATAATTTACGATCAAACTATTTCACGCTGACCGGTCTAGTGTAATAATCGATAGTAGCGACTGCACGGAAACAATTCAGCGCGCAGGTCATTCGAAATATAGGTCGCACTGCTTAATCCTCACAACAAACCACGTTTCCGTTTGCGCGGTTATTGTTGGTGACTCGTGCATATTCAACACCACGCGAGAGATACCTGAAAGTGCGAATCACCGCCACGCCCGTAAGAACGCATGGTAAATCACCACAGAACCCGTAAGAATACACGACAGGCGAATCACCGCCACCGCCTATAGCAAAAAAGGCGAGTCACCAACACGAGTTTTCGCGGCGAGTCACCGACGCAGCCTATACCTGAAAGGGCGAATCACGACCGCATCCATAAGAACACATGGCGACTCACCAGCGATAGGGGGGTCGAAAAGGGCGAATCACCAACACGAGTTTCGCGGCGAGTCACCAGCGGGCCCATAAGAACCCCATAGCCGCGTGCGACCGATCTATATAACTACTGCCGTATCCTACGTCTTTGCTATCTTGCTATTCTAATACATGTTGGTAATTGAGGATAGTTGATATCATCACTCTAAGTGTTTACATATATGTATTGTCGTTTGCAGTTACGTGCGGCGAGGTTCATGGCTGGTGAGGCACTGACCCCCCCCCCCCCCTCACATACACACACACACGTAAATAACCTAGTGAATATACACAAATATGTGAATGACAACATAAGCAAGAGAAACGGGTATGCGGGAGCGTTTTCTTTGCCCCCTGTTGGCCGCTGCAATTATACATTCTACAATACACATTTAAATTATTTCCTTTTGTGAAATATTCAGTTATATGCAGATTGCTCAACGAAAAGGATGAAACGAAAAGCACAAAAATATTTTCTTTAAGGTCCTAATTTCGGTTTTATGTTCGCTATTGCCGTTGCTCGTCCCATCTCCATTTTACAAGGTGGAAATGAACAGTGTACATTGTCACACACTAACATCAAACTTGGTTTAAGACATCATTCAGACCATGGAAAATCAGGGTTAGATTGATGATTTTGGTTGACAGAGAAAGAGTCCTGATTTTCATCCAACCAAAATACATAACAGACGACAGAAAATATTCATGCACAGTCGCACATACACAGTATTCGGTATTAGATAGGAATGATCGATATAACCTTGAGGGTCAACTAGTCTGATCACTGGGGATGCAGATTTCCGTGGATTAAAATTCGCAAGTAAAGACCTACAAGGTCAGCAGATGAAGTTTGCCACCTGTTTCTTATCACATTAGCCATCTTCACACGCTGGTTATCAGGCTACTCGTCGCCATCTGTTCCAAGCAGTGTCTTACAAAAGCCTAGAAGTGGGTAGTGCTACATATGGGGCAAATACAAATATGAAATGATAACATAGAATAGCGACCTCGTGTATATGACTATTGCAGTCGAAAACACTATAACGACCACAAACAACGACAACGCAGGCTATGTAAGAATAGCTATCACATACCACAATTTACGGTTATAGGTGGGCCTATATGGGTGGAAAATACATATCAGCTACATCAGTAACGGAATGTATTTGCTCCGCATTACGTATTGGCCGTCGCCAGGGCATGGTATGGTATGGTATGGAACGAGAATTTTCCATACTCCATACTTGCCTTACTCTCTACATACCATACTTGCGATTTTCCATACCATAACAACATTGTTCCATGCCTCCATACTTTCAAATTCTTTAATATCATAAGTATAGTTCCTTTTCTAGCACCTATATTATTGATATTTCGGATGTCATTATTGCTTAAATTAGTCATGAGGCGAATCTAATTCATGGTACTAGTTTTACAGAGTCTGTTTTGGTGAGGTTTAGTTCACGGTGGTGAGGTGCCGTGTACGTCTACCCTACAGCTTCCGCGAGAAAAATGAGATAGTCAGCAGATTGTTATCTAGGACCGTCCATAAAACGTACGGGTAACATACGGCCCGCAGGCCGGATGCGGCCCACGACGAGATTTTGTCCGGCCCGCAGACATTTTCCCGTCTTACATGATAATGTGGCCCGCGGCCCCAGTCTGTCGAGATTCCCCACTACTTGCCTAAACGTCAAATTTTAGTGACTGTATGTTATTATATAGGTGTGCGCACTGCGCAGCGTGCGAGAGTGGAGCTTACGCGTAAGTTCATCGAAGCGAGAAGACTTGCATTATCGGCATTTGCGATGTACTCAACCCTAATGAATTGATATCTTGGTAAATTTTGGGTATCGGGCTCATCAAACGCTTTGAAATCTTAATTAAGGATTGCACCGTGAGTTAGTTGATCAGAGAGAAGCAGACATGGCGGCGCCTATGACAATGCTGTTCTGAAATCCACATTGTATTGTCATTATCGGC
Organism: Botryllus schlosseri; assembly: GCF_051294905.1. Classification (NCBI taxonomy): domain Eukaryota; kingdom Metazoa; phylum Chordata; class Ascidiacea; order Stolidobranchia; family Styelidae; genus Botryllus; species Botryllus schlosseri. The sequence goes on along the minus strand of NC_137247.1, from coordinate 22,740,401 downwards.
GAGATATGGCTTTGAAGTCACATTGCTGTCGATAAAATACATTCATTTGATACGATTTATTCCTTGTATATATGCGCAAATAATGTATCCATTCAGCAATCCGGCCCGCCAAGTACTTATTTTTCCTATATCCGGCCCACCGACTGGAGAAGTTGCCCGCTCCTGCTCCATAAGAATATCATCGCATTTCCGATGCATTGGCATGAGGCACATGCAAATTTGAAGTAAATACTCGCAAAATAATTTATAATATAGGCGCACCCATAATGTATCCCAGCTACAGGCGATCAATACTGCAGCGAGCTGCGTGATTATTAGTATAGTACTTGGTTGAGGTTAGCGTGGCGATAATTTCAAACTATGTCTACTCTACTCCCTGATCTATAATCCTATTGCGATAGCGTTTGAAATATGACCAATAGGATATCTCGGTATGTAAATAGTATAAATGTGCGGACAATATTTCAGAAGAAATGTAATTATCAATCACATTGAGCAATTAGTACGTTGCATCATGATTGCTTGTAAGCTGTCGTCACTCAAGGAATGAGGTAGTTGGAGTTGCGTACATTACCAATATTGCGTCACATGATAGACTATATGCTCGAAGACATCATGTCTAGACTCAATAGAATATCGGATCAACATTACTGTTGTCATTATTACATTACAAAATCATGTCATTCCAAGTGCTCCTAAAACCGTTGCACAGGCGTGTTTTTGTGCTAACACAGCGTTCAATAGGCCTATAGTTCACGTTGACACATAACAAAAGCGATCGTATTCCGTGAACAGCGATCAACGTACGCTTCATGAAGGTTGCACAGATCACGATAAAATGTATAAAACCCCAAAGTATGGAATTATGGAAATGTCGTTCCATACCATAGATTAAAATCTTCCATTCCATACCATACTCGCATTGTTCCATATTCCATACCAAAATATCGATCCATACCATACCATACTTCCATACCATACCATACCATACCATGCCCTGGCCGTCGCTACTATACTATTTCTACAAGACAGTTGGTTTCCGAAATCGATAGCGTGTTCGCTGCGCTGCGATTGTCCCATTGTTAGCGAATAACGCATGATGCAGAGTCATTTGTGCCTCACCTGGCTATTGTTTATCTGCGATGACATTGTCTGTAATAAAGCCGAATGAAACATTCCTTGACGATTTAGAGGGGGTTCTGGTGCTCTGACACTGTTAATATTTAAATTTTCAGAATCAGTGCGACGATAGCATTTGATTGATACCAGTTATTATGAATTCCGAGCTGTTTATGATGAATTGCGTTGTCGCAGGTGAGGCACGACCCGCCATTGTCTCACCTGTGCCTCACATCTCCTTTCGCGCTGCATTTTTTAATATGATTATGCAAATTGATGATGTTGGGTGAAGAAATTGTTCAAATTTAGTTATTTATGTACATCGATGGAAAATATCAATAATCATCTAGGGTTTTCACAATTTTCTCTTCCTCACACTGACGACAGGTGAGGCACTGCCTCACTTGCCTCATTTGACCGCACGTCACTGGTCATTTGTAAGTTACTTGTTAGTGTTATTTCAACAAGAATAGCTAATTCAATCAATCTATATATTTAAAAGCTCACTGACAAATATTGGTAAATGCTGCTATTCGATATATTTTTAGAACAAGTTTCGCGGGCTACTCATCTGGTCCTCGCGGGTTACCTGGGAACCGCGGGCACCGCGGGCACCGCGTTGGTGACCCCTGTTCTATACTATAGTATATCTTGTGTTATATATCTTTACCAGCTAACATGACAAATTCAATTACTGGTGTACTGGTATAAGGGCTATAGAGAGCAACAGTTCGATTTCCATTGGTATGTTATGATACCCCGCATTGTCCTGCAAACGATGTCGATATCGATCGTACTTTCTACATTCTAGTAGGAAGTGTGCTATCGTCTCGGGTACTTGGCAATATTCGCATAATCCATTTAGGAGCAGATGTGCTTGTACCATCGCAGGGCATCAAACAGTAACAATTGCGCTATATAATTGAATCAAATCAGAGTGGTGATTATCATCTTCTTTGTAAGAGGTGGTATTGATTACCAGACATAAGGCATCGTTGTGGTTCTGTACATTATACTTACTACAAGAAATCTTTACTAAGTGTGAATAATTCATTTTGCAACGAGCTTAGCTACTATTGGTGACAGTGGAGTTTACAAATAGAAATTGATACGTACTATTCCTAGTTTACAAATGTTTAGCATATGTCATAGCCCTCGTAAAAGCAAAAACTATTCATATCTTTTCAAAGAAATCGACTAGTTATGTCAAATTATATATCGATTACGATTACGATTAATTCAAATTTTCAAATATAATCCATTACGATTAATTTCAAATGATTGTATTTGTCGCATTCGATTACGATTACAAATCACGATTGTCCCATGTTTGGACGTAGTATTCGAACCAATACTCCAAATCCATTGATTTCTGAACATCGCCATATATCATCTGATGCCTTCCTAAATCAGGCGGAAGTTTTCATATTTACATCACAATTTTAGTTTAATCGTTAGATTCTACGCCACTTTTATGCTAACGCGAGCCTACATACGGAATGTGGTTCTGCATAACAATTTTATATACAAAAGATAGATGAAATTCCAATCAGAACCGGAAATACCTAAGGAGCGCTGTCGTGTCAAGCGATTGACAAGAAAAGTCAAGTTCACATCGGGAGTATCGGCACTGCCCTGAATCGAGTTTGCTAATAATGATTTTCGAGTTCAAGTTCAAGTTCAAGTTTATTCATAAAATTACATCACTTCAAAACATCACACGACTGCAATACAATGAATGATAGGAAGATGCCGAAATGACTTGGAGTATTCTTAAGATGAGACACCCACCTAGGCCTAGGCGATGTAAAGAGGAGGCATGCACACTGAATGAAAGTAAAAGAAGATATGAATATGAATATGAATGAATTGCAATTAGCCTGCGCCATGCTGTGAGTTTGAGAACACAAGACACATATTGTTGAGGTCGTGAGAGAAAGTCTGTTAATTTAAACAAATTACTATGATCAATCCAGTTCGCCTTAGGTTGTCAGCGTGGCTATGCACCAACTCGAAGCACACATTGCCACCGTTGTGAGTATCCACATTTGATCGTATAATACCTCCAGGCTTAACTTGAGCTGTATCTTGAAAACGACTGACAAATAGTACGAGCATTGAGCTAAATTCACTGTCCATGAAACAACCGTTTTACGTGGTTGAACTCTCAATGCATTGTTGAAAAAAAATGTATGTGTCATTTGTTCACTGATTATTATGCACTATATTTCTTGTTCCAGCTACTGAATATACACCAAACAGGATTACCAATGTCAGTTTTTTCCCGTTACTCCAGCGGTTTTCAACCAGGGGTAGGTATATATTTTAAACTTATTGTGCGGATATGATTCATGCAATTATTATTGAATGAGTGCTCCCGACGCCTCGAGTGGTTCCACGGTCACGTGATCGAGAGAACGAAGGTGAACGTAATTTGAGGGTGACTGGTTCTGCGGTTTCATTTGAACATATAAAATACCTCAAACAATATTACAATATTGCTATGCTTAATATTGTGCGAAAGTCAACTGCCTTTTAGTTAATGCAGATCCGTATTTCGTGCCACGGACGGCTGGACGGCCCTTGGTGACTTCATCCTGAGAAAATATTTCTTGAATAACGTCTAGTATAACGTACGAGAATTTAATGTCGCGCACATGCATAAAATGAACCAATTATTGTAATTGTAGATTTTATTTGGATATATTGGTTGCTATGGAAATAAAAACACTAAAAAAGCATGCTTAAAATATATCTTTTCAGTTGTATTTTGAATATAAATAAACCCGATAGCACAGCTCTATCAGATCATGTCGTCGTCTCATCATATTGCTTCCCAACACTTTATCAACTGTGCTCATTTCCTGAACCTTCAGACTTCAGCAAATGCCGGAGAATGCAGCATGCACTCCGCAAAACACATTTTGTTGAAGATCGTAATTCATTCGAACTAAGATTATATACGATCGGATTGATGGACTCTGTAACATTGACAAAACCACGCGATAGTAGATATATGATGGTGTTCACGCGTGGACTTTCGAAACCAATCAGATACCAAACAAAATAGGTAAACTTTGGAAGGTAGCCTATCAGAAAAGAGGCCATTATAAGAGATAGTTGAAACAACGCCTGTTTTTCCTCGTCCCGACAATCGTGGTTTCCTGTAAGTTTTTGCCTATTTATTTTCCGTCGGAGCAGAGCAAGTCCGACGACAATGCAAAGGACGGAAATCAAAACTATCGGAATCAAATTCATTAAAACCAGTTCTATGGAATAGTAAACATAAGCAACACGCGTAGTCTTTTTACTGTGAAAGCAAATCAATTTTCCTGGGTCATTGGGTGAATTAATAATATCCAAGAAGCATGCAGGAGGGGGCATGAGTATTACCACTGATGTCACCCAAGCGAATACAACGATACGCTTAGCTCTCGCCAACGTCATAAAACCGGAAGCTTTGTGAGGGCGGTGAATCGCATAAAATCGCCAAATCGACAATGAAAGTACAAGCTGGATTGTAACAGCGCTTACTACGGACACTATCGGGGTCGTGGTATTGCAGAACAAAGTATTCCACGGATAATCTTTCTGATTATTCGAGTTTATAAGTTGTGACACAATGAACGGCGAAGCGATGGCTGACAGCATGTCAGAACAGCATAAAGCAACAATGATCACATTCAGAGGACTTTGCTTCGTTCTACATAACGCTATGATCGTGAATACATTAGCAACTAAAGCAAAAGACCAAGTAACGCTAAACACTATCCAAATCAGCAGAATTTCTCGGTCGCTTAATCTATACGAATGTTGCGAATCCGCGACTTGAAGTGTAATAGTCGTAATGTTATCGGATACATCAGTTGTTGTGTCCATTCGTCACCCGAGGCGATTTATTTAATCCACTTAATTTCTTTTCGGGCAATCACGCGGCCGGACCGATGACAATCTGTAAATTTGATATACGTTTGGTTAACGAATATCAGTCAAATTTTTGATGACATTATTCATCTTGGGTACATTATCATTCTTCATTTTCAGTATTTGACAGATCTCAAACCAATCCTCACATCATTCAATATTAGGCTTACCATATTTTGAAAATGTAAAAAGAGGACACTTTTTTCAGAAATTTGCAAGATTCAAACCCAGAGTAGATTTCTCAAAAACCGGTGAATTTTTCCCACTTTGTGACTGGTTGACTAAAAAAAAGGTCATCACTTCCGCTCAGAGCTCAAAATACCGTTTATTTCTCCACATTGCCAGGTGGATGACTAAAAAAAAGGTCATCTTTTCGCTCAGAGCTAGATTAACCGTTTTTCACTCCGAAATATCCGCCGGACCGTCACTACTGTGCTGATTTGTGGCATATCACTCGCAAATTGCTCTAAATCTCTCCTAAATTTTCAAAAAAAGGACAAAATCTCAAAAAAGAGGACAAAAGGGCGTCCTCCGAGGACACTTTCAAAAAAGTCAAAAAATAGGACAAATCCTCTTAAAAGAGGACGTATGGTAAGCCTATTCAATATTCACTCTGACACACTTCTAAGAAAGGTTAATTTACTGATGATATCAGTGTTTACATCGTAATAAAGTTATTATATCGCAGATCTTGAAAACAGCATTATTAAAAATATTGGTATTGAAATATTCGGAAACGTAAGCGGTAAGACGTTGATTTCCGCATCGTGGAAATCCCAATCGTTCAATTTATATTTTCATTCACGTTTATAGTTTTCAGTCTGACTTGCATGGCATGGATTGCACCGACCACAATAAACTATATTTGTATCTATTTAACGATATGTCCTGGACATATCAATTCCTCAGTCGACTTGTCATGACAGTCTCGTCCACGTTATAGTTGGGCCAGCATGTGCGTCTGTAGTTTCAAACCGTGGACTTGGTGAATTGGGAAGAATTTTCATGAAAATCACATTTATTCTTCTCATATATTTTGTGGTATTCATTTTTAATTACTAGGGATCGTGTGAACCTCTGAAAGGTTCAGGTTCGTGTGAACGCGAACGTGAACCTCATGACGTCACGTGACGTCTTATTGCTAATTCCAACTTACATGTCAATGAAGTGATAGCCTATATTAATGTACAATATGATACATAGCGACGACTCGGGCCATATAATGCCACAATGCTGAAGTACATATTGACGTTTCAAACGTCGCCAAATGTATCAACTGAGGCAATTAAATGATATAATCATCCCATAAGTCAATATCTTCCGTCGTTTTGCGTATAATTTCAACGAGGACTTGCAAGAGAATAAAAGCTTACGCCTTAACGGTCCAGGCCAGACCGGACAATGTATTAGGCGTCTGAGTATTGCTACGTTGATATTGAGCAGAGCATAAAAACGGGTTTCTATGCTTGCTACCGATTTCACCCCATTAACAAGGTATACAGCAATAGCCAACACCCCAATAGCACGGATTTGGTTTTTATGATGCAAAGGACTTATGAAATCAAGATTGACCCGATACGCCTGCTACATTTTTTACATGAGACAACGATATCAATTTCATTGATCGGTTGAATAAGCATCATTCGCTGACTACAGTGCATTTCGCTATTGATGTTGTGTGATTGCGGGTCAAGATCACAGCTGAGGGTCCCTAAATATTCACAAACGCAAAGATGGATATTTCGAGCAAACTTTTGTAACAAAGCAAGTAAATTTGGAGATTGTCAATGTGCATACTCATTTAGTGTAGGGTTGCCATACGTCCGGAATTTCCCGGACATGTCCGGAATTTCACTGTTCAAACTAGCGTCCAAGAGGAATTTCTAAAATATGCCAAATGTCCGGAATTTTGAAGACTTGACGTAGGCTCATAATTTTTTCGTAAATCAGCATAAAAACAATATTTTTTGGGAATATTTATGCTGATGCATGATATTTTTCTTCGCGCTGCGCGCGATTTACTATCACGTTGATAAATTTTAATACGGAGACTACCATCCTCGCAAAAACCGCAATAGAATATAAATAAAAACAACCTTCATTTAGTGGAATAAGCCTATAATTGTATTCGCAATTATAGGAGAACGGTATATTCCTAGAGATCGTTAAGGCCGTTTAAATGCTTTATTCAAAGATAGTGGTTCCAAACGGGGTTCGTTTGCCTTTGTTCTGGGGTTTGCGAATATGTTGAACGTAATCAGCTTCCAAAATAGCCTGTGAGTAAGTCAGGGCAAAGGTGCTGACTTCTTTTAGTAATCAGCTCGTCAAATTTTGATTTGGGCCACGGAACATTTTTAAATTGGAGATGGAGTCGCAACCATAAAAGGTTGGAAACCAGTGGATGTGGGGTGTTTATAAAGCAATTACGCTCCCCGTATTTTCGAACTCATCATCATCCACCAGCTCTACCGCTAACTCTGATCATGTGGGCGGAGAAGTAAAATATGGAACGACCAATATTATTGACAGAATTCATTCAAATAATTCAACGACCAGATGCATATAGAAACCAGATTTATATAGCAAGCACCCCCCCCCCCCCCAGAAGTTGCATCCGATTACCCTTATGTGTGGGCTAAAAATCATTGTTCAATTGGGCGGGAGGGGGCTGAAAACATGTGCTTTCGGTCCCGGTTTCACAACACACAGCCACATACTCATGAACCGGATCGTGACCACCGTGAACCGTGAGCAAAGCTTTGCTAGTGTGACGTCATAAACTCATTTTGAAATTCACTAGTGGGCGCTAAAGAGTGTCCGGAATTTGGGTTGTTGAAATATGGTAACCCTAATTTAGTGTTAATTTTTTGATGCTGCGAGCGCCGTACACAGAGTGGCCCGCAGCTGAAATGCAATAAATGTCAACCAAAGATGTTACAATGAAGTGAAAAGTGTGGTATATGAAAAAGGTTCACACTGCAGAACGTACCAAAGTTCGTTTGTGAACCTGAACCTCTAAATTTATGAGGTTCACATACAGAACGCGAACGCGTTCACGTTCACAGCATCCCTATTAATTACTAACGACACTGAAGTGATAATTTCCAATCGTATGTAAATCAATCAACTCATTAGATTGGGACTGGGAAATTCAATTTTAATGTTATTCACTGCCGAATTTCAATTGTTTCTATGACCTAAAGCCGTCGGTCAGTGCCATGTCAATGAGATGACAAAGTGAGCATCAGTTCAATATCGATCATGGAACTCCATACCAATGCAAATATAGATGAGACGTGGTCACTACGTCGGCGGAAAGGTCCTGGACTTTCAGGAAAGGTAATTCGGCCCATCTGTCGGATTTCAGAACAGATTTACGCAATATTATATCAAGAAATTACATAAAAACAGACCATACATGCGGATGAAGTATAATGTTGCAGTTGCACGGTAGTGTAGGCTACTGCAATATGCTTTACGAATATGATGCAGCCAATCACTTTACAAATTCATTAGGAACGTAAAATTTCCTTCATGTTATTATGATAGAAACTATCGCTCGCCTGTGAAACAATAACATTAAACAAAAAGTGATATGATAATTATAATTAGACAATTAAAACATAATTTAAGGTTTTGTTAAAATTGACTATTTTAGCGTTCAGAAAATTGTTTAAACTTGTTCAACAGGTGATCTGAGAACACATATTATTTTGAGTGCAACGCTATAGATATAAGTCTGATTTACACTGTTTCTACCCTCAAGGCTATAATTAGGAAATTTTAAAAATACTTTTTATAGCCTGATTATCACCGTATACCGCTCGTAGAAGAATGTTAATAACATCATTGACTGTTACGATGCAGCATCGCATTCCTGGCTCACTGAAGATAATATCTAATATTCTGATATCAATTAGACCAGTGTTTCCCAACCTTTTTCGGCGGCAGGGCCAAATTTAGAATTTCAGAGTATACGGTCGGGCCGCACGAATACCAGGGCAATGAAAGGAACCCAAAATAGTCACCAAAATATGAAAATTCGCATTGTTCCGATCATTCCCTCGACGCCATTGCCCATTGTATTGCCGCGCTCCCGTTGTTCAGAACAATCAACCTTTGCTGGCTGTTTCGGAGTAGTTTTATTGCCCTGGCTAGATTTCAATTTGTATTTTTGGAATCAGTGCGACACCTCCTTTCGATAAACACCGTCATATCAAATTATTCGGACGCGTGGTTCGCGAGCTATAGGACTATCAATGATGCTGTTTTTTGCTGGCTAAGCTGTACGCATCGCGGCGTATTCAATCGTGAGTCACTTGCTGCACATCTATCTGTAAATTAGTTATCAATGCCCAGGGCCGTAACAGCACTTCGTCAGTCCCCCCCCCCCATTTTTATCCTCTCTCTCCTCACGTAAGCAGATTGACCGGTTGAGCCGAGTGAGTTGTGTTTGAAAAGGTAGGACCACTCAATAATAATAAAACATCTTCGGGCGTATACCCGTTGGCAGGAACAAAACAGCACTTCATCAGGCCGCTCAAAACACTTAGGTCTTGAGCTCCCATATGGTGATTAACCGACCCCCCGTCCCGCTGTTCGCTTCTGTCACGAAATCAGGATCACCGTTTAGTGAGCCAGCGTAGAGCGCGAAAATTTTCGATAATTCAAAATAAAATAGGTCAATAAGATCGGGAATTGCATATATGGCCAACGACGATATGACCACTTCTATAAATCTTGCGCATTTTATTTTGGTGGAAGAGTATCCAATAATGAAGGTACTTGGAAACTTGAAATCGCGCACGGCGCGAAAAAATTTTGAAAAAGCTGCATAAAATTTCATAAAACACTCTATAATTCATGCTAATTCACTAAATAATTTTGGGCCCCTTCGAGCTCGTTCCCCCCAATTGGGGGACTTGGGGTGCGGCTGTTACGGTCCTGTCAATACCTATATCTATAGGTACTGCTCGTTCAACTGGAAAGTTAGGGCACATTGCATCGAAACAGCAGTGACGTAATCTTAGCAGTCTACTCACAACTTTCTTGCAATCCTAATTGAAAACTCCTGACTCGAAGCCAAGCAAGTGTATTTTATAAATATAATTTTTTTTTTCATAAATCGATTTCTCAATATTTTTGTTGGGGCCGCCGAAAGGCTAGCTGGCAGTCGCGGTTGGGAATCACTGAATTAGACTCAATACCTTACGCTTGAGTCGCTCAACGTTGGTAACATTTAATATCGTGTAAATGCGATTGATTATCTTTTCAAACGCAGACGTTAAGACACTTTCTCTGAGATTTTTTTTCACCGAAGATAACGTGTATTTTTCGATGTAAACTGGAATATCTCATGACCCGAACCCGAATTTGAATTGGACTAGCAATTTGACAACAATGACTTGCTCAATCAATTTTGCATTCTTTTCTTTTGACACTCTCCTCTACCTTTACCAATAGTTGCTGCTTGGCACCTGCTTTATAGTACCTTGAGTAGTCTGAGATTCTGATAGGATTATTGTCATAATGTTAAATAGCATATGAACCCTCAAGGCATGTACGGCGTACATATTAATTGATTTCTCGAGCGCTTTTTACCAATGATCTATGCTCTTGAGTCTCGGCATATACTTATACATCAAAATATCTCATTTAACTGCTATATATAAAGACGAACTGTGATGATTAGATATGGAACTTGACTCTTAATTTTTTCCTAATGTTACTTTGTTGATTTGCTGGTTCACCCCATCATGACATCCACTATGACGTTGAGTCCATGATTGATTTCACTTCTAAAATCCGCTCTCGTCAACGGCAGAATCGATGGATGTATGACAAAAATTAAGTATCTCCCTTCTCAGTTAAAGTGTTGCGTTTTCTTTTTGTTGAGGTATAAAACCCCAAATATACCACGATTGCATGTTTACTCGAACGAATTAAACTGTGTAGAAAAATCTCCTCAGGTTTGTGACCGAGCAAGCTTGCTTCGCCTTGTTTCTTATAAGACGCAATGAAGTAGGCTACAATTGATGAATAAATCCCTTTGTGCATGGTGTCAATGCCCTTCATTGAGTGGTGAGGTCATTCTATTCGTTCAGAAAGGAATCACATGTAGCGTCGCTATCGAACATGGCGAACATGGCATAGTCCACCGAACGATAATGCCCAACGGGCCACATGCAGTTTTCCAATTCATTGCTCGCGGCGCTTAGTCATTCATTACCTTTTTGAGATTTAGACTGGAAAACGGTGAGTGCAAGACTTATCTTACTATACGCTCCAAAATCATTGGCATTTATGTCACGGAGAACTAGTGTGCATTCATGTTCTATTCGCGCATGGCGCGAAAATATTTCAGTTACCGTATGAATTTGATAAATAATATCGGTACCTGCATATATTGCATGCATTGCGGGTATCATTTGTACACGCGTCGAACATTTTGGGGCAAAATTTCACCGCCGACGATCCGTTGGCGTTGCTTGAAACAATCGTATCCCTGAATTATCACCCAATCTCACTTGTGAGCGTATATAGTTTAATACGTTACTGACAAGCAGTGTTGCGATGACTCGAGTCACCTTTTTCGTATGACTTGACTTGACTCGAGTCACTTTGCTAAAATGACTTGACTTGACTTGACTCGGCGCATAAAAAATATGGATTGACTCCTGACACGGAGCAAAATTCACGAGTCAATTTCAAGTCATCACTGTTTCTTCCATATGTTCGAATTGTTCGCGAAATGCTGGTGTAACCCGTTAGAGCGACCAATCATTCAATGATCGTGTGTTTCACTGAGCCTCCATTGTTCTCACATAAATAAAATGACGACAAACGTAGTGATTGAAGCTTACAGCTTACGTTGTCGTTAACTGGTAGTGAAGTAATTTAATGGTATAATATTCATTTCTGTTTTCTGTTCGTATACCTTAGCCAAACCTCTTGTTTTATTGAAATTGAATTCGAATATAGTTTACTCCTCAACCATTGGCGCAGGCTCGAATTCTATCGTGCCAATCAGTAACTGGGTAATGTATTGCATCTTACCAATTCGTTTCTCTATTTTGACTGATAACTATAAACTGAGGCTATGCAATTAGTTACTTACATATAGTTTAACAGCAGTTCTAAGTATTGGCGAACGATACAGCGCCTTCTTGCGTATATATTTAACTCTATGTTCGTTCATCGGTTCAGAATCAATGACCACATCAATCTGTATTTCAGACAGCTAGCATGACGTAATCATGCCTCATACTTCGCAAAGGCAACTTGACTTGAATTGTGACTTGACTCGTGACTTGACTTGACTTGACTCGACTTGACTCGAGTCACCTCCAAAAATTGAGTGACTTGACTTGACTCGAGTCACCTTCAAAAATCGATTGACTTGACTTGACTCGAGTCAAAATATACAATGACGCGAAATGACTCGTGACTCGAAGGTAGTGACTTGATCCCAACACTACTGACAAGGTGCAATGTGTAATGCATTGACTCAGTTGTCAAATGTTCATGCAACACCATATTCTCAGTGGCACTAATTCTGAATTTATTCGGTTCTTTCGAAGGAAAAAAAATCTATATTCCCGTAAAATTGACCGACAACGGATGGACTGGTAACGATCGAATCATTATTGAATTACAACCGATTGGGTATTTGGTAGAAAAGGAATTCGCGACATGCGCTCATATTGCAATACGGTACCAAAGCAGTCACTGGTAGTAATATTATTACCAACATATCGAACTACAAGCGCAGTGACACAGAAGAGTTGGTACGATCTCTTGGTCTTGATTTTTCTGTGCCACCAACTGAAATCAAGCGTGAGGGAGTCATTGCTGTGTTCGAGGTATGACTTGGACAACTGTCTCATCATCGCCTGAAATTTGATGATAAAAGCAGAACATAGGAACATAATGAGAAAATTGTGGCCCTCAAAGCCAAACTAAGTAGCCAAGCGCACGGTTTTTATGGATCTCCTATCAAAAGAAGTGATTTCACGATGACGTCCGATTGCTACGGGAGCATCAGATCCCTGAAATCCAATAAGTAAATTCATATTACCAAGCCCGATCAAGGATCTGGGTGGTAATTACATACTCTTCGTAAGACTAGAAATCTTCGGTATTCGGATCTCGCCGAACATTTTTTATGAATGGTATTCCATGTGATATTATCACGAATACGACAAAAAAAGTATTCGGGAATGCGAACGAATATCTTCGACAAACCACGAACACTCAATATCATTCGTGTTCGTGTGATCGCCATTCGAAATACATGTTTGTTTCGACTTCATTTTACCACCCACAGTCGTGCATAGTCGTTCGCTTTCGTATTTCGCCACAGATTTATTTGCAATCGAACCACTTTTTTCTTTTTCTGCCTCCAGCTTTGATCCAAATCCTGAGGCATCCGTCAACCATTGCTTTTGTTTTCGCATTAGGATGCCTCCAGGAAGAAAATATGCTTTCCTTCTACCTTACCGACGATAAGATCAACCTCTTCCGTACACCACCGCCTTGGAATATTGCTTACTTCTTGTCAGGGTTAGTACACTCATCCAACTGCCTAAAAAAGTGATTCCCAAACTGTGACGTCGCGATAAGTTGTCGATTGTGTCGCAGTGTTGGGATGACTCGAGTCACCTTTTTCGTATGACTTGACTTAACTCGACTCACGTTGCTAAAATGACTTGACTTGACGTGACTAGGCGCATCAGAAATGTGGATTGATTCGTGACTCGGAGCAAAATTCACGAGTCAATTTCAAGTCATCAAGTAATCGGTTCCATATGTTCGGATTGTTCGCGAAACGCTGGTGTAACCCGTGAAAGCGACCAATCATTCAATGATGGTGTGTTTCACTGAGCCTCCATTGTTCTCACATAAATAAAATGAACACAAACGTAGTGATTGAAGCTTACAGCTTACGCTGTCGTGAACTGCAATTGAAGTAATTTAACAGCATAATATTCATTTCTGTTTTCTGTTCCTATACCTTGGCAAAACCTCTTGTTTTATTGAAATTGAATTCGAATATAGTTTATATACTCCTCCACCATTGGCGCAGGCTCGAATTTTATCATATCAATATGTAAATGGATAATGTATTGCATCTTACCAATTCGTTTTTCTATTTTGGCTGATAACTATAAACTGAGGCTATGCAATTACTTACGTGTAGTTTAACAGCAGTTCTACGTATATGCGAGCGATACAGCGCCTCCTTGCGTATACTGTATATTGAACTATATTCATTCATCGATTGAGAATCAATAACCACATCAATCTGTATTTCAGACAGCCAGCATGACGTAATCATGTCTCATACTTCGAAAAGGCAACTTGACTTGAATTGTGACTTGTCTCGTGACTTGACTTGACTTGACTTGACTCGACTTGACTCGAGTCACCTCCAAAAATCAAGTGACTTGACTTGACTCGAGTCACCTTCGAAAATCGATTGACTTGACTTGACTCGAGTCAAAATATGAAATGACTCGAAATGACTTGTGACTCGAAGGTAGTGACTTGATCCCAACACTGTTGTGTCGCGAATATTTTTGTACATTAGGAAAAGAACTTTATAAAACAGTTACGTAAACCAGCGTATGCTATTTAAAATCGCTCTTACTGTTTTAATAGCGGGAAATGTAGGTATCAAAAAGTCTTTCATTCGTTTCCAGCTCATAATTAATCAAGTCATAACTAACTCATCTATGATCCGCAAATTCTTAGCTCTTTGTCTTAACTTCTGCTTCTTCTTTTAACAATTTAGATGGGTAGTCAAGCAATCCAAGATTCCTTTCAATCTCATTGATGTACGAGACGAAGTGTCAAGTTTCCCACTTCCAACTCATCATGAATAGAAGTCAGGAGTACGATCAAAACATGTAATACGTATCCCGAAGATGATTATTCTGTTCGGTTGAGCAAAGACCCGAACACGACCACGATCACGAACGCTTTCACGAACGCGATTACGAAAACGATCACGAATGAGCGAGTAATGACCCCTGGACGAAATATTCGAATAAATATGCTTGAAATAGCTACTCAAATCCAATGATCACATCACCACCAGAGTTGGATCAATTGTAATTTGTAATTGAGCTGAATGTAATTAATTACATTTTTCAATGTAATTGTAATGTAATTGTAATTGAAGCATTTTTATTTTGTGTAATTGTAATTGTAATTGTAATTTGACAAAAATTAAATTTTGCTCAATTACAATTTCAATTACATTAAATTGCTATTGAGACCTGACAAGCACAACATAAAATAATTGACTTATAATGCATTCTCTTTAAATGTCGACAAGGAATTTCGTGGATCCATTCGCGAAAGCCCTTGACTGCGCCCTTGCGGGCGAAGTTTTTTATTTTTACCGCTATGCTGGCCTCGGCTGCCATTGTATACAATTATTAGATTACTAACCAACGGATGGATTCGCAACACGTGACTCACGATTGAATACGCCGAGAAGCGAACTGCTGAGCCGGCTAAAAGCAGCATAATTGATAGTCCCATAGCTGACGATCCAAGCGTCGAAATTTGATATGCATGGTCCTAATCGAAAGCTAGTGACGCACTGATTCCGCAATAAAAGTATATTTCCAGACAATGGTGCCATCCCAACATTAGGCTTACGATATTTTGAATATGCAAAAAGAGGACACTTTTTCAGAAATCTGCAAGATACAAAACCGGAGTAGAATTCTCAAAAACCGGTGAATTTTTCCCACTTTGCGGTCGGTTGACCAAAAAAAAAAAAAAAAGGTCATCACGACTAAAAAAAAAAAAAAAAAAAAGGTCATCTTTTCGCTCAGAGCTAACTTCACCGTTTTTCACTCCGGAATATCCGCCGGACCGTCACTTCTGTGCTAATTTGCGGCATATCAGACCTCAATTTCCAAAAAAGAGGACAAAAGGGCGTCCTCCGAGGACACTTTCATATAAGTCAAAAAAGAGGACAAATCCTCTTAAAAGAGGACGTATGGTAAGCCTACCCAACATAGTCGTGAAAGTCTGGGAATCGGCATTGTTCTGTACAATCGCTGGGCGTAATTGGTCATTGTTGTGGTCATGCTGCTGCGGCGCTCTCACTTTTCAGAACAGTCGGCCTTAAACGGCTATTTTGGAGCAGTTACATTGCCCTGACGAGATTTTAATTTGTATTTTCGGAATTAGTGCATCAATAGCTTACGATAAAGGCCAGATGCATCAAATTTAGACGCTTGGATCGCCAGCTCTAGGACTACAAAGTTTGCTGCTTTTAGCAGGCTCTGCAGTACGTTTGTCGGTGCATTCATCCGTGACTCACATCTTGCGCATCTATCCGTGGGTTTGCAATCTACAATACGATTTCAGATCACGATGCTGCATCGTTACTTCGTCTGGCTAACTAACCAGACCACTGGATATTATATAACGTCTTATCTGACAAAGCACGGTTTTGTTTTTACTCCTCATCCTAATGGGGCATTTCCACTTCATTTTGAACACTAGGGGCGACAAAGATAACTCGACCCAAAACTGTTTTGTTGCTATATGCTTTACTATGGGACTGGACTAAACATGGACCTAATTTCGTCTCTTGAGGTACAATGAGGATGGTGAAAGTACCCATATCAATATAAATCATCCATATGGATATGAAATAGCTGTTAGCGACAAAAATAATGCTGTTTCTTGTCGTCTTGTCCTCGTGATTGAAGTGCTGAAATCATGATTCTATCCTTATCAGTTATCACCAACTGCAATGGTTTATATTCCCCATTTAGCACCCGAAACTACACCAGATGGACTGGATTAAACACAAACCCTTTCTAGATGTATTATGGCCTGTATTATAGCTGTTTGATTGAAAGACTTATGTCATTTCAATACCTTTCTATCCTTTAATCCAATCACTATCTGTTGGTGTTTTTAAATGATAAAATACCAACTTGATCTCATCATCATCATTGGTTTATTAGCAATTTTATCAGTTCAATACACCACAAAAATGCGAAACAATGAAAAGACAGGAAGATGTCGAAGCGACAAGGAGTAGTCTATGGAATCTGACACCCACCTCTCCACACCATCCTCTCTCATCATTGACCATTGAACGATGTTCCAGTTGTATTGTTCCAGTTATCTTGTTGAATAAAATAGAATGGACATAGTCGATAAAGCACTAAAAGCAGAGGTTCTCAAATATATTTTAGCCCGACATGAGAAATAAATTGTATGGTAAGCACATCAACTTTGGCATAAAATTTCTATGCAACGTATTATTAATGGTCATATTATTACTCAGTTATGTATTATTTCTTAACTTGAATGAATGCCAACCCGCTATTTGAGAAACCCATGTATGGGACTGCTCTAAGACATGAAGCAAAACACTTTTGTGGAAACTCAATTGATACAAATAGCATCACCATAGGCTATCTAAGAATAATCAACAAGAATGCTAATGTGAAACTTGCAGATTGTAAACCACAAAAATGAGATCGCAAGCATCGGTCATCATTCTTGATCGTCTAGTTTGTACTTGAAAATCTTGAAGGTTTTTAGCAAAGTTCGTTGCGCTACCAACATAATATGTATTATATACGGTATCAGATACATATAATAAGAGTCCGGGTACCGAGCCACTGACAGTAATCAATAATTGTCAGATTATACTTTCATCTGAACAAGACACACACAATGTACAATGTGAAGCAATGAACAGTAGAAGGATTCCGAACGACCAGTTGCGGTCTCTGGCATCCACCTCGGCCTAGTGTCGGATGTCTCATAGCTCCTTTTTTAGATGTTAGTCTCTTTTCCGCAGCTCTTTCCTGTTCTTTCAATTCTTGTGAGTGAGCTCTTTCATCGGGTCTCCTGTTTTGTCGATGTCATATGTGATTGTTTGCTTCACTGTCTTACAAGTAAGCCTAATTTCCAAGTCTTTCAGTTAGCAATACAAAAATGACACCATGCTCTCAATATTGAAGTTTCATCAGCATCATTGTAATTCAAACGCATGATTTTTATATGTTATGCAGCAACTGCACGTTACATGATTTTCCATAATGCACAGCACTCATGCGAGAACTGATTTACTGCAGGGAAAGCAGGATGAATTATGCTGGTGAAATGATATTCTGCAGAAAACTTTTCCAGGACCAGGTATCCATTCCATACCTCTTCTTTGTAAACAGAACCATCCTCCCGATAACTTTCTGTTTCTAATTGATGCATCTTTTGAGATCCAATGATCGTCATCCTTACACAATGAGGAATATAACAACAGCCATATCATACGACTCTGAAAATTTAACAGCAATGTAAGCATTAAGCAGCCAGGATGTCTATGCCAATCACGAGGACAAGACGCCAAGAAATAGCATCATTTTCGTCTCTAGCAGCTATTTGATATCCATATGGATGATTTATATTGATATGGATACTTTCACCACCCTCGTTGTACCTCAAGAGACGAACTTAGGTCCATGTTTAGTCCAGTCCCATAGTAAAGCATATAACAACAAAACTGTTTTGGGTCGAGTAATCTTTATCGCCCCTAGTGATCAAAATGAAGTGGAAATGCCCCATTCCTACGTCCCTCGATAAAAATTATATTATTTCTTTAATTATATACTATATACGCAAATCCAACACGTGCATATATTATAATACTTTTTTCAACGACATACTGCACCCTATCCTTAATCCTAACCCATAGGAAATTAGGTTAACAACATTTTACATTTCCAATTACGTGAGCCATAATTACCGAGCATACAAAACACGCTTATATTACGTCACAATGACGTCTTACATAGCATACTATGTACGCACATAAACGCATTTATTACTACACAATCTGAACTAGACTTGAATTGTTGTTAATTACGACGCTACGGTTGTCAAGGAGCACGGTTGAATTTATGATTATTCACTTACATGTTCAACAGCAGCAATTGTAATTGTAATTGTAATGTAATTGAAGCATGCAAGGAGTAATTGTAATTGAAATTGTAATTTGATATTTTTTAGCATGGAGTAATTGTAATTGTAATGTAATTGAAACATGCATGAAAGTAATTGTAATTGTAATTGAACTGAGATAATGTAATTGATCCAACTCTGATCACCACGTCATCTGATACATTCCTAAATGAAGTGCACGTTTCCATATGTACATTGTAATTTTATTTTCTAATCATTACATTTTGCTCTATTCTGCGTGTCTGTATGTGATTATGCCCAAAAATTTTACATCCAAGGATGGATAAAACTCATCAGAATCAGAAATACCCAAACAGCGATGTCATTTCAAGCGCTAGACTAGCAAAGACACGTTTCAATCTGGAGTATAGGCATCATCATGAATCGAGTATGCTAATGATGAATAAATTGTAGTCAGCATGTGCTTTGAGTTCGTTTAGCTCAGGGGTCACCAACACGGGGCAGTATTTTGCGGCTCGCGATCTAATTTCCGATTTCCGAAGAAAGCTAAGTAAAGCATTTTGAAATGTTGTTGTTGGAGAATATTGTTATTGCTGTTACCATAAATATGCTATTTTAGGATTACTATATTTTGGAAATCTAAAAAGAGGACACTTTTTCAGAAATTTGAGACTTGCAAAACCGGAGAAGAATTCTCAAAAATCGGTGAATTTTTCCCACTTTGTGATCGGTTGACTATAGAATAAAAAAAGGTCAACTTTGACGCTGAGAGCCCAAAATACCATTTCTTTCTCCACATTGCCGGGTGGTTAACTGAAAAAAAAGTCAACTTTTCGCCCAGCCGGAGCGTCACTTCTGTGCTAATTAACGGCATATCACTCGCATTTTGCTCTAAATATGACTTCAATTTTCAAAAAAGAGGACAAAAGGGCGTCCGCCGAGGACACTTTCAAAAAAAGTCAAAAAAGAGGACAAATCCTCTTAAAAGAGGACGTATGGTAACCCTATGCTATTTTCCTGTGCCCCACATCACTAATCTTCACTAGCTGAAACGATGATGGTAACAGCATTCCATCGAAGGACAGTCACCTGATATGAATGGGCATATTGCCCTGTTTTGTCATATTGACCAGCAAACACTGTCAAGACCGAGACGCTTAGAAAACGGCTAAGTAGGGGCTTCCCAACAAGAAAATAGTCTTTCAGCTCGTACCGTGTCTCGCTATAGTCCCAATATCGATTCCATAGTTGCCGAGAGGCGTATTCAGATATCGTGCACAGCTCATAATTCAAAATAAAATGTTATTCATGATCATGAGTTTGCATTTCTTTGACAAAATAACACTTGTTGTTGCGAAGACATCACCGTACTGACGTAATGATTTAAAAACGTGGTAGCTAAACTATATGGCCTATATTTTGTCTCGATATTGCATCCTTGCGGCCCGCGGCCTCGACGAGATTCGAAAAGTGGCCGCGACCCGTTTTGAGTTGGCGACTAGGGCTGGGCAAAATCGAGTACCTGAGTGATTCAATACTGAATCACGTAATATGCTTCGAGTCGAATCGAGTATCACTCTTTATGACGTCACAACAGAATGAACTATGTCAAAGTTAAAATATGTAATTTTTATGCCAACACAAAAAATATAATGCCTGGTATCCGTTACATTAAAGATACTTTGGTATTTTTTCGACCATACCGATTTCGTTGCACTTCTTGGCAATGTTGTGGGATGATCATGACTTCGGAAATGTATTATTTCCCGTATCGTTCGTAGCTTTGTACAATGTCTCGTATGCTGCGACACGGTCAATCAAGGTTTCAAGCAGTGGCGGCTCGTCCTATAGGGCAACTGGGGCATTGCCCCACCTAAAATTATGTTCAATAACAATTCTTTACCATTTATAGACGCACACCTATCTATATAAACCGAAATCACAGCGAAAATCGTATACTTCTTGTCCTTTCGCTTGTAAACGCCCATATATAGCGAAGTCTCTGCGAAAATCGAATTCTCTTCTGTGTTTTCGCTTTGCGAATGCCTAGCCGGGGCTTGCCCCGGTAGCGCTCATAACAAGCTTTCACTATCTATTCTCTCAAAGCCGCGCCCAATAAAGAAACGGTGATTTACTCTCTCCTATTCATAAAATTACTGAGCAACCGGGGCACGATAGCTCTGTGCCCTTAAGGTGTGATGTAACAATCGTATCTATAGCTAAACTCTGTTACCGTCATGCGTTTAGTCGACCTTTGCTGGTATAGGTCGATTTTATAGTGGTTTCACACCATGAAAACTCTTGAAACTTGTTACGTCATGTCGTGATGGTGGTATTTAACACTGCCCCAAGTTTCAGGGTTTCTACTTAAAGTTTAGGGTAGTAATTCCGTTTCCGAAGTTGAGTGTGTGCTGATCCGTCATGTATCGCAAACAGATTTTACTTAAAAGCCGGTATTGGTATCCATTGGTTTTGACGATGTTCAATACTGAGATCGGTTATGACATTTGGCACGGTAAGTCTTAATGTTAGTATCGAACGCTGTACCAAGTTTTAAGTTTGTCACTGAACAGTGTTAGTGGTAATTTCGTTTCCTAATTCGAGTGAGAGCTGACTCGTCATTTATCGCTAACATATTATACGCAAAGCCGGTATTGGTCTCTATTGATTTTAACGATGCTCCTTACCTAGATCCGTCATGAGCTTTTGCACGGTATGTCTTGATTTTAGTATCGAACGCTGTGCCAAGTCTCAAGGTTGACACTCAATGATTAGGGCAGTAATTTCGTTATCAAGGTCGAGTATGGTAAAGATGTGCTCCGATCTGACACTTTAGCCTACAACACATTGCGGATTTCACGCAAAAGCCGGTGTATCTGCGGTAACGTTAACTGAGATGATGATATCATTCTCAGTTTGCATTCAAATATTTACTTTGATATTATATTCTCCAATGTCAATTTCACCGTGAAATTGTGGCCTTCAAGCCCTTTGCTTACAACCCCCTGTCAAGCGCGATAGTTATTTCGTTTTCGATGGCGGCTAACAGCTGATCACCTGATCAGCCTATTCCTCAGTAAATTTTACGCAAAATTCGGTGTTGGTCTGTTCGCATTAATTTTGACAGTGTACCATACCGAAAAGGGCCATGAGGCCACTTCTCGATAATGTCATGTAACAGTGTACCAAGTTTAAGGCTTTCATCCACGTATTTATTCGGTAATATATTTTCCAAAGGCGATTTCGCAGCGGACCTATAAGACAGTTATAAAAACGTATGTGTCGTGTTACAGTCTCCAGTTTCAAGGCCAAAATCTCTTATGCTGTACCGACTACCGAGACCAAATTTCCGAGGCTGCTATTCTTAGTTCTTTAGAATGATGTTTTGGATTCAATAGGACAGGCCCAATCTATGAGATAACAATTGCGTATCTGTCCGAATTCGTTGACCTTTCCAATTAGGCTTACGCTATCTCTAGAGTTATAATCATTTCTATTTCAGCAGATAATTAGTCAGGTCTAATGCGAACATGAACCGTGTTGAATCTTTGTTCCGTACGCCGTTTACGCAGTTACCACACTTCAAGTCACAGTTCACCAGCGGACCTCTCGTGGCACATACGTTAAAATCACTGTTGCCGGGAAATTCATGTTACCGTACCATCATTAAGTTACTTGTTTACGTTGGAAAACGCCATTGTGACGTCATCTTGATAAAAAGTCGCTTGCAGCCCTTGCCCCACCACCCGATATTGTCACGAGCCGCCACTGGTTTCAAGGCTTCCTCAGTGAAAAATAGTATGAAAACTATAATTCTCGTTAGTAAATTAACTTTCAGTTGCGAGGATCGTAAATTTTCAATACTCGAAAACATCGTCTTTTACTACTCGACTCGAGTCGTTAAAATTAATGCTCGATTCAGATTCGAGTACTCGAATCATTGTTCCCAGCCCGATTGGCGACCCCTGGTCTAGCCTGAATAGAGAAATCTCGCGGTTATAAAACTAGAGTAGGCCTAAAAGTAATTTCCTGTACAGAAATAAAATATCGGTCATATTCTAACAAGAGAACGAGGCGATTAGACCCATAACAAACTTTTAGAAAACTCATGGAATGACATTCCCGATCGCAGGCATTTTTCGAATAAGTCTTTCATCAACAACATCTTCTATGATATCCTCCTCTCTGGGGATTTTGCTAGGGGGTTCATAATCATAGTCCCGCATGTTCGTCCGAAATAAACTTAACGCAGACTAAAAGATATGCTTCAACAAATGCGACGTATTGTTCGTTAATTCGATTGCTATGCAATCGTGCAATCGGGGTAGCATTTAAAACGAAAATCAATTTAAAACAAACATGTTTAAAACATGTTTTTATTGTGTTTTTTTTTAAGGCATGATGTCACGAAATTCAATTGTGACGTCAAAGTATATTGACATTGACAATTGAAAATATAGGGTAAATATAGCTTCTTTGACGAAATGTCTGTACCATTGCTGTTGAACCGACTATTTTAAGGGTTCCGACCATCCCATATCGATATGCGTCGGCTTTATTGTAATTGGTAATTGGTAATTGTCCGTATGCTCAAACAACATGTTTTTGGAAAGTATTTTCACAATTATGGCATAATTTTACAACTTAAAATATGTTTTGAACACAGTGTTTTTGTGCCTTTGTAGATTTTGTGTACTGACTGTTACCTCGGACGCTGATCATAGCGCGTGCGACTGATTGATTGCTCGGTAATTAGTTCGAATGGTCTTGTTTGATGGTCGTGAATATTGGGACTCAGAGCTCGGGTAACCCGTTGAGAGAGAGAGAGGTCGTTTTGTCGTTGTCGCGTTGCAGTCGTGTGGCATTTTCTGTTTTTGCATCTTTTAAATATACTTCTCACAGTTTTAAAACATCGTTTGTTTTAAATGCAACCCTATATGCAATGCTATGTGGCAGACCATCGGCCAATACGACCGCTCTGCAACGAGTGCGCAATAGATGAGCTCCGATCGCAATCAACTGAAGAAAAAGTAGGTTTTCAATTATCAGTGGGGGATGTGAAAGCTTCTGAACGAGGGCGCGAAGCTGCGGTCAATTGAAAAAATATAAAAAGCGCCGGCGTCACGACACCAATGGTAGTGATTCGAATCCCCGGTTCGGACCAACTTCTATGTGTCGGAGGTTTCTCTGAGCTCTTCCTCGCCGACATCACTGCGGTTGCAGTGCATTGAAAAACCCAAACCGAACGTGAGCCGTGCTGCAAGTCGGCAGCAAAGACCACGACTGGGACGGATGGATGTCGGAGAGTCTGAAGTCTGAAGGAGCGAAAGATTGAAGAAGTCGCCCCCAAGATGACTAAGCACAAAGACCAGTGAACTTTAGAAACATTCTAGTCGTGGTGCACATAGCAAGAAAAAGGCGAGAAGCACCATTGTAAAATGTGAAATAATATTAATTATAATTCAAAATATTCTATCATCCCCAGTCGTAACCTTCCTTGTTATCAAAATATTCCTTGGGACCGATAGCATTCTGGTAGCACTTTGTGATTTGATGATAAGGAGGAGAGGGCGAACTTCTTCATTATCATAAAGAGGGCGTTTCTTAAAAAAGTTTGAAAACCACTGAATTAGAACAAATCAGATATGATTGGTCTGACTACTGCTAGAACGAACATCTTACATAGGTCCTAACATTTTCTACAGAGGCACGGGCTTCAGTCTTTCAATGGGTCCGAGGAGAATTAACAAAATGTTCATTGTCCAACTATATCCTTGTCGCGATGGTTTACACCAGCGGTTGGTAACATGAGGTTGCTAAAACGTTGATTCCAAGGAATGATTCCACGTGAAAGGAGAAGATGTTATTGTTATCAGTACTTATGACGTAATGCTGCGTTGCTTTCCTTGTTGTTGATCACACTTTGGATTCTATTTCTTCAGCCACGTAAGACTGAAAAGTGAAGGTTCCGTGTCACCATACTTGACGTAAGAAGTAGCCTGCTAAAGTGCGCAACGGCCGAGGATTTTCCCATTTCCAATTTTACTCCAGATTCTGATAAGATCGGATCTGATGTGATCAGATTTTGTATCAAGCTTGACTCAGTATCAGTTCAAACCATGTCCAGATAACGAACATGGGATGTAGTCTATCTTCATATGCTTTGATGTGTCACCGGGAAATACAAACGAAAATGTGTCAACTGTTAATGCTTTGTAAAACTACATCGTCAAATGTGTTACCTCCTCACTGACGTGTGCATAAGCAGGAAGGAGGTGATTTGAATCACCGAGAGAACGTTATATATATGCCGCTGACATATTCATAAGCGCATTGCATTTTAAAAAAAGCTCTTAATAATGGCGCCATTTAGATTATAAATTTGATAATATATTCGACTAGGTGATCCCAGGCATCGTAACTGCCACAACGTCAATGCAGTTCAGGGTAGTAACAACTGGAATATGTGGTGAAACTTCATCTGAATATTGGGTACGCAAACTATTCACAAGATTTTATTGGATTGATATCCATGAAAAATCTGTCTCGCTGAGTGCGGTTTTCCGGTAAGGTGACCGTTATTATACCTTACTGCTCCCCCGACCGTAACCTCACATTGATGTAGTTTGGGCATATTTGTTGTTTATGGTATGCGTGGTGTTTTTCAGTTTTATTGGTCATTTACGGCAGACCGACATTCTTTATTTTATTGCCGTAGCAGCATATTTATTCTACCTATTGTAAATCAGCGTTTGACTGTTTGACGACGATATCTCTATATATATGGATTTTGAAAACACAGGACGAATATTGTTGAAGGCATGAGAGAAATTCTGCTAATTAAAAAAATAAATTATCCTGGTAAATCTATATCGCATTAGGTTGTCAGCGATTATGCACCACATTCAAAATCAAACACACGTTGCCACCGTTTGAAGTATCCACAATTGATCGTACTCTTCAGGCTTAACATGAGAGTTGTATCTTGAAAACAAATTAAAAGTAGTACGATCATAGAGCACAGTTCGCTGTCCATGAAACTACCATATTAGATAATGTAGTGCATGGTTGGAAGAAATAGATGTGTCATTTGCTCATTGATTATCACGCACCATATTTTCTTGTCCTATCTAGTCAATATACGCCAAATAAGATTACTAAAGTCAGTTTTTTTCCCGCTACGCCCTTCTTCTTAATCAAGGGTATATATTTTAAACAAATATGTGTAAATATCATTGACGAAATTATTGAATGAGTGCTCTCGACGACTCAAGTGGTTCTCCGGCCACGTGATCGAGAGAACGAAGGCGAACGTAAGGTGACTGGTTTTGTGCTTTCATCGGAACATGTGAAATACCTTAAACATTTTTATCATACGCCAGTGGGATCAAGTCATACCTTCGGGTCACAAGTTAATTCGAGTCATCAAATGTTTTGACTCAAGTTAAGTCGAGACATTATTTTTTTGATTGTGCGTCGAGTCAATTCAAGTCACTCAATTTTTCGAGGTGACTCGAGTCAACTCGCAACGTCGTGTTTTATTTTCGAATTTCGAGGCATGATCGAAGCCATTGCATTTTGCAGTACCGATTGATCCGCACAACTAAATATAAAAAGTTACGAATATTAAGGTAATTACACCTTGAACAGGGCGTTACTCGCTCACATATACGTGGAACTGCGGTGCGTCAAATAGATAATGGAATCTTAAACCTCAGAAAGTTGAAACAAATTGATATGAAGCAGCACACTATCCAACAACATATCTATATGGTGCAATTTAAGCCTGTACTAATTTTTCAGGAAAATTACATAAACCCATACATCAGTCCGAATAAAATTATTCAAGAGTCTCTTCATGATTAACATACAGAAGAATAACGCTGCATGCTAGGGATAGAATACTACTAGTCTAGGTTACCTAATCCCTGGGTTTGCGGTCAATTTGTTTGCTACTTAGCGATGGAGGCTGAGTAAAACCAGGCTGTACTGTGCAATCGTTGAATGACTGATTGCTTAAATGCTCAATTGCTCATACATATCATATTCGGGTGTCGAGAATATGTATGTACATTGTACACGTACAGCGGCTTAGTAGACACCGATTACTTTATGACTTGAAATTGACTCGAAAATTTTGCTTCGAGTCACGAGTCAATCAACATTTTTGAGACACCGAGTGAAGTCAAAACCAGTCGTTTTTGCAAAGTGAGTCGAGTCAAGAGTCGTGCCAACACCTCCCTATGCCCTGCTTAATCTTTTGCGAAAGTCAATCAATTTTTAGTTAATGCTAATCGGTACTTTGTGCACGCACGGCTAGAAATATACTTTTTGAATACAAAAATACAAAAATCTGGTAGATTTACAAAGAAATCTCTGTAAATTTATCAACGAATTACCGGTCGCTGCCAATAACTGCGCGTAGCTTGTTATTTTACATTTTGATATGTAATATTACCTAGCCTTACAACATATCATAATGGCTATGGTGTAGTAACCGCATTAGCTACGATTGTCAGTTGTTTTTTGACCCTGATACGTGCAATACTGACATTGGTACCACGGTCAACTATTTTCGTACGACCTACCCCTGTCTCGCGAACGAGGTTATATCAGATCAAATCACCACGAGAATGATATATTAGTAACATTCAATTCCACGTAGGCTATACATGGGCTGTAGCGATTTTGAAGCTAATCACTAATCAGTTTTGCCAATAGCCTGGTAAACTGCGGTAACGAGTAACAGTGAGTAATTTTGCGAAGAAATCCTGGTAACATGACTTTACAGCCAAACTTAGGTAATATTATATATCAAAATGTAAAATAACAAGCTACGCGCAGGTAATGGATGCGACCGGTAATTAGTTGTAAAATTAACAGAGATTTCTTTGTAAATCTACCAGAGATTTTACAGTGTAGTAGTCGAAAACCACCATGAATACCACAAACAAACAAACAATCACCGGATACCGCTTGTAGAAGCATAATATTATCATCTTTGACTGTTACCTACCACGCATTCCTGGCACACTGTAGATCAGAAGTCTCAAACTCAAATGTGCCCGCGGGACAATTTCCTAGTTTTTGATGACGCCGCGGTCGGCAGCATCAATATAGTCAATGTATAATTTCCAAGTAGGCCGTATTTGACGGGACCTTGCAGGCAGGCATTCCACAAACATCGTTGGAATGTAATTTATTATTGTATCATTCACGCTTGACACGAAAAAAAAATCCCAGTTCAAATATTCGAATAAAATTGTTTTTGTGCCGGGTATAATTTTTTCATTTAATGAGTTATAGACATCATGCGAGATGATGCATCATTACATCACATCATAAAACTGTCGGGTTGTAATTGACGGGTTGACCTTTGACGTGCCACAATTTTGTGTAGAATATTTTAAAATCAACCGAAGATTCATCTAATATCAGAGCATTTGAGCGTTGTAGCCTATACTCCTTGCTTTGATACAGTCGTGATAAGTATATAGGCTATTGTTGCTGCCACTGCCAAAATCAAAATAAATCAGCGGTAGATTTCAGCTTCGTATATTATTGGAACATATCGTACTTCCAATGAGATTTCTCGTAGCCCCTGTCCATTTTCAACATAATTTTTAATGCGTAGCGCGAAGACTATTTTCCAGATAAACATATCGGCCAGGAAAATATTCCACAGCATATAGGCCTAATTCCACATTGCATCTCGTACACCCTGATGTGGTGCTTCGTACCCCGATGGGGTCTACGGACCCTGGTTATGAACTCCTGAAATAGAAATGGCTAATCGGCGAATAATTCATTGATGTGACAACTACCTTACTCGCCATCGATAATAACATGGATAAAGAGAACAAACAACACCCAGCATGTAACCTACTATACGACACGGCAGTTATAGAATGTCAATGGTTGCCATACTCACCGATCAGATAGCTATATACCCTTCGCAACGCAATCTACAACCTTTTGATATATTACTATTCCCCATAACAGTTCCATAGATTGTTGCGCCCGTAGGATTACCAAGTCACCATTCCTAGTCGCAAGTACTTTTCTGACTGTAACGTATGACCCAACTCAACTTGAGTCATATTTATTTCATCACCCAGTTAATTCGAAATCGAGTAATTTTACGAAAAGGTCGCACCAAACCAAATCACAATTTCCAGTCACGAATCATCAACGGGTCATCTTTTATCATCATGATCTAGAAATGTGACGTAACAGCGATCTTCTACCGCATGGTAGCTTTTAAAAGTGATGTGATAGCGAAGTTTGTTGAGATTTCAGTGATTTTTATAGTAGTTTTAGGGTGAGCTTTAAGTTCTTGTATCTAAAAAATATATATGGCACTTGAATATAATGTTGAATACTGGAAATTCTGAAATGCCGTCGCGGGCCGCTATTTTTGAGACCTCTGCCGTAGATAATACTGAATATTCTGATATCAATTGGACTTAATAACTATAACTATAAAAAGCCGTAACTATACCTATAAAAGGCCGTAACTGTCAATCAATAGGTCACGCTTAAAACGCTTAACGATGTTAACATTTATTATCGTGTAAACGCAAACGTTAAGAAAATCTCCTTGCGATCGTTTTTTGTTGAAAAGGGGTATTTTGAGACGCTAACTGGAATATCTCATGACCCGAATTGAAATTTGAAAACGATGACTTGCTCAATCAAATTTGCATCCGTTCCAATTGAGACTCTCCTCTACCCTTACCAATAGTTGCTGCTTGGCACCTCACTATGACAAACTCCGATAGGCCCTACTTCTCTTTGGCGTTAGGGCACAGTAAAATGCTGCAAAGTCCCATGAGTGGACCGATATACTGATAGGATCAATGTCATAATGTTAAAGGGGCACTGCGCTCTAAAAATAATGTGATCTCAAATTGAAGGGCGAAACGAAAAAAAAATTGACCTCAGACATTTCTTCAGAACGCCACCTTCATGGAGCTGCAATCATGGAAACTTCCACAGGACCTTCAAGCTCCAGCTGCCGCGGCTGCGCGCAATCGTGCCTTAACCCGTTGACAAAATTTATGGCGCGATATCTTCACCGTCGCACTTGCTCGACGCGATTACGCAGTCATCGAGAGCAGGGTTTCGTTTCGTACACCCTGAGGTTTACGAAAATTATAAAAGGGTGTACAACTCAGATGGGGTGCACTGAGATGCACCAGACCCACATTGAAATGGACCAATGACTGGTTATCACAATGAATAGTCAAGTTTATGCCTCAGAACATGTTGACCGGTTGTGCAATATGGTACAATATTCATATCAGCTCTACTCAGCTTGTAAATTACATTCCTTTGGTGATGTCATAAGCAAATGTTTATACACACCATTGGTCCTGATTCATCGGTAATGTCGAGTTTGGGAAACACTGTGTTGGGTGGTGGTCTGGTAACCTAGAGCCCTGATTAATATTTAGCACTCCCAATACGTTGCAGCCTTGCTCATCCCCATTTCAACAGGCCAGAGGTGGAAACCTTCAGGGCTACGGTCACATGCAGCCGTTAAACAATAACTATACGGCCCTTTATATATAATTAAATTGTCGTGTATTGACGGCAGTGAAAATCCAATTTGAATTAACAAATTGGTTCATAAATCTTTGAGTGATTATAATTAAACTTGAAAATCATACCGCAGAGGAAAATGAGGCACCTCATAAAGAAATACCTAATCAGAATCGTGTGCGTTTCACGAATGAAGATTTTTTCTCCTACGTTTGGGCGATTCCAATATATATTTCGACTATGCCTACAATCCTGATGCGACGTCAAGAATAGCAACTTGCGTGGTAGTATAGATCGCTCGCGAATCGCCATTGGTTCTTATGGGGCCGCTGGTGATTCGTATTGAAAACTCGTGTTGGTGATTCCCCCCTCCCCTATCGCTGCTGATTCGTAATGGTTTCTTATGGGTATGTTGGTGTACTTTCAGGTATAGGCTGCGTTGGTGTGTCGTATTGAAAACTCGTGTTGGTGAGTCGTACTTTCAGGTATAGGCATCTCTCGCATGGTGGCTCGTTCAGGTATAGGCAGGCCGTGTTATTTTTGGCATTTCAGGAGCCAGATGCCAAAACTGCCAAAAATAAAAATTTGAAAATGCCAAAAATAAGCAATTTTTGGCATATGCCAAAAATAACACGGCCTGTCAAATAGTGTATTTCGTTCATGGTGTTGTGTTAGCAGGACCTCGTTACAAGCGAGAAGAGCGTTTGTGAAAGGCAGGATTCTTAATCTGGGTCCAGCCCACCCATTAGGGGTGAAAGCATGGTGTCCTAAATGGTGTGGGCACAGCGAGATTGAACGGCTGACTGCATTTGGTTTACGTCATACTTTCCATTTGTCCAAAGGCAGTTTTACAACCATTTTTGACCGGCTTGTCGAGCACTAAATTTGATAAAACGGGTATCAATGAGAAGCTGCCGCAGTACTGATTATTAAAATCTGAAATATACTCTGCTCATGGAACTGGAAGCCCCAAAATCAATCACAATTTTTGCATTGTGATCGAGTTGAACATTGTGACGCAACAAACTGTCTGGCTATTTCTGAGCCGCATAGTCTCGTTTTGCCAGACAGTCTTGTTGCGTCAATGTTCTTAAACAAGCTAACCTTCCCAGGACTCTTCCATGCGAGTTGGTAATATTAAAGCCACCTGAAGTGACAAAAGTCCTCCGAATATATATCGGTAGACTGAAGGAGAAATGATAGTCGGGCTACTAAATAGAATGTGTTGAGAGACAACACATGAAACTCCTGGAAAAGGATCGGGAAGAAAATTCTTTCCGCGATGAGATCGATGGCACTGGCGAAGTGATCTCTTTTCATGATGCATGGAAGCCGGTTCGGCCCTCCAAAGATTTTGAAGCTCAGAAAACCTTTTGTGGATGACTGGCAACATTCTTTCCCTCAACGGCTACTGTTGAAGCCGATATTTCCCAGATTCGCTGGGCGAGAAAAGAATTTAGCAGAAACTTAGTTGACCTGAGTTTGGAAGCACTGTTACAGTGCAAACGATTTAAGTCTATTCAACAGCCGTAACAATCAGCTGTTGAGCGTGTTTGTTAGACTTTTCTTTCTTTTTTTTTTTGCTTATTGGCACCGATTCCGATGGATACTGCACATTTTGTGGTTTCGTTTGATATTATTAACCTATGAAATCGTTAGGTTTTTCCTTTTTCTTATTGTTTGTTGGCACTGATTATACGTGGATGCTGCACATTTTGTGGTGTCTTTTGACAAACTAGCCCAAATAAAGCGTTTTTGTGACTAATTCGAGGCTGAAACTATCTATTTAGAGGACGATGCCAAAACTGCCAAAAATAAAAATCGAAAAATGCCAAAAATAAATTATTTTTGGCAGTTTTGGCATATGCCAAAAATAACACGGCCTGGGTATAGGGAATGTCACGGTCGGATTACACCTGGTTATGGAAACACGGCCGACATGTACAACGCATGCGTCATGGCGTTTCGGCCGTCCGTCGGCCGTGCATGGTAACGAAGTAAAAGAGCACAGTAGGCTATACGTCTTTCTGCACAGTATGGAGTTACACTCCGGCCAGACTGATTACCTGATTAGTGTAATCATTTTTGTCACGGGAATGTCAACACAGACAGTCTGACAGTCTGCTATCTCGGTTGCAGCCATTTCGCAAGGCATATCAAGTTAACGCAGTCTTAGCTTTATTTGTTACATTAGATATAGTTTTGGTTTACGTTGCCTTAATTTGTTGCAAACATGGCGGAATCCGACTACGAGCCTCCTCGCAAGTCGGCTAAACCTGGTTGCTCCAGTAATATTGATGAATATTTACATCAAGCGTACACAAAATCGGAGATGTCATTCCAAGAATTTTCTGAAGGTTAGTAGTGTACCTCTTTGGTAGTGCGCACTAGAATGCAGCGATTCCTGTAGCCTAGAGAGCTACCCTATTCTGTTTCTTCTTTGGGTGGACGAATTCAAAACACGGCGCGCCCATGTAGAACAATTATTTTGCACTAAGTCGGAATTGCGACGAATCCCGATTACTATGTCGGATACACTCTCTATCCCAACCATACGGCCAGTCAGACGAGTTCATCCCGTCTGTGATGTAATACCAAGTAAATTATAACGAGACTCCAATTACCTATAGCAGTGGTTCTTTACCTTTTTTCTTCCAGCGCCCCCTTTCAAAAATTATCGTGCTCCAGCGCCCCCCACCCAATATTCTAAGGACTGTAATTAAGACAATGGGTGAGAGGGAGGGCCATTACAGCACTTCGTCGGCCCCCCTAAAACGATTGTCTTGTGCACCCATAGCGTGATAAACCAAATTCATGAGGGCTTCGCCCCAAGAACCCCGTCGCGTGATTTCGATGGTCAGCAACGTTTATGTGGCCTGGTCGCCCTAGGAGCCAATATTCTCTATAATGCATGTATCTGAAGTAAGCACACGATTAAAAATTGGTATTTTGTCACTGGCTAATAATTTGCTCTGATGGATGTTATTTGTCCTGTGGGGTGCAGATTGCGACGACATGATAATTCGGCACGACTGATTTAAGTATCTATGGACAATTAGACTTATATACATCGAAGTTTACGCTCAACATAAGGGCAATCCTCTTCGGCTAAGGTTTTCTTGCTGACCACCTTTTTGACACATATTGTCTTCGTGCATCGTGGCGTGGTAATGGCCGCGGCTGAAATGCCTATTTCTATTTTCTATAATCATGCGTATTCTTTCGTGGGGAAATCGTCAAGACATGATGTTTAATTTATGTTCATTCACCGAAATAATTCAAGGCACCATTCGAGCTAACCGTTCGGGGGTTTGGGTTGCAGCAGTTTCGGTGTTGGTGAGCGGTCAAAGTTCAGTCGGTCTTTTTGGAACTTTGGTATTGGAAATATTTCGCGCTTTAATCGCGCTCGAGGACCATTCTACTATAATAACCATATAATAATTGTGTGTGATATATTCAGGGTCACATCAAGGTTGTTACGACAACAATAGGGTACGGTCTCATACCCTGTGGTTCGAACCCTCTCGAATTCACATCGGCGATTGGCAATACGGGGAAATTATTGGTATTGGATTTTGTCTTGGTGCTTTGTGTAACTATAAGTTAGTCAACTGAGAATGGGATGCATATATCTGCTCACATTTAATTTAGTACTGTACCCAGTTATTAATTTTAACATGAATGTATTTCAAACAAAGCAACTCATATTATATAGCGTTCATGTGAGCTCGTGAACCACAACACGAGATAGTATCATCATTTATGATACGGTGAAGAAATATTCAGACGATTTAGTTTTGTAGCTCTCAAATACAAGTATACTTAGGTATTCATTTCGTGCACAAAGCTTCAAAACTCAATTTTATGTACAAGGGCCTCTCACTCTCAATCAAACGTGATATACAGTGCCCCATTCTTCGATTTTCACACGCTGTGCGCTGGGGGATATAATACCTAATTCGAAACATTTTGTTGAAAATAACCCTAGCAAGCGTGATGGCAGTGTTTTAACTAACGGGAAATTGGCGATCTAAAAGTACGCGCAATTCGTTTTAGATGAATTCTAATAACCCACTACATTTATGACAACATATTTAGCAAACAGAGTCGCGTACCGCGACTAAGACTTTCAGGATTTGAAATGTTTTGTGGAATGTTAATTTGCTCTGCATACTCGATAAGGATATGTCTTACTACCACCTCATCTACGGCGAAGCCATTTTTCTTCAGCGCCCCCGTATCTCCCCCTGTGCCCAGCGCCCCTTTGGGAGCGCTGGAGCCAAGGTTAAGAACCACTGACCTAGAGCATTTATACCAAGATTTTCCATTTAATCCTACAAGATAGCACATGTCGAAATTGTTCATATGTCACACTTCGATGGCAGTGTTGTCTCGCACCTCTATAGCCACCAATAGTTGCGATTCTGTGATATTGTCGCCAAATTCCAAGGACGAATAGTTGAGACAGAGTGATGATTTCAAGGACAAATGAACTGAAAGCTAGCTATTCAGAGGATATAGGCCTGCAGTCAAAGCTATAGGCCTGCAGTCAAAGCTATAGGCCTACAGTGAGGACAATGAAGAATGTAACCCAGGCCGTAGTGGTAGTAGTGCTATAAAACTACTTGTTGAATAGGTACTGGCCAGGTAAAGCCATATGGCCCATTTCCAACCACCAAATGTAAACAGTTTGAATATGAGCCGCTTTCGGTAAAGGTGATTTTTCATGTATTCCACTTTTAGTGTGAGATGCTCGGATGAGGAGGCACCATCAATAGAAACACGAATGTTGATTTCAATATAATGAACCGTCTTGGAAGTATCCGTGTTTGCAAAAAATCTCCTTTTTTGTTCAGAATCCAATTCGCCCACCGACAATACCGTATCACGAATAAAACAATGGGAAAATAGATATATCAAGCTGATATTGTCGAGACCCACGGCCCAATACACATGACCATTCTTTCAGTGGTTAATAACTGTATTGAATTTTACCAATCTGATTGTTTGCGTATCAACATGTCGGTAGAATAGCCACAATGATTCCAAATATTACATGTTGTAAATAGCAGGGGCTAGTAAACTGGGGTAAACGAGCAAGTCGGTTTTTAAGGCACAGTGGCAATTTTCTCCCATTGCGATATTAACATTTACGACCCAAGCTAGAAAAAGTGCAAACTTGCTAAATACAGATTTAGTGCTTAAGCCACTAATGTAGAGAATATCTGCTTATCGCTATTCGCGGCGACGACAGTTTTCGGTAGCCTACTCACGATCTTCTGATTGGTTCTTCCAAAATCAGTGTCGTTTGCTTATGAAGGCTATTTAATTAGCGCTATTCAATTTTTCGTGCTTTGTTTGTGCAATTCGACAAGCAGACTATGGTTTGAGGGACGACCGTTGCTCACTGTGAAGTGGATTTTCTGTAAAAATAATTTGGTATTGCAAGACACAAAGGGGTCACTTTCGACAAGCCACTAAGACATCTACATCTATGTCTATCTTCTGAAAAATTAGCCATTGCCATTTCGATAAAATTCAATGCAAATATTGCAACCCCCATTAGCGCGTGAGACGCAAATTATAATATCTTGGCGTCCAACTTAGGATTTTAACTGGTTAAGCCAGTGGTTCTTGACCTTTTTCGCCTCCTGAATCCCTTTGGCCGACATCTGGGCCAAAATCCCCCCGTAAGAAGATGTTGCCAGGTGACTGAAAAAAGGTGCTTTTTAACGCACAACCTTTTCTTGACTGAGCAATATATGCCCAAACACATTCAGATATGATCAACCTACGGCGAATGAGGACCGCATTTCGCTTTGGTAATGTACCACGGGCAACTTTCGTATCAATTACACTGGTCAACACAGTTTTTGTTGACTTTGATCAGACAATTGATTTGGACTAACTTTTGGGCGCTGAATTCAAAATCGACCTTCGTTTTTCTCTATCACGTCAAGTTTTTGGGTTAGGCAAAACCCACATAATAGCACTACTTTTAATATTTTGTGTTTATTGTATAAAACGTTTCAAAAACTACAACCAGTCGAAAGTAAATCATTAGACTTCAAACAAACATTTGCACTGCTTTATTTGGTTGATTTGAACTGATATTGCTTGTACAGGACAAATAAAGTGCGAGTTTCAGGGTCCAAATTCACGCTAATAACCCATAATTCATTAGGTTGTCTAGCTCGATACTCGAGCAATAGTCAGCTCACATATGTAAGCTCTACTCTGGTATCTTATCTCCATAATCTTCAGATGTTGGGGGACATATTCTCCTTGGCCATCTCTGACTATTTTAAGGTTTTCAGGGAAATTATTAACTAAGATATTTTAGTTTTTTTTTAAATGTCTGCTGTCCGACATTACCATGTGGCAGCGGCACATGTGTATCAGGGTTGCATGTGCTGTGCATCCTTATTGTCTGAAGAACAAAGAAAACCCAATATTTCAAAACTTACACATACGATCCAATCGCACTCGTGAAATTGCAACAGTTCTATTGCTCTCAGTCTTCGTGGATTGGGTGTGCAATTGTTACTGCACCAAAGACGTTGCCATTTTGGAGAATGCCACACTTTACGATCCTTTATGAGCTACATATGGGCATTTGTCATTTGCTTGAGTTCTAAATTGGAATTCCCAACTCCTCCAGTAATCCAAGGTGACAGTATATCATGCCAATACCAGTATCACAGCAATACAAAAAGCTACCGAAAGTAGGCCGACGAAGAAAAGGCTGATTCTCCTGAGCGAAAGTGAGATACCCTCTCTACCTTGCCAAGTAATCTTTCTCACTTCGTAAGAATGTTAAAAGTTCCGGAAATTTCTATTCCAAGTCCCAAAGCCTATGTCAGATCAATAACTTGTGTTGATGAACTACTCTACATTCTGAATCATCTTCAATTTCAAAATCTACATCATTAGGCCTGCCATCCCTAAAATCTTCATCTTGATCCAAATTATCGAGCATATAGCAGTTTGAAGTTACACTGGATAAGCTGAATGGGGCATTGGACCTATAGCTGATAGTGAATGTGATGTTGATTTTTCTTGCCATATGCTGCAGTTTGCATCAAATATGTGTGTGAAATATCCTCGGATGGTTGCATCCTCTAACCAAAAATGGGAGAAAGCATCGGCCTAGATCGATACCACTAGCTTTTTTGTAATAATTAAATTGAACCCTTGGATAGATAACTTATTATATGGTGGATTTTTATATGGTATGGACAAGTAATATGGCTAAATTCGTGAAAATTTGCATATTTTGGGCATATGTCGTAGAGCAAAAACTTGACGTGATAGAAGAAAACCAGTGGCATTTCTGGAATCAGCACGCGTAAATTAGCCTTAATCATGTGCAAAATCTAAATCAACGAATTTTTTGTTAAAAATTGTTGCCTAGTGTTATTTAACACTATGTGTACTGTGATTTAGAAAATAACTGAATCAGTAGAAACTAGGTCGTCAATTTCCGTTGTGGCAACATTGCGCTAAATTTGACCATTTTTTTTTACCTGTCGGATAGGTGCTTACGAAAAAGTAATCAAGTTTGCCTTTGATGGCTTCGAGTTGAATCGATGAATTTATTATGTCTTTCACGTTAGCTGAAATATTGGCTTAAAAAGGTAAATATTTTCACCGACGGCCATGTGCTGAAATCGCAGCAGCACAGTAGCAGTAGCAGTAGCGTAGTAGCAATTTGGTAGAGAGGCTGTTGCGTGCCCAATGAGCTCGTCTCGCGAGCCTCATGTTGTCAGGAGGTCGAGTTTCTACGGAAAGCATTTAAACATACATCTAGCTAAATATCCCCCAAAAGAATAATACGATCGTAAATAATTAGTTTCATACTCAACATTTCAACCATAAAAATCTGAAAACCGTGTGCTTCCGGCGTATCTTCCGATACAACCCTAAAGCCACAATCCCCCTTGAATATTTCGAAATTTCCGCTAACTTGGGAATCCCTGCCTGTTTAGGAAACATTGGGTTAAAACAGGGGATATTTTCAAGATTACAGGGTGAAATTTTCCTTAGCGCAAAACGGCTAACGCTACAAATAGGTACAATTTTTGAAAATATATTCAGTTATAAAGATACAGCGGCTACTTCGACCAGTTATACCAATTTTATTCATGATCATGACACAAACATATCCCAAAACCTATTCCTTGGCAACTTCTCCGGTCGGCGGGCCGGATATGGGAAAATGAAGCACTTTGTGGGCCGGATTACAGAATATATACATTAACCGCATATTTATCCACATATATGGGAAATATCGTATTTAATGTGAATGTAAGGTTTGAAGCATAGACACCAAAACAGTAGCCTATATAATGAATTTATTAACAGTAGCTGTTAAAGTCAATCGGACATCTGTGGCCGCGGTCAGAGTTGTCAACAAGTTCTTTGGACGCTGGCTACATGTAGTATGTAGAAATCCTCAGGAAAGACTGCACGTTAACATCAGTTATGCAATCTAAAAAAGACAGCAATAAATGTACCATTTTGAGACGGTAAACGAACTCCTTCTGTAGACAGAGCTTGGGATGATGTAATTTGATGAAGGTCGACCCCCAAGGCACACAGATGAAACTGTGAGCGGCCCTTTCTGATGACGCGAAATCTATCTTCCCGATAATATTTTGCACAAGCGGGATTATCCAACAAATGTTTGCCATTATCATATATTTTCTGGTCTACGATCGCTCAGCATCAAGCTTGAGCGGATTGGTCATGGGCGAGGTTTTCACCGAGCGTGATGCACGTTTTCTACGATTGCTGATATACAATGTTTTTTTTTTCAATTCTCTACTGGTTGCTGACGAGTGTCAGCCGAAAATATTCGGGTGCATTTCAATATGAATATACTATTCAATTGAACTTTCATATTGGAATTTCACTTTCACGGTAGAAACTCTCTGCGGGCCGGTCAAAATCCTTTCGCGGGTCGTATGTTGCCCCCCTCTTGGTCAAGGGATACGCTATACATGCATGTAAATCTCAAGGGGACGCATTCGAAAAAGTTTTGAGAACCACTGCTGTACAGGATTGATAATGAAGCTCTGTATGTCGACGTTAAGGACTCCTTTCGGATGGTAGCCAGAGTTGAAACGCAGCATTGGCGTAGGACTGGCAGAATGCGGCATATGAACAATGAAGATGTTTGAAGATTAGCTCCGTTGGGATTTTTCAACTACAATTATTCCTTGAGTCCCCATTTTGATATAAATATTCTACAAATACGGACAGGTAAAAGACGAACTGATTACTCAATAAACTTTATCAAATAAAGGATAGAAAAAACATGCGCAGTCGCAAACACTTCCCCGTTTGACTGGTCTCAATCAACGGAATTGCACCAATAAGTTAACGATCAGATCAGTCAGTACTCGGAGAAGCATACATCAATCTGAGACCGCACATGTCAGACGACTATCCATGTCCATGTCCACGTCGAATCGGAATCACGAGTTCTTTTGTGGTCGTGTAACATATTCCGTGAATCATGGGGTTTCGAGAGCGCAAAGAACCATGTTGCGACAAAAATCGTTAGATGGATCAGCCGATTGAAGTCATCAAGATAAGCGATTGGGTCCGTAATGAACTATATTTGGTAAAAAGGTGTACATATGATTCCATCCTCGACTAATGTTGCAGTCCCATTTCAATACGCGAAGGTTAAATGGTTAATGCCCATCGTATTTGCGCTATACAATCTCCAATACCACCGAGTCTAATAAATCACTTTAAATGGTAGGCAGGCGTTCAGCAACTCTACTAGTGATGAGAACCAATCACGTAAAAAGGGTAGAGAGGCTTTCAGCAACTCTATACTAGCGATACGAATAAGTCTCCTTCAATCGTACAGAGGCGTCCACCAACTCTACTAGTAATGAGAACCAATCATCTTGAATAGTAGAGAGGCGGGCGTCCAGCAGCTCTACAAGTGTTGGGAACGTTGCCGAGGTGTAGAATCAAACGCGGCTCCGACGCGAACGTTTGACCGAAGTGCTCGAGGACAGCTGTAGTTGTCGGAAGAATCGTGTTACTGTCGAAAACCTCGCTGATTATTGAGAATTTGAACCCATCGTCGCAATGCGAGGCGTCTTCAACGTCGTCTTTGGAATGATCTTGAATACGACAGCAAATCGAAACGATTACTCATCAAACGTCGAAAGACGAAAACTGAATAAGCTGAATGAAACTAGTCTCGATGCTCACAGCGGTAAACGTGGATTGTGGAATTTGTCAATCGTCCGTTCCGTTTGATGGCAACGACATCATTCAACCGAATGTACCGGCATAAGATATAACAGATTCGACGCGAAGCAGAGGCGATTAATCCATGATGGGCAGGAGAGTCCTGAATGTAGACTGAATGCCTGCGCCCGAACCATGGCGAATTGATTCTGGGCGACCACTGTTGCGAATTGTTTCGACGCGACACTCCGATGTAAATGAGTGCCGATTTAGCAGGCGTCGAATCCTGTCTGCTGCACTGAATCTGCTTCGGACTAGGCAAACCTTGCGCATCGTTCTCGTGTTCTTCCCAATCCAACCGAATGACCCTAGTCGAAGAATAATGTAGACCTGATATTCCGTTGTTACAAAGCAAAATTGCGCAATAGTGCTTGGCTTGCTCGCTCGTTGCTCGATGGAATCTAGCAAGAAAACAGTAACGAGAGCAATTTATACATGCTAAAAAGACAATTTAAAACAGTAATCAAACACTGAATTAGTAGCAGTAGAAACACGAAATACAAATAAGGACAGTTAAAAGACGAGCTGTTCCTCTAAAAACGCTATCAAATAAAGGATAGAAAAATATGGGCAATCGCAAACACACACAAAACGATAACGTCATACTCACGTTCACACCATCCCTAGTACGTAACAATTCCAACCATATTTTGGGATATATCATTCTCGTGAGGATGGTTGGTCATTGCGAAATATGTTGACGTGTTCATGTCTTACGTTGGAATTTGCTGAGCCCTTATACAGCAATAGAGAATTTGACTTGGTTAGTATATCATTTTCCCTTTTAACCCACATCCAAATTTGTTCTTAATAATTTGGCGTTTATCCTCCTCCCTTATTTTCGATCAATTTTTGACATAGAGGAAACAATGTTGCATACAGGTGAAAAGTTCTTAACTGCGCTTCCACACGAGATTAAGTGTTTTTTAAAGAGAGACGATCTCCTGGCGGATACGGAAGAAGACATATATTTTGCTTTGGATCGTTGGTACCAGAAAAATACGAAGGCGAGGTAAGATTAAGATGTCTTTCGTATATTTCGCAACTGGAAGACCCTGTACCGCCTTATCGGTCGGCGAGATTATGATAGTCGTCGTCTATTGCAATATTCCGATTACTTTCGTCATCGCAAGACGCCGCACCTATATAATATGTCATTTAAGATCTTTCATTTAAATATCACTTAAAACTATCATCGCATTGTCAATACTACTAATATTGAATTTGTCTCAAGAAAACAAATATGTATTTGCGTCCTTCAATACGCGTGCAAGGTATTGAGTGTCGAGAAAAAAACAGATATCATTAATTCCACGGGGTACATCGATTTCGTTAACATGGCCGGTCAATGGAGAACTAAACTGTTCATGCGTGTAATTACTATTATATGCGGAATCGTCACTCCAATGAATGGAAAGCGCTGGTTAGGTTGATACGGTCGATTCGAAGCGCATGTGGTTCACGCAAGTCAGTGTCGCTGACACATATCTGTATAATGGCATATATCACTCATAAGCAGGCCTGTTTATTTTTGGATTTCTCCAAAAATAACAAAAATAGCTTAGTTTTGGATGTTTTCAAATTTTATTTTTGGAGTATCTCCAAAAATAAGAAATAAAGGTGTTTTTAGACCTAATACTACTAGAAAACTTCGCCGAAAGTATGTTATTATTGAGTATTCAAATCCTCCAACACATCGACATCATCGTGCATCTTTATCAAACTTTCTAAAACATTCGTCACAAAGTGTTTGGCCCGGAGAATGTCCTCCAAAGAAAAATCAGTGAGACGCCCGGTCAAGACCAGGGCTGGGCAAAATCGAGAACATGAGTGATTCGATTCCGAATCACGTAATATGCTTCGAGTCGAGTCGAGTAATCGAGTATCACTCATTATGATGTTATAACAGAATGTAATATGCCAAAGTTCAAATACGTACCTTTTATGCCACCTCAAAGAACAATGCTTGTTATCCATCGTCTTAAGGATACATGGTATCTTTTCGACCATACCGATTTCATTGCACTTGGTGACAATGTTCTTGGATGATCATGACTTCGGAAATGTGCTGTTTCCAGTCACGTTCGTAGCTTTGTACTATTTTTTTTTTCAAGTTATGATATGGCAAATCAAGGTTTCAAGGCGTCAACGTGGAAAATTAGTATCGAAACTGTAATTCTCGTTGATAAATTAGCTTTCAGTGGCGAGGAGCGTATAATTTCAATACTCGAAAAAGTCGTCTTTTACTACTCGACTCGAATCATTAGAATTAATACTCGATTCAGATTCGAGTACTCGAATCATTGTGCCCAGCCCTAGTCAAGACCCTTCTCTCCCTTGATTTTCGAGAAATCAGCCTCGACCATCGCAGTTGGCGGAAACATAGAGCTTAGGGGTCCAAAGAACTATCGGATGGCTTCAAAGTTCCTAAACTCCTCAGTCTTCCAATCCTTTGCTCCTGACACGCGATCGTCGATAATGCGCTTGGAAATGACGCCCGTTTTGTAAGGGAGAGACAGGGCTTGGAATTGGGACTTCGATAGTCTGTACCTGCTCGGGAACGGTCGAGAACTGCACACCTCTGGCCAGAAATCCTTCTTTGCCGCGGGCGTCATTGTCCCATTCCTCAGCTGGGCACATAGCTCCAAGACGTTCGACCAGGCGCTAGAGATCCTTCTGTTGCTCCACTATCAGAAGGCCAAGTCCGTGAAGCTTCGTGACTGGGGTGCTCAGCTCTGTGGCCATGCGATCGAGGACATTTCTTGTCCATAGTCTCGAGGAGTTTGATACGGTGTCTATGAGTCAACCCAAGGATTCACCTTCTCCATTGACAACCAACGTGTGTCAACTGACTTGGAGCCCGTACTTTTTATCTCCTGGATCAAGTTCTGTTGCCGTCTGGGGTAGCCAAGCAGTCCCGTCATCGTGTGAACGAAGTAATTGTTGCAGAGGTGGCGGTATTCGGCCTGCGCCACAAGATCCAGCCCGCACCACACTCGCACGATTTCATACTCTGCCGCCTCTTCAATACTTATTCTCTCCCCGTCACTGCTGAAGCCTATGACCCTTTTAGCGTTTCGGCGACCCCTTCCCTCACACACATGTTGCTTTTTGTTGTGTTTTTATGAGTTTCCAGGTTGTTTCAAAAGTATTTACACTACTCTGACTCGTTTATTTCACTAAAAAACTTCTCCAAAAATAACAAAAGTTGCTTAGTTTTGGATGTTTTCAAATCTTATTTTTGGAGAATCTCCAAAAATAAAACCCAATATCCAAAAATCAACAGGCCTGCTCATAAGCCAATCAGCCAAGTACATCCTGTTGATCAAGTCCATGTTCAAACTAGAATCACATGACGGTTGACACGTCAAAAGTTGTTACGAAATGAATCTTATATTGATAGTGAAAAAAGAAAGACTATCCGCTTGCTCAATTATTTCCCCGTAACGCGTCGCCATTTGAAAAAAAAAGT
The DNA here is from genome assembly GCF_051294905.1 of Botryllus schlosseri. NCBI lineage: Eukaryota > Metazoa > Chordata > Ascidiacea > Stolidobranchia > Styelidae > Botryllus > Botryllus schlosseri. The sequence continues at coordinate 22,696,102 of NC_137247.1, read as the reverse complement.
AATGCTTGATTGCAAATATCATCGTTGAAAGAAGTCAAGCTTCATTGCAAATATCATTGTACCCGTCTAATGAGTTTTCATGTTTTGCTTTCAGAAAGATAAGATTTGCAAAAGCAAGTGAATTAATGACGAACGGTAGCATCCTAGGGACAACTTTCGCGGCGCGTTTGATTAGGATTCGTTGATGGTCAAACTCCAATGAATGAATATTGCGTCAACGACTCTCTTGCGTGTATGCCTTTTTGAATTTTGAAATTATGCGCTGCAATTTTCTGGTGACCGTGCCTACCAAGAATTCTTTTGGTGTCTAATGGTTTCAACCTGCTACGATGCCGTGTATTGAATTTTATATCGGCCGTATAAGATTGATATAACTCCTTCTCAATGTTAACCTCAACCCTCCCAACCTATATCCATATCTTGCAATAACGTGCTCAACTATATCAAGTAAGCACTCATATACGACCTGCTTCCAAATTAGCAATACGAAATGAATTTTCAGCACCGCAAATGAGCACTATCGTATCTCAATAGCATGAAAAACGGAAATGTTCCGATGTATCTCGAAGTAATATGTAGTTGCAAATCTTCTCCAGCAAATTATGACTGGCCAACAATTTTTTTTATGAGTGCCAAAGATATTTTAATGGTTTGTGGGTATTTTGGGGCTGCTGAGTCTGGAAAATGACATTTGTTTCTTTGAATTGGCTCTATTTTCGGAGGTAATAATATTTTTTATATGAAAAAAAGAGAAATCGTTAACTTTAGTAACTGCCAAATGTGAACAGAAGTATCAGTAACATGCTCATTGGAAATGTCTCTTGAGCCGATGCAACACTTATTTTGGACCAGATACTCCATTATGTCTATTTGATATTGTAGCATCTCAATACTTCAGAAAAAATATAATGAAAACACCCCATTATTGAAAGCACCCCATTTTGTACAGCGCAAGTTATGTCTCTGCAGGCTATATACAGTATGTTGCTATACTGTATATCTATACCGTTATGAGTGATTTCCTCAGCTTTCTGCAAACTGTACAGTACAGTATCACACAGTAAACCAGGCGATGGGAGTGTAACAGTAAAAGCATCATTCTGATAAGCTGCAGTTACTTTTATTGCTAACCAGAAGTACAGTGTCGAGTACTACCTTCAGTTATGACATGACATCACTATCTCATTTTATAGCTATGGCGTGGTTCTATATTTATGTAAGGTGCTTTGCCACCTTACTGAATGAACTTCGAGCGTTACTAAAAGCAGTGCTTGTGCATTGACGTCAGCTGTTTTTGTTTACTGCTGGCACCGCCTAATTTTTGCTTGATCATCACATGGAATATGATTCCCGTTTACACGGCTGCCTGTGTTAACGATTGAGTGTTCAGCAATATCGCTTCAGAACTGGAAGAACATAGTAGGCACATGCTTGAAGACAGATGTAGACTCATCAAGGTTGTAGAAAAGGAGAATTTTACCTACGTCAAAATTGGGTATTTTTAGTATCTCAAAAAATAGAGTCAATTCGAAATACCTAAAGTCATTTTTGGATCCAGAGACATGCAAATACCGTTAAACCTCTGAATATTTCTTATCACCAAAATTTGTGTTGACCAGTGTTATGTATAGCGAATGGATCGAGTTCGGAATAGTGAGCCTCCATGAGTCGATGATTATATTGATATTTTACATCCATGTTCATAAATAACGAAATTTGAACATTTTTTCACCCAGCCCCATCAATTTGCATAATAATTAATCAAAAATACAGCTCGTAAGGAAAGGTGAGGCACGGGCGGGTCGTGCCTCACCTGCGCCGCCCGTGCCTCACCTGCGACAATGCAATTCAACATAAATAGCTCGGAATTCATAATGGCTGATATCAATCAATTGCTATCGTCACACTGATTCCGAAAATCCAAATTTTAACGGTATCAGCGCACCGAAACTCGTCCAAAATTTCCAACGAAGGTGACATTCGGCTTTATTACAGAAACTGCCATCGCAGAGAAACGATGGTCAGGTGAGGCACAAACAAATCTGCCTCATGCATTATTCGCTAACAATTAAACAATCGCAGCACAGTGAAACGCGCTATCGATGTCAGAATAACAGTCTTGTAGGAATTATACAGTAGCGACGGCCAATGCGGAGCAAATACATTCCCTTACTTATGTAGCTGTTATGTGTTTTCCATCCATTGCTACGTTAATTTGTGGTATGTGACAGCTACTTGCATATGCTGCATTGTCGTTGTTTGTAGTCTTTATGCTGTATTCAACTACAATACCTATAACCCTTGATTGTGGTATGTGATAGCTAACTTACATAGCCTGCGTTGCCGTTGTTTGTGGTCAGTGGTGCCACTCATAGTGTTTTTACACTAGATCCAGTGTATTCGGCAAATCCAGTGTTTTTACTGAAAAAATATTATCATTAATTATCCGTAAAAACTTGTCCATTTAGCACAATAGCGTCCAGTCCTACATGTATTGTAGAATGTGGAATTGCAACGGCTGTCAGTGTGCAAAGAAAATGCTCTTCTATAACCCGTTGCTGTTCTTATTCGCATTTTGGGTCTCTTTATCGGGTACTTTACGAGCGTGCGTGTTTGCATGCATGTGTGTGTGGGTGTGGGGGGGGGGGTCTGTGCCTCACCGGCCAGGAACCTCACCGCACGTCACTGTGGGCAAAATACTTTTTCACGAGCCGGATGAAATCGTCTGGCCAACTAGTCCTGTAGAATTTGGTCAAGAAATGGGTCAACCTATAAAAATTTCTTATAGAGACGTATTATATACTGTTGGAAAGATAATTTTACCAGCTTTACAATGATAGGTTTTGTCACTTTTTTACCTTGGGAAAAAAAAAGTTATGTCACTTTTTTACCTTGGGAAAAAAAAGTGCAAGTAGAGCTATCATTGTTCGTTATAACTTCATTATGTTATTGCTTACTTAATATGGTCTGTTTCATTTACCTTGCTTGTTTTTTTTTAGATAGTGCTTAGTCAAAAAGAAACAGCAATTTGTGTTAAGTGTAGAAACGGCTATTGGACTGGTGATTCACTGTGTCATTCGGGAGCTTATTTCTGAGTGATAGTACCACACACCCTTTAAACTAGGGTTGCATTTAAAACAAAAATCAATTAAAAAGAAACTTGTTTAAAACAAGGCCCTAATTTTAAACATTTCTTTATTGTTTTTTGTTTTTAAGCCATGACATGACGTCATAATGGATTAAAATTGACCATCGAAAAGATAGGGTAAATGTAGCCCCTTTGACAAAATATCAGTACTACAACTGTTGAACCGACTATTTTGAGGATTCCACTTCCAACCATCCCATAACGATATACGTCGGCTAAATTTGGTAGTAATTGTCCGTGTGCTCATACAACATGTTTTTGGAAAGTATTTACACAATTATGGCATAATTTTATAACTTGAAAAAATACAATTTTGTATTTCAAAACACCGTTTGTTTTAAATGCAACTCTACTTTGGACACTATAATTGGTCATGCTTTGAAACTGAATTGTGAAACGCAGATCGCAACTTGTCAGAAAAATTAGGGAAATGGCAATTTTACGTACATCCACACATCATGCCGTAATTTATTGAGAAACCATGCGAGATCCGAAAAACGTTTGTGGTGGCTTTATCGAAAATTGGTATTTCTTCACTGGCAAATAATTTTTCTCAGAGAAATGGTATTTGATCTGTGGGGTTCAGATTGTCATAATAGAATAATTAGACACGATCCACTTAGGCAGCTATTGATAATTAGATAGGCTTATATTTATTTCGAAGTTCACGGTCAACGTAAGGGCAATCCTTTTCGGCAAAGGTTTTCTTGCAGGCGATATCTTGGCACACTTTTCAAAGTACCATATTGGCAAATATACTTCGTATGTTTTCGTGCATCGCGGCGTGGTAATGGTCGACGCCGAAATGCCTATTTTTATTTTCTATAAATCATGCTTTTTTTCTTGGGGAAGGGTACTCAATAATCAAAAATTCGGCAACATGAAATGAAATCGCGACCAGCGCGATAAAAATTGAAAATAGTTGCATAAATTTTTGATAAGTAATGTATAAATAATTTATGTACATTCAGCGACATTCTTCCCTTCGAGATCGCGACCCTCAATTGGACGATTTGGGATGCGGCAGTTACGATCCTGGTAAGAGGTCAAAGTCCGGACGCTGTTTTCTGGTTCAGATTTTACTATTGGAAATATTTTCCGCTTCAATCGCCTATATATATAGATATTAATTGCATGTGGTATAGACCTACTCGTAGTCAAATCAAGGCTGTTATTACAGCCATCGGCGAAGGGTTCATACCATGTGCTTGAACCAGAAGTAGGCTACGCAATCCGAATTCCCATCTGTGATTGGCAATACGGGAAAATAATTGTATTGGGTTTTGTTATAATGCTTTGTGTGACTAGTAAATCAACTGGGAATGTCATGGAGATATCTGCCCACATTGAATTTGGTACTGCACCCAGTCATTAATTTTAACACGAATGTATTCCAAACAAATCTCCGCTCCGCGGCGATGTTGGCTGCCTATGATTTCATAAATGTGGTAGCCTTAACAGCCACTAAAGCGCGGTAACTGAATATATTTTCAAATATTCTACCAATGGGTATTGTGTCATTATAAACATTTTGCGTCAGCCGAGAAGATACATGTTGCGATTTCGTATGTAGCCACCTCCGACTAACTGTCGAAAGTATGCGACCACCCTCCCCCCGACCAAATATACTTGGATATTTCTGCCACTTGTTGTAGTTTTCACGTGTCTTAAAAATTACTACTTAAACTGCTAAGTGAGTTGAAAATATAGGGAATTACTTGTGCTACTTGAGTAGCAACGCCAGTCACTTCTACAAACTCTGGTTCAGTGGTTCTCAACCGCGTGTCCGTGAAGCATTTCCACGAAGCGAAGTGGATTTACAAAATAGTTGATAACCTAATTTATATTTCTCAAATTAGGAAAATCCCGAGGCAGTTTTGCTTCATTACAGTAGAGCTCACATAAGCAGGATGGCCGTCTGAGATGGGATCTCCTGCTGTGTGGACTAATATTAGTTGCTAAATTGCCAATAGCCCACTGATACAAATATTTGGCTGTGTAGAGCTGTTTTGCTGGGCATTGTGTAAAAATTAATGGTTGGATAAGTAAAGTCAATCACGGAGACTTTGAAATATTCGCAAAAATCCGTTTTCTCCTGCGATATAGGCCTACATAACCATTTCCATAAGAACTTCGAGATGAGCTGCTATTTATCAATTAACAGGCTTGACGTTATATGTTCAATATTAAATAGTTTGTCAATTTTGGTGTCATCATTGTTCCGATCATACTCAAATGTGTCGTCAGAAGCATTTTGCCTTATTATTACAGTCGCCACCACCTTTATTTGTCTAAATGGATTATTAGCACTCGCTGATATGAAATGGAAGCCGCAGATTTTAAAGACACGACCACGTATTTGAAAAAAAAGTAGTTGAATAATTAGCTTCGAAATAATAAAAGTCAACCCGATTTCTACATAAATAGAATGCTGTTATTTTCAAGAAAAGTAATTTTGTTGCGGTTTATCACTAGCCTACAGTTATCACTTGTACAAGACAGATGACGATTATACGATGATTGAGCTAAATTTGAACTAAAACTTCGGGGGGGGATCCAAAAGGGGTCCGCGAATACAAAAAGGTTGAGAATCACTGCTCAAGTTCATAGTAAAATATTACGAAATACCGTCAAAAATGAAAAGCATTTTGTACATAGAATTGACGTTTAATATTGCAAAACACAAACAAAAAGCCTCGATATCATTTAAAAACATCTCTGCCTCTCTTCCAATATGGTACTTGGTGTGGGTTTTTGAATTTGTTTACCAGTGTAATTTTATGGGTCGAAAAGAGCTTCTGATTGAACGATGATAGAGAATCACTGAATTTAAGTTCACCGAAAACTCACTCATTCTGTATTACAACAACCCTTGTTTCATGATAGATGATTTCAATAACAATATTTGAATTGTTGCTATTGTATGCTAGCCATGATGTCACCAACGAAAGCTGAAATTTGATTAATTTATGAAAATGAGAAAAATTGATACGGAAAAGATCTGAAGTGATGGAGAAATTATTAGCACAGAATCGGATTCAGCAACCATAAATTAGCCTAAATCAATCATTGAAATTTTCGACGCTAATTTTTTTTCGAAATTTATAAACCAGTGTTATCTCCGTCTCGGTCAACTTTTGCCCCCTTAACGTATGATAAATACCTCTCAAATAACGTTATGTTTCATTGTTTTGCTGTTCGATTGTTAGTTTGCTTTACTGGGGGTGATATTCCAATTTATGGTGTTGTATTCTGATACGAAGGTATCGTATTTTTAATGTTAGGCAAAATAGTAGTGCTTTATCCCCTGCCACGTTTTTGGTCATAACCTTTTTCCCCGAAGTAAAAAAAAGTGACAAAACCCATCATTGAAAAGCTGATAAAATTATCTTTCCAACGTCTTTATAAGAATTTTTTTAGGATGACCGAAAATTCTACAGGACTAAACCGGCCGTGAATTTTACAGCCCCGCTGTATACTTTTAGTTCGGTGCAGATATATGGTTGTATGTTTTAGCCATGACCGAAAAACCACTTTTTAGTGAACTCCCGCCCAAAAAAACAACACTATTCAGGGGCCCACTATGGGGTAATCGATGCAACTTCTGTTGGGCATGTGGCATATGTGCATGTGGTTGGTAAATTGTGTGAATGGAGTCTGTGAATAATATTATTTCTTCCTTATATCACTACCAAGATTTTGGCCTCTCTCAGCCCACGTGATCAAAGCTAGTTGTAGAGCTTGTGGACTTTGAAAATGCAGGGAAGGTAATTGCACCCCGTTAAGTCATGCTCATGTCGCATGGATAAGACTATTCATGAGCCAGCCGAAATTCCGGTCCGCTCCAGCAGGTTGCACATCGGGTGAGTTCCAACACTGAATTGCTCGCAGCGAAAAAGTTGAAGTAGCATAAATCTTCCAAAAATAAGATATTGTCTATGTTGATCTATGAAAAAAATTCTGCTCTTTTCAAGCCTACAAAATTCCGGACATTGAGGCATATTTTAGCATTCCGGGAAATTCTGGACGTATGGCAACCCCACCCCAACATAAAGACTGTTCCCATCAGCGCGATGCCAGATGAACCTTATAGACGTACAATGTACAAGTGTAATTTTATCCAAATCCCCGTGAGCGTTTTGTCAAAGCACTCCGACTATAAATTCGACTTCCAACTTCACACTCTGTCACTTTCCATTTAGGCTTGATGGTTACCTTGGTGCGTTGCCTGCAATTCGTTTTGCACTGCTCTCGTCTCATAAGGTAGAGAAGGTCCTTGGGTCAATGGCGATGAATGGCAAGGAGCGCACTTTTAATTTGCGGAAGAAAATCCAGTCGTACCACAAGAAATTCGCGAGGGAAAGAGTCGACCACGAGATGGCGAACCCAACTCCGCGGACTCCACGCGGTAACGTGCTCTGGTTTAATCATGTTACTGTTTATGGTGCTCAACAAAGTAATGTTCCTATCTTATTATTCCTTTTGATCATATCAGTGATCATTGTCATTACTAGGGCGATTTTCTTTAACTTGTCAAAAAAATGAAAATTAGGTCAAAATTGTAACGCTATGTCAAATGTCAAAATTGTTTGCAAAGCTAAATAGTTTTTTTCAACCTGCATCTCAGGTTTGTATCGTATACTTTGCACTGTCGGTGAACTTGTAGCTTGTAGCCTGCTTTATGGGCCTACCGTTGTAGACGACTCATTGTCTGGTCATTGTGATTCATGAACGTTCAAATGGAACGAATGGGTTGACATGGTATTATAGTCAACGAACCCCAATATCCTAACTGAAGCAAGACTGCGTGGGGATTTATTCTTATATCAGGACGGGCATGATGAAAACTTGTGATGTACACAACATTGTACTTCTCCATTCTTGGCAAGCTACTTAGTAAGGATAGACAATTTCTAGCCGAGGCTGTAGAAAAATATCTCTCGGTGTCCTTTAGTTATTTCCACAACATTGCAGGATGTAACTACTGGAATTCTTCAAAGGTCCAGTTTTCGGTAAAATAAAAGTTTGTATACGAAAATATATACAAACATCTATATAGATGTTGGCACAATTTTGTCAAAATTACGTTTTTAGGTCAAAATCCCCGTCTTTTAGGTCAAAATAAATCGCCCTAACCATAACAATAAATCAGAAACAAGCTGTTGGCTGTAAGGCACCGAAGCCATGGGTTTGACTTTCGCTTGGCAGCAACCTCTCAGTCAATATTTGCAGACATTATTTTGATATTCCGAGAAACAATAGACATCGAAGTATCTCAACTTGAAACTTGACAACATCTGAATTGAATATTATAAGCTGGGAATTATTCACCACACCGCTATACAATTTGCCGCGAATGTACGTTTGTGTCGGTCCGTGTTGGGACCAGGCCACTACCTTCGACTCACAAGTCATATCGAGTCATTGCAAATTTTGACTCTAGTCGAGTAAAATCACTCGATTCTTAGAGGTGACTCGAGTCGAGTCGAGTCAAGTCCCGTGTTCAAGTGTTCAAGTCACGTCAAGTTGAATATTCGAAGAGCGAGACATGATTCAAAGTCATTGCATTTTGCTAACTGTTTCAAATAAGATGAAGTTCGCATTTCTGCTGAATCGAGGAACGAATAAACAGTTAATTATTCACGCAAAAAGGCACTGTATCACAACGCATACCTATAACTGGTCTAAAGTACAGCGTTGTAGCCCAAGTCTATCATTATCAGCCAAAATACGGGATGCCATACGAAACCTTAGACAGTTGAAAAATGAGACGGTGCAATACTTTACCCACCTACATATCCATTATATGCAAATATAAAGGTATATGAACAATATTTGTTCGATTTTAATCGTACAACGGAAGCTGTAAGCTCCGATCAATGTGTTTGCGATCAATTTGTTTGTGATGTAACAATGGACGCTCGGTAAAACGCCCAATCATTAAATGATTGGTTGGCAATCCGAACTTATACAAGATACAGCGATTTAGTCGAAATAGATTGCTTGATGACTGAAAACTGACTCGTAAATCTTGTTTCGATTCACGAGTCAATCTGCATAGCTGAAACGTCGAGTCAAGTCAAGCCAAGCTATTTTTGCAAAGCGAGTCGATTCAAGTCAAGTCATCGGAAAGAGGTGACTCGAGTCTTCTAAACACTGGTGTAGATATCACGACTAAAGACCGATCGCTTATGAGTTGGCCCATTATATCGATTCGATATCACACGTTTAAATGAAAATATGTATCGGTCATTGGTGGTAGAAAATGTCGGTAATGTTCATGGTTCTATACCAATACCGAGAAAACCATAACCGAGAATGGACGCAACCAAGAATGTTTACCAAGAATGGTCATTACCGAGAATGGTCATTACCGAGAATGGACATTACCGAGAATGGACACTGCCGAGAATGGACATTGCCGAGAATGGACACTGCCGAGAATGGACACTGCCGAGAATGGACACTGCCGAGAATGGACACTGCCGAGAATGGACACTGCCGAGAATGGACATTACCGAGAGTGGACATTACCGAGAATGGACATTACCGAGAATGGACATTACCGAGAATGGACACCGCCGAGAATGGACACAAACGGGAATGGACACCACTAATGTTCCCTTTAATTTTTGACGAGTCTGTACACACCAGAGATGAGCATGGATTAGGATTAGGTTTTGAAAAAACAGGATTTGTGAAATTTTGTCGGATTTGGACTGGATTTGGATTAGACATTTTTTTCAGAACGGATTAGGATTTGGATTGGATTTAGCTATTTTCTGGGAGATTGAAATGTCGTGTGGCGAATGGCGACAAACTTTATTCAGATCAGTTATCAAGTGAATCGTTGGTTGTGAAAGAAGATTTTCGAATCCCTCCATTGCATAAATTAGTATTTTTTCTGAATTTCCAGTTAAAATTGGATTAGGATTGGACATGGACTTGAATATGAAAAAGTCAAGGATTAGGATTTGGATTTGAAGGATCGAATTTGGATTGGATTAGGACATAGAAATTTCAAATCCGCTCATCTCTGGTACACACTCACCAACTCTCTGCGCGGACCCTTGAACAACAGTGCGTAACGACTGAAAAAAGGTCATTACTTCTGATTTTTTGTGCGCAACTTAGATTTTCTGTGCTCAGAGACTGTCTCAGCACTGCGCATTTGCACACGTGCGCAGCTTGGACACCACTGAGAATGGGCATTATCAAGAATAAACGCCACCGAGAATGGACATCACCAAGAATGGACACCCTCGAGAACGGACACCACTGGGGATGAACATTACTGAAAATGGGCAATATCGAGAATAAACGCCACCGACAATGGACAACACCAAGAATGGACACCACCGAGAACGGACACCACCGGGGATGGACATTACTGAAAATATTGGCGTCCGAAAATAGCGAAATTTCGACCTATCTTCTCTGGTTATAAGGTATTGGGTTGCCGGATACGGATTATTCCGATTTTGCCGGACGCGTCTCTCCGATCCACATCCAGATACAGGAACAGGGACCCCTGTAACAGATTCTATACCCCGATAACTCGTATCTCCGTAACGAAGCGCCGTAGAGCTCTGAGAATATCATTTTTGATATATACACGGTGCGCGTAACAAGTTGGCGCAATCTGTCCGAGAGTCGAAAAATCGAAATTTTTGACGGACCGTTTTTCGGCCGTCACTGGTCACAGACACCTCTAGAATGTATCGGCACGTTGTTCCCAATCCGGTTTCTGCTGTAAAAGACAAACCGAAACGGTCGTATGTCTGACAGGCTCGTAGCGACCATTTAAAAAGTCACCGTTTTCGACATATTATCGACCGTCGCCTAGCAACGGCCTGCCAGATCCGGATAATTCCGGGATTGCTGGACGCGTCTCTTCGAATTCCTTCTATCGGTACCCGGATCGTGGTGTAGGGACACGTGAGTCCGGTTCTATACACCATTAATATACACGAATAACCTGCATCTCAGTAGCTAAGCATCGGAGAGCTCTGCGAATAGCAGATTCGAGAGGGCTGCATTAGCCCAAACAGGTTGGCGGGAACGGTTTGTTGGTCGATTGGTCAAAAACCGAAAACTTTCGCGCGCTTTTACTAAGTCATGTCTGATCGCAGACACCCTTCGAAGATGTCGTTGGGGTCGTCTAGCCTAGCTATAAAAATAACTTGTCACACGGCGAAGATCGGCCGTAAAGGGTCTCGCATTCTCCGCAAGAAAAATCAAAAATTTCAAAATCGAAGAGTTTACCGGAACAACACTAGTTCTGTCTTGGTCGGAGACACCCCTAAAAAGCGTGGTCGCGTTTGTTCAGGTCGGATCTAGCTGGAACAAGTGACCCGAAGACTATCGGATGTATACGAACGGCTCGCAATCGCCGTTTGAAAATCACCAATTTTGGCCTGCTATAGCCCGTAAATAGTATTATGCAACAAGGCCCGACTTGTATGGGAGTGTCCATTCTCGGTAATGTCCATTCTCGGTGGTGTAAATTCTCAGTAATGTCACCTGCTATCGCCCGTAACTAGTACTATGCGACAAGGTCTGACTTGTATCGATAATGTCCGTTCTCGATAATGTCCATTCTCGGCGATGTCGATTCTGTGTAATGTCCATTCTTGGTGGTGTCCATTCTCGGTGGTGTCCATTCTCGGTGATGTCATTCTCGGTGGTGTCAATTCTTGGTAATGTCAATTCTCGGTGGTGTCCATTCTCGGTGGTGTCCTTCTCGGTGGTGTCCATTTTCGGTGGTGTCCATTTTCGGTGGTGTCCATTCTCGGTAATGATTTTCTCGGTATTGACCGGACATCCATTGTCGTGACGTCACTGCATAGTAGTGGAAAAACGGATAACTATCATTTGCGATTGATGGGCCGTGAACATTGATATATTGCGTATAGCTCAAGTGTCAACATGTAGCCTTTTTATGCAGTGTATTACATATCCAACACCGACGCTTGGTTGGAATCAGTCTCTGGATACTATAGAACAGTAGTTATCAACCTTTTTATCTTCGACGACCCCTTTTGGACCGTCACGGACCCCCGCGAACTCCCCGAAGTTTTCGTTCAAATCCAGCTCAATTATCGCCAATCGTCGTCATGTCTTGTGCAAATGATAACTGTACGCTAGTGATAAACATAGTAACAAAATGAGTTTTCCGAAAAATAAATCATACAACAGGAGTACGGATACTGTAGTAATTGGGTTAACTTTGAATATTTGAGAGCGAATTCTGCAACTGCCCCAAAGTTTCACTTCAAATTTAGCTCTTATCGTGCGACCGTTTTCCGTCTTGTTTAAATAATAACTGCAGGATAGTAATAAACAGCAACGAAGTGACCACTGACCGTTCATGAGAATAACATCATAACATCGTACAGCAATTGGTAAGACTTTTATTATTAAGTCACACCGAATTCTGAAGCTGAATGTTTTGGAATATGTGGTCGTGTCTTGAAAATCCGCGCCTTCGATTTGATATAAACGAGTGTTGAAAATCCGTTTTATCCGTTTTCACGATAAGAGGTTGTGGCGAATGTAATGATGACGCGTAACGCTTCCGACGACACATTTGGGTGTGACCGCAACAAATACGTCACCAAAATAGACAAACTAATTTTGTTATTGAACATATAACGTCCAGTCTTGTCATTTTTATCTGGCAGCTCATATTGAAGTTATCACGGAAAAATGATTATGTATAGGCTATCATAGACGAAACGGATTTTTATAAACATTTCGAAGTCACCGTGATTGACTAATCCAACTTTTTATTTTCACACACTCCCCAACAAAACACCTCCATGAAGCAAAATATTCGTAACAGTATGCCGCTGGAAATTTAAATGAGTCTTGCACAGTAGGATATTTCATTTCAGACGGTCATTCTGTTTATGTGAGTTCTGCTGGTGATTGAGCGAAACTGCCTCGTGATTTCCTTTTTAAAAATATATATAAAAATGTTAAAAATATATATAAAAATGAGGTTATCACTTATTTTATACGTTTAGAGGCTTCGTGAACCCCCTGAAAATGCTTCGCGGACCCCTCAGTGTTCTGTTCATCTTAGCATAGCGGGAATTAGTGATCGAACCATCCGAGCAAGCAATTGGGTCCTACCACACGTTACAGCCCGTAAGCAATGTAACGTTCCCGCAAAACGATTAAAACCTGTTATTCTATTTCAGAAAATAATTGTCTCGGAGTGGGCTCACAGTTCCTTTATGGCGCAGAAAAACTTTTAAACACGTCAAGTAGAATGCCGAACTTGAACCTTGGCGTTCCGTCCTCACTGCTGTATGTCTTTTCCAGTTCATAAGAAATTATAAATCATTCTTTTTAAAGCTGTTCTTAAGAAGAACCTGTACGTGTTGGGAGCACCGAGGGATGAAGGGCAGTTCCTTCAATGTTATGATATTAATAGCAACAAGTGGACATTCATTGAAGAAAAAATATCTATTTCAAGGTTGGTCTTCATTGCTTGGATTAGAGCTACAGTCGACTATGCTTAATTCGGACAGTTTGGTGCCGCGCACTGTTGTCCGAATTAAGCTGAGAAAAGGATTGTCCGAGTTGACCAAATAATCAAATGTTCGCATCATACAATGCGCAAAGGCACTCCGCGCATTTAACCTACGGTACTGATGCGTAATAAATTGATTGCAGATGCGTTATACCGCAGTAATTGGTACAATTCGCATAAAACGCGTTTAAGTTGTACCTTCAGGCTCGTGTCTTATAGTATTTTCACTAATATTGTGTACTCATTGTAATATTGTGTAACACAAGCACATTTATGATATCTCCACCAGCACAATAGCTGAACTGTCCACTAAGCGTCTTTAATTTTTTATTCGTTTACTTTAATGAAGAATTTCACTTTTCCTGCTAAACGTTTCTCTGCCGATCTGTTCTAGACAATGAATGCAATTGCACTCAATTGAAAGTGACTATGAGTTTGGAACAGACTTATGCGAGTGCATTGTCGATTGATATTGCATTGATCGGCATTTTCCCACTATAATCAGTCGTCTGGTGTTAATTTAGTGTTTATCGTACCATAGTCCTACACGTAGAATTTTTATTTATGTCAATTTCCTGAGTATTTTGTCCCAATAAAGCGATTTTCCGGGATATCCGGGGTCTCAATTAAATGAAATCGACTGAACTGAAAAATGCAACCAGCTCTTCTCAGTCAGGTCAAGTGTTTTCTCGGCGGCATATTCAGTTTTGTTAGCTTTTGGTCATTATTCTTCACCAAAAAATTAAATTTTGTTGCAAGATGGTGCGATTGTTGCAAGATGGTGCTTTTATTTCAATTCAAGGTTTTGCAATTACAGCCGTTTTAAATACTACTAAAATATATTACCAAAGTCGAAATATAGGCACATACAACTAATCAAGAAATCAGAATTTAGTTCGATGGGGCTCAACCTAACAGATGAAGGTAGAAGTTAATATGTTACACAATAGATACATAAACACTTAACATCACAAATGGGTTTTCAATGCGAAATCCTTGCCAACATCAATGTGTAAAGTGTGAAATTAAAACGAAGTGCTCAAAATAGCTTGACAAAGACTTCTCCGGAACAAGGTGATATAAGAAACTGTTACTGATATATTCCGACGATAAATCCAATAACAATATAAGATATAAATGATTTACACTGAAAAAAATCTCGCTTCAAAGATTCTCTTCCATGTTTGAAGTTATGAGCGGATCTCTCTTTAAGCACCAACGGTTATCTGCAAACATGTTTACGTCAGGGTTACCATACGTCCTCTTTTGAGATGATTTGTCCTCTTTTTTTAAAAACTTTTTTGAAAATGTCCTCGGAGGACGCCCTTTTGTCCTCTTTTTTGAGAATTCTGGCCATATTTATAGCAAAATTCGACTGAGACGACTGTTGGGCACCGAGCGAGAAAGTTGACCATTTTTTTAAGTCAGCCACAAGACCACAAAGTGGGAAAAATTTACCATTTTTTGGAGAAGGCTACTCCGGTTTTGCAAGTCTGAAAATTCTGAAAGGTGTCCTCTTTTCAGATTTCCAAAATATGGTAACCCTAGTTTACGTTCCTGTAGCCCTGATACCCTTCCACCTGGCGAAGGTATTCGCTGAATCTCCCTCCTTGTTGTTCGCTTGACTACTCGAAAAGCTGCCCATGCCCATGGTAATTTCTCTACTGCACCTATGTGTGCAGTAAAACCTTCGTCTTTGATCAGTTCACAGATCTGCGGCCTATGCTCAAAGCTGATATTAATCCTGAAACTTCTTTACTATATACTAGAGCAGTGCATCTCAAACTTTTTTTTAGACAAGCCCCCCTTTTTGGTAATGAAAAATTTCGCGCTTCCTTCTCGTCATATTACTAAATATTAATGAGAGAAATCAGATTGATAGTAATCCCAACGGATAGTTTAATGGCATTGAAGGTTATGGCTAATGATGAAAGAATTCTCAAATTTGAAATTCGGACAATAGACAAATAGAAGTACCATGAGTTAAAGCTAAATCACGCGAAGCGCGAAAATATTTTCAGGTAATAGCGGCTTCGCGTCCCCTACTTTGAGAACCACTACTATAGGGAATGATCTTCGTCATAATAGATATATTTTCTAAACTTCATCGATATATTTTCTAAACTTCATCCAAACATCATTGCTAAATCCTTTTCATGACGTCACAGGTCTTAATCGCATAACGCTGAAAGCTGCAGTTTTCGAAAATTCAAATGCAATTTGCAAAATATCTAGACCTGATTGATAAATACGGACAATATTTTGGATTCGGCGTCAAAAAGTACACTAAGAACCGTCAATACTTGATCAATAGTAATCAATAGTCAATAGTAATCTTGGAATTAACGCAGCACAGTGTAATCCATCCCCCGTCATCCCTGCCTCATTCGTGGACTAGAAAATCAGTCATCAACTACACCGGCTCTACGTCTTTTTCTAGAACTGGCGCTGGGATCGCCGCCTTTAACGGATGCGTTTGGGTAGCCGGTGGGCGGACTGCCATCGAAAGGAAGCCACTCGACTCTGTGTGTTCCTATGATCCGAACACACAAACGTGGTCCGACGAAGAACCTATGAAACAAAAGAGATACGATTGCGCTCTTGCAACTGTCGACGGAAAGTTGTATGCAGTGGGTGGCAGTGATGAGATCGGTGAGGATGGTTTGTGTATAACATGTCACCTGTAAAGGAGAACGTACTATGCCGATAGGGGTATAGCCTGACTAGATTCCTTTCTGTTGAATTCTTTGTTGTCGATATGATCGATGTTCGGGTGGGACATTGAATGATATGGATGGGAAGATAATTTAAAAAAAAAACGACGTCACTTCAAGTAGCCTTTGTCGGGTAGTGCAGATTGCTGATCAAATATAATGTTCCAGTCGATTGCTTGAGTTATTTTGAATGTCTCGATATCATGCCACCCGCTCGGTTTCTCTCTCGCGTGGTAAATAGAATTGTTGGGATGACTCGAGTCATGACTTGATTCGAGTCAACTTTTTCGGATGACTCGACTTGACTCGAGTAACTTTGCGAAAATGACTTGACTTGACTCGGCATTTCAAAAATATATATCGAGTGATCGTCTCGTTACTCGGAGCAAAATTTACGAGCAAATTTCAAGTCGTCAAGGAATCGGTGTCGATAAAACTTGTTATATCTTTCACGTGGTCGGATTGTTTTTGATACCCTAAAGTGACCGGCGAGTGAGACCATAATTTCATTCATTCAATGATTTCGCTTTTTCCTGAACCTCCATTGTTCCATAACAAATACATTGACCGCAAAGTATGTGATTGAATCGGTTAGCGTACGCTGTCGCTAACTAACAGGAAAGCAATCTGATAGCAAAATATCTGTCTCTGTTCTACAGACTGATTAAAGGTGGCGGCTGCTCACCTTAACCAAACGTGTTGTATGGTTTAAATCAGTGGTTCCCAACGTAGGTGATATCGCCTCCAAGGGGGCGATTTGGCGGTCTAGGGGAGCGAAAATTACAAAAGGGGCGATAGGGGGGCGAAAACGGACGAAGGGGGCGAAAACAATGAATGGGGGCGATGGCGCGTTAAAACGCCTATATGGAGTCGGGACCGTTTAGAAATTCATGCAACTTTTTCAAAAAAATTTCGCGCTGCGCGAGATTTACTATTGTCATATATCCTGATTTTGGGGTACCCTTCCCCCAACAAAAATCCGCATGATTTATGGAAATGGAGACGTTGCCGTCGGTCATTACTGCGCCACAACGCACCAAGACATATGAGGTTATAAACCATGTAACATACGACTCCGAAAAGTGTGCCAGAATTATCAGCAGCGAGAAGACCTTATTGACCGAAAAGGAATGCCCTTGTGTAGACGGAAAACTGCGATATATATACATATATGTTCAATTGTCCATAGGCACCTCATCGACCTGCGTCGAATGTTCCTGTCCTGGCGATCTGAACCCTACAGGACAAATGCCATCCCGCAGAGAAAAAAGTTTTGCCAGTTAAGAAATAGGCCTACCAATTTGAAATCCTGTGCGTCTTTTAGTTTGGTACGTTATAGGGATTTCCATATATTTTGACATAGCAGATATAGGAGGTCACGAAAAAGCATCATGCAACGAAGTCAATATAAAAACGGGTCCACCGCAAGATGTTTAATTACTATTTAGGGTCCTACCTTTTCCAACACACTCCACTCAGCTCTACCGGTAAATCTGATTATGTGAGCAGAGAGAGGATAAAAAATTGATAACAATATATATGCAATTCCCGACCATATTGACCGATTCAAACTATGAATTACATAAATTTGTCGCGCTTCGCGCGTTTAGGCGAAATACGGTGACTCACCAAACACTACATGAAATAGGGCATAGATAATATGTAGCGACAAAAAGCCCACTGGCTGAGGGGGTTCTGGGGTTTGGTTTATCACCATACGGGGGCCCAAGACCAACGTTTGGGGGGGGGGGGCTCATGAAGTGCTGTACAATCCTGATGGGAGTTAAGTTGGAGGAATGAATTTCACGAAAATTTTGCTGTAAAAGTTTAATTTCGAGGTCGAGCCGAAATGTTGACCTTTTTGTTAATAGTCAACTCGCCGGTGATCCCAGTTTGTATACCCAATTTTCGGTTCCCAATATTTGGGGGGGGGGCGATGATCGGTATGGAGCTTCAAAAGGGGGCGATGAGTCGATAAAGGTTGGGAACCACTGGTTTAAATTGAATTCGAATGTAGTTTATATTACTCGTCAACCATTGGCGCAAGCATAAATGATATCCCTTGGATATATGTAATTGAGTAGGGGAGACCGGGGACGAATGTAACTAGGGGCAAATGTAACAATCGACCTCACCGCTAGTAGGATGGAGAAATCAGCTTGATATTTTAAGTGCGCATGCAGTAGTTATCTCTCCTATTATACCTGGAGTTACGTTGAGCTACGATGCGAAACCCCGGAATAATTTGCAAAAAACGAAATTTTTGACCCTAGAGTAAAGTTTTTCTGGTCTGGAATAATTTGTCTAGACGAATAGTACCTCAAGTAGTTACAACGTAATATATGTAGCTGGAACAATGTTACTATAGTCTACCGCAGAGGTCTCAAACTCAAATGTGCTCGCTGGCCAATTTCCTACTTTTGATGGCGCCGCGGGCCGCAGCACCAATGATAGCAGAATTCAATGTATTTCCAAGTAGACCTTATTTGACGGTACCTTGCAGACTGACATTCCACACGCATCGTAAAAATGTGATTTACTATTGTGAATCACGCCTGGCACGAAATAAATAACATTTTTAGATGTTTGAATGAAATTGTTGCTGTATTTGGCATAGTTTGTCAAAATAATTAGTTGTAGACAACATGCGAGAGTGCAAATACGTCAGGACATCGTAAAAGCTGGAGCGTTATAATTTTGCAGCCAGCGGACATTTGACGTGCCGCAATTATATAGGTAGAATTTAAGAATTTTACAAAGATTGATCTGATCAGAGCATTGGAGTAGCACGGCCTAATCCGGGTCTCGGGTACACTCCTGATAACTAGGCTATTGATCATATCATGATCAAAGTCAAGTTAAATCAACGTTAGATTTACCTTCGAATATTCGAAGAGATCAATAACAACTTGAATATAATGATTACTGTGCCATAGCAATAGAAATGTCCAATCGCCGACGAATCCATTTGTGTTAGAGCTGTGAAGCGTAGGCTACGATGACTTTATACTCGCCACATTTAATTGGCGATAATAACATAGATAAGATACCCAAGATGACACAGGATGTAACTAACTATAGGCCTACATCAAGAGGGCAACATAATTCTAATGGTTGCCATACCGACCTGCTTAGATATCAAAATAAGCTACGAAGCGCAGGCTACGACCTTTTGATATTTTACAGTTACAGTTTTACAGTTTGATAGTTTGTTGCGTCTATGGTTGTACCAAGTCACGGGGTTCCGCGGCGGAACAAAAGTCCTTCTCCGATTGTATCTTTTGACACGACTCAACTCGAGTCATTTTTATTTTATTACCCATTGAAGCCTTGAAGTGGGCCGTGCTACAAGTCGGCTGATACGGAATCAAAAATAAGGAATCGGCCTGGTGTAAATGATCGTATAGTCGACAAACACCATGAACACCACAAACAACAACGGTATTGAGTCCGAGTTCGATTAATTCTAAAACGGTCGCGCATAAGTCCAAATCACAATTTTCAGTACGAATCATCAACGGGTCATGTTTATTTTTAACCATCATAAAAGAGTAATGTCACGTAATAGGTAATCTTCCACTGCGCCGACACTTTTGTGAAGTAGTTTCTGGCTGCTGGAGTAGTTTTAGAGCGAATTTTAAGTTCTCGAATTAAAAAAAAAATTAGTAGTTAAATATTGTCGAATACTTCGAAATCCAACATATCGTCGCGGGCCGCACAAAATGGTCTCGCGGGCCGCGTGTTTGAGACCTCTGGTCTACCGTGATGATAGAAAGAATAGGACTTGCATCGCCGGGAAGGTACCATACTGAGACACTAATCATGGTCGAGCGTGTCAGGGGCAATCGTAACACTCTGTTACTTTTGCCCCGTTATAATATGTTATCAATTCTGAATGTCTTTGTTCATATGTTGGTATTACCATTCATCTACTGCAGAATAATCTTGCAACAGCCAGAAGTTCACCAGAACAGATACCACCTTGCGATAGCAATTCTAACATGATCATCTGTCGAAACGGCCATACAATAGTGGTGATGTGAATCTGACGGTTCGGTTATTTTCGTGATTCAACCACCCAGCTTTCTCATGTTGATCGACTTTTGGTGTGTCGAACTTCAATGGTCATGACTGAATTCTCGTCCTCTGACTTTGATCATGGCCCACTTACATTTTGAAATTTGATGTGAACAATTTATTTTAATTTTGTACAGCACAGAAGAATGTCATTATAGCTTTGACGCCACACAATGTTGCGTCCTCGTTTTGCCATACTATCATCGGCCCATTCAACCAAGATATGTTAGCCAGATCGGTTTCGCACATTCGCAGGTGACCGAATGACCAACACATTATGCATGCTAAGCAACAGAACCTTGGTAGAAGAGGCCGAATATGTGTAGGGAGATGATGGAATGAATGTGTCTCTTGTACACTTGATGCTTGAACAAGACACGAAGGGTGATATTGCATTCAGATGCCATAAATGCGATGGGGCGTAGCCTGGAAGCGTTCAAACGTCTCTTCCTTTAGTTTTATGCAATAATACAATTTGTGCTTCCGTTTTCGTTGTTCATTTAATTTGTGTTTAGTTATAAATAACACTGTTACGATTGCCCCGCAAGGGTGGTACAATTGCCCCTGGGTACGGGGCGATTGTGACATTTGAGCAGCGATTTTTGCGACCCAAAATTTCCATGATTGATTGTTGATTGAGTTCCAATTTAGTTTTTATATCAACTATCGAGTTGTTGACTTCTTTATATAAAACTTTGGAAATGAAATTTCCACGAGAAAAACACGTAATGTTGGAAAATACAAAAAGTGTTACAATTGTCCCCGGTCTCCCCTAGAGCATAATATCACTTCGTTTCAACTATATCTGAGGTTTCGTATTCTATTCTCTATGATGGTGGAGATTTATTGACGGTTACACAGAAGTATAAATCGAATCTATGGTCGCACTGCTGTATCACTTCCGACTCAAAAGAGATAGCCTACGTGAATCTCGATTTAATGATATATACCGGTTTTCGAAGGGCCAATCACCGTATTTCCTCAGGCAATTCGGCTGTTTGCAAAGAAAGCTGTTGCTAGAATTGAACCTCGAAGGTTCGTAATACAATGCAATATACTCATGTTGGCTAGGTTATAAACTATTCAATGGAAAACAAGGGAATAGATTGTGAGGTATCATTTTGGTCCGGCCCTCGAGTGATCTGAAGGTTTGAATCCGGCCCGTGAAACAAGTTGAGCACCTCGCGTGATTTCTTTTCCCTCGAATCCTTTCTTTTGGTATTGGTGCTCCCTCCATAAAATTGAAAATTATAATGCATGAGTAAGTCGAACTATATTCGCAATTATGAGAGAACGTGTGGTCCAACATGGGACTAAGCGTCTGCAGTCACAGAAAGATCGCCGGCGATAAGACCCTAGCTAAAAATTATAGACACATGTTCAGTAGGGCTGTTCAAAAATAACTTTTTTTTACCGGATTCCAGCCATTCACTTATTGAATTGTCAGGTTACCCTAAAAACGCTGCACACCAAATTTGGTGGAATTCCGAAAAGTATAGGACTCCGCGGATCCAATTAAAATATTTAATTTATTAGGGAAAATTGGAAAAAAAAAATTCAAATTTTTCTGCCAACCCGATGAAATTGTTGAGCTGTCTTTAAAGACCATGCAAAACAAATTGACTCAATTCCGACCAGTAAAAGCGGAGTTAAGTGAGTTTTTCGATGATAATCCTCGGATTATCCTAGATCGGTTGATAATTCGAATATTATCAACCAAAAACTCACATAACTCCGCTTCTACTAGTCGGAATTGAGTCAAATTTGTTTTGCATGGTCTTTAAAGACAGCTCAACAATTTCATGGGGTTGAAATTTGAAAATGTTTTTTTTTTATTTCAATTTTTCGTAATAAATTGAAAAGTTTAATTGGATCTGCAGAGTCCTATACTTGTCTGAATTGAACCAAGCGTTTTTTAGGGCAACCTGAGAATTCAATAACTGAATGGCCGGAATTCGGAAAAAAGTTATTAATCTTCGATATTGATATGTCCAGGCTCCGAATAATCCTGAATTAGCCCAGCAGTATGCAGAGGCGACTCGCAATATGTGCAAGTAACACAATTATTAAACGAATCCATTAATGATCTATGAAACAATTTCGTGCTTCGCGCAGCTACGGGCATCACTACACACTGACTTTTTATAACGATCGAGTTTCATGCGTAGTCATAAAAGTCTTGTTTTCGGCGTTACTTCATCCGGTTCCCTACTATCGGACGACTGAAAAAGGTCAGCATTCAGGTGACCCGCGTAATGGTTCGTAAATACTGTTTGGCCCGTGGGCCGACAAGGTTGAGCCCCCTGGTGTTCACCATCAGATACATTTCAGCGTCTCCAGAGTTCAATCAACGCACCTAGCATCGGTACCTCGCTCGAGTATATTGTCGTGCTTCTACGCAATTATGTAAAGCCAACGAAAAGTTATTTCGAAGAGTTAGTTCCTCGAGCTATACTTCGCTGAAGTACGACAATGAAATGTTTGTTCAACAGTAGGGTTACAATACGTTACTCGTTTTGGAGGATTTGTCCTCCATTTGAGGTGTTTGAAAATGTCCTCCGAAGACGCCAAAATGTCCTTTTATTATCATTCGTCTTGTTTTTCAGAGCTTTTACAGCTAAGATAACGGTTAGATCCGAGTGAAAATGGGCATAAATGACGATAAATAGGAAATTCTGGGTTCGATCGAAAGCGACGACGTTTGTTTTAATCAACATCACTAATTTTAAGTAAAAAGTGTGTGAATCGGGATTCGACCCACTAAATTACTCGACAAAAATAGCGAAATCGACTGATTTTGGGTGTGATCAACTAACTTTACCGATTTGGTAAGAGTGATCTTCTTTTCCGATTCCAAAATATGGTTATCCTATATCAAAAAAGGTACGTTGAAGACGTCGGAATATTATGACGGGTCGGAGTGGAAAGATGGAGTATCCATGAGAGAGACAAGAGAACATCTGGAACTCGTGTCCGAAATTGACAAACTTTTTGCAGCCGGTGGCCTGTATAGAAGGATCACTACCAAGGTCTATAGGACGTCGATGGAGCATTGCCGGCCAACGGTGGATAACAGTTGGAGAATGGCCAATAAAAAGAATATCCCGTCAGAAGGAGGCAGACTTGTTGCAACGCAGGGTATCGTGTATTTCATCGGCTGGGATAAAAAGAGCACCGTTGTCGAACATCAAGCATTTTCGGGTTTTTGGTGCACTGCTGCTAAGCAAACCTTGCGTGTACCACGAAAGGCTTTCGCGGCCGCCGCTACCAGTGGAATATTATACGTGGTCGGAGGCTCGATGCAGTTCGCAGGGGAGTTTCAAGAGACCAAATCCTTACAGAGCTTTAACCCTGTGACCGGCGAGACGAGAGACCTAGCGGATACTCTCAAACCGCCCGGTGGCGACGTGAGGGCCGTAATAATTGAACGCACGATACTGCCTGAATGAACTCATTATGTCCGATGTTTCAATGTTTTCGTAGTGCGATTGTACCATTCTCCTACGCAATGTTTTGACTCTGTAAAACCTGTCCTGTCCAGTTACACGACATGACATTTCAATTTTCGATTGCTTCAAAACCGTTATTGATTACATGTTGGTTGTGTATCACATATCCTGAAATGTGTATGTGTCTTGTAATGGTGTTATGTCAAGAAGCAAGTTCCTCCATCCGTTATTCCTAACAGTTGCGCCGGCGCCGAATGTGCCATTGAACCTATTCCCACATAAATCACCTTTAAACGATCGGGATATCGGTAGAAAATGTTGTGCGCAGCAACCGCAGATTTGACTACACTCCGAATGAAATTCGCCTAAAGGTGTTAGGCCAAAATTAGATGTGTCCAGACAACAGCACACGATCCAAAAGGAATGATTGGAAATTTACATGACTTATATTAGCTTAGTACTACTAGTTACAAATGAAAGATTTCTTTTTAACGTACCAAAAAAAGAGGAAACGCCGTATATTACGTTATAAATGAATAGATATGACTTGGAGCAATGTTAATTGACTCAGCGTCAGCGAAAATCATACAATAACTTGATGTGAGAGCTTCTAGCTGAATGAGAGTTTCTGCGATCGACGATAGTCACAGATAAGGCGTCACGAGATTACAACTGTAGCGGTTTTCAGCGCGTTTTATCCAGATTGTTAAATCGTCAGAGGTGATTCCAAGGTTCCCGTCCATATTCATTAGTGACGAAACGGTAGCATATAACAGCAATATACCCAGGGTTGTCATCCACATGGACCGAAAAATAAGGACAGTCGAAAAATTAGATTAGCATCAAACAGCGTTTTTGTACATACTTCGTATTTATACGAGGCGTGGCATATCACATTCCATACTTTTCGCCGGAAATGATCTGCTCCAGCAACTCCTTGTCATTAGAAAGTGCTTCATGGATCTCACGACAGCTCAGGCCTAGGTTTAGGTTTACCTTTGCTCAGGGCCGACACAGTCGCCCTCCCAGCTTTACTCTCGTTTTACCAGACAGAAATGTTGCGTCACAAAGCCAAACATCGGTCACAATCCAAAATTCGAGGCTGATTTTGGGGGGTTCCAGGACAATGAGCAGAATAATATTTATGTTTTCGTAATCAGTAGATCAGCAGCTTTCCATTGATACCTGTTTTATCGAATTAAGTGCTCGGCAAGCCGGTCAAAAATGGCCGTAAAGTTGCCTTCGCAAAGTATGACGTAACGCAGATGCAGTGAGCCACTCAGTCTCGCTGTGTTTACACTATAGATTACAAACCTACGGATAGATACGCTAGTCCCGCAAAACCCGTTGATACGCTCGGGCAAGCAATTACTCTTATTGCTGAGCTAGTGAGCAATCCAAAAGCAGCATAATTGGTAATGCTATAACTGACGACCAGAGCGATGAAAATTATTAAAACTGGTCTCAATCGAAAGCTAGTATCGTACTGATTCCGACAATTCACAATAAAATTTTGTCAGTTCAAATGAACTTCTCTAAATAGCCCTCAAAGTCAAAAATCGGCATTGTTCCGAACAATCGCTGGACGAAATTGGCCATTGTTATGCTCGTTGCGTCGCGGCGCTGCCATTGTTGGAACAATGCCGATTTACAGATTGTTACGGGCTGTTTAGGGAGGTTTCATTGTCCTATCAAGATTTCAATTCGTACTTCTTGAAATCAGTGCGACTCTAGCTTTCGATTAAGACCAATTACAGCAAATTTCAGCGTCCTAGTCGCCGGCTACAGCACTACCAATCACGCTACTTTTAGATTGCTCAGCAATACGAAACACTGCATGCCCAAGCGTAACCACCAGGAGTTGCGTATCTATCCGTAGGTTAGTAATCTACAGCAGAGGTCTCAAACACGCGGCACGCGGGCCGCATGCGGCCCGCCGGACTATTTTGTTCGGCCCGCGGCGACATTTTAGATTTTTATTACTTTGACAGCATATAAGTGTCACATATATCTTTTCAGGTTATAAAGTGAGAATTCTCTCTTAAATTTCTCCGCGAGCCTGCAACTATTCATCAAACTTCACTATCACATCAATTGTAAATGCTACCATGCAGTGGAAGATTCACGTTCTCGCCAAATTTCCAATTCATGCTGACAAAATCTGATCCTTAGACGTTTCGTGACCGAAATTTGTTAGTTAGACTTGGACGCGACCTTTCTTAGAATTAGCCTACTCAGACTCGGGCTAACTCGAAGGTAAAATGAAAATGACTCAAGTGGACTCGGAGTGACTCGGAATGCCGTGAATTTGTTAGAACCATGGAATCAACAAACTATCATGGGAATAGTAATAGATCAAAAGGTCGCAGCTTGGTATTTCGCTAACTAAGCAAATAGTTATGGCAACCATTGGCAATCTGTTAATTAAGGCCACTTAAAGGTACCCAGTACCGCGGTGGTACGCTCCAACGATGTAACGACAATGGGCCGTTCGACGTTCCGACATTTCAATCACTAGGACACATTCCATAATATATTTATATTATATCTATATTTTTTCTGCTTCTATATTTGAAGATATTTGACCATGAGGTTAATAGCCTACTTATCAAAAGTACACCCGAATCCTGGATTGGAATTACAATGCTCAACTTAGAAATGTTGTGATATCAGATCAGTCTCTATTATCAATCAGTTAAATTCAAAATATTTATAGTAGCTGCAAAATTATAGCCCGATAGCGTTTATGATGGCATCATACATTTGTCCGCCCATATGGTGTCTGTATCTTGATATGAAGTACAACAATAATTCTATTCAAATAGTTATAAATGTGATGATTCTTTTCGCGCAAGGCCTCAATTGATACAAGAATAAATCACATTTTGACGATGTGTGTTTACTGTCAGTCTGCTGGATCGGCTCACTTTCAAAAAGCCAAATAAGGCCTCCTTGGTTGGAAAGACATGGAAAACCACTATAAATGCTGCGGCCCGCAGCGTCGTCAAAACTGGAAAACTGACCCGCGAGCACATTTGAGTTTGAGACCTCTGATCTATAGTGTACACCAGTGGTTCTCAACCTGGGGGCGCGCCCCCCTTGGGGGGCGTGAAAGCATCTTACGAGGGGCGCGAAGAAACGGTCCACTGAAAATTTTTTCTCGCTCTGCGAGATTTACCTCATATTCACACGTGTTTCTCCATATATAGGCCGAATTTCGTATTATTGAATTCTCTCATCAACAGTTATGACCTTCCTAGTCATCAAACAATCTGTTTGGGTTGTTGGCATCCCGATTGGATTTTGTGATATAACGATAAGGGGGGTGCGAAATTTCTCTCTATTATAAAGGGGGGCGTGTCTAAAAAAAGGTTGAGAACCACTGATGTAGGCCTACATCGGATTTCATCTTCCGGTTGTAGTCTATTGCCATACTTCTTTTGTCCACCGTGAGAGTTGAAAAGCCATATTCACACAGGTAGGCTATGTGGCCGGAAATAGCAAAAGAGCTGTTGCAGCTTGCTAGCAAAGATCTGAAAGACTGAGCTCCATCGACTGCACATTTGGCCAAAATTGAGTCAAGGTAGCTTTTTGAAACTTGTCTTTCCACATCTATCGGCTTGCAATTCAATCAACTGTTCAGTAATGCAGTCCATATCTCGAGTTCTACTTATAATAGACAACTATAGATTGTCTCGGTGATTAGCACATGTCCCTACGATTTATCAATATCCAAATAACGTCAGTAAGTGAACAAGTCGCAATAATCAATTACCAATACTTAGCGTATATCGCGCCGCAAACGTGTGCAATGTGGCTACGTGCAGGACCGTAACAGCACTTCGTCAACCCCCCCCCCCCCAAAAAAAAACGTTGGTTTTGGGCCCCCACAGGGTGATGAATCTAACTTCTGGGGGCTTCGCCCAAAACCCTCCTCTTCCGATACCTTTCTACCCCTACTTCTCAGCGAAATTTTTGTACTGTTGGTAGCCGTCTCGTTTCGAATGAACCGCGCGAAGCGCGAAAATATTTTATATTTGGTCTACATGATCGGGAATTGCATATATATTGCTGTAAACCTTTTATCATGTCTCTGCTCATCTAATCAGATTTACCGGTAGAGCTGAGTGAGGCGTTTCAGAAAATGATAGAATTCACGCGTATTTTTTCTGGGGGGAAAAGTACCTAATAATCAAGAAATTCTAGAATATCAAATCGCGCGCAGCGCGAAATTTTTCAATAAAGTTGCATGAATTTCCAAAAAAATATTCTATAATTTATGTTAATTCACGAAATAGTTTTGGCCCTCCCCTTCGAGATCGTCCCCAATTATGGGGGTTGGGGACGCGGCAGTTTCAGTCCTGCATACGTGTGTTTGAAGAACTGTCCTAGGGGTTTATACTTGGCATATCCGGTATGTGAATTGTGAATTGTGAATAGTGAATATTCAGCATTAAATTCCGAGTCCATTCGTACTAAATTCAAGTCAATCAGACCAAAATTGTAGAGTTTATGACCATGATAGAATCGCTTATGACAATTTTAACTATAGGCTACCTCGGACATAAATTTTGAAAAATTCCAGTTGGCGATAATAGGGGTTTATGCCTGGCATGTTTGGTAACAAACCAGGAAGATACTGCAGATGTGAAAAGTGTACCCGTTTGGCCTGTGATACTTGCAACCAACTGGTTTGCCAAAGACACAGAAAATCTCAGAAGAACGAAACATGTTTGGAATGCTGAAAAATTTTTTGCAGTGCAGTCTCGTTGTTCTTGCGTTTGAAATATACGTGGCAAAGCAATGCTTATTGGGATAGGCCTATCTTTACTATTGCTTCCGGGGCTGCATTCATCGCAGTGGAATATATTGACTCGAAGGCTTTTAGTGCGCCTTGTCAGGAGTTAGCGACACAGTAAGAGCATACAGAAAGATAGACAGGCAAGCAAACGAAAAGCAAATTGGCAAAATATGACGTAACAATGCAATTATAAAAACCAACGGTAGCTAGTCAAAGTCAGCTGTACCAGTACTCCGGTAGTCATAATAAAAGGATAAGAGAGAATCAGATTATACAATATACAGAAGACGTAACAGACAATTAGCGGTATATATTAATGGAATATTCAAAGATTGTATACAAACTCTTTCTCATTCTTATGGTGCCGTTAATTCTTGATAAGGGAAACCTGAAAAGTCACCTAGGTAATAAATTCTACTGCAATGAATGTAGTTCTGAAAGCGCTATTCAAGTTGAGTACCGCCAGTCACATATGTGAGGCATCTATGGCTTTTTATGACAGCTATTAAGGTTACTAACATTTTAAAATAGGTATTTTGCGAATCACGCAGCCTAATTCTCAAATCGGAATTTGACGAAATCGGACCAGGACGGGGCTCATGCACTTTCGGACCAAAAAGCAATGACGACCTGCAACGCTAGTGAAGCAGAAGGAAATGCTACACATCCATCATTTGCAACAGTAACGTCGAAATCAAAGAATACAACAACAAACAAGAAAACCAAGCAAAAACACCTATCTACAAGAATACGAGATATAGGTCTTACTTTGTAAGGGGAGAAAACAGCCTTGAACTTGATATCATACTAAAAGAGATGAAAACCAACACCATCACTGCAAAGTACCATGAATACATTGAAGGAATATATAAACTGAAAGCCGGAACATTCGTAAATCATAATGAAGGAAGAGAATAGCGGAAGGAAGCTAAAAGACGAATTGCTACAGCAGCTAAGCCTAAACCCTACGCAAGCAAGGTTTACCAAGATAAACATAGAGCTCCCAAGGCGTCCAGCAACACATCTTATTGCCAAAGGCATAGTATGTGAAACTAAAAAGGACACGGCAGTGAAACAACTGAACGAATAAGGATTCGAAACGGTTGTCAATCAGACAAGAGTATATTACAAGAATACTAACTATTACAACGGCTTCACTAACATCTGGATGAAAGATTTCAATAAAGAAGATATGCCAGAAAGTATGATGATTGATGGTTTGAGATGCTGGATCAAGACTGCTGCAGATGCATATCAAAAGCGATGCTACAGCTGTAAGAGGACGGGTCATATGGCCAGAGATTGCCAAGCCGAAAAATTGGAATGCACGAAGTGCGGCCGGCTTGGCCACAGCACAGAAGAATGCAAAGCAAAACTTAGCAGAAGACAAAGCGAACACGAGGCTGAAATCGAAAAGGCTGAGGGAGTCAATGATCAAACCGCAATTGTTATTGGCAACCCTTCAATAGAGAAGACTTCCCTCAAAGAGTTGACTACACACAAAGTTGTGGTAGATCCGACATTCATTACTTTAACGAAAGGATATTTCGAATGCGCATCGACGATGACAATAAACATTTTATTGTTTATTGGACCTGCGAAATCCAAGTGAATTCGTTCAAAGCTTTCAGAAGTTTTTGGCCATTCGCGATACTGACGATCAGGCGCTTTCATTACCTTCCGGCAAGCGTCGCAACTCTTAACGAGATTTTCAATGTCGCGATTAATGGAAGGCCATGCGATGTAACGTCGAGCCATCTGCTTCATTTCCGCAATACCCCAATGTCCTTCGTGCAACAATGATAAGACTCGTGAGCGAAGTGACTGCGGAATTACTACGCGCTGAAAACCATCAATATTGAGCATGACTATGCCTTCGTGCAGAGAAAGCGAATGTTTGCGAGTCGAAAACCAAGAAAAATCATCAATATGCGTCTTTGGATTCCAATTGCCATGAGTGACAGATAATTTTACTAGTTTCATGGTTTTGTCCTTGAGCGTCGCGCCGCGAATTTCATTGCGAGTTAACGGTAAGCCATCGAATGCCATATTAATAGCGTGAACGATCTCCGCGTTTTCACGAATTTCAAGTTCGTCAAACTCAGGGTCTGGACCCTTTGGTAGGCGAGATAAACCGTCCGCGTTTCCGTGCTGATTAGTCGGTTTACAGCGAATATCGTATTGGTAAGCCATGAGCGTTAGTGCCCATCGCTGTAAGCGTTGCGCTGTAATCACGGGAATTTTCTTGTCTGGCGAGAAAATAGCTAAAAGCGGTTTGTGGTTCGTTACGAGCGTAAATTTTCTTCCATACAAGAATTGACGAAATTTAGTGACTCCGTAAATGATTGACAGAGCTTCCTTCTCTATTTGAGAGTAGGATTTTTGCGAATCGGAAAGCGTTTTCGATGCGTGCGCGATCGGTCTCTCTTCGCCATTGTGCTCGATTGAGAGGACAGCGCCGATTCCAAATTGCGAAGCATCCGTTGACAAAATGAGCTGCTTGCTTACATCATAATGAGCTTACTGCGTAGCGTCGAATACGTCGGTTTTGAGAATGCGAAAAGCTGCGTCACAGTCCGCATTCCAAATGAATTCCACGTCTTTTTGAAGAAGACTATTCAAGGCAGCGGCTTTATACGTGAAATTAGGAATAAACGCGCGTTAATAATTGACTTTGCCCAGGAATGCCTGTAGCTGGCAAACATCCTGAGGTTTAGTCAACTGTTTGATTGCTTCAACGGGCTTGTTAGACGGGCGTTTGCCATCCTTGTCAATTATGTGACCAAGATACTCGATACTACTTTTGAAAAATTCACATTTCGCGAAGTTGACGGTGAAACCATATTCAGTGAGGCGCTCAAGGAGTAGCGATAAGTTGCGAAAATGATCGCGTTCATCAATGCCAGTAACGATTATGTCATCGATAAAACTAGCAACACCAGGTATGCGGGCGATCATGGCATCAATACAACGTTGAAAATCTGCGGGACTAGATGCGACTCCGAAACACATGCGTCAATAACGGAATAGACCGAGTTGCGTGTTGATGACACACAAATTCTTTGCATCATCATCTAATTCTAGCTCAGTGGTTCATAACCTTGCAACCAGCGCCCCTCAAGTGGCGCTGGCGATTTTAAAGGGGGCGGAAACGCTCAGGGGCCGGTATGGGGGGCGCTGGAGAAAAATGGCTTCGCAGTAGATGATGTGGTGGCAGGATATATCCTTAATGAGTATTCAGAGCAAATTAACAACGAAAACTTCGTTATATATAGCCTACAAAAGACATATAGGCTTAATTGTCCGTGGGCGCCTAAATGACTGGCACCAAATGTTCCTGTCTTGGCAATCTGAACCCCAGAAGAGGAATTCCATCTGGCGGGGAAAAATTATATGCCAGTGAAGAAATACCAATTTGAAATCGTGTGCGTCTTTTAGTTTAGTACGATTGGGAGACAGGGATATCTAAAACTAGATATTCCTGTTGGGCAACGAAATCATACCAACGGGTTCACCCGCCCGAATATGTTTAATTATTAGTTACGGGCCCTACAGTTTCGAAGACACCTCACAATGTTCGCTCTACGTTTTGATGAGTCTGCGCACACTCTACAACTCACTGCGCAGAACATTGGACAACAGTGCGTAACGACTAAAAAAAAGGTCATAACTTGTGCGCAACGTAGATTTTCTGTGCGCAGAGACCGTGTCAGCACTGCGCACGTGCGCAGCTTAGAGGGAACATTGCACCTCACTCAGCTCTACCGGTAAATCTGGTAACGTGAGCAGAGAGTACAAGGAATTGATAGCAATAGCCTATATATGCAATTCCCGATCTTACTGACCGATTTTATCATGAATTATCGAAAGTTTTCGCGCTTCGCACTGGCTCACTAAACAGTACAGCTGATTTCGTTGCTAAAGCGAACAACGTGATGGGGGCGGTCGGTTTATCACCCCATGGGAACCCAAGACACAAGTTTTTTCGGCGGGCCTGACGAAGTGCCGTTTCGTTCCTGCCAACGGGTATACGCCCGAAGATGTAAAATTATTATTGAGGGGTCCTACCTTTTCAATCACACATCACTCAGCTCTACCGGTATATCTGTTTACGTGAGAAGAGAGAGCATAAAAATTGATAACAATATCCATGCAATTCCCGCTTATATTGACCAATTCAATCATTATTTATTAAAACTTTTCGCGCTTCGCGCGCCTAGATGAGCATAGCTGTCTCAGTAAATGGACAGTGGACACCCAATGTAGATGACTAGTATCAGCAAATAGCGGATAGCAGAATGGGGGTCTGGGGGCGAAGCCACCGGAAGTTTAGTTTATCACCCGATGGGGGCCCAAGACCAACGTTTTTTGGGCTGACGAAGTGCTGTTACCTCCCTATGGTAACGAATTAATTGTACGTACGGGCACGCCCGAATATGTTTAATTATTAATTACGTGCTCTTTATTTTGCCATACAACAGCTCACTCAGCGCTACTGGTAAATCTGATTTCGTGGGCTGGGAGGATGAAAAGTTTATAGCGGCTTATATATGTAATTACCACCTCTTCATTCATGCATTATAGAAAATTTTGGCACCTAGGGCGACCAGGCCACACAAACTTTGCTGACCATCGAAATCACGCTAAGGGGTTCTTGTGGGCGAAGCCCTGAGAAGTTTGGTTTATCACGCTATGGGTGCGCAAGGCAATCGTTTTAGGGGGTTGACGAAGTGCTGTTACGGCCCTCCCTCCTACTCATTGTCTTTATTACATTCCTTACAATATGAGGTTGGGGGGCGCTGGAGCACGATAATTTTTGAAAGGGGGCGCTGGAGGAAAAAAAGTTAAGAACCACTGTTCTAGCTGAATATAAGCATCGGCAAGATCAATTTTCGTGAAAATACAACCACCCTGTAACTTGTGAAGGATTTCATCTAATGAGGGCAGGGGATGTTGATTTATCTGAATTTGTTGATTCAATGCTTTGAAGTCACCACAAATGCGTACTGATCCATTAGATTTGGCGACGGCAACAATTGGTGCTGCCCAATCACTATAATTGATTGGTTCGAGGATACCTTGATTGACTAATCTATCCAATTCGGTTTGAACAGCGATTTGCCTTGCGAAAGGCAAAGGACGTGGCTTGTTGAATACGGGCTTGGCATTAGGTTTCAAGTGAATTGTCACCTTTGTCTCGGTGCATCGTCCTAATACATTAGAGAAAACGGAGGGAAATTTGGACTGAAAAGATACCAATCTGTCGTTCGAATCAGAAATGTCGATAGTATTACATGATTGCGACTTCACCATCTGCGTGGAAATTGCATCCAAAGCAAACGTTACCTTAGTGGTCATGGAGAAAGCATCGCGCCAATCGAGACCAAAAATGTTTTGCCCACGGTGTTCGTCGAGAACTACCAATTTTAAGCCAACTTGAACTTCGGTACCCACCTGCACGGTTACAGTGCAAATACCTTTCACTTTCAGTGGCTTGTCGCCGTACGCTACGAAAGAGCAATGGTATGATGAGAGTTTCGGAGAGCCCAAGGTTTTGTATCCAGTCAATCCCACCATGACGGAGGGTGCACCAGTGTCCCACTGTGTCGGCAACGGAATGCCGTTGATGCTGGAGTTGATCCAGAGCTGGTTTCCTACGCGTCGATATAGTTGGTCGATGTCGAAGGAGAGGAGCGGCACTGAGCAGAAATTGACGGATGTGACCTGTTGCGTGATACTAGGTTTGGTAGACATGCACACAGGTTTGATGACCTTTACGACCACATTTCTGACATACTGCATGTCGATATTGACAGTCTTTTCTCTGGTGATCGATGAAACAGCGGCTGCAGGAGTTCAGTCTTTCCGGGAAGTTGCCTTGGATGGTTTTGGAAGGTTTTGTCCCCTTCTGATAATTTCCCGTCATTTTATTGACGATGGAAGTATCTTTACCGTTACTCTCGCCCTGGATAACCCTATCAGTTTCCAGCGTTCTCACGTATGTTGCGGCTACTTTGAGAACGTCGTCAAGGGATGGATTGGTTTGTGTTAGACCATTGGTTCTTAACCTTTTTTCCTCCAGCGCCCTCTTTCAAATATTATCGTGCTCCAGCGCCCCCCAACCTCATATTGTAAGGAATGTAATACAGACAATGACTAAGAGGGAGGGCCGTAACAGCACTTCGTCAACCCCCCTAAAAACGATCGCCTTGTGCACCCATAGCGTAATGAACCAAACTTCTGAGGGCTTCGCCCCCAAGAACGCCGTAGCGTGATTTCGATGGTAGGCAAAGTTTGTGTGACCTGGACGCCCTAAGGTACCAAAATTTTCTATAATGCATGAATGAATAGGTGGTAATTACATATATAAGTCGCTATAAACTTTTTATCCTCTAAGCCCACGTTGTCAGATTTACCAGTAGCGCTGAGTGAGCTGTTGTATGGGTAAATAAAGGACACGTAATTATTAATTAAACATATTCGGGCGTGCTCGTAGGTACAATTAATTCGGTACCAGGGCCGTAACAGCACTTCGTCACCCCCCCCCCCCAAAAAAAAAACGTTGGTCTTAGGCCCTCCATCGGATGATAAGCCAGGCTTCCGGCGGGCTCCGCCCCCAGACCCTCTTTCGGCCATTTGCTGATACTAGTCATCTACATTGGGTGTCCGTTTACTGAACCAGCTATTTGCGCCTAGACGCGCGAAGCGCTAAAAATTTCAATAATTAATGATTTAGTTGGTCAATATGATCGGGAATTGCATGTATATTGATATCAATTTTTATCCTCTTTCTGCTCACGTAAACAGATTTACCGGTAGAGCTGAGTGATGTGTGATTGAAAAGGTAGGACCCCTCAATAATAATTATACATCTTCGGGAGTATACCCGTTGGCAGGAACGAAACGGCACTTCGTCAGGCCCCCCCAAAAAACGTGGGTCTTGGGCTCCCATAGGGTGATAAACCGCCCAGCAAACACCCGATGTCCAGTTGACTTCCTGCGGAAAAGACGCAGGACGCCCAGTGTTACTTCCCTGGAGTGGATTTGTCGACTACTAGAAGCGTCCTAAACACTTCCTGAGTTGGTCTACTATGGACGTGAAGCGACTCCATATGGACTCATTGGATCTGCTGCGAACGTGACGTGACTCCCTATGGATGCGTCAGACCTACTGTGGACGCGACGTGACTCCCTATGGATATGTCATTTACCACCTGTTCTATTCCTCAGGATTACCATATCAGGACTCCCCTCCTAACCTGGTGTAATTACATGGAATTCAACATCATATAAACTAACGAACTGTTTATATTGGGTTACTGTAAAACGACAATTGCAAAATACAAGTACAACATTAACTAATGAACTATTACTGGTAAACAAAGTTCAGGCTTACGTGAAAAATCGATCAGGAAATCACTACGAATAAATGTGTCAGTGGGATTTTGCATATAACAGCAAGTCAATTTTATATTACCCTTACAAACATTTCAATTGAAGTGCATCATGAAATTAGAAATAAACGTGTCACATGACTTTGAAAAAGTACAACTGCTAATACAACTAAAACAGGGAAAAGCATGGAGCAATCATAAGTAAAATTTACATTGCATATTATAAAACGATGCATCATTTGCACCGCATCATGTTAAGAGCGCGCGTGCGTATTCGCAATAAACTTGGTTGCAACAACAGTTTTCTTCTTGGTCTTTGTTTTGCCTGAAACATATACAACAATGTCAGCAAATCATTTGTAGAGCCACTCTGCTGACATAGCACATGAAATTTGCGTCAGAGCTGCTTCAATTTCTATTCCCTCATGCAATAATTGTGATCCGCTACTTCTACTTGTGCTGAGTGATAATTTATGACGATACTACAATGTCTACTCGAGTACGGGAGCTTCTGACGTTGTGATACAGAGTATGAAACCCGTCAATCAAATTATATTGTGGAAACACCTCAAGTACATACTTCAGTACTTTCCAGAACTTCTACTTTACTTAAAATAGTTTTGATAAGTCATGTATATCGCTGCTTGAGTGCTTGAATCCGAGTAGAAATACATTGCGTTACTCTTACTTGTACTAGACTACTGACGCTACAAATATTTCTAATTTAACGCTGAACATGATTGCTTTCCTTATCTCTGTTTAAAAGCATACAACTACGACATTCCTTAAGTCTCCATATTTTGACCATGTCGACACTTGGAAGTAGTTTGATGTCTTGTAAATCGCTATTTATACTATTTAGTACGGTACTAACGATGAATACTTTGACCACCCTTATTTGGAACTTATCACCTACTACAACTAGGGCTTGCCACGAATCTGAATAGAGCAACGATAAGTCGAAACAGATGATCTTTTAGGGTACATAAATTGAATTCAACAAGAATTAGAATTCCGATTCTATGTACCACTGCGAGGCCTAAAAACATAGATTC
Source organism: Botryllus schlosseri (assembly GCF_051294905.1). Taxonomy (NCBI): domain Eukaryota; kingdom Metazoa; phylum Chordata; class Ascidiacea; order Stolidobranchia; family Styelidae; genus Botryllus; species Botryllus schlosseri. The sequence continues at coordinate 22,658,924 of NC_137247.1, read as the reverse complement.
GTCATATCGCAGAACACGGCACATGTAGGACGTAGCTACGCACGATCGTGTGAATGACAAATGTATTGTCTCAAAGTACCATAAAATAGGAATTATCTTAAATCTAAAAAACATTCTTCGATATGATGTAGAGCCGGTATTCATTTTCTTCGAATTCGCATACGAGATAGATATTTCAACTTTTCCTTGTTCATAATGTTGTCACATCATATAGAGCAGAGGCTTCAAATTTAAATGTGGTCGCAGGTCAATTTCCGGATTTTTGACGACGCAGCAAGATAGGGATATTCAATGTATAATTTCCAGGTAGGCCTTATTTGACGGGAGCTTGCAGACAGGCATTCCACAAACATCTCGAGAATGTAATTTACTATTGTATTATTCACGTTTGACACGAAAAAATCACAGTTTTGAATATTTCAATAAAATTATTTTTGTGCTGGGCATAATTTGTTAAAATAATGAGTTATAGAGATGATGCAATAGGATGCATCATGACATCATCAAACTCTGGGTTATACTATTTCAGTCGGTGGACCTTTGACGTGTCACAGTTGTATTTTAAAATCTACTGAAATTTGATCTGGTATCAGAGCATTTGAGCGGTGTAGCCTAATCCGGGTTTTGATATAGTCGTGATAAGTAAGCTGTTGCTACTGTCATTACCAAAGTCAAATTAATTCAGAATTAGATGTTGGCTTCGATTATTATTGGAACATATCAACAACTTTAGCCATAGTAATAGCATTGTTTCTTAGCCTTAGCGATCGCACACTTCATGCTACTCATAAGATTTCTAGCAGCCCAAAATTTATTTTCAACACAATTTCTGATGGTACCTATATTAAAATCAGATAGTCAATTCACATAAAATTGCGCATAGCACGAGAACCACAGTATATAGGTCTAATTCCACGATGCATATCGTACCACAAAAGGGTCTACGGGCCCTGTTCAAGAACCCCTGGGATAGAATAGAGCACAAAATCTTCTTTTAGAACTTTTTACTTCATTTTGAAGTGAATTTTACAAGCCTGGTAAATGGCTAATTGTACAGCAGAAATTCAAGGCGTTGCAACTATTTAAACTCCGGTGCAAACAATATGTACTTTGACCACCAACTATGATTAAACGCTAAAAATGCCTACGCAACACCTCAACCAAATCTACTTTTTCAAACTTATTATTTGTATACTTTCCAGAAGTGCATTATCTACTTCCATTTTGAGTAGATCTAACGCAACTTTAAAGTTGTTACCTCTAGGTGTGTATAAATCCATAACATTACATCTACTTCAGTTCAAAAGATGATTACTTTCACAGCCTCTGGTTTCCATGAAGTGTATACAATGTTTTATACCTTTTGACTTCTTCCTGAGGATGACGCAGCACCGATTTTTCAGCAACGCTTGTTCCATGTGGCAGTAGTTCTTCCGAATGTTTTTGGTTCCAGTCATCAAGACATACTTTGTCCAGTGTTCTTGACGTTGTTGAACACTATCAATTGAAGACATTGCCGATCTAAATAATCAAAGATATTATAATGTTTGTAGTGAAGCCATTTGTCAAGAAGCCAAGCTAGGAATCTAGAATATCCTGTAAAAAAGAGACAATGAAGTTCAAGCTGGACCATTCGCACATTCTACTCACTACAGTGACCAATCAGTAGGGCTGAGCACATTGGTATGGTAACTCAAATCTCGAACGAGTATAAATTCTTATGATTCGAGCAAAGTATGTGACTATTTTCAAGACAGCCTACTGAAATTACACGCTCTGTGCCACTATAACAATGCAGTTTATAATAAAATTATAGTTCCACCCAGCACGTTTTAGCAGCCCGATGGCGAACCACCGTCAATTGTATATTTCCGCATCATCGATGGCACTTTTTTCAGGGTAATAAATTGCTAATTAATGAAATATCATAAATCATCATATATAGTTCGTAACTTCAACTTACATAATTTAACATCTTGATCCATGAACAATGCACCACTGCGGCGCCTTCCTCTGAAGTTTAGAACTACATAACATTGCCTGTTCAATATCTAGTCTCCTGGTAGAAATGAAGTAACTTTGTATACACAAACACAGATATGTCCCATCCATATATAGTAAGAATCCATTGATAATAAGGTTGTGTTTTCTTATCGACGGCAAGATGACCATGAGCAATCAGCCTTCCTTAGGGCCCATCTATAGCCTACTTTTTTGATACTGCTGCAATGTAGGCAATGTTTCCGTGTATATATACTACTATCGAAAGTTATAATCAAGCAATAAAAGTATGCACGGAGGCCGTGCCAACATTGCGGTAACATTGCCAACAACCCGTCTGCACCAGGCCATGAACATGTTAAGTTTATAGAGTTTATAATTAGTTTAGTGTTTGAGTATCCTTTGATTAGAGCAAGGTTAAAGATGGGCTAACAAACTATTATAATGTTGTTCCTAAAATACCCTAAATATAAACCAATATTGCCAAAAATTCTTACATGTTCACTGAAAGCCTCAATTACTTTATTGACGCTATTATAGATGGTTATGGTTATATACTGTTGTGGACACAAGAATACGAAAATGGATGTTAATGTGATGCTACAATCCTCATGCATCCACAAATTCAGCAATCTCACATTCCATAAAGGAACATTCCACATTTCTATAAGCCTATACATAACATTTCAAAATTCAGTATATACCGATATGTTATAAAATACCGGTACATTACTGTATGCGGCATCTGGTTTGCTGATTGGGTCCTGCAGTCCTAGGAAATCCTTGTAAAACTTTTCACAGGATGCACATGAAATGGCAAGTTATTGCTTGTGAGACATTATGGAACAGAGCACAATAAATCAGACTTATATGATCAATACAATATCATATAGTATCAAATGTAGCCTACTACAAGAATTATCGGCTTGCATGAGTTACCGATTAGCAGCGGGTCGATCAATTCCGTCTGTAGGTGATATTACAGCCGTGTCACTATAATCATATAATCGAATTCATTATATCGCATCAGCAGTTCATGATGATCGAGACTATTGCTGTTTATTAAATATAGCACTCAAATACCAAGCTCCCTGCCCTTCCGGTATTCAGGATAGAGACATCTCACAGTCCACGCTGTTAACGTTTCCAATTATGAACTAAACCATTACTGTGATAATTCGTCCCTCCGCCATTGCTACATACGGTGATCAAATTGAATTACACGCGCGGCGCATGCGCGATGCTCGCCAAATAGAAGAAGGCAGGCTTCTCGTTTTATGGTTGGATGAATCTGAAGCAACAGGCGTGTTCGACTCCATTATCGAAATAGCCGAGAGGATTGCTTACTGCGTTGTTCCGTGATTGGAATAGTCATCACAATCCCATCATGACGATTATCAAGTTCTGATATCGGAATATTTCACATGCATTACGAGTATTTGCCCCTGATGTATGCATTTTCGACCCAGTTATGTCACAATAAAATAAGCCACTGTGTCTCTGTATCGCACATTATATCGAGCCTCTTTAGCACTGTGCGACCGCAATGATCGACAGCCGGGCTTGTGAAGTTCCACGCGATGAGAAAGTCACACCATATCAACATTCACGGCTTCACTCCACTAGATTTCACTTGTATCATGACTGTATACAACACAACTTATTCAGCATTCACTGCAGAATAATGCACATTTGAGTTCATAGAAACGATTTCCCAGTAAGGACATCCAAATCAACTCCTGTGTTGGTGGCATCCAGGCATCACGCTATTATGACATCCACTGGAATGGTCATTGGTGACTGGCATAGGAGCACTCTTAAAGTTACTTCCTCTGAGGGTCTCTTGGAGTTACATAATTGGACGTCAATTTGTGACCTACTGAGCAAGTCCTCAGTCACTAAAAGTAGGACGTGGGACGACTGGGCACAATTGTGGACGTACCGGTAAGTCCGTGGGAGATCGGGTGTTTGCTGGGCGACCGCCCCCCATCACGTTGTTCGCTTTAGCCACGAAATCAGCTGTACTGTTTAGCGAGCCAGTGCGAAGCGCGAAAACTTTCGATAATTCATGATAAAATCGGTCAGTAAGATCGGGAATTGCATATATATTGCAATCAATTTCTTGTCCTCTCTGCTGAGTGAGGTGCAATGTTCCCTCTAAGCTGCGCACAGGCGCAGTGCTGACGCGGTCTCTGCGCACAGAAAATCTACGTTGCGCACAACAAATCCGAAGTTATGACCTTTTTTTAGTCATTACGCACTGTTGTACAAGGGTCTGCGCAGTGAGTTGTTGAGTGTGCGCAGACTCGTCAAAACGTAGAGCGAGCATTGTGAGGTGTCTTGGAAACTGAAGGGCCCGTGACTAATAAATAAACATATTCGGGCGGGCGAACCCGTTGGTATGACTTCGTTGCATGATGTTATTTCGTGACCTCCTGTCTGCTATATCAAAAAATATAGAATCGCCCAACAGGAATATCTAGCTTTAGATATCCCTGTCGTCCAATCGTACTAAACTAAAAGACGCACACGATTTCAAATTAGGATTTCTTCACTGGCATGTAATTTTTCCCTGCCAGATGGAATTCGTCTTCTGGGTTTCAGATTGCCAAGACAGGAACATTCGGTGCCAGTCATTTAGGCGCCCATGGACAATTAAACCTATATGAAGTTTTCGGTGTTAAATTGCTCTGAATACTCATTAGGGATATGTCCTACCACCACATAATCTACCGCGAAGCCATTTTTCTCCAGCGCCGTCATACCGCCCCCCATATCGCCCCCTGAGCGTATCCGCCCCCTTCAAAATCGCCAGCGCCCCTTGGGGGCGCTGGAGGCAAGGTTAAGAATCACTGCGTTAGACAATGCCGTCTCACATCCGCGTGCGGCGTTTCTTTAATGATGAGATCGCGCATTAGCTCATCAACGTAGCTCTGATCACAGCCATCTCTCGAGCATGTGAAGTTGCAATCCTTGGAGATTCCGCGTAGAGTAGCGATCCAATCGGCGTATGACTGTCCACTGTCCAGGCTGCATTTTGCAATTGTAAAATTCGTACCTGGCAGCTTGCACATGAATTGAGTCCTGGAAGTGTGTAGACAACTTCTCAGTCAATGCGTCGAAGGATTGCGCACTGACATCAGCAGCACCAAACAAATTACGTAGGAGCGAGCACGTTTCAGGTCCGACCCATGAGAGTAGACAGGCTCTTTTTTCTCCATGTTGGAAATGCCGTAAATTGCTAGGTGATGGTTGAATCGTTGCAGATATTGTTGCCAATTTTCCTTTGATTTTACGAACGAATCAAACTTGGGAGCGGCTGCTTCAGATGTTGACGCACCGGGATTCAACCTCTGCGTCAATTGCGCCATTTCTGTCATGACTTTTGCCATTGCTTCGTCATGCTTTGCTTGTTGTTGCACCACCATCTCTTGCTGCTTCGCTTGTTGTTGCGCCATAATCTCTTGCTGCTTCACTTGTTGTTGCACCGCACCATCATCTCTTGCTGCTTCAAGAATTTTCAAAATACCCGATTCCATGATATATATTCGTCGCAGAAAAAACTTTGAATCCGACTTCTGACACCAATTGTTATGTTCTTGATCTTGTTTGAACAATAACTCAATACGACGAGGTTGCAGTATGAAATCAGTATATACAGCAGAATAACTTTAAGACAGCGACACGATCCAGAGTGCAGTTAAACGAAAGACCAGTAGACAGCAGAACACAGGGTATAAATACGAAGCACGACACACGAAGAAATATGACGGTAATTACTAATCCTAGACAACTAAGAAACAAACGATACCAACGTAAAATGCACGAACATAACAATACACTACCCATTTAGGAGTTGATATGATGCAATTCGAGCCTACGCCAATGGTTGAGAACTACATAAACTAAATTCTAATTCAATTTCAATAAGGCAAGGGGTTTGGCTAAGCAGAGGTCTCAAACTCAAAAATGCTTTCGGGCCACTTTTCCAGTATTGACGACGCCGCGGGCTGCAGCATTTATAGGGGTATTCTATGTTTTTCCAAGCATACTTTATTTGGCGGGAATGAATTGTCCTATTGAAAGTGAGCCGATCCAGCAGACTATCAGTAAACACACATCGTCAAAATGTGATTTTCTCTTGTATAAATTTAGGCCTGGCAAGAAAAGAATCACATTTATAACTGTTTGAATAGAATTGTTGTTGTTATACTTGCTACAAATTTTTTATAACATATAGACGCCATATGGACGGACAAATGTATGATGCCATCATAAAAGCTATCGGGTTATAATTTTGCTGCTACTATGAATATTTTGAATTTAACAGATTGATAATAGAGACTGATCTGATATCAAAACATTTTTAGGTTGAGCATTGTAATTCCAATCCAGGATTCGGGTATACTTCTGATAAGTAGGCAATTATTAATCTTATGGCCAAATATCTTCAAATATAGGAGCAGAAACAAATATAAATACAATATAAATAAATTAGTGAATGTGTCCTAGTGGTTGAAATGTCGGAACGCCGAACGACCCATTGTTGTTACATCGTTGGAGCGTACCACTACGGTACTCGGTACCTGTAAGTGGCCTTAATAACATGGTTTAGCGACCAAAGATGTAACTGACAGATTGCCAATGGTTGCCATCACTACTTGCTTAGTTCGCGAATTACAAAGCTGCGACCTTCCGATCTATTACTATTCCGCCGATACGCGACTGGTTTGTTGCGTCCATGGTTCTAACAAATCCACGGTATTCCGAGTCACTCCGAGTCCACTTGAGTCATTTTCAATTTGCAATCGAGTTATCCCGAGTCTGAGTAGTTCTAAGAAAGGTCGCGTCCAAGTCCAACTCACAAATTTCAATCACGAATCGTCTAAGGGTCAGGTTTTGTCATCATGAATTGGAAATGTGGCGAAATAGTGAATCTTCCACTGCATGGTAGCAGTTATAATTGATGTGATAGTGAAGTTTGATGAATAGTTTCGTGCTTTCAGGTCAATTTAAGAGGGGATTTCTACTTTATAACCTGAAAAGATATATGTGACACTCAAATATTTTCAAATTATTAAAAATCTAAAATGTCGTCGCGGGCCGCACAAAATGCTCTGGCAGGCCGCGTGTTTGAGACCTCTGGGTTGAGGTAATAACAGAGAACAGAAATATACATTTTGCTATTTAATTACTTCATTACTAGTTTACGACAACGTATAAGCTGTAAGCTTCGATCACTTCGTTTGCGGTAAATTTATTTGTGAGAGAACAATGGAGGCTCAGTAAAACGTACGAACATTGAGTGCTTGGTCGCTCTCACGGGCTACACCAGCGTTTCGCGAACAATCTGACCATGTGACATTTTTATCGACACCGATTACTTGATGACTTGAAATGGACTCGTTGATTTTGCTCCGAGTCACGAGTCAATCCACATTTCTGATACGCCGAGTCAAGTCAAGTCAAGTAATTTTAGCTAAGTGACTCGAGTCAAGTCAAGTCATACGAAAAAGATGACTCGAGTCTGACTCGAATCAAGTCATGATTCGAGTCATCCCATCTGCTTTCCACACAGCTTGAGCTTATTCTGCTGCAGACCAAACAGCATCTGAAACCTGGTACTGCTGTTTACTGCTAAATTGACCTCCGTTGCGGTAGCTTACTACAGACGAAACTGCTATACCACCACTGACTGCCCTAGCTATCTCACCACTTAAAAGTCTAATCTTTTGGTGTGTACGTCGCGAGAGTTCCTTTCATTTATGATCAATGTTCCCTCTAAGCTACGCACGTGCGCAATTGCGCAGTGCTGACGCGGTCTCTGCGCACAGAAAATCTAAGTTGAGCACAAAAAATCCGAAGTGATGACCTTTTTTCTAGTCGTTACGCACTGTTTTACAAGGGTGTGCGCAGTGAGTTGGCGAGTGTGCGCAGACTCGTCCGAAATTAGAGGGAACATTGTTTATGATGTCATAAAATCTCGACGCAAAAGTATAATTTTAGAATATTATGCAAGACAGACACCAGAGGAAAACGATCGAAGTTCTGTAGAGGTTGAAAATAAGACAAAATATGGACGCAAGTCGAAAATAAGGACATTTCTTCTTAGAAATAAGGACAGTCGAGTTTTCTAAGACGCGCCCCTTCAAAATAAGGACAAATCTTAGAAGTAAGGACGGTATGGCAACCCTGAATATATCAAATATTATCATTGACATCACCTATGATGAATAGTGTTGAAATATTTGATGTATAGCGGAACTGTAGAGTTTTCGACAAACTTTAACTCAGAGTTTTCATTCTATTTCAAATCACGGAGCTCCTAGTCTAATGCATAACTACTCGAGTAAGTACTACAAGTAACCGAGACCTAGCACAGTATACTCTGGCAAATATAGTGGTACACCTCTCTATTCAAGTTTGAATTCAGACCTGCAGATTTACCCATGGCAGTACTTTTCTTGTATGTATACATGGACTTACTGTAACATATACTGGTGTTAGAGATAGGGTCAATATGTATTCAACGCTGCTGGAAATTGGGGCAACAGATAAACACACTTGACCCGCCATGTCTGCACCATTCTGTTATATTGCAAACGACTTCGACGTCAGAGAAGCCAGACGAAGCCACGCAAGGAGTGACGCTTCAACCAGGACTTCTTTGCAGTTTTCAAATAAGGTTACAGATATGAATTGAACCGATTCCAACTTGATATCGTGAATACCTGACGCGTTCATTTGAACGGTAATTTTCACTCTAGAACGCCACTTGATCTGTGACACAATGCGCGCGAGTCGCTACTTTTTCACACATTATCAGTTGATCTTGTTCGTTACAATCCGGGACAGGCTCGATCGTAGGGTTACCATATTTTGGATTCGGGAAAGGAGGACACTTTTTCAAAATTTTCAATATTGCAATGCTGGAGTAAAATCCGGAAAAATTGTAAATTTACTGCGAAATTGAGGTTGGTTGACTTGCGTTCGAGTTGGAGCCACGAATTCTCTATATAGCGTTATTTATGCCCATTTTAACTCGAATCTATCTATCATCATAGCTGTAAAAGCTGTAAAGGAGGACAAATTGCCAAGAATGAGGATTTTCTCGAAAACTTCAAAAGAGGACAAATCCTCCTTAAAGAGGACGTATGGTAACCCTATTTGATCCATACGTACCCTGTTATTGAAGTATTGTTCGTAAGACACTGTGTATGGTACAGCGACACGCGGCTTGGTTTACGCGTATATGCAGGGCCGTAGCAGCACTTTGCCAGCCCCCCCCGAAACGTTGGTCTTGGGCCCCCCATATGTTGATGAGCCCAACTTCTGGGGGGCTTCGCCCCACAGACCCCCCTCCGGCTATACACTCTTTATCGCTATTCATCATATTCATTGGGACTTTGTTTAGTGAGTCAGCTTTTGTCGCCGAAGCGCGGAAAATTTCTAGAATTCATGATTAAATCGGTCAGTATGATCGGCAATTGCATATATCTTGTAATCAATTCTTATCTTCTCTCTGCTCACGTAATCAGATTTGCCGGTAGAGCTGAGTGAGGTAAGTTTGAAAAGGTAGGACCACTCAATAATAATTAAACATCTTCGGGCGCATACCCGTTGGCAGGAACGAAACAGCACCTCGTCAGGCCCCCAAAAAACGTGGGTCTTGGGCTCCCAAAGGGTGATAAAACGACCCCCCTCCCCATCACGTTGTTCGCGTTTGTCACAAAATCACCTGTACTGTATTGTGAGCCAGCGCCAAGCGTGAAAATTTTCGATAATTTATGATAAAATCGGTCAATCAGATCGGCATTGCATATATATTATGCTATTAATTTATTGTCCTCTCTGCTCACGTAATTAGATTTACCGGTAGAGCTGAGTCAAGTGTCTTGAAAACGGGTGGGCCCGTAAATAATAATTGAACATCTTCGGGCGGGCGGACCCGTTGATATGACTTCGTTACAGGATGCTATTTCGTGACTTCCAGTCTGCCATATCAAAAAATATAGAATTGCCCAAACGTTGTCTTCTAAACTAAGACGCACACGATATCAAATTGGTATTTCTTCACTGGCATAAAATTTTTCCCAGCGGGATGGTATTTGTCTTGTGAGGTTCAGATTGCAAAGACAGGAACATTCGGTGCCAGTCATTTAGGCGCCTATGGACACAATTAAACCTATATGTATTTTGTATATAAAACGAAGTCTTCGGTCAGCATAATGGCATAGACATTTTCGGCCAAGGTTTTCTCGCTGCCAATCGTTCTGGCACACTTCTTGGAGTCGCATGTTATATGGCCTAAAACTTGATTGTATGTCTTGGTGGTCGTGGCGCGGTAATGGCCCAATACCCCACAATAAAGATAAATGGCTACTAGAATTCGCGCGCAGCGCGAAAAAAATTTAAAAAAATTGCATAAATTTTCAAAAAATACTCTATGATTTATGCTAATTCACGAAATAATTTTGGGCCCCCTTCAAGCTCGCCCCCCCCCTAATTAGGGGGTTTGGGGTGCGGCAGTTACGGTGCTGCAAAGGACGACAAACCTACCCGCCCTCACCTTGTTCACTTTTGCCACGAAATGAACTGTACTGCTGAGTGAGCCAGCACCAAGCGCGAAAATTTTAGAAAAATCATGATAAAATCGGTCAATAAGATCGGGAATTGCATTTACATTACTATCAACTTCTTATCCTCTCCGCTCACGTAATCAGATTTAGCGGTAGAGCAGAGTGAGGTGTCTCGGACACTGTATAGCCCGTTGGTATGACTACTCAACATGATGTTATTTCGTGACCTACTGTCTGCTATATAAAAAACATATAGAATCGCCATAACGTAGGCTACGAAACTATATCGCACACGATTTCAAATTGGTATTTCTTCACTGGCATATAATTTTACCCTGCGGGATGGTATTTGTCTTGTGTGGTTAAGATTGCCAAGACAGTATTTTGTATATATAACAAAGTTTTTGATCAGCATCACGACAGTTCTTTTCGGCCAAGGTTTTCTCGCTGCCGATCGTTCTGGCACCCTTCTTGGAGTCGCATGTTACATGGCCTACTTTATATGTCTTGGTGCGTCGTGGCGCGGTAATGGCCAACGCCAATATGCCCATTTCTGTAAATCTTACGTATTTTTTCTTGGGGGAAGAGAACCCAAAAATCAAGATAATTGGCAACCTGAAATCGCGCGTAGCGAAAAAAATTTGGAAAAAGTTGTATAAAGTTTAAAAAAAAACTTTTTAATTTATGCTAACTCACGAAATAATTTTGGGCCCCCTCCGAGCTCGCTCCCCTCCCCAAATTGGGGGGTTTGGGGTGCGGCAGTTGCGGGCCTGCGTATATGAGACGTAATTTGAATCAAATGCAAGGTCTAATTGCGCCATATTTTTGCGACAAACATCTTCGGTTGCAATGCGATTGTCACAATGCCTTCATAGAAGGATTCCATCATATCCAAACGAAGTGCAAACTTCAAACGAAGTGCAAAGTACTCTTAATCTGCACTCTGAAGTTAATTGTCATTGAACATAGGCAGTATATAATACGTAGCTTACGTTGCTACTCAAACTGTGAATACCGACTATAAGCGATGGAAATAAGAAATTGTACGTACATTGTGAAACGTTATCCAGACCAGCAAGGTGGTGCCCTTGCATCGAACAGCTGTGCGCGCTACATTACTCTCGGTCGGGAGGGTGGTGCTCGAACTTCGTCTGCGTATGAAAACACTGTAGCCATCATCATGCGTTATGATAAGTAAACCGGGTATTCGGATGAAGAGCAACCACAGATGCATAGTTCGTTCGTCCTTGTTGATTCTGCATGCTTCATGCGATATTCCGCTAGTTGTTCCGAACCTGTCATAAGCAATTGCGCCCATATCAGCACGCAATGCTGCTTGCGTCCATGTTTCTGTTCTGCTTGGTATATGTTATTTTTCCGATTCATCCTCTGTTAAGATGATTTACTACACCAGGTCCGTAAAGCAGTATCGGGTTTTCTGACATTTGAACTTGACATTGAGCCGTTGTCTTGGGTGCGTGCATTTGGTGATCTTGGTTCCCCATCAATCACGTCACAAATGCGTGTTTATTATTTTGCCCATCATATAATTATTCTTAGCTTCATATCTATGCCAAAGGATGTGTGGTGGACTTAAGTTTTCTAACCGTATTGTTCAATTAACCGCACGCCATCCTAATTAATTAAATTTGTGTATCTGGGCTACAAAATGACAATGTTGCTCATTCAGAGCTGCCATGGTCTAGCTCAGTGGTTCTCGAGCTGGGTGGTGCGCTTTGCACGATTTATTTCCAATTCTTGGTTTCTGCTCAGTGTATAGTCCGAATTCCATATTTGGGAATTCTCTGATCAACAGTCATAACCTTCATGCCATCAAGGTATCCCTTGGTATTGGTAGTGTAGCGTCCCCGATACGGCATGCAAAACCTAACACGAACTTCGTCGTGTTCGTGGGCTTGGGACCTCGCCTTTCCGCGGTCGCACGCACCGGTAACACAAATCCGCATTGCTTAATACGCATATACTCACATTGACGTCACTACACCGCAAAACATACATATTGGCACAATACCCAATCAACTATACGTTACACCAGGGGTTCTCAACTTCCCTCGTATATCGGGCCGCATTTTAAAAGCAAAAGACGCTGCGGGCCGCAGAACATTATCACCATGTATTTGTGGGCTACTATTAAATTTAGGCTACTGTAGCCTAATTACCAGTCTTATACGGGCATTTAGTACATTTTTATGTATTCTAAAGCAGTGGTTCTCAACCGCCGGTCCACGGTCCGGTGCCGGTCCGCGACGACATTCCTGCCGGTCCGCCAAGTATATTACAATTTTATATCTTAAATTCGAGATGCAATGTAAAAGGCTTGTCCATTGATAAAATAACTAAAACATCAAATTTTGAACTGATTCAGAACTACGCAAGGTATCATTAGGGCCGGAAACATGTTCGTTTGGTTGTGGTATTCATGGTGTTAGTCGACTACTATGGTCATTTACACCAGACCGATATTGTTTATTATTTTCCGTAACTGCCGACTTATAGCACGGCCCACCTCTAGGCTTTTTGTGGCGAGGAGGAGCCTATAGGTAAACATCCAACCCTTAAATATCGGAATTCTGAGGTCGGACTCGAACCCGCACCCATTGGTGTTGCAGCCGCGGATTATACCACTGCGCTATCTCGCCACATGGAAAAATGTTCGATTTGACTTAAGTTCAAGACGTGTCATTTGACGACATGCGAGCGACATAAGTACAGAACAAGTACGAGCTGACACATCGCCAAACAGCGCAATTTGCGCGAGCATTCGTCTTCGATTCATAATTTTGTGCAGGACCGTAGCCGGGGCACGCGAAATCGCCCAATTGGAGAGGGGATAAGCTTCAAAACAGCCCGGAATTATTTGGCAAATGAACATCAGGGTTGTAACCAAGTCACAAGGTTCTGAGTCGCAAGTCAATCCCACTTTTATAGTTTTGACTCGAGTCAAGTCGAGTCATTTTCAATTCACCACCGAGTAAAGTCCGAGTCCAAGTCACTGAATAGGCTGCCGAGTCCGAGTCATAGTGTTTTGACTCGAGTCCGAGTCCAAGTCATTGTGTGGAATGTTAAGTTTCGAGTTAAATGTCATGTGAAACCCACTTTTCACAATTCTACTCGGTGATATGGAATGCTTCTCATTCATAATATTTTCATTTTTCTCACTTTCAACAGTTTCTGGTAGCATTTTCAAGTACCAGTACTGATAGACGAAATAATATCAGTGTGATAACGTCACTATTCTTCGAAATCACAATGAAATGCCTGTCTTGGTAGACCCAGTCTTGAGTCATATTACTTGGTCCGAGTCATGCGCAATGACTCGAGTACAAGTCAAGGCAATGCACAAATTGACTCCAGTCGAGTCGAGTCATTTTTCATTAAAAAAATGAGTCTCGAGAGTCATTACAACCTTGATGAACATAAATCGTATTTTTTAAAAAACTTTTTCCAGCATATTTCAATTTCTTTTCGTGCTTTGCACAATTTAGTGTCACTAAATGTCTTGCTTATTAGGTGCCCTTCTCCGCGAAATACGTATGATTTATAGAAATAGGCATTTGGGTGTCAGCCATTACCGCCCCATGACGTACCAACACATAATAATGAAGATTAAGCTAACATGGGACTACGAAAGGCGTGCCTAAAATTCGGCAGCGAGAAAACCGATTGAGTCATGAATGAAGGAAAATTTTCGCTATTGGCGCGATTAAGATACTCAAACTCTTTGCATACACTGAGTACAATGAATGTGCTCACAAGTACAGGTGAAAATATTCGCTTAACTGTGGGGTCTGGGGGCAAAGCCCCCAGAAGTTTGGCTTATCGCCATATGATGCCCAAGACCAACGCTTTTGGGGCTGGGCTTACGAAGTGCTTTTTCGGCAGGTATGGCCGGTATAGTTGCTGTAAGGTGTTGTTTTCTTGCGTCACGCATTGTATTCGTAGTTGCCAGAGTAGCCTATGCGTCCGGTTGCGGAGCAAGGAGCAAGGTAGCACGACAAGGTGCTTGATTCGACTCCGAAACGCTTCTTGTCTCTATATTGTCAAAGAGAAGAATATATGTCGAGTTGGCGTGGTCGGTTAAACCCACAGCCTTCGGTGCGAAAGACTGTAAACGACTCTAGACGGTAGCACGTTTATCTGGACAAGGCAATTTTACATCGACTCAGCAAACTGACTACCACAAAATGACATGGATGGCATCATGAAGATAATTATTTACGATCAAAACCTTCTAAATGTCACTCTCTAGCACCATATAATTGCAAACAACGGTTGCATGCTTTACATTTTGACTTCATTTCAATTTTGAAAGTTCACCGGTCCGCCAGACATATTTTAAAATTTGACCGGTCCCCGAGGTGAAAAAGGTTGAGAACCACTGTTCTAAAGCATTAATGGACAGCATTCGTAAGTTTGCAGTTGTTCTTTTTTTGTGAGATAAGCTATCTTCCAGTGGCGCAAGTAAATCTTTTTATGGAGCGTACATTGCATTCGTTGCCAACTCGGTATATGCACCTTCAAACCCTTCCCCCAGAAAACCGAACTCTGTGTTTCAATGCGTGAGCGAGTAAGTATAAAATTACGGTAACTTTTTCGTTACAGAGGCCATTATCACTTTGAGCTCTCAGTGGTATGAGAAGAAGTCAGGCGTTCAGGGTCATTTGTCAGCAAACCAATCAATCCTTTCCTTCCATGACTCGAGCCCTACACCAATAGTTACAGAAGTCAGCTTTATCAAGTTGATGTTTTTCACTAGTCTCCTCCCCACTTTCGCCCCGTCAGCATTTCCTTTGTGAATATGTCCAGTCCGATAAAATGCACCTGGATAGCTACGCGATGTGTGTGCATTCGGTGGATTCATCCAATGCTAGGCTAAAGAAGTCTGCGTGGCAACGTGTTTCAAAATATGCGATAAAAGACCTAACTGACATTGGTGTTGCTATTCTGGTGACTGTTGAATCAGACAACTATAGCTTCGAAATTTGTCAGGTGATGTTGGACTTGCTGCTAAGTTCCGGAAACAGCGAATATTCTCATTGCATCAAAATATTGATTGCTGGGCTTGAAACCTAGCTATAGCAACGTTTTCTCTCAGATCAGGCAATATGTATAACTCCAGAATAAACTATCGTGGTATCATTTTAAGCTTCTACGCTTCGTTACAACAACTGTTCCTTGACAAATGGGACACATCGGTCTTCCATAACAATACCGTGTCAGTAGTAATTGGATTCACATTGAAAGAAGTCGCGGGCCGCGGGTTGAGAACCCCTGCTTTATGCAATCTCCTGACACAGAGAACTCAACCCCGTTGGTATTCATAATTGACGGTACGCAGCTCTCTCTCCCCGAGCGACATGACAATCACTTTCTATTTCCATTCCATCAGAAGTGATGCCGAATAAAACTCGTTGGTATTGGTGATATGAGTGAATACGGAATGTGCCGGTCGACCAGCATATGCAGTGGGAAGATGATTTCTACATTTATTCAGCAGTGCGTAGCGTCGCCCAATATGCGTGTATTATTGCAAATATCTTGTTCTTGTCTCATCGTCCTGAGTGATATCTCACGGATGGCACCATAGGCAATGTGATAAATTGTTCACACTGCACTACTAAATTTTGATATATACCCGCATTCCCCCAGACAGGGGAAATCGGTCAGGACAAGAGCCATTTCGCATATAATTAAATCCTAAAACCGAAATCCTAACCTATCCATATTTGTACAATTTGGCCAACATTGTAATATATAATATGCTCTCAATACATTCAGATTTACCACGTGCTGCGCGTAAAGTTGTGCATTATGGTTGTGTTTGTGCATTTGCTGTGTGCACTGTGCAGTGTGCTTGTGCACCCATCTAAATTCAAAACCTATCCATAGTGCCATCAGCATAACGTCACAACGAAGCTGTGAAATAATTGCGTGATATCAAAACACTCTGTCTTCGAAACACATGCTATCCACTTACATACGTACGTTAGGAAATTGTCGTGACTGGTCACTGGAATGAGATCTATATGCACGACGATGTACAATGTTCCCTATTATTATATGCTTTGGATTTGAAGTTCATACCCAATCGCATTTGCGATATCAAAGTCGGAACCAGTATCATAACCGAATCGGTGGCAGACTACCACAAAGACCAAAATCAACGTCACTGCACCGGATGATGTTACACTCCGCCCTGACTGATTACCTCTGATTAGTGTAATCATTTTTGTCACGGGAATGTCTTCACTAACAGTTTGACAGTCTGCTATCTCGGTTGTAGCCATTTCGCAAAGCTTATCGAGTTAACGCAGTCTTAGCTTCATTTGTTACATT
Source organism: Botryllus schlosseri (assembly GCF_051294905.1). Classification (NCBI taxonomy): domain Eukaryota; kingdom Metazoa; phylum Chordata; class Ascidiacea; order Stolidobranchia; family Styelidae; genus Botryllus; species Botryllus schlosseri. Next base: position 22,641,987 of record NC_137247.1, on the reverse strand, counting down.
ACATATAGTTTTGGTTTACGTTGCCTTAATTTGTTGCAAGTATGGCGGAATCTGACTACGAGCCTCCTTGCAAGTCTGCTAAACCTGGTGGCTCCAGGAATATTGATGAATCTTTGTATCAAGCGTACAGACAATCGGGGATGTCATTTCGAGAATTTTATGAAGGTGAGTAGTGTACCTCGTTCGCAGTGCGCACAAGAAGGCAGCGATTCCAGTAGCCTAGAGAGCTACCCTATTCTGTTTCTTCTTTGGGTGGACGAATTCGAAACATGGCGCGCTCATGTAGAACAATTGTTTTGCAAGTAAGTCGGAATTGCGACCAATCCCGTTTAATATGTCGGATATACTCTCTATTCCAACCATACGGCCCGTCAGACGAGTTCATCCCGTCTGCAATATAATAATAAGCAAATTATACCTAGAATTGAATTACCCAGCTAGAACATTTATACCAAGATTTCCGATTTGATCCTACAAGATAGCACATGTCGAACATGATGCCGAGCATATGGCGCATTTCGATGGCAGTGTTGCTTCAGACCTATATCGCCACCAATAGTTGCGATTCCGTGATATTGTTGCTAAATTCCAAGGACTAATAGTGAAGACAGAGAGCGATGATTTCAAGGACAAATGAACTGAAAGCAAGATATTCAGAGGCTATAGGCCAGTGGTCGGTAACCTGTGGCTCGCGAGCCATATATGGCTCTTTTGGGCATAAGATATGGCTCGTTGCCAAATATGTATTATTGTAATGAATTAATCAATATTGCAGCGACTTGTTGGTAAATTTTAATCACGGCCAGAATAATTATTCTCGTTGCAGTATAAACATGTATTTGAGAAGTAAAGACAATGTCGTCTTCGGGTTTATAGGCTCGGACCCCCTCTTTTCAAAATCATCAAATTTATGTTACTGTCACGCCGGCGGCCAACGTCACTCGCGAATTCTATCTACCCGGCTCGAAATCTTGAATTGTGCGATACGTTGATTAAACAGAGCATAGCAGTTTTTCAGTTTTCAAATACGCATTGTCTTACTGATCTACGGCACGAAATGAACTATTGTGGATGTGAGTGTAACAAACTCGAATTATAAACAACGTCATAACTATCCACGTTCTTGATTGGTAAGTATAGCTCCGTGTAGTATAACGGCGATAGAATGTAGGCGTGTTGCACAACGTTATGTTACCGCCGAATACATTGAGAACTGAGAAGTCGATATATATTTAGATTTTCGGAATCAGTGTGACAGTCCCATTCGATTAATATCAGTTGTAATAAATTCTAAGCTGCTTACGATGAATTGCGTTATCAATGGTGAGGCTTGGCCCGTCTGTGCCTTACCGCTCGTTTCGAGCTTTATTATCGAACAATAAATACCAGTTTTTATAGAGAAAATATGGCGCACACGAGGAATCCCATGTAGTGAGTTCGAATTAGTGCTACCATGACGTCACGAAATTTCAATTGTGACGTAACAGTTGATTGACATGGGAGTTTGGGAGTTGAGATGGAAAACCTAGGGCCAATATGGCTCTTCGGACTAAAAAGCTTCCCGACCACTGCTTTAGGCCTACAGTCAAAGATATACCCCACAGTTAAGACAAAAAAAAAATGTAACGCAGGCCCAATTATCTATGGTCGTAGTGCTATAAGACTTCTTGTTGAATAGGTAAAGGTCCTGTGAAACCATTTGGTCCACTTCTAACCACCAAATGTAGAATTTAAATATGAGCCGCTTTCAATAAAGGAGATTTTTCATGTATTCATGTTTTAGTGTGATGAGATGGTTGGATGAGGAGGCGCCATAACATTTTGCGCAACTCAAAATCGGATCAATAGATATCCGAATGTTGATTTCAATATAATGAACCATCTTGGAAGTATCCATGTTTGCAAAAAAAATCTTTATTGCTCAGAATCCAATTTGCAAGCTGATAATACCGTATCACGAATAAAACAATGGAAAATAGATATCTAGCTGATATTGTCGAAAGCCACGGCCCAATACTCGTGACCATTCTTTCAGTGGTAATAACTAGGGATTGTGTGAACGCGAGGTTCACGTTCGCGTTCTGTGTGTGAACCTCAGAAATTTAGAGGTTCACGTTCACAAACGAATCTTGGTAGGTTCTCTGCACTGTGAACCTTTTTATATATATTACAATTTTCACTCAATTATAACATTTTTAGTTGAAATTTATTGCATTTCAACTGCGCGGACCACTATGCATGGCGTTGGAAGCATGAAAAGAATAACATTAAACGACCATACACCTTGGCAATCTCAAAAATCTTACTTGCTTTGTTACAAAAGTTTGCTCGAAATATCCAGCTTTCCGTTTGTGAATATTTAGTGACTCTCTGCTGTTAGCTGGACCCGAAATCACACAACATCAAGACCAAATACACTATAGTCAAAGAATGATGCTTATTCAACCAATCAAGAAACTTGATACCGTTATCCGATATAAAAATAAATCCAGAAGGCGTACGGTGTCATTCTTCATATGTTCATTGTATCATACAAACCAAATCCGTGCGACTGGGGTAGCAAGTATAGAAACCCGTTTTACACTCTGCTCAATATCAACGTAGCAATACTCAGACGCCGAATACATTGTCCGGTCTGGCGTTGACCGTTAAGGCGTAAGCTTATATTCCCTTGCAAGTCCTCGTCGAAATTGTTGGCAAAGCGACGGAAGATATTGGTTTTATGGGATTATTATATCATTTGATTGCCCTGGTTGATACATTTGGCGAAGTTTAAAACGTCAAAATGGAATTCAGCATTGTGGCATTATGTGGCCTGAGTCGTCGTTAGGTATCGTGTACATCTATATAGTATATCACTTTACTGAAATGCAGGGTTAGAATTAGCAATATGGCGTCACGTGACGTCATGAGGTTCACGTTCGCGTTCACACAGAACCTTTCAAAAAGGTTCGTGTTCACACGAACCTCAACCTTTCAGAGGTTCACACCATCCCTAGTAATAACTGTATTGAATCATTTTTTTATTCAATTTACCAATCTGATTGTTTGCGTGTCAACATGTCGCTGAAATAGCTGCAATGATTCCTAATATAACATGTTGTTCACAGCAGGGGCTAGTAAACTGGGTTAAACGAGAAAATTCGTTTTTGAGGCACCGTGACAATTTTCTCCCAATGCGATATAAACATTTACCACCCAAGCTAGAAAAATACAGATTTCAGTGCTTAAACCAAAGCCACTAATGTAGCGAATATCTGCTTCGCTAATCGCGGCGACGACAGTTTTTCGTAGCCCACTTACGATCTCGGATTGATTCTTCCAAAATCAGTGTCGTTTACTTATGAAGGCTATTTTAATCAGCGCTATTCAATCTTCTGTGCTTCGCTTGTGCAATTCGATAGGCAGACCATGGTTTAAGTTTAAGGGATCACTGTCAAATGTATTTTCTGTCAAACTAATTTGGTATGGCAAGACACAAGGGGTCAATTTCGACAGGCCACTATGACTCTACATGGTTTTTTTGAGAAAATTAAATGCAGAGTTTGTAACCCCTATTAGCGCGTGAGACGCAACTTATAATAGCTTGTTGTCCAACTTTGGATTTTAACTGGTTAAGGCAGTGGTTCTCGTCCTTTCCCCCTCGTGAACTCCGTTGGCCGACATCTGGGCACGAATCCCCCTTGGAAAAAGTGGCCCGGTGACTCAAAAAAGGTGCTTTAAAGCGCACAACCTTTGTAGACATAACAATATATGCCCAAACACATTCAGATATGACCAAACTATGTCAAATGAGGATAATGAAGCTTTGTGTGTTGACGCGATGGACTCCTTTTCAATGGTTACCAGAGTTGAAAAGTGGCATTGGCGTAGGACTGGTAGAATGCGGCACATGAACAATGAAAATCTTTCAAGACTAGCTCCGTTGGAATTGTTCATCTACAATTATTCCTTGAATCTCCAGTTTGATATATATAATCTACAATCTTTCTTCGTATTCTCGGCATTGCATCGCATAGCGGATCGTGCCCGCGAACTACCTATTTTCGAACACTGGCATGCTGGTATATAGGGTTTAGACATCTGAAAAGAGGACACTTTTTCATAATTTTTAGATTTTCAAAACCGGAGGAGAATTCTAGAGAAATGATAAATTTTACCGAGTTTTTGGTCGGTTTACTGAAAGGAAAAAACAAAGAAAATGAAACGTCAACTTTCTCGCTCGGTGCCCAAAATTCAGTATTTTCCTACACATGGTCAGGTGGTTGACTAAAAAAAAGGGTCAGGTGGTTGACTAAAAAAAAGGTCAACTTTACACTCAGCTCCCGAAATACTAGCCGGAGCGTCCCTTCGGTGCTGATTCACGGCATCTCAGTCGAATTTTGCTATAAATATGACCAAAATTCTCAACAAAGAGGACAAACTCTCGAAAAATAGGCCAAATGCGCGTCCTCCAAGGGCACTTTCAAAAAAGTTGAAAAAAAAGAGGACAAATCATCTCAAAAGAGGACTTCTTGTAAGCCTAATGTAATAGGGATGGTGTGAACCTCTGAAAGGTTCAAGTTCGTGTGAACGCGAACCTTTTTGAAAGGTTCTGTGTGAACGCGGACGTGAACCTCATGACGGCAAGTCACGTCATATTGCTAATTCCAACCCTACATTTCAGTCAACTGATGGCCTATATTAATGTACACGATACCTAGCGACGACTCGGGCCACGTAATGCCACAATACTGAAGTACATATTGACGATTTAAACGTCGCCAAATGTATCAATTTAGGCATTCACATGATATAATAATCCCATAAAATCGATAGCTTCCGTCGCTTTGCCAATAATTTCGACGAGGACTTGCAAGGCAATATAAACTTACGCTTTGACGGTCTAGGCCAGACCAGAAAAAGTATCCGGTGTCTGAGTATTGCTACGTTGATATTGAGCAGAGGGTAAAACGGGTTTCTACACTTGCTACCGATATTACCCCATTAACAAGTGTTACAGCAGTAGCCAACACTTCTAATCACGCGGATTTGGTTTTTATGCTACAATGAACATATGATGTCAAGATTGACCCATACGCCTGCTAGATTTTTACTTCAGACAACGATATCAATTCCATTGATTGTTTGCATAAGCATCATTCAATGACTACATGCAGTGTATTTTGCTCTTGATATTGTGTGATTGCGGTTCAATGTCACAGCAAAGATTCACTAAATATTCACAGACGGAAACCTGTATATTTCGAGCAAATTTTTGTAACAAAGCAAGTAAAATTTATGAGATTGTTTAGGTGCATGCTCGTTTAGTGTTGATTTTTTATGCTGCCAGCGCCTGACATAGTTTTGCCCGCAGTTGAAATGCAACAAATTTCAACCAAAGATTTTATAATGAAGTGACAATTGTAATATATGAAAAAGGGTCATAGTGCAGAACCTACCAAGGTTCGTTTGCGAACGTGAACCTCCCTAATTTACGAGATTCACACACAGAACGCGAACGTGATCGTCACGTTCACTCCATACCTAGTATTTAACAATTCCAACCACCTTTTCTGATATATCATTCGTCGTGAGGATAGTTGGTTATTGAGAAATATGTTGACGTGTTCATGTCTTATATTGGAATTTGCTGAGCCCTAATACAGCTATAGAGAATTTGACTTAGTTCGTATGTATTTTGCCCTTTTAAGCTTCATGCAAATTTGTTCCTAAGAATTCGGCGTTTATCCTCGTCCGTTATTTTCAATCAATTTTTGAGAAGCCGGAAACAATGTTGCATACAGATCGACAGTTCTTGACTGCGCTTTCACACGAGATTAAGTGTTTTTTAAAGAGAGACGATCTCCTGGCGGATACGGAAGAAGACATTTATTTTGCTTTGGATCGTTGGTACCAGGAACATCCGACGACGAGGTAAGATTAAGATGTCTTTCGTGTGTTTCGCAACTGAAAGACCCTGCACCGCCTTATCGATCAGCGAGATCATGATAGTCATCGTCTATGAAAATAATCCAATTAATTTTGTCATTGCAAGACACTGCACCTATATGTAAAATGTCATTTTAAGATCTTTCATTTAATGCTTATCAATTAGAAATATCATCGCATTGTCAATACCGATATTGAATTTTTCTGAAGATGGAAACATATATGTGTTTGCGTCCTTCAATACGCGTGCAAGGTGTTGAGTGTCGAGAAACAAAGGATATCATTACTTCCACAGGGTACATCGATTTCGTTAACATGGCCGTTCAATGGAGAGCGAAATAACTGTTCATGCATGTAATTACGAATGTATGCGAAATCGTCACTCCAATGAATGGGAATCGCTGGTTAGGTTGGTACGGTCGATTCGAAGCGCATGTGGTTCACGCAAGTCAGTGTCGCTAACGAGTATCTGTATAATGGCATTCATCACTCGTAAGCCAATCGACTAAGTTTACCTTGTTGATCAAGTTCTCTGTTCAAACTAGAATCACAGGTCAGTTGACACGTAAAAAGTTGTTACGAAATGAATTTTATATTGGTAGACAAAAAAGACACGATCCCCGTAACGCGTCGCCAGTTGAAAAAAGTCATGCTTGATTGCGAATATTATCGTACCAGTCTTATGAATTTTCATGTTTTGCTTTCAGAAAGGTGAGATTTGCAAAACTAAGTGAATTAACGACGAACGGTAGCATTCTAAGGATAACTTTCGCGGCGCGTTTGTTCAGGATTGGTTAATGGTAAAAATCCAATGAATGAATATACCCTAAACGACTCCCTTGCGCGGTGGTTCTCAAAGTTTTGGGCTTCGCGGACCCCTTTTCACCGTGACGGACCTTCGCGGACCCTCTTCACGTTTTAGTTCGAATTTGGCTCAATTATGGTGCGACCGTCATCTGTCTTGTGCAAATATGAACTGAAGGCTTGTGATAAACAGCAACAAAATGACTTTTCTTGAAAATAACGTCATATTATTTATTTATAAATTGGGTGGACTTTTATTATTTCGAAGCTAATTTTGCAGATGTATTTCCTGAAGTAAGTGGTGTTGAAAGTCCGCGTATTCGATTTGATATGAACGAGTGCCGAAGAACCCTTTCCACAAAGATAGAGGAGGCTGATGTAATATTACCGAGTAACGCTTCCGACGACACTTTTGGAGTGCTCGCAACATTTCTGGCATCATAATGAAGAAACATATTTTTAATCAACACATCACGTCCAGCCTACTCATTTCTATCTAGCATATCATCTTGAAGTTATTCTGGAATAGTGGTTATGGTATTATTATTATCACAACGTTGGTGCTTATAGCCTATTTTAGGGCTTTATGCTCCACGACAGGATATGTGTCAAACCGTTCATTGCATTCCTTCATGTTCAAATTCTCTTGCACTCTCTCAGTCTCTTTATCTTCCTGGCTCTCATCGGTTCTTTTGACATCGACTAGCAGCTCGACCCACTGTCATTTATTGGCTTTATAAGTGACTGCAAGGGGTTATGTAGGCTATATCACAGGATAAATGGATTTCGTGGCGAGGTTTCAATCTCTTCGTTGTAAAAACGACAACTGTGAATCGAGAAGATTTCTCAAATATTTACGAAGTCAACCCGATGATTGACCTTACTATCTCCATATTTTAATTTTTTCCACAGTCTCCAACAAAACGTCTCTAAACAGCAATATGTTTGTATCAGCAGGTTATTGGCAATTCGGCAATAAAATTAATTTTCACAGTAAGATATTTCATGTCAGAAATTTATTCTTATGATGTGAGTAATGAGGTTTTACCAGTTGTGGAGGAAAACTGCCTTATGCCTTCCCTAATTTCAAAACAAAATAAAAATAAGGTTATCAATCCTTTTGCAAATTTAAAGGTGTCGCGGACCCCCTGAAATTGCTTCGCGGACCCCCGCTTGAGAACCAATGCTCTTGCGTGTATGTCTTTTTGAGATTTGAACTTATACGCTGCAACATTCTGGTGACCTTTTCTATGTTCATATCGCAGGGATAAGACTATTCATGAGCCGAAATGCCGGTCCGCACCAGCAAGCTGCCCATCCGGTGGTTTTCTACACTGAATCGCGCCCTGCGCGAGGAAAAAGTTAAAGTAGTACAAATCTTACGCAAAATAAGATATTGTCTATGTTGATTTATGAAAAAAACTCACTTCAAGCCTACAAAATTCTGGACATTTAGGCATATTTAAGCATTTCAGCAAACGTTAAAATTCTGGACACGTCCGGGAAACTCCGGACTTATGGCAACCCTACCCCAACATAAAGACAGTTCCCACCAGCGCGATGCTAGATGAATCGTGTGGACGTACATTGTTTAAGGGTAGTTTTATCCAAATACCCATGAGGGGTTTGTCAAAGCACCCTGACTCAAATTCGACTTCCAACTTAACACTCTTTCATTTTTCATTCAGGCTTGATGGTTACATTGATGCGTTGGATGCAATTCGCTTTGCACTGATCTCATCTAATAAGGTGGACAAGGTCCTTACGTCAATGGCGATGAATGGTATGGACTGCACTCGTCGTGGTTTGTGGCAGAGTATCGATTTATACCACAAGAAATTCGCGAGGCAAAGGGTCGTACTTCCGATGGCGAACACAACACCGCGGACTCCACGCGGTAACGTGCTCTGGTTTAATCCTTTTACTGTCTATGGTGCTCAACAAAGTAATGTTCCGAGCTTTATATTTCTTTTGATCATACCAGTGATCATTATCATTACTAGGGCGATTTTTATGACATGTAAAAAGAAATGAAAATCATTTCAAAATTGTAGCGTTATGTCAAATGTCGAAATTGGGAACAAAGTAAAAAAAAACTTTTTCGCAACCCGCATCTCGTTTGTATCGCAGACTTTGCACTGTCGGTGCACTGTCGGCGAACTTGTTGCTTGTAGCCTACTTTATCAGCCTACCATTGTAGACGGCTCATTGCCCGGTCATTGTGAATCATAAACGGGCAATTGGAACGAATGGGTTGATATGATGTTATGCTCAACGCACCGCAATATCCTAACTGAAGCAAGACAGCGTGGGAATTGGTTCTTATATCAAGACGGGCGTGATGAAAAATTGTTATGTACGCAACATCGTAATTCTCTATTCTTGGCAAGCTACTTAAGTAAGGATAGACAATTTCTACCCGAGACTCTAGGAAAGTATCTTTCGTTGCAGTGCAACAAATTTTAATTATTTCCGCCAGATTGCGAGATGTAACTACTGGAATTCTTCATAGATCTAGTTTTCGTTAAAATAAAAGTTGTTTTTTGTGAAAATTAGTCAATTTTTTTGTCGAAAAAGTTCTTTTGTGGCTAAACTACTTCGTAAGGACAGACAGGTCCAACCGGAAATAAAGTTAAGTGGAACAAATCCAAAATTATGTGCGAAAGTTGGCCAAATTTTGTCAAAATCACGTTTTAGGTCAAAATCTTCCTTCTTTTAGGTTAAATGAAATCGCCCTAACCATAATAATAAATCAGAAACAATCTGTTAGCTGTAAGGTAGCGAGGCCATGGGTTTGACTTTTCGCTTGGCAGCAACCTCTCTGTCAATATATGCAGAGTTTATATTGATATTCCGATAAAGAATAGACATAGAAGTATCTTAACTTAAAACTGAATTATTAAATCTGAATTGAAGAATATGTGCTGGGAATTATTCACCAGACAGCTATAGAATTTAACACCAAATTACGTGTGTGTATATCCGTGTTGAGATCAAGTCACTACCTTCGAGTCACAAGTCATCTCGAGTCATTGCACATTTTGACTCAAGTAAGTAAAATCACTCGATTTTCAGAGGTGACTCGATTCAAGTCGAGTTAAAGTGTTCTAGTCAAGTCAAGTTAAATATTCAAAGAACGAGACATGATTCAAAGTCATTGCATCTTGCTAACTGTTTTAAATAAAGATGATTTCCGCATTTATTCTGAATCGAGGAACGAATAAAGAGTTAATTATTCACGCAAAAAATCTCTGTGTCACTCCCGCATACGTAGAACTCCTAAGTATTTCATTGTAGCCTCGGTCTATCATTATCAGCCAAAATACAAGATGCCATACGAAACCTCTTGGAAAGTTCAAAGAATGATATGGTGCAATACTCTACCCACCTACATATACATTATATACAATTATAAACGTATATGAACGATATTAGTTCGATTTTAATCATACAACGGAAGCTTTAAGCTCCGATCACTGTGTTTGCGATCAATTTATTTGTGATGTAACAATGAAGGCTCGGTAAAACGCACAATCCGAACTTGTACGAGATAGGGCGATGTAGTACACATGGATTGCTTGACGACTTGAAATTGACTCGTAAATTTTGGATAGAGTCACGAGTCAATCTGCATTTCTGAAATGTGAAGTCAAGCCATACGATAAAGGCAGTGGCGGCTCGTGACAATATCGGGTGGTGGGGCAAGGGCCGCAAGCGACTTGTTATCAATATGACGTCACAGTAGCGTTTTTCAACGTTCATGATGGTCACATGAATTTCCCGTCAACAATGATTTTGGGATTTTTGGTGCGCTTTCACACGCTCTGACAAATGCTTCGGATCGCGATAACCAATTTTGTTCCAACAAGAGCCACTGCTTCCGGTACCGGCACTGTCGAATAAAAGACAGTAAAAGCAAAACAAGGCGTTTTTATCCTCGCTATAAGTAAGCCATTCATTTTTATCGAAATGCGCTGAAGAAAAGGCACGAGTGCGTTTTCCTCCGGCGTACGATTGGACCAATGGGCAATTTCTAGGCTGATACGGACCTAGTCGCTTTACCTCTAATTTTTGCTCTAAAGGCAGCTGGCTAAACGGCGTACGGAGCAAAGATTCAACACGATTCATGTTCGCACTTGACCTGACTACTTATCTGCAGAAATGGAAATGACTGTAAATCGAGAGATTGCGTATGCCTTACTCGAAAGGTCAACGAGTTCGGACACATACGCAATTGTTATCTCATAGATCGGATAAGGAAATGTCATATTGAATCCAAAACATCATTCTGAAGAACTACGTATAGCAGCCTCGGAAATTCGGTCCCGGTACAGCTTGGGAGATTTTGACCTTGAGGCTGGAGATTGTCACACGACACATACGGCTTACGGTCTATAGTGTTTACTGTCTATATGTCTGCTGCAAAATCGCCTTCAGAAAATATATTACCGAATAAATACGTGGATGAAAGCCGAAAACTTGGTACACTGTTACATGAAATCATCGAGAAGTAGCCTCATGACCGTTTCCGGTATGGTACACTGTCAAAATTAATACGAATTGATCAACGCCGAATTTTGCGTAAAATTTACTGAGGAATAGGCTGATCAAGCGATAAGCTGTTAGCCGCCATCGAAAACGAAACAGCTATCGCGCTTGACAGGGGTTGTAATTGTGAGCAAATGGCCCGAAGGCCACCATTCCACGGTGAAATTGACATTGGAGAATATAAAATAAAACTAAATATTTGAATGCAAACCGAGGATGTTAGTAAACTGTTTCATGATATCATCATCTCATCACCTATCTCAGTATGGAACACAGATACACCGGCTTTTGCGTGAAATCCGCAATGCGTTAGGTAGGCTAAGTGTCAGATCAACGCACATCTCTACCATACTCGAACTTGATAACGAAATTGCTGCCCTAATCATTGAGTGCCAACCTTGAGACTTGGCACAGCGTTCGATACTAAAATCAAGACATACCATGTAAAAGCTCATGACGGATCTAGCTAAGGAGCATCGTTAAAATTGATGGAGACCAATACCGGCTTTGCGTGAAATATGTTTGCGATACATGACGGATCAGCACACACTCGACTTTGGAAACGGAATTACTACCCTAAACTTTGAGTAGAAACCCTGGAACTTAGGACAGTGTTAAATACCACCATCACGACATGACATACCAAGTTTCAAGAATTATCATGGTGTGAAACACCATCAAAATCGACCTATACCAGCAAAGGTCGACTCAACGCATATCACGGTATCCGAGTTCAGATATAGATACGATTGTTACATCACACCTTAGGGGCGACAGGCATATATGCCCCGGTTGCTCGGCCATTTTACGAATAGGAGAGAGTATATCGCCGTTTCTTAATTGTGCGCGGCTTTGAGAGAATAGATAGTGAAAGCTTGTTATGAGCGCTACCGGGGCAAGCCCCGGCTAGGCATTCACAAAGCGAAAACACAGAAGAGAATTCGATTTTCGCAGAGACTTCTCTATGTAAGGGCATTTGCAAGCGAAAGCACAAGAAGAACGCGGGTTTCGCTGTGATCTCGGTATATATTGAGCGCTGTGCGTCTATAAATGGTTAAATTGTTATTGAACAGAATTTTAGGTGGGGCAATGCCCCAGTTGCCCTATAGGACGAGCCGCCACTGGATAAAGGTGACTAGAGTCATCCCAACATTGGTGTAGACATCACGACTAGAGACCGGCCGATTATGGGTTTGCCCATTATATCGATCCGATGTCACACGTTCAAATAAAAATGGGTATCGGTAATTTGTGGTAAAAAGGTCGTTAATTTTCGTGACGTCAGAGCATCGTAGTAGAAAACGGATCACTATCATTTGCGATTGCTAGGCCGGAAATATTGATATATTGCGTATAGCTCACAAGTGTCAAGATGCAGCCTTTCTATATAGTGTATTACATAACCAAGCGTAAAGATTTGGCTGTAAAACTCCCGAAGTTTTGGGAATCCATGTTTCATGACCGGTCGGTAATTCGTGAATAATGGTGAAGTAGTTAACGAGACCGCAGAGCGTATGATAAAATCAAATACCCGATATCACCAGGTTTGACCTCATTCCAAATCTTGAATACGAGAATGATTTCTTACTCGATAAACCGACGCTTGGTTGGAATCAGTCTCGGGATACTATAGAAACCGTCTCGCGAATTGTTATGAGATCAGTGTTCTGTTAATCTTTTTATTGCGGGATTTAGTGATCGAACCACCCGAGAAAACGATTGAATCCTAACACTCGTTACAGCCCGGGAGCAATGTAACGTTCCTGCACAACGATTTCAACCTGTAATTCTTACATCAGAAAATTATTGTATTAAAGTGGGTAAACAGTTATTTTATGGCGCAGAAAAACTTCTACACACGTCAAGTAGAATGCTGAAGTTGAACCTTGCCGTTCCGTCCCCCCTGCTGTAAATCTTTTCCAGTTCATGAGCAATTTTAAATCGTTCTTTTTAAAGCTAATCTGAAGAAGTACCTCTACGTGTTGGGAGCTCCGAGGGATGATGGGCAGTTCCTTCAATGTTATGATATTAATAGCAACACGTGGACATTCATTGAAGAAAAAATATATATTTCAAGGTTGGTCTTAATTGCTTGGATTAGAGCTACAGCCGACTATGCTTAATTCGGACAGTTTGGTTCCGCGCACCGTTGTCCGAAATAAGCTGAGAAACGGATTGTCCGAGTTAACTAAATAATCAAATGTTCGCTTCAACCAAATAATCAAATGTTCGCTTCATACAATGCGTAAAGGCGCTCCGCGCATTTAACATACGGTACTGCTGCGTAGTAAATTGATTGCAGATGCGTTATACTGCAGTAATTGGTACAATTCGCATAAAACGCGTATTAGTTGAACCTTCAGGCTCGTGTATAGTATTTTCACTAATATTGTGTACTCACTGTATTATTGTGTAACACAAGAACATTTAAGATATCCCCGCCAGCACAACAGTCGAAATGTCAACTAAGCAGGGTTGTAATGACTCGAGTCACGATTTTTTTGTGACTCGACTTGACTCGAGTCATTTTCTTGAAATGGGAAAATGACTCGACTCGGCTCGAGTCAATATTTGAATTGACTCGACTTGTACTCGAGTCATTACGCATGACTCGACTCAAGTCATTGACTCGGCTTATTTTATATGACTTGAAGATGAAGAAATTTGCGAATTGTAATGGTTAGATCAACGCATCTGACGAATTCTGCCTACATCGCTTTTTGTCACCACTGCTTTCGTTGCACTTGTGTGATATCAGCTATACCGCCGGAAAAGCAACAGACAATCGTACATAGTAGCAATGCATTGTACAAAATCATCCAGTGATGAAAAGGTAATGCATCCTCCGCAATCAAAGTACTCAAGACTTTTAAATTATACAAGCAAACAATCGAAGGAAAGTTCAATTAGAGCCAATGAAATGACTCAGATAGTCAAGTACTTGGAAGAGACTGATAAGCTCATGTGTAGATTTGAAGGCGATGATTCTTTGCATTTTTGAACGACTAGAAAGAATGAGCATCCAATGCTCTTCAGTGTGGTTCGAAAATGCTTGTCAATTCCTGCATCTAGTGCAACATGCAATGCCGCTTTAAAACATATTTGAGGATCTCATTTCCACTTTAGTATTTTTGAAGTCTAACTCATTGATTTGTTCTGCCGTCTGTGAAAACACACAATACCCCCCGTCCATTTGATGGTTTGTTAGGTATGTGCGTTGTGCACATGAGTAATATTGAATGGCTAATGTTGTGTGATGTTTGTACAATAGGGCCGTTCAAAAATAACTTCTTTTTTATTCTACTGGGTGGCAATTTGATAAAATTGGTGTGTTACATAAAAAGAACACTGAATCTGGCTTAATATTAAAAAGTAGAATCAATGATAGGAGAGGAGAAAATTTTGGATTTGAAAATAATTTGAGTATTTTCATTGAGAAATTCTTTTATATAATATAATTACATACTAATAGTAAGCCGACTATTTGCTTCTATCCAAAATATTCCACTCGAATACCTTCGCTTCTTCTAGTTGGAATTGAGCCAAATTTGCTACGAATCGTATTTTTACACCATCTAACAGTATCACGAGGTAGCCGGCAAAATTCGAAAGTCTCTATTTGTAATTTAATCAAAATTTTCACTCACAGCATTGCTCTCGACTAGTTGGAATTGAGCCAAATTTAAGTTCTTTTATGCAATCTAACAATTTCAAGAAGTAGCCTCCCTTTTTAGAGATTTAGTCCTTTTTTGAGAATTTTTGGTAGATGTAGGGCAAATTCGACTAAGATACAGTAAATCAACACTGAAGTAACGCTCCGGCGGACATTTCGCGAACTGAGCAAGAAAGTTGACCTTTTTTTAGTCAACCACCTGATAATGTGAAAGAATAACAGTACCTCTATATGAACATGCATCTGTTGATACTCCATCAGCTGGTATCTAGACGTGAATTCGTTGGTTTTCCATCAGATCGTATGTAGACGTGAATTCGTTAATTCTCTATAAGCTATTTGTGAGGTATCGTCGATGTGCTCGTAATAAAAACTGAATGCCTGTATTTGTGATGTATCAGACTGAAAAGACAGATATTTGATCTGAAGTTCTAAGATTAGTAAAGTTATCATATTGGCGGCCTGTCACGTCTATCTGTAGCACCGGTCAATGAGGCCACAAACTGTCGGTTATCTGCCTTTATATACATATGCCAAGACTCTGATAGGGACAAAATATGCATGTTTGGCAAGCAAGGAATTCGATGTCACCCGAGCAATATTGAAAACATAAGTTTAACAAGACTTCAATACTGTGACTTGGACTCGGACTCGGACTCGAGTCATAACACTATGACTCGGACTTGACCCTTTAAACGGTGACTTTGACTCGGACTCGACTCATTGATGAATTGAAAATGACTCGACGTGACTCGAGTCAAAACCACAAAAGTAAGATTGACTCGTGACTCGGAACCATGTGACTTGGTTACAACCCTGCAACTAAGTGTGTTCAAATTTTGTATTCGTTTACTTTAAGGAAGAATTTCACTTATACTGCTAATCGTTTCTCTGCTGCCGATCGGTTTTAGGGAATGAGCGCAATTGCACTCAATTACAGGTGACTGTGAGATGGGCGCAGCCTTATATGAGTGCATTGGCGATTGATATTGCATTGATTGGCATTGTTCCGCTATAATCAGTCATCTGGTGGTAAAGTAGTGTTCATTGTACCATAGTTCTAAACGCAAAATATGTATTCATATATTGCTTACAGTCCACTGTAGAATTCTGGTGAAAATCCTCGAACAATAGGGTGGTGAACAGTTGAACAGTGGAACGCTGTCAAATCGGCTACTGGTAACTATTGTCGCGGATTAACAGTTTACGTTACAAATCACCTGTTGAAGATCGGGCACCTACGTCATCATTTGCTGAAAAGTGTTAGTGAAGACGAAATCCAAGTCAAAAGACTAATTAGTCTGACAAACCTCGACTCTAACCGACTAATCATCAAAACAATTGAGTTATTTGAAATTTTATAAGTAATCATCGTATTCCTGGTATGTTGAGTAAGCCTATGTTCAAATTCGATATCTTCCACTATAATTTCCGAATACTCCATCCCCTTCATTCCTGCCACATTCGTGAACTAGAAAATCAGTCACCAACTAAATCGGTTGTACGTCTTTCAAGAACTGACGCCGGAGTTGCCGCCTTTAACGGATGCGTTTGGGTAGCCGGTGGGCGGACTGCCATCGAAAGGAAGATACTCGACTCGGTGTGTTCTTATGATCCGAAAACACAAATGTGGTCTGACGAAGAACCTATGAATCAAAAAAGATACGGTTGCGCTCTTGCTGCTCTCGACGGAAAGTTGTATGCAGTGGGTGGCAGAAATGAGATCGGTGAGGATTGTTTGTGTATAACATATCACCTCTAAGAGCGAATCTACCATGCAGATAGGGTTATAGCTCTACTAGATTCCTTTATTAACATACTGTGCTGTCGATATGATCAATACTAGGGTGGGACATTGTATGATATAGTTACGAAGATAATTTAAAAATACGATGTTACTTCATGTAGCATTTGTTGGGTAGTTAAGATTGCTGACCAAATATAATATTCCAGTCGAATGCTTGAATTATTTTGAAAGACTCGATATCATGACACTCGCTCTGTTGCTCTCTCGCGTGGTAGGTAGCAGTGTTGGGATGACTCGAATCACTTTTTTTCGTTTGACTGGACTTGACTCGAGTCACTTTGCAAAAATGACTTTACTTTACTTTTCTCGGCGTTTCAGAAATCTAGATTGACTCGTGACTCGGAGCAAAATTTACGAGTTAATTTCAAGTCATCAAGTCATCGGTGTCGATAGAACTTTGTGTATCTTTTAAGTGTTCGGATTGTTCTCGATACCCTGGTGTAACCTGTGAGAGCGACCAATTTCATTCATTCAATGATTTTGCTTTTTTCCTGAACCTCCATTGCTCTATCACAAATAAATTGACCGCAAACTATGTGATTGGATCTTACAGGTAACCTTGTCGCCAACTTGTAGGAAAGCAATATGATAGCAAAGTGCCCATATCTGTTCTACTTACTGATATTTGGTGCCAGGTGCTCACCTTAACCTAACAATGGTCTGAATTGAATTCGAATATAGTTTATATTACTCGTCCATCATTGGCGCAGGCTTAAATTATATCCCTTCGATATATGTAATTAAGTAGTGCATCATCTCATTTCGTTTCAACGATATCTGAGGTTTCGTATTCTATTATCAATGTTGGTAGATATTTATAGACGGTGGGTTTACAGTTACTTTCGTAGTTAAGCAATTCTACCATGCTTGAGCTATACAGTACTTTCTTGCATGTCTATCTAATAATATATATATTCGATCCTCGAATTGAAATTAAGAGTGAATGCAAGGACTTGACCATACCTCGTACTTCGAAAGGACAACTTGACTTGTGACTTGACTTGTGACTTGACTTGACTTGACTTGTGTCAGCGACTTGACTTGACTCGACTCGAGTCGCTTTCAAAAATCGATTGACTCGACTCGAGTCGAAATATGAAATGACTCGAGATGACTTGTCACTGGAAGGACTGAAGTACTTTATCCCAACACTTGTAGATGGTAGGGAGTAGAACTATAATCATCAATTGCAATACTGCGAATATTGATGTATATGTTATAGCTTACAGATGTTCAAGTAAAACCTTTGTAGTTTATTTCATGTCCATGTCCAATCACGCGACAATGATTGTAAATCTGTTGAAATTAATGCTACCAAGTTTTGCAAATTCAACTTATCTACAGATGCAATTGTATATGGACCTTAGCTATGCATGCCAAAACGTTTTAAAATCGAGCGAATATATCGGGGCTATCGGTAAAGCTGCTATATATCGTTTTTTATGGCATCGACTCGAACATACCATACCATTCGGGCTCCAATTACCGCACTTGTTGTTCGTAAATTCGCTTTGTTAATTGCCTAGCTAGACACTTGTACACGCGAGCAATGTGCTCAAACGCCGCAAACCTGGGTTCGTGTTCAACTGGGGCGGCCAACCAGTGTCCCGCAAGGCAATTCTCGAAATTATAGTTACAACATCAAAGAATGTTACCAAGATAATTTATTGTGAACTTGCGAGGTCACCCAAAGATTGATTAGCCTGGGATGTTGATAACCAAAATATCAGTTCCGGCGAATTTGCGTAGCCAGAGGCTAGCCAAATTTTTCGTATATCATCGTAGAGTAGAATATTTCTGGCAGATTTACTTGACTTGATGTTTTTCTTAGCACTTCGCGCGATTTCTTGTCACTCGAATTCTTTCTTTTGGTATTGGTACCAACTGCAGAAAATTAAAAATTGAAATACAGAATCGTCGAACTAAACTCGCAATTATGAGAAAACGCGTCGTCCGACATGCGACTTAGCGTCTGTACTCGCAGAAAGGTCGTCGGCGATGAAACCTTTGCACAAAATGATTGACACATGTTCAGTTGTTCACCGAAATCCTCGATATTATATGTTCAAGCGGCGAGTAATCCTGTCCTTACTAATGCACCCACCCAGCAGTATGCAGAGGTGACCCGCAATATTTGCTAGTATAACGTAATTCTTGTACGAATTCATTAATTACCTATGAAATTCGCGCAGTGCGCGGCAACGCCATCACTGCACACTGAGTTTTCGTGACATAACTGCTACGGATTTTGATGCGTAGTAATAAAAGTCTTGCGTTCACCGTTAGTCCAGTTCCCTCCTACCGGACGACTAAAAAAGATCATCCACATTCAAGTGACCCGTGCAATGGTTCGTAAATATCGTGTGGCCCATGGGCTGAATAGGTTGACCTCCCTGGTGTTCAACATCAGATACATTTCAGTGTTTACGGATTTAAATCAACGTACCTAACATCGGTAATTCGCTCGAGTATATCGTCACAGTGGAATCAAAGTGACTTATGTCCATTTTACACATTTTGAGAAAATTGGCTTTACGCGAAATTTTCATGTTCTGTCAGCCATATATTGACCCTTATCAACTTTGAATTATTGAAACGGACATAACCATGGCCAAGATATGGCCGAAGAAAATTGAAAACTTTTCAAAAAGCTGATTTTTTTCAAGTTTTAAAAATGGACCTTCAAAATTTGAAAACTGGACGTAAGTCACTTTGATTCCACTGCGACGATATTATCGTGCTTCCACGCAATTAAGTTTACATAAATCCAACGAATAGTAATTTCCCAGAGTTCCACAAGCTATATACTTTTTTGAAGTACGACA
Source organism: Botryllus schlosseri (assembly GCF_051294905.1). Taxonomy (NCBI): domain Eukaryota; kingdom Metazoa; phylum Chordata; class Ascidiacea; order Stolidobranchia; family Styelidae; genus Botryllus; species Botryllus schlosseri. The sequence continues at coordinate 22,622,399 of NC_137247.1, read as the reverse complement.
ATTGAATGTTTGTTCAGCAGTAGGGTTACTATGCGTCCTCCTTTTTCAGGTTTTTGAAAATGTCCGAGGACGTCCAAATGTCCTCCTTTTTGGCAATTCGCCCTTCTTTACAGCTTTTACAGCTAAGATAATGGATAGATTCGAGTGAAATGGGTATAAATGACGCTAAATAGGAAATTTTTGGTTTGATCAAAAGCGACTTTTGTTGTTAGTCAACACCACCAATTTTAAGTAAAATGTGAGTAAATCGGCAGTCGACCCACCAAATTATTCGGCAAAAATAGCGAAATCGGCAGATTTCAGTTTTGATGAAATATCTTTTCTGATTATAAAAAAGGAACATTTACCAAAATATGGTAATCGTATATCAACAGGTGCGTTGAAGACGTCGGAATATTATGATGGGTCGGAGTGGAAAGAAGGAATATCCATGAAAGAGCCAAGAGAACATCTGGAGCTCGTGTCAGAAATTGACATACTTTTTGCAGCCGGTGGCCTGGATACAAAGTCTGATTACAATTTCACGGCTTATTTGAAGTCGGTGGAGTATTACCGGCCAATGTTGGAGAGCAGTTGGACCATTGTTAATAAAAAGATGCTTCCACGAGAAGGGGGCAGACTTGTTGCAACACAGGGTATCTTGTATTTCATGGGCTGGGACATAGGTAGCACCGTTTTCGAATATCAAACATTTTCGCACGTTTGGTGCTCTGCCGCTCGACGATCCTTGCGTGTACCACGAGAGAAGTTCGCGGCCGCCGCTACAGAGGGAATGATATACTTGGTCGGAGGCTCGATGCTGCGCACAGGGGAGTGGAAAGAGACGAAATCTTTACAGAGCTTTAATCCCGTGACGGGTGAGACGAAAGACCTGGCGGATACTGTCAAACCGGCCGGGGCCCACGTAAGGGCTGTAATAATCGAACGTACAATACTGCCTGAATAAATCCATTATGCAAGAAGTTTCAATATTTTTCTTGTTGCGATTACACCCCTTCTATAACTTCACCAATGTTTGGCCTGTCCCTTTACGCGGCAAGACATTTCAATTTTTCGATTGTCTTTAAAACCGCAATTGATTATATCTTGGTTGTGTATCACATAGGCCTATCCTGAAATGTGTCTGCTATGTATCATTTTATTGTTATATGATGTCAAGAAGCAAGTTACTCCACCCCTTAATCCTTATAGTGGCGCCGAATGTAACATTGAACCTATTCTGACATCGGTCACCTATAACAATTGGCGATGACATTGGAAAAGGTTGAACGCAGTAAGCGTAGATTTGCATACATTTCGTAAGAGGTTCGCCTAATGGTGTTCGATGGGTTAAGAAATTTGCGTTCCTTCTTTTGACAACAGTATACGACTCAAAGTTGAGTGTAGCACTACAGATGATATATTCGCTGAGTAGTACCAGTCACAGTTGAGCGATATTTCTTTCTGGCATACGCAAAAGGAGAAAAAACTGCATATTGTGTATACATGGATAGAAATGACTTGAAAGAATGCTAATTGACTCCTACCTCAAATATTGGGATAATTTGAAGAAGAGAAAATTGATGCAATGACTTAATGCGAAAGCCTTCTAGCTGTATGGAAATTTTTACGGTCGACAATTCACGAGAGTCCTAGATAAGGCGCCATGACATTACCACTGTAGCGGTTTTCAGCCCGTTTCATCCAAGTTCCCAAATCTTCGCAGAGGTGATTCTAAGGTTCCCGTCCACATTCATTAGTGACGGAACGGTTAGCATATAACAGCAACATATCGAATATTGTTATTGGAATCGCGTATGATGAATACCGGTTGAAATATTTGATGTATCAAGGAACTATGAAGCTTTCGACAACCTTCAACTCGAAAGTTTTCATTCTATTTTAAATCACGCAGCTCCTAGTCTAATGCATAACTACTTGAGTAAGTACTAAGTAGCTGAAACCTAACAGAAAACACTCTGGAATATATATGAGTACACACCTCCATTCACGTTTGAATTCAAATCCTTCAGATTTATCCATTTCAGTATTTTCCTTGCATGTATGCATTGACCTACTGTTCCATATACTGCTGTTAACGAGCATCAGATAAATACATACGACCCACAGTGTCTGCACCATTCAGGTATATTGCAAACGACTTCGACGTCAGAGCTGCCGGACGAAGCCGCACATCGAGGAGTGACCATTTCAACTTAGTATCGTGAATACCTGACTCGTTCATTTGAACGTAAATTTTTACTCTAGAACTCCACCTGATCTGTGACACAATGTGCGAGGGTTGCGCCAGGACTTGTTTGGGTCAATTATGACTGATTTCGGGGCGCTGAATACGAATCTGAAGTTATTTTTGCTCCATCACGTCACATTATATTATAAATGTTGAATATTTCTACTTTTCGAGGTACTCATGTAGATTTAGGCTACTTGCAGTACTTACTGAAATGGTAATCTTTCAAAACTACTTCAACATCTACCTATACAGTATTCTGGATGAACTGATAACTTTTGCAATTTGGTTTTCGTTGTAGAGACAAGATGGCGTAATGGTTAAGCGCCCGGCTTCTTGAGCGGTAGGTCGTGGGTTCGATTCCCGGCCGGGTCAGACCAAAGACCTGATTAGTAACACTGGTATCCATGGCTTCCCTGCTTGGCGCTCATGCATTACTGGGATAGCATGGAGGGGTGGTGCATGACTTAGAAAGCTGTAAAGGCTATATCTGCACTTCCTTGTCCAGCGGCATATGAACATCATGCACTCATGGTATGCATATGCGCAGATCGTGTGTATGTGTATCATGAATCGGTGTATATGCCGCAAAAACATCAAGGACAAAAATAAACTACGTCCTTTTAAAAACCCAGGTTTCGTCATGATGAATTATCTAAATAACAATATTTGATCTGTTGCTGTTGTACGCTGATCTAAATGTCACTAACGAAAGCAGAAATTCGATTAGTTTATGAAATTGAGAAAAATACATACCGAAAAATTCTGAAGTGATATGGAAATTCTGATGACAGAAAAAGATTCAGCAACCTAAAATTAGCCTAAATCAATGATTAAAAATTTTTGGACAACATTTTTTGAAATATGTAGACCAGTAATGTTGTGGGTCGAAAAGAGCTTCAGCTATCATGAACCCAGGTTTCATGATAGATGATTGCAATAAAAATATTTGATCTGTTGATGTTGTGTGCTTACTGTGATGTCACTAACGAAAGCCGAAATTTGATTAATTTATGAAAATGAGAAAAATTTATACGGAAAAATCTGACGTGATGCTGAAATTCTGAGCACAGATTTGGATTCAGCAACCTTAAATTAGCCTAAATAAATCATTAAAATTTTTGGCGCAAATTTTTTTTCGAAATTTCTAGACCACTGTTATCTATTGATCTGGTTCGTTACAATCCGGGACAAGCTTCATAGTGGGGTCACCATATGTTGGAATCGGGAAAGGAGGACACTTTTTCAAAATTTTCAGTCTTACAATACTGCAGTAAAATCCGGAAAAAGTGGTAAATTTACTGTATAGCGTCATTTATGCCCATTTTAACTCGAAGCTATGCATCATCTTAGCTCTAAAAGCTGTAAAGATGGACGAATTGCAAAAAAGCGGGCATTTTCGAAAACCTCAAAGGAGGAAAAATCCTCCTAAAGCAGGACGTATGGTAGCCCTACTTAATCCACATGTACTCTGTTATTGAAGTGTTGTTCGTAGGACACTGTGTAGTGTGCATAGTACAGCGGCCCGCGGCTTGGTTGACGCGTTTATGAGGCTTAATTTGAATCGAATGCAAAATCTAATTGTGCCACATTTCTGCGGCAAACAGCTCCGGTCGCAATGCGATTTGTCACAATGCCTACATAGAAGGATTGCATCATATCCAGAGTAGCCCACAATTGATATTCAAACGAAGTGTAAAGTACTCTTTATCGCCCCTCAGAATTTAATGGTCATTGAAGATAGGCAGTATATAATACGTAGCCTGCGTTGCTACTCAAACTGTGAATACCGACTATAAGCGATGGAAACAAGCAATTGCACGTACATTGTGAAACGTTCTCTCGACCAGCAAGGTTGTGCACTTCATCGGACAGCTGTGCGTGCTACATTACTCTTGGTCGGGAGGGTGGTGCTCGAACTTCGTCTGCGTATGAAAATACTGCAGCCATCATCATGTGTTATGATGAGTAAACCGGGTTCTCGGAATACCAAATAAATGAAGCACAATCACAAATGTAGCTCAGCAGTCCCTATTCATTCACCTCCCTTCACGCCATATTCCGCTAGTTGTTCATAATTCGATAATCCTAATCTATCTTTAGCAATTGCGCTCATATCAGCACGCAATGCTGCTTGCGACCCAAGTTTCTGTTCTGCTTGGTATATGTTATTTCTCTGCTTCATCTCCTGTTAAAACGATTTACTAAAGCAGGTCCGTAAAACAGTATCGGGTTTTCTTACATTTTAACTTGATATTGTGCCGTTGATTTGGGTGTATATTTGGTGATCTCAGTCAGACATGGGGTGATTACTTCGTGATTGTAATCGATTGCGATCACGATTACTTCTGAATGACGCGATTACGATTACGATTACGATTACAGCAAAATCAGGAAGTAGTCGATTACGATTACGATTACATTGGAAAATTAATCACGATTACTCACGATTACATTTATTTTGCATCTTAGAAGTCATATTGTAAGATAATATATGAATTGCGCTAAAAAGGCCTAATAAGAAAACAACTTTCTTTAAAAAAGATGCGACATTTGCCTGTTACGTCACAAAGTACCCATTGTCCATTTTATAGAGGACGATTTATCGCACCCAGTGATTTGCATTCTTGTCATGTCCACAACTGCCGCACCCCAAGTTTCCTAAAAGGGCCGGGAGCGAGCTAGAAGGGGACTCAAATGTATTTCGTAAACTTGCACAAATTATAGACTATTTTCGAGAGATTTCATGAACTTGAAAATTGTCTGCGAGCATCGCAATTTAAATGTCTCTAGATAGCTTGATTTTGAAATACATATGTCTCCTCATCAACAAACAAAGCATGCATAATTTATAGTGAATGACATATAAGTGCCAGTCAATACCGCGCCACGACACACCAAAAGACATATGCAGTTTTGGCCAACATGCGAATCCACGAAGTGTGCTACGAATGAAAGACATTGGTCGAAACTTGGGGTGTGTGTCCATTGTCAATAGCCGCGCTGGGTGGGCGTGACTAATATTCCGGTGCTTCCAATCGGAGCCCACAATTCAAATGCCACCCGGGCACCCACAGAGCAATAAAGACATCGCAATTTGTGTGTGCGTCTCACGTAAGCATTTCTTTTAGTCTGCTACGTTTGGGCCACAACAATATATTTTTATTATATAACGGACCGGGGTCACGAATTAACAACATACCCTAAAGTAATTATTGTTATAATTATGAATTACGTGCCCCCAGCTCTTCAGGTTAATCTGACCATCGAGGGCTGAGAGGGGATTAAAATGAATAGTAATATAATGCATTGCAACTACCAGTATTATTGATCTTCAACTTTAAAATTTCCTACCCTGTGGGGCCAAAAACCAACGTTTGGAGTGGGGGATGATTTGCTGTTTTTGTCATACGAGCCACGCAAACTTTGTATATAAGCAGATGGCTATGGCGGCAGGTCCATATTTTTAGTAAAGAATTGTGAATTACCGATTGGCGCCGTTTCAAGTAGAATCAAATGTGAATAAGAGAAAGTGAACATAAAATTCTGCCTTCAACTTAATACAGATATTGTAATGCAAGCGGCCATTACAAGAAACGGCTCGAGAAACAGCTGTTGATTTTTAATGCTTCATCGTGGAAACCGTAACATTTTATTTGACGAGTAGGCTACAAAATTTCAAACCTTTGTCCGGTGTACGTTCGTACTACATAGGCCTACTGATCGCCAAGCAGCAACGGTCAAACTGCGTTTAACTAAGAATAACCAAATATCAGTACAAAAGTGACTATTTTAAACTAGGCAGAGTGGTGATTAATTATCCTGCTGCGAGGTAGTGGCGTGTGGAATGTATTGATAACCTGATATACAGCACGGTGAGTGTTACAATCACACTAATGTACATCGAGTATCTATTCACTACGTGTGGATACCAGAGATTAGCGGATTTGGAATTTCTATGTCCTAATCCAATCCAAATCCGAAACTTCAAATCCAAATCCAAAACCTAATCCATAACTTTTTCATTTTATAGTCCATGTCCAATCCTAATCCGATTCCAATTTGAAATTCAGAAAAAATGCTAATTTGTGCAAGGGAGGGATTCACCTTTCATGTTCATTTGCACCGAGTGAACCATAGTGTAGTGTACTATAAGTACATCAATAACTGATCTGAATAAAGTTTGTCGCCATTCGCCACACGAAATATTAAGCTCCCAGAAAATAGGTAAATACAATCCAAATCCTAATCCGTTCAGAAAAAAATCTGTAATCCTAATCCAATCCAAATCCGACAAAATTTCACAAATCCTGTTTTTTCAAAACCTAATCCTAATCCATGCTCATCTCTGGTGGATACCTGGATGCTTCTTACGCATTGACGAGCAAAGCTAATATAGGCCACTTCTGACGTAATAATGAGCAGTGGCATTTGAAATCTAACGTTTGTGCTATCACTGACTGGTATAATGCTTCTTCCTTGTTTACGAATGTTCAGTTTATGACACAGTCCTGTACAAATAAAAAGTAATCGTTCTTTCACAAATAAATCGATTAAATATGGAAAGTAGTCGATTACGATTACGATTACTTCGGAATTTTCTCGAATGTAATCGATTGCGATTACGATTACTTCGGAATTTTCTCGAATGTAATCGATTGCGATTACGATTACTTGAAAATGCTGTAATCGTCGTAATCGATTACGATTACTAATCGCGATTACCCCATATCTGATCTCAGTTCACTATCAATCACGTCACGAATGCATGTCTATTATTTTGCCTATCATATAACTATTCATAGCTATATATCTATGCCAAAGCTTGTGTGGTGGACTTAAGTTTTCTAACCGTATTGTTCAATTAACTGCAGGCCATCCTAATTAATTAAATTTATGTATCTGGGCTACAAAATACCAATTTTACTCATTCTGAGCTGCCATGGTCTAGCTCAGTGGTTCTCAAACTGGGCGGTGCGCTCTGCACGATTTATCTCCAATCCATGATTTTTGCTCTGTGCATAGTCCGAATTTCATTTTAGAGAATTCTCTGATCAACAGTCATAACCCTCCATGCCATGAAATTCCCCGTTGGTATTGCCAGCATTCTGGTGGCATTTTGTGATATGACGATAAGGGCGCGCGGACTTTTCCACGACCATAAAGGGGGGGGGGGCGTGTCTGAGAGAGTTCGACAACCACTGATCTAGCAAGATATATCTGGATCATTTATCAATCGATAAATCTTTTGTGCATTACACTGGCTGGTTTTGATCTCAAAAACTGTATTATTATGGTGCGCTAATATTTCCTAATATCGAAATGTGATTGCGAGAGAGTCTTGAATATCGTATCATTTCTTTAAATATATTGATTCATGCATACAAAAATTATATGCAATCGAAATATGATATTTCAACTGGTACGCATTACGTCTCAAATAATTGATGTTGGAATGAAACGCCAGCTATAATTTCTAAGACGGCTTGTCATTCTAATTGGCGCATGTATAGTCATTAGTATGATCCGTTTTTGCCGATTACAATCATATCGATCGATATAATATATGTATATTTCTTACTGTCGTAGTCACATGCCAGTATAAATTTATATAATCATTTCCTTATTCGGTGACGCAAGCAATCAACGAGTGTGTATTGTCGATATAGGTTTCAGTGGATGGAGTCGAATAGGCTGAAAGTGTTTAAGGAATTCCAGCAAGGAATACGTAATGGGAGTTGATTGCTAACTCACAATATACCGGTGCGATTCTAATTTATAATTTTCGAAAGAGGCTCTTGTGTTTGTCGGATCTCAGGTGTCTTTTGGGAGGGGATTGATTTGGGTGGCTTTGTATCGTGGTGTTTGAATAATTAAGGCGGTAGTGCCACATATTTCGTTGTTGAAAATGTTGTTTTCTGAAAATTGGAATTTTGTGTTATCAGGCATGAGACGACTGCCGCCTTTTACTGCGATAGTTTGCAGTGGTGGAATTCAGCCGATTCGTACCATCCTCCGAAAGCTAGGGTTTCACCCTGTTCTTGCAACTACTTTGATTTCCATAATAGAGCGGTAAATAGTTCGATTCGGAACGACACTGACCATGAACTCATTTATCCTCGAATCGCCAAATTGGCTTGACGCGCAGACTCTAATGTATAGCAAGAATGGGACGTAGCATTGGAAGTTCCCTTACGCTATACCGTATTTTCATTCATATCTGCCGGGATGATGGAGACAATAGTACGGAATTACGCTAACCATAAAATCCCCTACAGCCATTAAAACAACATGTCAACAAATCGCCCAACTAAACAAATGCGTGAATTGTACGTAATTAACTTAAGGAGTTACATTGCGGCTTGAGAAATTTATGTAACTATATCGTCTGTCTGTCCGTCTGTCACTGTAATTAATTATCTTTCCATTACACTGATTCCTATTTAAGCTAGTAAAATGAATTATATATAAAATATTCAGTTCATTTTCGGAAGATATGACATTTTGTGATAGAACCGATGAAGATGTATTTTTTGTGACAATAATTGAATCCAATCACGGTCATGTTCAAACAATGCCAAAGCAGTTGCTGGCCCTGTATAGTTGCTGCCGAATTAGGGTAACGTAGTACATTTCTACACCATTACGAGCTGACTTAGCGATTAGGAGTAATCTCAAAGTACTGCAAGTTGAAGCATATAACGAAATGTATATAAATCTGAAGTAACTAGTTTTTCTGAAGTAGACCAGGAATTGCCTGCAGATGATTATCTTCTGTTGCCATGATAAAGGAAGAATGTGTCCTGGTTGATATGACAGCTATATTCATGGAAAAGATTCAAACATGTTCCCAAAGTCTTTTCAACTATAAGAAAAGTAAATCGAGAGTAGTGATAAGTTTTTTCTTATAAAATCTGTCATTGCAACAGAAGTGTAAGTAGACGAAAAAAGATCACTCGAAAAAGTAGCGCAAGTGCCGTGTATTTGAGTATAATAATCTCATATTACAATTGTTATTATTATAGCTGGAGACGGGGAACCTCTTCCTCAAAGAGCCCAATAACGATGTTAACCAACTGGTAGGTCATAATTTAAGACTCGTGATGTCATGTCGTTACGAAATCCGTGTTCACTCCAGGGACTTCTTCATGTGATGTTATTCAATTCTGCTGCCCGACACTTGGGCATGCGACACATTATTTTAGCTTAGGTGAACCTTTTGCAAGAAACATATTTTTAATCGTATTTAAATGAGGGCCATATGATGTTTTCAAAAGTTAAGGCAATTGACATCAAAAATTTAAAAGAAACGAAGGCAATGTGGATGTGAAAACTGCATTGTCTCTCTGATCAATTAACAGATCGTACAAGTCAAGATTTCAGGGCGTGCCACGTCGAGGGGTAGCCTTCGGTGAAATCGCGAGTGATGTTGTTTTCCGTGGTTACAGTAAATTCGTTTTGCAAGTTTCCAAACTGTCGTTCGAACTTGATGGCGTGGATTTGTCCTATGTAGACCCCTAAATAGCTCGAATGTGCCGTATTTGCCCTATTATAGAAGATTCAGGTATATTGGACTGATGAATAAGCAATCATCATTAGGAATTTTTAAAGCGGGCGTTCGAACCCTTACAAACCGCTGAATACGCAACTTTGTTTTAGCTCCCATGTACTTTTCTCAGCTACCACGAAAATAATGACCTGTAGGTCGTTATCAATATCTACAAATAGGTTACAGCCAAATCTACGAATAAGATGAGAATCAAGTTGGAAATTGTTAACTTATCATGGAAATATGTTACCAACCCCCCCCCCCCCTGTACTATAAGAAAGTGCTCTTCAACCTTGTTCGTCGTGGTACACCCTTGACACATTTATTCGAATCTCGTACACCCCTGACCTCGAAACTGCCTGATTCCGTATAGTAAGCCTAATCCAGGCATGTTCAACGTCCTTGCTATTCACAGCCGTGCGTCAGTTCCATATGTACAGCATAGGGTCGTATTCCGGCGGAGAGTCGTCATGATCCATTCGGACGTCGTATATACTCTTGTCAAATTGGCTACTCGGAACTTCGCGCCGCGGAGAGCCCGTGTGGTGCTCTGTGCCATCTCTGATGTCTTGAGATATACCTTTCGTAAAAAAGTGTAAAATTGTAGCATCAGAACACCCCGCAAGCTTACTATCTCGTCGCCAAAATCGCGAGTGGGCGAGGAGTACGAAATATTTCTCGATCTGGAAAATTAATTTCGTCGAAAATATTGGTTGTTTCATATATTACAGTCACATTTTTAGCCATTCTCAGCCGACGTGATTAGATTAACCGATAGAGCTGTTGGAGGGGTGTCTTCGAAAATGTTGATCTTCAAATTAATGATGATGCATCGTCCGGTTTATAATAGTCATTTTGTGGCATGTTGTTATTTTTTGACCTCCCATCAGTATTGTAGGCATAGTCGAAATATATATTGCAATTATCGCGCCAAACGGACGAGAAAAACCTTCATTCGTCAGACGAATACGATTTCGATTTGGTATTTCTTTAACAGGTGCATTATTCTCCTCTGCGATTCGCATTTCTCCGGTGGGACTTTCATTATACTATTATATTTAAAACGAAAAATCCAGGCACCCTGATTCGCGCCAATCGTGAGTAAAATTAACGGCTGCATGCAACGTCTGCAAGTTGGCCACCTCTATGGGCTGCTGAAATAAGGATGAACAATGCGGGTCTTCAAAAATGACGGTTTTTCTCGAATTGTACTGGCTACTTGATAAAATTGTTAGGTAACCTAATTTAAGCCTACACACCAAATTTGGATCAATTCCAGCCAGTGGAAGCGGAGTTATTGCCGTTGAAAAATTTGGATTATCAATAAAATAGTATTTACGGTTACCAATTCTTTAATTATTTATTATAGGTGTGCCGACCGTAAATACTAGGGATGGTGTGAACCTCTGAAAGGTTCGGGTTCGTGTGAACGCGGACCATTTTGAAAGGTTCTGTGTGAACGCGAACGTGAACCTCGTGACGTCATATTGCTAATTCCAACCCTACATTTCAGCGAAGTGATAGCCTTGCAATACCTAGAGACGATTCGGGCCACATAATGCCACAATGCTGAAATACCTATTGATGTTTTAAACGTCTACAGATCTATCAACTGGGACAATCAATTGATATTATCACCCCAGAAAATCAATATCTTGCGTCGCTTTGCCACAATTTCGACGAGAACTTGCAAGGGAATATAAGCTTACGCCTTAACGGTCAAGGTCAGGCCGGACAATCTATTCGGCGTCCCGAGTATTGCTAAGTTGATATTGAGCAGAGTGTAAAACGGGTTTCCCTACTTGCTACCGATGCTTCCCCTTTAACAAGTTATACAGCAGTAGCCAACACCCCAATCCACGCGGAGTTGGTTTTTATGATACATATGAACATATGAAATCGAGATTGATTTTTTTACATCAGACAACGATATTAATTTCATTAATTGGTTGGACAAGAGTCATTCGCTGACTACCTACATGTAGTGTTTCGCTCTTGATGTTGTGGGACTGTGTGTCAGGCTTACAGCAGAGATGAGTCACTAAATATTCGCAAACGGAAAGCTGGATATTTCGAGCAAACAATTGTAACAAAGCAAGTAAAATGTTTGAGATTGTCAAGGTGCATGCTCGTTTAGTGTTGATTTTTATGCTGCCAGCGTCATGCATATACCGGACCCGCAGTTGAAATGCATTAATTGTCAACCAAAGATGCTATAATGAAGTGAAAATTGTAATATATGAAAAAGGTTCACAGTGCAGAACCTACCAAGGTTCGTTTGTGAACGCGAACCTCAAAATATCTGAGGTTCACACACAGAACGCGAACGTGAACCTCGCGTTCACACCGTCCCTAGTAAATACTATTTTATTCAAATCCACATATTTCGACGGCTATAACTCCGCTTCCACTGGTTGGAATTGAGCCAAATTTGGTGAGCATCGTTTCTATAGAAAACCTAACACTTTCGTGGGGTGAACAGAAAATTTTGAAATTTTTGTTAATTCATTTTTATATAATAAATAGAAACTTTGTTCTTCTGTAGCAATGTGGCTACTGGCTGGAGTTGAACCAAATCTGGTGTGTAGGCTTAAATTAGGTAATCTAACAATTTTATCAAGTAGCCAGTACAATTTGAGAAAAAAGTCATTTTTGAAGACCCCTAATGAACAAGGGCGAAACGTATTTGTAATGCTTAATAATAATCAGGGCTCGAGATTACCGGACCATTATGTGGCACAGTGGTTCTCAGACTCGACGCCCCAGACACCATGGCTACCGCCCTGCCATTACCCTGCGGTATTTATAAGCATCTCGCAAGAAATACTGATTTCATATTTCTGAGCTCTCGTGGCGGTTACCTCGAGAATCATTATAGACTAGACAAGTAGACATATATGTTAAGCTGAACATATGTCAACCCCATCCTGTTCTGCTGCAAAAGGAGCTGATAAGTCCATTACTAACGTTTAAATATGGGGAAAAGCATTTGCTCATGACATCACAAAAGGAGTGTTACTTACAAGCTACGTAGCCTACATCTGATATGAACATTCTACAATACTACACACCCGGTCAATATATTCTGAAGCATAAACTTGTTTGTATATCATGATAGCTAGTAGAGATGGTGTGAGCCTATGAAAGGTTCAGGTTCGTGTAAACGCGAACCTTTCTGAAAGATTCTGTGTGAAAGCGAACGTGAACTTCATGACGTCACGTGACGTCATATTGCTAATTCCAACCCTACATTTCAGTGAACTGATGGCCTATATCAGTGGTCAGGGAACCTATGGCTCGCGAGCCATATATGGTCTTTTGGGCATAAAGTATGGCTCTTTGCGAAAATTCTAATTTTGTGCATAATTTATCAATATTGCAGCAACTTGTTATTAAATCGGCAGCACGACCAGTATAATTATTCTTGTGGCAGTATAAACATGTCTCTGAGAGCTGAATACAGTAGCGTATTCAGGGTTATGGGCTCGGACCCCGTTTCAAAATCCTCGAATATACGTTGCTGTCTCGCCTGCGCCACGAAATCTCGGACTGCACGATGCGTTGATTGCTCAATGAGAATAGCAGAAAAGGCGACGCATGTATGACAATGCAGTTTTCAATATACATTGTCTTTCTGATCTACGGCGAGAAATAAACTCTGTGGAAGTGACATTCACAATTACAATTCAAATTACCAACAACGCCATAGTGATCCACGTTCTTGATTGACAACGTAGCTTTGTATTGTTTCTGTTCAAATGTAGGCGTGTGGCACAACCTTGTGTTACCGCCGAATACTTTGAGAATTGAGAAATCGAATCGGAGTCGGTGCGGCAATTACATTCAATTATTACACTGGTCAACAGAACGAAAATAAAATTGGGCAGAACATCTAAGAGCCGTTTCTGGGGTTTTCGAGGTTGCTGATTACGAATATCACATTAGTGATTAGAGATTGGCTCTTGTACCCCTAAAAAAGTCCAAAATTACTGTATTTACCATTGAATATTTCACTTTGTTTGTTTGTTTTTGGGGTATTCATGGTGTTTGTCGACTACTGTGGTCATTTACACCAGGCATGACGCAGCAAGACAAGAAGTTTCAGGCCATGTAACATGCGACTCTGAGAAGTGCGCTTTCTGCTGACCGACTTCGATATATATACATATATGTTGAATTGTCCATAGGCGCCTAAATGGCTGGCGCCAAATGTTCCTGTCCTGGCAATCAGAACCCCACAAGACAAATGCCATCCACAGAGAAAAATTATTTGCCAGTGCAGAAATACCAATTTGCGTCTTCAAGTTAAGTATGTGCGATTTGAATATCTTTTGACGTAGCAGACAGGCACGAAATGCCATCACGTAACGAAATCATTATGTCCACGGGTCTGCCCTAATATGTTTAAGTATTATTTACGGACGCTACATTTTCCAAGACAACTCACTCAGCAGACAGAGGATACAAATTTACGGCATTATATATGATTATATGGACCGATTCAATCATTAATAATAGAAATTTTCCGCGCTTCACGCCAATTAGGCCGACTAACCAAAGAGTCCAACAATTTCTGCTGATATGTAGCAGTAAAAGAGGTATCAGGATAGGGGGTCTGAGTGGCCAAGCCCATCTGAAGTTTGGTTTATCACCCTATGGGGGTCCAAGACTACCGATTTGGGAGGGGGGCTGGCGAAGTGCTGTTACGGTCCAGTTGGAGTCAAGTCGGAGAAATGACCTTTCATTTTTCGTCAACTCACCAAAATTTTGCTGTAAAAGTGTAATTTCGAGTCCAAGCCGAGAAATTGACGTTATTTTAGTCAATTCGCCGACGATTACAGTTTTTATGCCCAATTTTCGGTCCCCAATATTTGGGGGGCGATGATCGGTGTGGAGCCTAAAAAGGGGGGCGATGAGTCGAAAAAGGTTGGGAACCACTGATCTATGATGTTATCGACAATTGACAAGTATTCATTATGTCCTCACAAGCCGGTACGGCGGCACTTATGTCTTCGTTGCTGCATCCGATGTTACTGACGGCTGACATACTCTAGATCAGTGCTCTTCAACCGGGGTTGTCGTACACCCTAGGGTGTACCAGAATTCGCAAAGGGTGTACCACTCGGATGGGGTGTACAGGGGTGTACCAGATCCGAATTACAATGAGCCGATGGCTAGCTATCACAAAGGCATGTTTATGGGTCAGTACAGGTTGACGCACAGGTTAATGAGCAATATGGTACGATGTTATCTTAAGTGTAATACTGTACATCGCTTGATTGTGATGTCATAAGCAGATATTTCTTCTATTCATTTAGCCGTCGGCAATAGACCATTGTTTCCGTTTGGTGTTGGATAGTATGCAGCAAAGTCACTTGAGTGACTTTGGTATGCAGTTAACAAACATGTGTTCAGCTAGTCCTTTGTCTTTTAGTGATTTTTGAGGAAACCGCCGCGACAGCTCAGACTTTTTGAACCTGTACTTCCTACCCGACGTTAATAAATACCGCAATGCACATAAATGAAGTGACGTAGCCAGCCAGGGTCGAAACAGCTTCCATGTTGAAATCGAAACCCTTTAGTTTTAAAATGCCGATTGTATGTCCAATATTTCGCCATACATTTGCAATTTAGTATTTTGTTATTAGTGATGTAAATTAGCGACAGTAGACTGTGTATAGCGGCATACGATCTGAGGTTACTGACATCTCTTGCAGCCCATGTGCTACTATCGACTGTATGTGGGGCAGGCCTGATACGCAGTAGGCTGATGCGCCTGCTATCATCGCTGATCTGAATTACCGCTTCTGCAGCAGTAGCTTTACCTACTCTCTCCCCAATACTGTTACATTTAGGTTGATTATCGTTCGTAATGTCATGCTGTTTTGCTCTGACACGAAATAAATTCCAATTTGCGTGGCGGGGGGCCTAACTGGCTGCGAATAGACTCTGTGACCAAATACTATTTTATTCAAATCCAATTTTTTGACGGCAATAACTCCGCTTCTACTGGTCGGAATTGAACCAAATTTGAAGAACATCGTTTTTATAGACAACCCAATACTTTCATGGGGCGAACAGAAAAATTTCAAATTTTTCGTTATTTATTTAAATAATAAATAGAAACTTTCTTCTCCCGTAGCAAGGCGGCTACTGGTTGGAATTGAACCAAATTTGGTGTGTAGGCTTAGGTAACCTAACAATTTTATCAAGTAGCCAGTACGATTTGAGAAAAAAAAGTCATTTTTGAGGACCCCTAATGAACAGGGGTGTACGAGTTTTGAGCAAACGTTAAAAGGGTGTACCATGTCGAAAAAGGTTGAAGAGCACTGCTCTAGATTACTATAGATAACTAACCTACGGGTAAATTAGTAATCTATACAGACCAGGGGTGGCCAACCTTTTCGGCGAAAGGGCAAACGAGTGCGCTGCCCACTAGCCGCGCCAGGCGCGTAACATTTTCAATGGTAATATTATTATTACTTGGGTATATTGCGGGTCGACTGTATACCGCCCGCTGAGCTCAGTTTGCAAGGACATGACTATTCGGCACCTGGACATATCGATGTCGAAGATTTCCACTAATATACAACAACCATTTTGTGCCTACATTTCATCGCCGACGATCTTTCTGCGAGCGCCAACGCGAAAATACTTTCTCTCGAAATTACGAATATAGGTGGACTCAATCGGCCAAATCAGGCGATTTTTCATTTTCATGTGGGGGTAGACTACCAAGACAGAAATTGTGTGACAATTAGGCACGATAAGCGTGAAGAAAAATTTTACTACTATTTTAGTTTATTGTAATGTACGACGACTTACTAAAAATGTGACTGGACCCTGGTTCTGCCAATGCGTCGAAACTGATAGTTTAGTCATCAACATCCCAAGTGTCGCGGCCAGACTAATCATATTTTGGGTTGGCCTTGCAAGTTCACAATCTGAGCAATTCAATTTCGATAATATAACAGAATTTCGATAATATAATAGGAAATTAGTTCGCGGGCTACTCAAAACCTTCTCGCGGGCCACATATGGACAGCAGGCCGCGAGTTGCCTACCCCTGATATAGACATACATACACCTTCGAAGTTTTCAGAGCCGGAACCGGAGCAGTGGTAATAATCAGACATGGGGTGATTACTTCATGAATGTAATCGATTTCGATTACGATTACTTCTGAATCACGCGATTACGATTACGATTACGATTACAGCAGAATCAGAAAGTAGTCGATTACGATTACGATTACATTGGAAAAGTAATCACGATTACTCACGATTACATCTATTTTGCTTCTGAGAACTAATCGTACAAGATATATTGGAGACAATGTAAGGATTGCGCCGAAAAGGCCAAATGAGAAAGCAGCAACTTCCTCAATAAATGATGCGCTATTTGTTTGTTATGTCATAATGTACCCATTGCCCAACTTAATAAGGGACGATTTATCGCATCAAACGATTTGCATTATTGCCAGGTCCGTAACTGCCGCACCCCAAACTCCCCAATAGGGTGGTGAGAGCGCTCGAAAGGGAATTAAAAGTATATGGTAAAACCAACATAAATTATAGAGTTATTTTCGTGAGATCTGATTTACTTGAACATTTTTTTCGGGCTTCGCGATTTAAATGTCTCTTGATAGCTTGATTTTGAAATGCATTCCTCTCACCCTCATGAAAAAAGTATGCATAATTTACAGGAATAAGCATTTCGGTGCCGGTCATTACCGAGCCACGACATACCAAAAGACAAATGCAGTTTCGACCAACATGCGACTCCAAGAAGTGTATTACTTAAGAAACACCTTGGCCAAAACTTTGAGCATGTGTCCATTGTCAATAGCCACGCTGGGTGTGCGTGACTAATAATCCTATCCTTTTAATCTGAGCCAGCAATACAAATGCCACCCGGGCCACCCACAGAGGAATAAATACAGGGCAATT
The DNA here is from genome assembly GCF_051294905.1 of Botryllus schlosseri. Lineage (NCBI taxonomy): Eukaryota > Metazoa > Chordata > Ascidiacea > Stolidobranchia > Styelidae > Botryllus > Botryllus schlosseri. The sequence goes on along the minus strand of NC_137247.1, from coordinate 22,604,671 downwards.
ATTTGTGCGTGCGTCTCATGAAAGTTCTTCTTTTCGTCATCTACGTTTGGGTGACTGCAATATCTTTTGATGTTATATATCGCAGACCGGAGGTCACGAATTAACAACATACAATAAGTAATTACAACAACATACCAGATGAAATAATTATGAATTACGTGGCCTCAGCGCCATTGGTAAATCTGACTATCGGGGGCTTAGAGAGGCTTAAAGATGAATAGTAATATAATGCAATTACTAATATTATTGACAATAATTCAGTCTTCAACTTGAAAATTGACCACCTTATTGGGGCCCAAGACGCTATCATGGCATATAAGCGGATGGCTATGGCAGCAGGTGAAGAATTGCGAAATAACGATGGCGCCCGTTTAAGGCATAGAGTCATATGAGAATAAGATAAAGTGACCTTAAAATTCTGCCTTCTACTTAATACAGATACTGCACGCTGCCGTTACGAGAAACGGCAAATAACGGTTCGGTTATGATATACATCAGCAGCTGTTGATTTTTCATGCTTCGTTGTGGAAATTGTGATGTTTTATTTGGAGAGTACAAAATTTCAAATCTTTGCTCGGTGTACGTACGTACTAGGGATGGTGCGAACCTCTGAAAGGTTCAGGTTCGTATGAACGTGAACCTTTTTGAAGGGTTCTGTGTGAACACGAACGTGAACCTAATGACGTCACGTGACGTCGTATTTCCAATTCCAACCCTACATTTTAGTGAAGTTATAGCCTATATTAATGTACAGTGTACGTCGTACACGATACCTATAGCGATGACTCCGGCAACATAATGCCACTATGTTAAAGTACAATTTTGTTTAAACGTTTTAAACGTCGGCAAATGTTTCAACTGGGGCAATCAAATGGTATAATGATCCCATAAAATCAATATCTTCCGTCGCTTTGCCAGCAATTTCGACGAGGACTTGCAAGGGAATATAAGCTTACGCTTTAACGGTCCAGGCCCACCCGACAATGTATTCGGCGTCTGAGTATTGTGACGTTAATATTGAGCAGAGTGTAAAACGGGATTACATACTTGCTACCGCTATTACCCCATTAACAAATTATACAGCAGTAGCCAACACCCCAATCCCACGGATTTTGTTTTTATGATACAATAAACATATGAAGTCAAGATTGACCACGTAGCCTACACCTGCTAGATTTTTCACATTAGACAACGATATCAATTCCTTTGATTGGTCGAATAAGCATAATTCTCTGGCTACATGTAGTGCATCTCGCTATTGATGTTGTGTCAATGCTGGTGAAGCTCACAGCAGAGAGTCACTAAATATTCACAAATGGAATGCTGGTTATTTCGTGCAAAATTTTTGAGATTCTCAAGGTGTATGCTCGTTTAGTGTTGATTTTTTTTTACGCTTTCAGCGCCATGTATTGAGTGGCCTGCAGTTAAAATGCAATAAATTTCAACCAAAGCTGTTATGATGAAGTGAAAACTGTAATATGTGAAAAAAGGTTTACAGCTCAGAACCTACAAAGGTTCGTTTGTGAACGTGAACCTCTGAATTTCTGAGGTTCAACAAATACAGAACGCGAACGTTCACACCATCCTTGGTACGTACTGCATAGGCCTGCTTCCAACAGAGAAATTGCGTTTAACTATAAGCATAACCTTTAACCAAACATCAATATATAAGTTACCATTTGCAACTATAGGCAGAATGGTGATTATTATCCTGCTGCGAGGTAGTGGCGTCTGGAGTTTTGCGATAACCTGATATATCGCACGGCAGGTGTTCTTACAATCACACTACAATGTTCGTCGAATATCTATTTACATATAATGTGTGGATACTTCTTACGCAATCATGAGCGAAGCCAATTCTTCTGACGTAATAATGAGCAGTGGTGTTTCTAAATCAGACGTTTGTACTATCATTAACCTGGTATAATGTCTTTTCCTTGTTCGCGAATGTTGAGTTTATGTCATAGTCCTTGTACAAATAAAAAGTAATCGCTCTTTCACAAAGAAATCGATTAGATATGGGAAGTAGTCGATTACGATTACGATTACTTCGGAATTTTTTCGAATGTAATCGATTGCGATTACGATTACTTGAAAATGCTGTAATCGTCGTAATCGATTACGATTACTAATCGCGATTACCCCATGTCTGGTAATAATGCGGCTCCGGAGCTGGAGCCGGAGCTAATGCATGATAGAAGGAAGCTCCGGAGCCGGAGCTGGAGCAATGCAAATTTACGGCTGCTCCAAAGCCCTGATCACATGCATACATGGAGCCAAACATGGTCGATACAGCAGTATATATGCCTACCCACTCTATAAGCTGTGATACGTCCGTGACGACGGGTCAGGGGAGGCAAGTGAGGCAGGACCTCACCTGTCGTCAGGATGAGTGCACGAAAATTGTTAAACGTTCAATTACTATTGGTATTTCTATCGATGTTCATGAATGACAAGATAATGTACATTTTCCCCCAAATCACACATTTTGCATATTTATTGTTCGAGAATAAAGCCCCAATCGAGAGGTAAGGCATATACGGGCCAAGCTTCACCATTGATAACGTAATTTATCGTAAATAGCTTAGAAATTATTATAATTGATATTATTCGAATGCAACTGTGACGATTCCGAAAATCTAAATACTGATCGGCTTCTCAATTCTCAAAGTATTCGGCGGTAGCATATTACGTTGCGTTACATTACTACATTTTATCTCCGGTACTACAGAGTTACTTAACAATAAAGAACGTGGATACTGGAAAGCTATGATTTTGTTTGTAATTCGATTTTGTAATTGTGAATGTAACATCCACGGCAGTTCATTTCGCGCCGTAGATCAGGGATACAATGTGTATTTGAAAGCTGCGCTGTCATATGGGCTTCGCCATGTCTGCTATATTCTCTTTGATCAATCATCGTATCGTGCAATCCAAGATGTCGAGTCGGGTACATGGAATTCGCAAGTGATATTGGTCGACTGCGCGACAATAACTTAAATTTGAGGATTTTGAAAAGAGGAGCTCCGAGCCCCTAGAGTCCTAAGACGGCATTGTCTTTACCTCTCAATAACATATTTATACTGCCACGAGAAATGTGATAATAATTTACCAAAAAGTTGCTGCAATTTTGATCAATTCAGTACAAAAATAAGCAGTTGACAAAGAGCCATTTCTTGTACCCAAAAGAGCCATATATGACTCGCGAGCCATAGGTTCCCGATCACTGGAATATAGCCTTACGCCTTAACGGTCAAGGCTAGACCAGACACTGTATCCGGCGACTTATTGTTGATGCGCGGTAGCAAGTTTACGTTGAGATTGGAGAAATTCCTGCATTGAGTATTGCTACGTTGATATTGAGCATAGTGTTGAACGGCTGTCTATACTTGCTAACGATTTTACCCCATTAACAAGTTATACAGCGGTAGCCAGCACCCCAATCTCACGGATTTGGTTTTTATGTTACAGTAAAGATATGAAACAAAGATTGATCCCGTACGCCTGCTAGATTTTTTGTATCAGACAACGATATAAATTTGATTGATTGGTTGAGTAGGCTTCATTCGCTGACTACCCACGGCGACATGTAGCCTAGTGTATTTCGCCTTTGATGTTTTGTTATTGCCGGTCAAGCTCACAGCAGAGAGTCACTGAATATTCCAGCAAACTTATGTGACAAAGCAATAAATTTAGGAGATTGTCAAGGTGCATGCTCGTTTAGTGTTAATCGATTTTATGCTGCCAGCACCATGCATATAGTGGCCCGCAGTTGAAATGCAATAAGTTTCAACCAAAGATGATATAAGTGAAAATTGTAATATATGAAAAAGGTTAACAGTGCAGAACCTACCAAGGTTCGTTTGTGAACGCGAACCTCTAAATTTCTGAGGTTCACACACAGAACGCGAACGTGAACCTCACGTTCACGCAAATAGCTAGTCATTTGTATATATTAATGCAGATCTGATACACCCAAGTACCCCCCTGCGGTAGAAAAGCCCTACTATAAGAAATGCGTTCTCATAACCCGTTCTAAGCTCATTGACGACGAAAGCAGGGTGGGATTGTTTGCAGAAATATCAAATAATTCACGTAAATATTCTTCAAAATTTTATCTACGGAGTTATCCAAACATTAGCAGTTTAGAAAATGCAGTTAGTTGTAGTGGTAGAACAAAATGTTATGAAAGACGCGAAATACGCAACGCATAATTACGAGTAACACGTAAAACATTCTATAAGTTAATACTCTTATTAATTACTTTTTCTCGAGTAACATAACTTTTTCTCGAATATCATAATTTTGTTTATCAACAGATTATACCAGATTGTTCGAGCTGTGCCCTTCAGCCTTGGTAGTAACATTTAGATCTTTCCACTACCAAATGGAGCACAACATCACTCATGCGACAACCGAGCTTTCGGAGGAATCAGTCTGGAATCTTTCGGAATACACTGACCCACTCAATCTCACTGCCATACAGCATGTTGGGATTTGGTCGACTTTCGGCCTTCTGTCTGTGGTGGGATTCGCTGCTAACGGATGGATGATTACGCTCCTGTTGCGGATGAATCTGACATTCTTCACGGTCACCATAACGGGACTAAGTATTTCAGATCTCATTTCTGCCATCAACAGCCCGTTCTATATCTATATTACTTTGAACAATTATGACTATCGACTGCCGTACATATTTTGTGTGCTTACTGTACCGATTGATCTCGCCACCACATCCATCACTGCCCATCTTGTTTTTCTCTTGAGCTACATCAGATTTCGAAGCGTTATAAGTGCCACTGGATCCTACAAAGAAATGACCGCGAAAAAATGTTGTGCGTTCACAGTCACGTTATATATAATGTCGTTCTTTATTAACGTAATCCTCGGCCTTATGGTCGTCAACTATCGGCAGATCAGTGAAACACAATATTACTGTGGCGCATTGAAGGGGGTGGGGAGTTTGCTCGTGCTTTTCGTGGCAATGAATAAAACATTGAATCTGCTTCTTCCCGCCGTCCTCGTTATAACACTTTGTCTCGTGCTTTTGGTGTTTCTTCTGCACCGTCGATTCGCACCTAGCACCATTACGCCCTCTGCTGATTCACGAAAGAAATAGAAACAAGTCCTAATTCAGCTGGCCGCGATAGTAATTACTTTCGTAATTGGGTTTTCCACTGATTACGCGGCAAAAATATTCCGTGTGGTCCACAAGTTCAAGATTCCCCAGGATTTGACGGTCATAGTGTACTTGGTACCTCATGGGATCCTACGCGTCTGTGAATGTGTGAACCCATTTCTTTATTTCCTCGCTTCAAGGGATCTGAAAGTGGAAAACAGTCACCTGTTCAACGATCTGAAAACTTTATGCGATGATCCGTTTGGTGGAATCATACGCACAGTGCGGGGCACTACTGACTATACAGTCAAACAATCGCCACATAACACCAAAGTGTAGCTTTTATTGTATGTTGGAGGCAGATTTGTAGTTCTGTGTGATTGTCGTAATTTCAATTCCGTTTAAGAAAAAGTTAGGAGTCGTAATTCTGGATTCTTATCCCCGCAACTCTAAGCCCTGACTGTAACCCGAATTCATAATACTCACACTGACAGATTATTTTAGCCAGAGTCCAATTAATCGCATCATCAGCGGCGCTTTACCACCTCCATTTGATGTTACATGCTGTATTAGTATGAAGCAGAGTAGGATCAATTGTAATTTGTAATTGTAATTGAATGTAATTAATTACATTTTTCAATGTAATTGTAATGTAATTGTAATTAAAGCATTTTTATTTTGTGTAACTGTATTTGTAATTGTAATTTGACAAAAATTTTGCTCAATTACAATTTCAATTACATTAAATTGCTATTAAGACCTGACAAGCACAACATAAAACAATTGACTTATAATGCATTCTCTTTAAATGTCGACAAGGAATTTGGTAGATCCATTCGCGGAAGCCCTTGACTGCGCCCTTGCGGGCGAAGTTTTTTTTTATTTTTACCGCTATGCTGGCCTCGGCTGCCATTGTATACAATTTTTCGATTACTAACCAACGGATGGATTCGCAACACGTGACTCACGATTGAATACGCCGAGAAGCGAACTGCTGAGCCGGCTAAAAGCAGCAGAATTGATATTCCCATAGCTGGCGATCCAAGCGTCGAAATTTGATATGTATGGTCCTAATCGAAAGCTAGTGTCGCACTGATTCAGCAATAAAAGTATATTTCCAGGCAATGGTACCATCTCAAAATAGTCGTGAAAGTCTGGGAATCGGCATTGTTCTGAACAATCGCTGGGCGTAATTTGTAATTGTTGTGGTCATGCTGCTGCGGCGCTCTCACTTTTCAGAACAGTCGGCCTTAAACGGCTATTTTGGAGCAGTTACATTGCCCTGACGAGATTTTATTTTGTAATTTCGGAATTAGTACATCAATAGCTTACGATAAAGACCAGATGCATCAAATTTGGACGCATGGATCGCCAGCTCTAGGACTACAAAGTTTGCTGCTTTTAGCCGGCTCTGCAGTATGTTTGTCGGTGCATTCATCCGTGACTTACATCTTGCGCATCCATCAGTGGGTTGGCAATCTTCAATACGATTTCAGATCACGATGCTGCATCGTTATTTCGTCTGGCTAACTAACCAGACCACTGGATATTATATACCGTCTTATCTGACAAAGCACGGTTTTGTTTTCACTCCTCATCCTAATTCCTACGCCCCTCGATAAAAATAATATTATTTCTTTAATTATATACTATAGACGCAAATCCAACACGTGCATATATTATAATACTTTTTCAACGACACACTGCACCCTATCCTTAATCCTAACCCATAGGAAATTAGGTAAATAGCATTTTACATTTCCAATTACGTGAGCCATAATTACCGAGCATTCAAAACACGCTTATATTTCGCCACAATGACATCTCACATAGCATACTATGTACGCACATAAACGCATTTATTACTACACAATCTGAACTAGACTTGAATTGTTGTTAAATACGACGCTACGGTTGTGAAGGAGCACGGTTGAATTTATGATTATTAAATTACATGTTCAACAGCAGCAATTGTAATTGTAATTGTAATGTAATTGAAGCATGCAAGGAGTAATTGTAATTGTAATTGTAATTTGATATTTTTAGCATGGAGTAATTGTAATTGTAATGTAATTTAAACATTCATGAAAGTAATTGTAATTTTAATTGTAATTGAACTGAAATAATGTAATTGATCCAACTCTGGTATGAAGCAGTGTTGGGATCAAGTCACTACCTTCGAGTCACGAGTCATCTCTAGTCATTGCACATTTTGACTCGAGTCAAGTCAAGTCAATCGATTTTCGAAGGTGACTCGAGTCAAGTCAAGTCATTCGTTTTTTGGAGGTGACTCGAGTCAAGTCAAGTCAAGTCAAGTCGAGTCACGAGTCAAGTCATAATTCAAGTCAAATTGAATTTTCGAAGTATCAGTGACGATTCAAAGTCATTACATGTTGCTAGCTATGGGAAAGACAGAATAATTGGCCATTTATCTTGAATCAAATAACTAATATAAGGTTAAATATGCCTGCAAGAAGTCGCTGTATCGCTCACGCACACGTAGAACTGCAAATAAAATACATGAGTTACTATGTATAGCAACATGCAACAGTCTGTTATTAGCAGACAATCCGCTCGAAGCATCGAGAAGTTTAACAAATTGATATGGTACAATACACTATACCCATCCGTGAGAAGATAAACGCACATACTATATTCGCTGGATTTAAATCATAGAAGAGGGTCGGTTAAGGCGATCACCGTGGAATTCAAGCACTGGGCCGTCTAAGAAACAGAGATACGTTGTTATGAGGTTAATCTATTGCTACTCCTACTAACAACGTAAGCTGTGATCATTACGTTTCTGGTCAATTTATTTGTGGTGTAGCAACAGAGGATCAGTGAAACGTACAATCAGTGAATGACTGGTTACTCTCGCAAGTGACACAGCAGGCGTATCGCGCATAGTACTAACATTCACAAAATTCAGTGATTTAATCGATACCGTTTACTCGATGACTCGAAATTGACTCGTAAATTTTGCTCCGAGTCACGAGTCAATTCGCATTTTTGAAGCGCCGAGTCAAGTCAAGTCAAGTCATTTTTGCAAAGTGACTCGAGTCAAGTCAAGTCATACGAAAAAGTTGACTCGAGTCATCCCAACACTGGTATGAAGTCGTTAGGTTTTATCAGAAACTTATCATTGTTTCATTGATGTCGTCTGAAATAATTGGTTTTCTATGTGATATAATAGTACTGCTTTTCCGAGATTGAATGAGGGCGTGACGTACAGCATAATATAAGTTTCATATCAACATGTTTCATTTGGTGATAACCAAGCATTTAACTAATACAAATCTTATTGGGATGAAGGTATATTTACTTGAACTACATTTACGCCTACGTTTGTTATCCGCCTCACTCGATATTCGACTGTGCTCTCGAAAATGTCAATGATCATTCTTCATAACGGCTCCTTCGGACACGTCATCAAACGCGGAATCGATAGGAAATCGAGGCAATTGCACGCAGGGAAGCCAACAGAGCCTACCATACGAAAATCAAGGATGTCTAGAGGTCGACTAACATTGATTTTGCAGACTGATACTGATACCGATTGTCGACACACTCACAAGGCCGATCACCAATATCATAGGCCGATATTATTATGGAAGGAACAGAGAACCATGTTGCCGAAAATGTTATATATTAGGCAAGATGGCACTTGTACATGCCACAGAAAGCTGTACAACAAACGAGAAAACTGAGGTTAAAATAATTATTGCTCAATTGTGCACATTCATTGACATTTGAGATAACTAAAAATGCAAAACGTGATACATTATTCTAGATCAGTCAAGTAGAGATAGATTGTAATGCAGGCAGCATATGGTTTCTCTGCATGCTCTGCTCACACAGGTAAACTCGACCTCCAAGGGTAAATCTGTTACGAATCGCCCTTTGCGTCGTCAATTTCTTGAGATCGAGAACACGGAGCATTGAATTTACGATATTTCCGAATTTATTTTTATATAAAATATCGGCCGATATCGATAATCGCGAAAGTTCCGAATATCGGCCTCGATAATCGGCCAGGTCGATAATAGGTCGACCTCTAGTCTTTATCCATATACCACGGATTTGTCCTATTTCCCACGTGCTGTGAAAACATTTCATTTCAGCTGTTAGTATGAGTGTTACGACACAGTAAAGACAAACATGATTTTTACGGCAATTCCACTGCTTCCTGCAATACGTAGATACGTTCTTCCTGCACTTCAACAAATTAATGTAGTCTATGAATATAAGAGTCACTGTTATCCCTGAATCAGAGCAGACAAAGGCCATGAATTCTTCCATTCGCAAACATTTGTTGTATAATTATGTTTGTGCGAAAAGTTATCGGGACGATTGATTGCGCGTCGTCGGGATTAGAGGCCGTTCACACTTTAATTTGAGCGTCTTTGCGCCGACTTTTATCAAAATACGCCAACCTTGTTTGTGCTAACCAAAGAAGTTCGTGTACCATCTAAAATATTACATTTAGTTTAATCCAGTGCATTTCAACCTTTTACATTTCGCGTTCCACTTTTAATGCAAGTTTCGTGGTGCGACAGACAATGAGGTATGACCGAACGGATGAAAACGTAATTCCGTTTCTACTGCCGATCACCTCCTTGAACCACCTCGCGAAGTGTTGCCCTGTTGGCATAATTACTTCTTTACATGTTGTTATTTCTGCTATGTGTAAAGATATTGAAATCGCCAAAGCGTACCAAACTAAAAAGACGCACCCGATTCCCGATTGGTATTTCTTCACTGTAAATATTGCCTATGGACAATTGGACTTCGTGGTTTTCGGTAAGGGTAGTCCTTTTAGTCCAAGGTTTTCTCGCTGTCGAACTTTTTTCCCTTTGCTTAGTTAATTTGATCAGCAGTTGCAATTACAGTGCCTTCTCGGAATCCCGTGTTGGCCTAAAGGTCATTTATCTTGGTGTGTCGTGGCGTGGTAATGGCTAACACCGAAATGCCCAATTCTAAAAACCATTGGTCTCTAAATCCCGCAGAGCGCGAGAAAAATGTGAATGAAGTTGCATTAATTTTCAAAAAAAAACACCCACTAATTTATGTTCATTACCGAAATAATTTTGGGCGCCCGTCGAGCTCGCCACCCAATCGGGGAATTTGGGGTGCGGGAGTTACAGTACTGCGTATTATATATAGCTTATTGTCTTGATAGCTGGTTTCCGAAAATTGTGCATCTTGCCGAAATGGCCTCGCTGTTTAGCCAAGGTTGCAGTTAAACCCTCTTTGAATTTCAACTTTCGGCCATCTTTTTCCGACATCCTTTATGGGTGGTGATATAGTCATAAAAAATCATGGGCACTTGTTTCACGAATCATGGATTTGGAAACACATCACGTAACAATTTGAAACACAGATCGTGTAATGCGTAATGTGACAATGGCAACAAAGAAGGTTTGGTGACTTCTTGCGACTTTAATTCTAACGGCATAATTTGCTTCATCGACTTTACTTTGAATCTGGATTAGGCGTGTGAGGTACGTATAGGCTCCGTAATCACGGTATGTTAATGAACAGGCTTGATAGTAAAACGAATTTCCGGTTCAGTTTATACATCAATCCACGCAGCAACATTGAAAAGAAGATTTGATATTTTAAATTTCAAGCAACCTTTCGCGGGCCGCATTTCGCCCGCGGGCCGCACTTTGCCCAGGCCTGAACTATTTAGACTCCCTGTAGCTCCTATCATAATAAAGAGCTGAAGCATGAAGAATTTCAGAGTATGCTTGGCCCTTGCTCTGGTCTATTGCTTTTGAATCCACAAGTTGAAGCCCAAATATTTGTTTGAGCATGAATATGTTAATATCTATTTTCGGAGTAGTCGAAATGCGGCCGTGAATAGCAAAAAGTTTGGCCACCCCTGGGCTAAAGGGTAATTGAAATCAGGCTGATATGACGTCAACCAGTGTGGAGCAGTTCCTAAGTGCTTATGAGCATTTAAGGAATATTACAGTTCGATAATCTTGTTACTCCGTGAATCTGTCTGCGTTGGGTAACTCGTGGCAGAGTTTTGATGTTTGGTTTCGTAATGACGTTACTGGCTTCGTAATTATTGGACGAATCTTGACAGACAAAGCACAGCCTCCATTACTACAGAATGCCAAACTCTGCAGTATTCACCATTGTTAGGCCAGAAATCATCGTCACCTGCGCTACTGTGTTTAACTTATCAAGTTCATAATTCTCGGATTATCCTTGCTTGGTGGATAATTGGAGAATTATCCACGAAAGACTCAAATAACACCGCTTATACGAGTTAGAATTGAGTCAAATTTGTAGATGGCTCAACAATTTCATGGAATTGACAGAAATATTTGATCAATTTTTTAAATTTTCTCTAATAAATTAAAAATTTTAATTGGCTCTGTGGAGTCTAAACTTGTTAGAATTGAACCAAATTTGGTGTGCAGCGTTTTTTATATAGGTTACCTGACAATTTAATCAGTGAATGGCTGGAATCTAGAACAGCCCTAGTTGTGCACCCATCTATATTCCAAACCTATGCATTGTGACACCCCCATAATCTCACAACGAGGCTGTGAAATAATTGCGTAATATCAAAGCACACTGTGTCCAAAACACATGCTATCCACTTATATATGTACGTTACGAACTAGTGATGACTGGAATGAGACCTGTCTGCACGTCCACGTGCAATGTTTCCTATTAACATATACTTTTGAATTGAAATACATACATCATCGCGTTTGCGATATCAAAGTCGAACCAGTATTACATCCGAATATAGGTGGCTGACACTGCAAAGACCACAGTCAACGTCTTTCTGCAGGCCAGACTGATTATCTCTGATTGGTAATCACTTTTTAACGGGAATGTCTGAACTGACAGTGTGACAGTTTGCTATCAGGGGTGCAAGCATTTCGCAGAGGTGTATCGAGTTAACGCAGTCTTAGCTTCATTTGTTACATTAAATATAGTTTTGGTTTACGTTGCCTTAAATTGCTGCAAACATGGCGGAATCTGACTACGAGCCTTCTTGCAAGTCTGCCAAGCCTGGTGACTCCAGTATCAGTG